>NC_136057.1:1611424790-1612101719 GCF_964261635.1 Lissotriton helveticus
GAAGGAATTGGGTTGAAACCCCTTAGATACAATGCACAAAATTGTGAGTCATGTGCCCAAATACCCTGCATAACAAGTTCCAACATAGGGGT
Organism: Lissotriton helveticus; assembly: GCF_964261635.1. Lineage (NCBI taxonomy): Eukaryota > Metazoa > Chordata > Amphibia > Caudata > Salamandridae > Lissotriton > Lissotriton helveticus. The sequence goes on from NC_136057.1 coordinate 1,611,424,883, forward strand.
AGGCTGTGATGACACACCTGCATAGTGGGGAAAAGGGTGAATGTGTCCATGAAGGCATTTGTACATATTCAAAACACAAGTACAGTGAGTAGCATGGATGGCACAGACTAATGAGCAGTAGACATCTGTGAGCAGGCATGGCCATTGCTGAAGGGAACCGTCACCAAAAAAGGAAATGTGCACACATGTCAGCACAACAATTGTGCAACTGTCTGTAGTGAAGATCTCAGGTGTCACAGAGAAAGGAACACTCCTTGGGACATTGTCTCTAGCCAAACTGATCACACACAACCAATGATACATTGCAGAGACATTGTGATTGCACATAGATACAATGGTCTACCTCATTTCCATCATAAAAGAACATCTTTCAGAACCCCAAAACATTACCATGACACCAATTCCTGGGCCCTCAGCACCTAAAGCAAGTACCTGAAATGCAATAGTGTAGAATGAAAAATTAAATGCTTTATTCAGCTCCAAATGAAAATAAGAGCAAAAATGAGTCCCAGCTCTAACAAGGCCAATGGCCAGTCCACATCAAAGTCTCTTAGGGGGACGTTGGGGAGGTCGTCAACCCCAAACTTGCCTGCACATGAATGACCTAAAGGGTTGTTGACCCGTGGGGGGCATCATCTGGGTCAGGACCAGGCACCGCAGGGACAGTAGTGAGAAGGGTAGGTGTTGTGGGTGCAGGGGGGAGGTATCCTCCTCAGTGGCTTGTGCAGCGCCAAAGGTGGAAAGAAACTCAGTGCTGCACACTGCTGCCAGTTCAAGAAACAGCATGGTATATGTGTGCTTTATAAATTCTTTTAAATTCAAATTCAATTCAAATTCAAATTCAAGGAGAAGAAACAGAAATGCATCAGTCACCTGTACACATCTGACACATGAGCACAAAATCAGTAGGTCACACTGCAAATCATGGCATGCATCATGAGTAACAGCCACATAGCTATGCATATATTTGAGACTTGTACTGCCCAGTTGGTATAGACACAATGCTACTTGGACACAAGGTTCCAAAGAACACACCAGGCCACAACTTGAATGAGAATTACATATGCTGGATCAAAGCTAGGATAAAAAAAAGTCGCTCAGCCAGTCTCATAAATGAAGTTGCTGATGAGTACACTGAATGTGTGTGGTTCTTAAGGTATATCAAGCCTCAGTCTGGTTTCTGCAGAGAAGGCTGCACAGTAGCACACCTTATAGAGACTCAACCACTTTCGATTTAAATGGGAAGCTTCCATTTCTGTTCAAGGTAAAATAAATCTATCTTTATCTTTTTTCCCCACTTAACAATTAAACAATTCAAATGCTCTTAATGGTGTTTGACAATTTCCAGCTCCATGCGCCGGATGCCCTAAACTAAAGCCAGTTTTAACTATCTGGTGAAAGTAGAAACTACCGAGGTCATAAGGCATAAATGGGCTTGAGCACCCGATGCAGCCTAGCATTCACATCAAAACAGAACAAGGAAAATGTAAGGGACTACATTCAAAATAATCACACACTTGAGTGAAAAATGATAAATCATACAAGTTAAAGAAACTGATGGGGCATGAATTATTTTATGTCAACGCTATGAAAATGAAACATTACAGAGATTTTATGTGCAACCCGAAAGAAACTGAATTAAATCCTGGGTGGCGCAGTGGGAAATTGTGACTTCTGTCTTATAGTGCTACTAAGTCATAGCCTACAAATGAAACACATTGTGAACATGCACATTGCTTTAAAATTCTATTACAAATAGTGTAAGATAGGCCATTGCAAAACATACAGATATTCTGGTTCATTATAAAACTATTATTGGCCTTCTATTTCTGTGGTTCTGCAGCAGTTTCTAGGTGTTTTATTGCCTCTCATTGCTCAACAGGGTGTAAATTATGATATTTATCTGTTTCCTTGCACTTCATTGCTTAGTTTTACTCCCAGGAAAGTGCCACTCTAAATGTCACACATTAGCTGTTGAATGTCACTCATAGGAGCACTGAAACCATGGAAATGTCATACATAAGCAATCTGAAAATTTGGCAGCAATGAGCTTGGGGGTGGTGCTTGGGGTGTTACACCCCCTAATAAATGCATTTTCAGATAAATAGTCGGGTACAAATGCTTTCAGTCAAGTATGGTGAAGTATCTGTTGGATTTCCCCAAAGTCTTTTACATAAACATACACAAAAATGCACACAAACACATTCTCTCTCTGTTTTGAAAGAGTAAAAAATATTGGTTATTTCACAAAATAGTGTGTTTTCTCTTACTTAGTACCTCTACCAATCAGCATTCCTTTCTCTTTCCACTGCCCCTTAAGCCCCTCTCATGTGCCCTCCTTTTTGTAGAATATATTTGAACATTATATCCGCATGATTGTTGGAACATCTGAAGCTCACAGCCCTCCAATCTTACTGACCAAGATACTCCCCAGAGACCAGTGGGTTAGACTATCTAGTTCATCTGGCACATATACCACTCTTAATAAATATGATGCCCAAGCAGTGATTATAATAATTTAATTAAAAAGTCAATAAACTTTCCTTACAATCAGGAAATATGAGTTTTAACCGTAAACTGAAGAAATACTGCAGTTAATTTAAAATTTTCTGTAGATTGCTTCTCAAGTCCAAGAAAAACAATCTTAAGTTAGCCATATAAAGTGTTATATTTCGTTTTTTTCTGTCTCATGTTTCGATACCCGATGGCGTTCTCTGTGCATGAAGCATTAATGGCTCTTCCACTCAGCCTGGCATTTGTTATGCAGCCTACAATCCAGTCGTGAACACAAGCACAAGTTGCAATTTGGGGAACCTTATTTTAGCAACATTAGTGTAATGAAAGACTTGGAAAAAGCATAACTTTCTAACCTGTACCATGTAGTTTGTATGCAGCTCTTCATAGCTCACTGTGCTAGGTTTTGATTGTAACTTATGAACTGTACAGTAACAAAAGCGTGTCTGTGACAAAAGCAGTAACCCACTCAGCTATGCACATCAAATGCACATCAAATTCTGTTCTGTGATCTGCATGGTACATGTCCTTTGCAGCAGGTATTTTAACCCTCTGCACTACCTTTGGTGATTTAAAATTGCCTCTATACAAAACTCTGACCTCTCTCCAGCAGGTACACCAATCACCAGCGTTATCTTGATACTTTTATTGGGGATACATTCATTACAATGCAGTCATAACAACGCACTACCTTTACAATGCAACTGTTACAACGCAACTGCCTTTACATTGCATGTCACTACAACGCATGCCATTACAATGCACACCATTACAAAGCATGCCATTACAGCACATTATAAGGTAAGTAATGGAGATTTTTTTGTTTTTGAGGGGGTATGGGTTTTGGGGTACATGGGAATAGTACATTTTATCCTCAAACTGTCCAACACTTTCCCTGCTGTTGCATTCACTGGAGTGGGAGTAATAATTTTTACCCCTACACTATCCAACACTTACCCTACTTTTGCACTCACTGGAGTGGGAATAGTAATTTTTACCCCTACACTATCCAACACTTACCCTACTGTTGCCATAAAAGCTATGCAATGGTATGCATGGTAATAGTATGCGTTGTAATGGAATGCGTTGTAATGGTAGTTTTATAAAATGCGTTGTGATTGCATGCGTTCTAAAATCATGAGATGTAATGGTAGTTGTGATGTAAACTCAATTCAACAAAAACAACAAAGGGTAGGCTTCTGGTTCTTTGGGTTGTGGGTTTCGAGTATGGATCCGAAGAAGATACCATCCATAAGATCCAATGAGCCATGGTCACCGAAACTTCACCACAGTCCTCCTTGCTAGCTCCACCAACCACGACAACGCTCCACAAACAGAGGCTTATCCCTACCTCTGTGGGTTTAGAGAAATTGGAGACTCAGGGTACAGGTTTACGACCCCATCAGCAGAACAGATACATCAAATAATTCTGAAAACTAGGTCTGGAGGTCTCACAGACCTGTGTCCACCTAAGGTCTTCCATCTGTTCCCAGAGCTACTAAGTAAACAACTCCAACTACTTTTTGATAAAATAATACAGGCAAGCATCTTCCCGGATGTTTGGAAAAAGGCATTTGTTACACCATTGTTGAAAAAGCCTATGATCCAGATCCCTAAATACTTAAAAGGTCGATATGACGTACATTCGTATGGGGGTTTGCCCGGCTTAGGAATAGCAATTATAGTGGCTATCCGCTGATCCAGCGGCAGCTTTCCCTTATCCAAGCTATCACAGAACATTGCATGGCGGTAAGGGACAATTACATCAGAGACCCGTTTATACAATTCAATAGGGATCCCATTGGGTCCCATAGCCTTCCCCGATTGTAGCGAGTGGATTGCCGCCGAGACCTCGTCTTTTGTGGAGTCAGAGTCCAGGTTTACGACGCCATCAGCAGAACAGATACATCAAATAATTCTGAAAACTAGGTCTGGAGGTCTCACAGACCCGTGTCCACCTAAGGTCTTCCATCTGTTCCCAGAGCTACTAAGTAAACAACTCCAACTACTTTTTGATAAAATAATACAGGTAAGCATCTGCCCGGATGTTTGGAAAAAGGCATTTGTTACACCATTGTTGAAAAAGCCTATGATCCAGATCCCTAAATACTTAAAAGGTCCATCCGTAATCTTCAGGGGACAGTCCGCGGGAAGCTGGGGCGGGGGACCCTTGAGGATAAATAGAACCGACTTGGACCAATTAATATTGTAGCCCGAAACTCGCCCGAAAATTTCAAAAATATTAAGGAGCATTATAATAGAACGCCGCGGGAGGGTCAAATAAAGAAGAATATCGTCCGCATATAATGATATGCGGTCTTCCCATGTAGCTGTCCAACTAAGGCCCCTAACCATAGGGTCCCACCGGACCCAAGCCGCCTAGGGCTCCAAAACTAACGCGAAGAGCAGGGACGACAGCGGGCATCCCTGGCGTGTTTCACGGCTCAGCGGAAAATTTCTGGAAATTTGACCGTTTGCCACTACATGCGCCATTGGCTCAGCATAGAGCAGTGCCACCCATGCGCAGAATTTAGGCCCACAGCCGAGATGTCGGAGAACCGCAAATAAATATGGCCATTCCACCATGTCAAACGCCATCCGAGCATCCAAGGACAGAATAACTGCGGGCTCTGGAAGACTCAATATCTGTGCCAATACTGCGTGTACTCGGCGCAAATTAAGAGCGATGCTTCTATTGGGCATAAACCCAGATTGGTCCGGGTGTATCAATGTCTCGAGATGTGGAGTCAGCCGATTCGCTATCATTTTGGCCAGAATATTGGCTTCAGCGTTAAGTAACGATATCGGACGATATGACGTACATTCGTCCGGGGGTTTGCCCGGCTTAGGAATAGTAATTATAGTGGCTATCCGCTGATCCAGCGGCAGCTTTCCCTTATCCAAGCTATCACGGAACATTGCATGGAGGTACGGGACAATTACATCAGAGACCCGTTTATACAATTCAATAGGGATCCCATTGGGTCCCATAGCCTTCCCCGATTGTAGCGAGTGGATTGCCGCCGAGACCTCGTCTTTTGTGAAGGCAGAGTCCAGGAGCAAAGCTTCCTCTTCTGACAAAGATGGCATCCGTATGTCCTTGATGTAAGTCTGGGCCTCCTCCGTTGTTATAGGTGAAGTGGATGTGTAAACCTGTTCGTAATAGTCAGCTAAAATATCTGTAATGTCTGATGGAGACGTGACTATGTCATTCGTCGGTGTTCGAAGTTGTGCAATTGTCCTCTGCGCTCTTTCTTTCTTATCTAGCCATGCCAGAAGTCTGCCCGTCTTATCACCCTTCTCGTAAATAGTGTGCCTAGTAGTCTGAAGTCGCAGCTTAACCTGTGCCTTTTGAAATTCGGTAACCTCACATTGTGTGAGGCGTAGACTATGTGCCGTCTCCACGGTAGGGTCTGCATCATGCAGGTTCTGGAGCGCTACAAGTTCCGCTTCCAGCGCCTCCAGGTCGCTCTTCATAGCCCGTCTGTGCCCCGTGATGGAAGAGAATGCCTGCCCACGCAGCACCGTCTTGTAGGCTTCCCACAGGACGCCAGGAGACTGCACCGAGCTCAGGTTCTCATGAAAATATTGCTTTGTGCACGCCACAATATCCTTCCTGATCGAAGGAACCTGCAAGTAGCCCGGGGAAATGGGAAAAATTCGCTTACGCACTTTTGTGTGGGAAGTGTAAGTTAAATAGACCGGTGAGTGATCTGAAATACCCCTCGGCCGTATCTCTATGTCAGTCAAAGAAGGGAGACTGTCCGCGGAAACAAAAAAGAAGTCAATGCGAAAGAGACTATTATATGCCCCGATTGAAAAGTATACCGCCGTTCCCCGGGGTGTCTGTATCTCCATCCGTCTATCAGCCCCAGTGCGTCCAAAAACCCACTCATACTGGAATCACTCGCCCCTGTCGTTCTGCTTGGGTGGCGGTCCATTGCTCCATCCATGACTGCATTGAAATCACCCCCTACAATGAGTTCACCCTCAGGCAGATTCAATAAAAACGCACTAAGAGCTGGAAAAGTCACCGAGTGGAGGGCAGGGGGAGCATACACCGAAACAATATTAAATTGTTTCCCCTCCCACTGACAGGTTACAGCAGCAAACCTTCCAAGGGGGTCCTCCCACACCTGATGTATAATTAAAGGACAGCGTTTCCGTATTAGGATACCCACCCCTCTGGAGCCCGTGGAGAAGTCTGAGTGCGCTACCATTTTATACCCCCATCGGTCCAAGGCCTTACAAGTTTTTCCTGAAGCAATGCAATGCTATAGCCGGTGCTGTGCGCCTCAAGTACTGCAATACCGAACCCTGTTTAATCTGATCTCCCAGCCCATGTACATTCCAAGTAACAACGGTCATCGGGGGCACAGTGGTCAAAGAAGGGGCATCAGCAGAAACATCCGTGGACATCAATTCCTGGCCCTCCATTACCATCAGTACAATGTCGCAAGCCATTCTCGTCATCACAGGTCCCTTCCAGCATAGCAAGTGATTGCAGCCCACAACTAAAACTTAAAACAGAACCCAAAAAAACCCTGCATTCCCACCCCGCAATCTTAGACCTTACTGAATACCTTTCCCACAACCCCAAACAACCACCCCACCCTCTTCCACTCACCCCCTCCCTGCTCCCCTGCCTCTGGATATATAACGACCCACCCCCCAAAATGGCAGAGTGCCTCTATCCCACCCAACCATGCTTAAGCGCAAATGGCGAATCCGAGCCCCCCGTCCACTGGCGATTAATACTGTCAACAATACGGTACAGCCCAAAAAGAATCCAGGTGACGCCTCTAGTAATCCTCATAACATGTCTAGGCAATCAATAAATCAAACATATTACATCCTTATAATACTGCAAGGCTAGCCCCTCCGTAGGGATCTCACTCAAACAAGTTCTGCTACCGATCCCCCCTCCCACTCTACTTACGGTCTGCAAGGATATCATGTCCCTCAGTCAATCGGGAAGCTGTTTCATTCTTGTTCATCAAGACCACTCGGCTCCGTTGCGGGGTCCGCTGCAGCTCCCTCCTCCTCCCCACCGGGACCAACACCATTCCGTCGTCCTGCTCTCTCACGACGATTACCCCTTCGGTCCTCAACGGTGGTCCATCCCTCCAGCCACTCCCAGGCCGCGTCTGGAGAGTTGAAAAACCAGGGTTTACCATCCCATTCCACTCTTAACTTGGCCGGGAAGAGCATCGCATATTTCAAGTCTTTGCTTCGCAGCTCTCGCTTGACCGCCTGGAAACTTCTCCTCTGCGCATGGACTCTGGCCGTAAAGTCGGGGGGAAAAAGACACCTCATAGTTGTCAATTTTAAGTGGAGGGCCGGATCTGGAGCACTGCAAAATGCTGTCCCTGTCTCTGAAGTTAAAGACCCTGGCGATGATCGGCCATGGCGGGGCCCCAGGCTTGGGCCGGCCGCCCGGCACCCTATGAGCCCGTTCTATGGAAAAATAACTGGATAGCACCTTGGGCTTCAGGTGTTTAGTGATCAGGTCTTCCACATAAAGATCAGCCGCAGGTTCCTCCGTTCTTTCCGGAACTCCCAACATCCTGATGTTGTTTCGGCGGGCCCTCCCTTCATAATCATCCAGCTGTTGCGCCATTCTGACCTGTCGTTTTTCCATGTCCTCCATTTGACGCTGAAGCTCCGAGGTGTCATCTCGTAGGGCCGTTGTTGCTATCTTAAGCTCCTGCACCCTCTTGTTCATTTGTTTGAAGTCCGCTCTGAGCAGGGAGACTTCCACTGAGACTGAGTCCATGGAAGTACGCATTCCACCGATGGCCGCCAAAACGTCACGAAGCGTCGGTTCCTGCTCTGCTGGTTGGGCCTCCTCCGGCGCACCCCTGTCAGCGTGACACTTTTGACGTCACCAGCGCTCCGGCTTCTGCAGCGCCGACTGGTCCCTCCTTTACAATATTTTTTCAAGAAGCCGCATTTACAAGATATTCAACTGAATCAGTTAGTAACTTACACAAAACAACTCCATTCGTCTGTTTTGCTAAAAAAAATGATAGAATTTTCTTAATCGCACAAGTATTCTGTATTTCCAGTAGACATCGCTTACCTCTTCTCTACCTCAGAATTTTTACATTCGCCAATAAAGTAGCACCACTTCCTCTACTTTACCCTTCTCTCAAGCTCAGGTTAAGCTCTATTACTCTCCCAGCAGTAAGTTTTAAATCAGGAAACACAATGATCCCTGTACTTGAAAGCCAAGATTTTATATTCTGCCCTCGCTATACATTTTTCCTTTCATACGGAAAGTCCCTAAACCAGTGATGTGCGACAACACCACTTGTGATATACCGCAGTATACGACGATACTACTTTTTGAAACAGACTATGCGATGTGCGACTTCATTGCCACACTTCCTCTGCCTGCAGACAGAGTGACCAGCTTCACGCAATACTGAGAAGCCTTTTCAGGACTACATATAACATAATACGAACTCAACAGATGTTAGTCATAATTCTGTACATTAAAAAATCCTTATATAACACTTTATACATAATCCTAGCTAATTCTATAGCAACCAATGCTCTGCTACCAAGCTAATTACTGAAGCAGCGTTTCTCTGGTCAATAATTTCTAAAACCATGACACCTTTCCCTGAAGATCAAATTCATACATATACTCGACAGTGGGACCCATGACACCGCGAGTCACTCACATAATACTTACACCCTACTTCATGGATCGGTGAGATTCAAAGGCGAGCAGTTGTATCATAGTGGAGTGTCTAAATTATAACTGAATATTTATACTATTTACACCTGCAGTTTAAATGAGTTTTACCATGGTTTTCATTAACAAAACATTTATTTAGACACGCCACCACTGTGGTCGACGAATCTTCTAGTAAAAAATAAGGCGTAGGAAAACTCAAGACCAGCTTAATTCTCTATTTATCTAATTTTTATTAAAAGCAAATTTAACATGTCTAAACGTTTATTCACTTTATTTATTTCTTTATTCAAAAACAACATTTAAAGGAAAATAAGGATTTTATTTGAAAACCGTTAATTTCATTTATTTTAGAAAATTCAGAAATAGACATTTATTTAGATTTCAGAAATGCAAGTATTTTAGCAAAAGAAAGATAGTTCCCAAAATTCATCCTTTCTCCTAATTTCCCTAACTAATAACCTCACCTAAAGTTCAGATCTCATTCTAAAGAAGTAAGAAAATTGTTCAAAGTCTTAGATCTCAGGAAAAAGCAGCATACGGACAGCATCTCTGGAGGAAATCGAACAGGAGTTTTTTTCTTCACTAAAACCAGCAATTTTTATACCTTTTTCACTAGCTCTATCTATCTAAAAAAGTAACTTTCAGCATAAATTCGAGTTCTGATTTGGGGTGGATGAGCATCACCTTATCATTACAATATTTGTTCCTCTTCCGTCAGCTAGATTTTTAAAAAGGTCATTGTTTTGGGCCATGTCCGACCGAGTCCTGTTCTCAACTAGCAACTTCTCAAGATTTCCACACGTTCAGTACCATTGTGCTCATCCTTTTAGCAGCCATCTAGACTTCCAGGCTACATCGTCCTTGAACTTGCATTCACTCCAGGCACAAGCAGCTCGCATTCGAACTCGGACTTGGGCTTGCACATGCTCAGTTCATTTTCTATTCGCAGTGCAATAAGTCAGCCATCTTTTTCTAGGACTCATAGGCCAGAATAGGAACTATCATAGAAACAAACACAAACAAACGTTAATTTTAGAAATGTAACCTTTCTGTTTACCTCCCCCTTACTAAGGTTTTCCCTATTAGTAGTTACCTAGCAAATAAGCAACATTCAGGCGTAATATACTCACCTATTTCCACGTTTTTCCACAAAATACGTAAACAAAAAGCACATTTATGCCGCATTCCGTTATCTCAAAAGCTGCTTATTAGTTTATGACATGACAGAATCACATATAAGTGGATTAATTACACATATCACTCCATTAGTTCAAGTTATGGTTATGGAAGTGTAATTGTGCAAGGGGTACACAAAATTTTGTTTCTCCACCTTGCTCCATCAATGCCTTTGAAGCTTCCCACTGCCCATCTTGGGGGAGGAGGCCTAGCACCTCACTCAGGATGTGCATTGTTGCAGGCCCAAGAGAGCGGGGGCTCTCCACCCAGGGGTCCAGCAACATGTCTGCTGTGTGGCAGCCTAGGCAGCCTCTCAGACCAGACATGGATTGTAGGTTAGGTTTTAGGGGGCATCTCTAATATGCCCTCTGTAGTGCATTTTGCATTAAATCCCACACTGGCATCAGTGTGGGTTTAATGTGCTGAGAAGTTTGATATCAAACTTGTCAGTCTTCAGTGTAGACGAACAAGTTACTTACCTTCGGTAACACTTTTTCTGGTGGATACAGTATCTGCCTGTGGATTCCTCACCTTGTGAATTTAACTCTACCTACTGCAGAGTGCAAGTCGAATATTTTGACAGAAGTCCTCCACCCTCCATCTTCTGTTGTAGAGCCCATGCTTCCTTTAAAAGAAGCTTTGACTGAGACAATCTTAGAGGGATGTGTGCCATGTCCACTTTTTGTTTAGGTGTGCACCAGGACACTCAGTCTGCCAAGGCAGGATGTGGGTGTCAGGGTGCAGGGCCCCTAAGGGTGGCACAATAACTGCTGCAGCCCTCAGGGGTCTTCTATGGTCACAATGCCCTGGGTACCTAGGGTACCATTTACCAGGGGCTGACATGTGGCCAGAGATGCCAATTGGGTTTCAGCTTCAATACAGTTTTAGGGAAGGAACACAGGCCCTGGGCACCTGATTGGCAGGAGCCCAGGGCACACTCAGTAAAAGCACATCAGCAATTCAGCAAAAAGTGGGGCATACCATGCAAGAAAGATGTCACTTTCTCACAACATATATGTCTATTTGTCAGTGGTGCAGCTCCAATTCTGCTTTGTTGCTTTATAAGATTAATATTCATACATTCATGCATTCAACTTGGTTCCTTGGTGTCTCTCACTTCTTTCTCCTGAGCAGCATCTCAAACGTCAGGATACTTCCAGTTCCATCTTGAACAGTTGGTCAGCTCCCTCCCTGAAAGTATTGACCAGGCAGCCTGTCCTTGCAAATCGAAGTGAAGTCACCAGGTTTGTGATTCTGAAGTTATTACACTTTCTTTACATTCAGGAATTATGAACAATAACCTTACACTGAAGAAGTACTGTAGTTACTTTGTAACTTTCTGAAGATTGCTTCACTCAGGTCCTGGTAGAACAATCTGAAGCAAGCCACACAAAGTGTTTGATTTTGGTTGTTCCAGCCTCTCAGTCGATCCCGATTCAGTCCTGTGTGGGTAAAGTATGCATGGCTCTTCACAGGCCAAATGCAGGGACTACACCACTCATCCTGGTAGTTGCTACCCAGCCTACAAGCCAATCATGAGCATAAACACTAATTGCAATTTGGGTTGCCAGCAAACAAGCCTGCCAAAGGGAGCTGGACCTCACAAACTGTCTTGAGCCTGGTGGAGTGGTAACCCTGGCTTTAGAAAATAAATCTTTTCACAGAAGTGGAGGTCTCTTTCCCATCTTTATACCCATGTTGCAGACACTCTTAGTGTAGTCCAGCAGCTGAGGTCTGTGACTGGTTCCGGGCAGTACTCCATTTGTGCTACTTTCATGCAAACCGGTACAGCCATGGTAGGGCAGAGCTGGGAGACTCCTCTCAGCAGCAACCCAAAATAGGAGGACAAAGGCAAGTGAGGTTGCCCAACTTAACTACCTATTAACCTGGTCGGGGTAGCGTCTCCCAGGAACAATGGGCCAAAAAAGGATATGGAGAAACTCTCTGGCTTTAAAGAGACCCTCTGACTCCTCCCTTAACTCTCCCTCTCACCAGCTGAAAAGGAAACTTAGAATGGTCTGGGAGGAAGCTATGCAATTCACATCTGCTGTCTGTGCTCTCCCACCAGTCCTCAAACGTAGGTACTGCTAACGTATAACAGAATACAAAATGGAACCAACCCACAGCCACATATGAGATACACTCTCCAGATGCAGTCTCTACACATGTAAGTGAGGGACTAGCTCACAATAATCACTACCACCCGGATGCCTGAATGTCCCAATTGCAGGTAGCCATTAGAAGAAGTGACAAAGATGGTGGATCCCGAAGGCTGCGCCACTAAGTAGGCAACAGGTATAAAGACCTGTCCTACAATTATAATCATTTAATTGCTACCATTGTCAGTCCTATACAGCCTGCTGAGATTCGAGTGCTCACTCTCTTCAAAAGGAAGGTGCCCATTGTGTGTCTCTCCGACACAGAGCCCTGCTCTGGGTCTTAGTCCATGTCCAGTAAGCACCTTAGTGCACATGCATGATCGCCGTGTGTGCTGAGCTGGGGTGTCAAGAACATTACAGCTTGCTATGGGGATCAAGTGAGATGTGAATGCTCTCCAGGGCCATGCAGGCGACCTCTCCATGCCAAGAGGGTTACATTTTGTGAGGAAATACGGTTTATAAAATGGTATAGTTGTGCTACTTCACTGTGCAATACACTCACAACCCCATCTTGGGTCCAGTGAGGCTCGTTTGTAAAACCTTAGCTCAACCTTCTGTATCTGTGGCTTCGAGCAGTCAGGCTTTAATAAAGGAAATAGTGCAAAGCATTTAGAAGTACCAAAACAATGCAATAAGAAAATAAATGTGGCACAAAAGAAATTCAAAACCAATTTCTGAAACATAGTTCATATTTTTATGAATTTCTAGACAGCAAAATGAAAAAACACTACTGGAGGGTTCTGGAGATATGAATTTTTACGTAAATTGTAAATCACTGCTTTTCACTCAAAATGGAAATAAGCATCAGCAATTAATTTGGTTATCTCTCACTTTTAAAACTTTTTTATAAATTTGTGTTCAGTTAAAACAGCCCGCTTTAGGCAGCCAGTTCTGACAGGGAGCAAGTAACAAGGGGCAATAAGGTTTAGCAAGACAGTAACCTTGCAGACAAAGTAATCACCTGTCTACTTCAAGGCTCTATAGGCAAATCACTATAGGCATTAATGGAGTGGTCCTCATGCAAGGGGTCCAGGATGCTAAAGATGCTGATCTGGTTGATGTGGGTTCTCCTAGAGCCACCCCTCAGTATTCAAATGTGGTGGGGTTAATTTGGCCACAGAAGTCGATGTCCCTTGAAGACTAGGTGAGGTCCAGCTATAAAACAGTTCCCACTCGTGTACTGGTCTCTGGTCACAGCGAAACTAGCGGTTCCCTTTACCTGCAGCTAGGGCTGTCTGTCTTTTTATTATACAGTACCCTGCCACATTCTTGTTGGGCCTACCTTAGGGGTGACATATATACTTATAAGGAACATCTAGACGTTGTCATTAGTTTAAATGGCAAGATTGATTTAGCAGTTTAAGACTGCTCTAATATTCTGCAGGGGAAGTCTGGAAGACATGTTTTACTTTGTCACACTCATAGTGGCACAATGAGTGCTACAGCCCATGAGGGAGTCTTTAACTTACAGGCCCCAGGTACCCCTGGTACCATATACTAGGAACTCATATGTAAGTCAATTAAACGTACACTTTGAATAGTAAGATCATTGGGACTGAGGTCTGGTTAGCAAGCCTCAGTGGATTCTCAGTCAAAAAAACAGCAGCATCAGTCTAAAACTTTGGGGATAAGCATGCAAAAAGAGGCATTTTCTTACAAATACATCCAGGGGTCTATTCAACCTAGGCATCCCCAATCTCTCATGTACATCGCATACTATCAGGGGAAATCTGTTGGCAAGGCATGACCAGGGACACTGGAATCATGCGACTGTGCGGCCATGGCGATTTTTTCATAATTATAGATTTGCCACATAATCCACCATGTGCGGCATAATCTGCAGATTTTTAAGAAAAAAATATTTCTAGCTCAAACGCTCCAAAAGTTACTAAAAACGCAGTGGCACAGGCTGCAGAGCAGTGGAATCCCTTTTGCAACAGTTGAATGGTCACCTTTCTTTTGCTTATTGCTATATTTGGGTATTAAACCGGTACTAATGAGGTGCACCCAATGCCAATATGATTCACATACCAAGAAGGACAGAGACACAAAGTATAAAATTAACCTAAACATCCAATGCAAGGGGGAGGGGACAAACAGAGGGAAAGACAAAGACCTAGCAGACTAAATTCAAAGTCAAAGTCCAAAAGCTTTATTTCGATAAAAGTCATTATCATAAAAGCATATCAATTGTATAAAAAATTACAGTTAAGTACAATTTTAAAAAGATTCTATATCTCTGTTTCAAACAATAATTTCAAAAGATGTATGTTGAATTAAACATAGCCAGCTAGTTTGTTAAATTATAAAGGTAAAACAATTATAGCAGCATTTCCAGTTTAAGAAATTTTTCTAAAAAGGAATTAAACAAATTATTTTAGCTTTTTGGCTCGAATAGCCCAGGCCCAGGATAGAAATTTGGCTAGGGCACAAGCATAAGGTACATTACTATCCAAAATAAGTATCCTGATTGCCACAACATGACTCCTAGTCCCCAACTGCCGGCATAGGTTTTTGAGCCAGACCCTCCTTGGAGTAGCATACTCGCTGCAGACAAACAAAAAATGTGCTAATGTCTCCGGTTTAGCAAGACACGATGGGCATAAATCAGACATTTCTATACAAGATTTCCATCTTTTAGTGAAGGTGTTAAGTGGTAAGGTTCCCGTTCTAAATCTGAAATACAAGGCCCTATCAAAGGGTTTTCCAATTGTATCCAGGTATAGTTCCCGCCTGGGACAGTCTTTGAACATCAGAAAGTTCTCTGTTAACCTACCTAGGGATGTGCTAGAGTGTCTTTGAGAACAAATCCAGTCCCAATAGAGCTTTTTAAGTGTTTTCTTTGGGGGTGAAGTTCTACTTAGCCATGATTCAAGTTGGCCCACCTTAGTTAATAGGCTTTTCATGTCTTTTAGCCATTTGATTTTATGCCAGCTTGGTGATGACATAATTTCTTTAAGGCCTCTGGCATATCCACTCAGTTCTTCTACCCGCCAAATACGGGCCCATAGTAGTAACGGGCGAAATTTCGCAATTTCGCCAATCTGGGTACAGCCAAGGTCCATGAATAAAGGAAGTGTCGGGGTGCCTTGTGGAAGGGACATTATTTCTCTGCAAAATTTGTTCTCAGATCTTTGCAGAGCGTCGATGGACGAAAAGCCCCAAAGTTCCGCTCCATAAAGGGCAGAGCTAACACCTTTAGCTGTATAAATCTCAAGGGCTGTTCCTATAGGTCTTGTTGTACTGGAACGTTGCTCTCTCAAAATGGCGCCTGTAATCCTTTTGTGGCTCAACAGCATTTTGTCTAGGTGTGGCATCCAATCCATTTTGTCTGAAAGGCGTATCCCAAGGTAATCGAAGACTTTCACCCTTTCCAGGAGCTCAGCGTTTAGGGTGGGGGAACGCACATGTTGTTTTGGTGGATTGAGGACAAGGTACTTCGTTTTGTTTGTATTTATGACCAAGCCTCGAACGGTACAAAATGATTGGAAATTGTCCAAAAGTCTCTGGAGTCCCATTGGGGTTTTGGAGATTAAAAGCGTATCATCCGCGAAGAGGAGGGTTGGTATGCGTTCGCCAGCCAGGGATGGCTCATCAGATGGATGTTTAAGGAGATGCTCGACCACCCCATTGATGTAAAGAGAGAAAAGGGTGGGAGCCAGAACACATCCCTGGCGGACTCCTCTCTCGACCGGAATACTGCCCGTTTTCTCCCCTCCAGGGCCCCACCTGACTTGGGCAAAGCTGTCCTGGTGTAGTCTGGCTAGTAGGGATAGTAAATAATGTGGCAGCCCCATGTCAGCCAGTACTTTCCATAATAGGACTAAATTCCTAACCTTAGCTACCCAACTTGTGCAGCAGCTCTGAAATCGGTCCGGAAAACCCAATGGATAATGGCATGTTTCATCATAGGGCCGCTAACACATCCTGGCGCAAGCCAACGTTCAGGGTGGAGTGATATTATTTTCACAAACGAAAAATGGAACCAAATGGTTTCAAACTAGAGATCCCAAGTGCAGAAAATAAATAAGATTAAAACTATCTAAGTCAATATCTGGATACATTTTATCCGCAGACCCATGGCACCTTCATGGGGAGTTCTTGTGCAGCAAGTTTGGCATGTCTATATGCGTCACACTTTGAAAATGCCTACATCTATGCCAGAACCGACCCATTTGCAAACTCTATAAAGTTGTGACGTCAATATATCGATGATATCCTTTTAATTTGGCATGGGGGTCGGAGCACTGCTGATGAATTCCTAAGGTGGCTGAACAGTAGGAATCCCTACTTTTTCTTCACAGCCAGCATCTCGATGGAATCTTTACCATTTTTGGATTTGATTCCTGGCCCTGGTCATGACATACAAAATCCATTTACAGAGGAGAGACACTAGGTAGCCTCTCCACTTGGGTTTAGGTAAAAAGGTATGTGTCCAACTAGTGTTAATCAGCTGCAACCAACTGTTATTTGTGTCAGGGAATAGTCATGGGCACAGTTGTCATCCGAGTTAAAGGGAATAAATGCCACTTTGGGTGGACGCCCGTATCCCAAGAGAGTCTGTTGGAGAAGATGAGAATAACATATACAGGAACAGTCAGGGGACTCTGGACACAGGTCTCCTGACCAAGAAGACATTCCGGTCAGAATAAAAAAAGAGCAAATGGAAGTCACATGCAAACTGGTCTAATGACTTTCAACCATGAAGGACCATAAATCTAAGTTACCGCACAAACTGTCCTCGCAGAATGGGATTTCCCTTGGCGTGCGCGAATTATTCCCAGCATTTTTCTGCTTTTGTCAATGGCATCTTTGTGCACTGACTAAATTCCTGAATTACATAAAGGAGAATCACGCTTTAATGATGTATGTGTCAATTACGTTTCCACTGTGAAAAGATTTGACCAAACTTGCACACAACACACACACAGCTCGGCACAAGTGCAGCGTCAGCAGCATTGCCCCTTCCTTACTACACGAAACAGGTTCATTAAAGGTTGTAGTTGCAGAAGTGCACTCTTGCTGCACACATTCACAGCATAAATTACAGCACCAGGGCAAGGTTGCATGACGTGCATGTGTTTTGCCATGAATATTATAAGCGTTTGCACTGCTGAATGGTTTAATTTTCCAAGCACGCTAGTGCACAACATATAAATTAGAGATATCAAAATGTTAATATTTTCATAAATAGAGAAGATGATGTTTGGAAAAAAAACACGTAATTTCCAAATGTATATTTAAAGTCGATTTATGCATGACAGTACCTACTTATTTCTAAGATTACACCTATATAATGGGTTCAATCCGTCTGCCGTCCAAACCTTTGTCTGTATCTTGAATAAATGCACTGCTATTTTAGTCTGTAAAATCTGTCCATCTCACTGTGTACTGCTGAGATGGCACGATTTGGGAAATTTGCTTTATGTTTTTCACCCTTTCCCTTGCAAGCAGATTGGTAGTCATAACATATGGCAACTATAATTAGAAAGGGCAGGATAGAAAAATGAAAGAAAGTGAAACGTCAAAGTGAAGATAGGCAGTATGCCTGCAACACCTACAGATTTTTAGGGCATTTGTGCCAATGCATAATTTCCCAAAATATTTTCTTGATGACTTTGGGGGCAGGGTCAGGTTCACTTTTTAAAAGAATTTGCTTGGAGTGCCCTTTTACAACCGATGGCATTTTAAAATAAGTTTGTGAAAATGATGCTTCAAGTGTGCTATTTGTCCCATATTTTCAAACATTAGAGCAGAATCCACGAATCCCTGGAGGAAGGAAGATTCATTCGGTGCAACTGGTGGTGGGAAATTAAGCCCTGTGCTATCCTCAACGTACTCGATGCGGCTGGGGCCGAACACAACTTTTGTGCGCCATGGAGTCACCCGTCGGCTGAGATTAATCCAAGCATTCCACCCATCACTTTTTTGTTTAGGCATTGCTTTATGTTTTTCCACAATGGGTTAAAACGCAGCATAGAGAACCACAATGTATCACATTGGATCGGGTACATATTAAGGAATGTTGAGAACCCAGTATCAATGACTTCTACCAATCACCCCTTCACATCATCACATGTTAAAACTGAGGAGTGTATGGTATCAGATAATGCCTATCCTAAATGACATTTTTAGCAGGGTCAAGCACATATCACCTGTCAGTTGCTTGCACTACACGAAAATCACTATCAGTTACTGAATTGTGGAAGAGGTGCACATCCCACATTAGGGGGCCCATTAGGATGGTGGGCGGACTTTGCCCGCCCGCCAACCGTGCAGTAGTAGGGACCGCCCGCCATAAGGGCGGGGGTCCCGTGGGCAGCATTAGGATGCGCCCGCATCCCGCATTCCTACCATTGTGGCGGGCGGTGCACTTAGCACCGCCCGCCACAATGGCAGGAATGCATGCTGTGCACTTCCATGCACAGCATGGCAGGCACCGTGTGGTACCCCCCTGTGCACGCCCCCCCCCCCCCCGGAGTCCCTGGGGGCCCGCAACGGGCCCCCGCAGGGTATCTCCGCATGCCTCTCCGTGGCAGCATTGATAGGCACCGCCACCATATTATTCCTTTTCCGCCCCGGCCGCAAGCGACCGGAGCGTAAAAGCGGCGGACGGTCTTTCCGTCCGCCGAGGTCCCCCCACCATACTAATATGGCGGGGGGAAAACAAATGCGGATGTCGGGTGGATTGCCCCCGCCAGGCTGGTGGTGGCTACCCCCAGCCTGGCGGGGGCAATCCGCCCGACATCATAATGGGCCTCTAGGTGTCCTAAAAGCAGAACTAGGCCATAAGACCCCTTTACCATACCTTAAAACAAAGCTCTCCTTTTCTGAAGGGACCAGACCGTGTCCCTGATAACTCCTGTGCGTGCTGTTCAACAAACGATGAATCAAAATGGAAATCATTTCCATTGTTTATTATTAACCTGAAAACCTGAATCCCGTCATCCCCCAGTGCCTACATTGCAGAGTTCTCGGGAGGCCATCCCAAACTTGTTTTAGATTACACTGCCATCGAAAAGCTACATACAGTGGACTCACTGTTAGTTGGGGATCAAGAGGCGAGTTGTAGTTCGACTTAAAAGCTGCCAAACATACTAAAATCACTAAAATGGTGTTGACGTCACCTTTCACAAAGACATTCAAGCCAAGTAGAGGGACATGGGAAAAATGCAGCAATCACTGATGAAGACAGCTCATTGTACCACACGGAATAAGCAACTGAGAGAGACACGGAGTGTGTCATAAAAGTCTTACACAAATAAATACAAGCATTGGAGAGTGGCGGGTATGGGCCCTTTTATTTGAGACGGTAAGCAGCACACGATGGAGAGAGCAAGAAAATACATGTGATCCCAGGGAATGCTGAAAGAAAGAGAAAAACGAAGTTCCCTAAAGTTGAGCAGTGGGAGGATACAAGTCATGAAATTAAAAGGATGGAAAGGGAGCTATGCTCCAGGGGATGGATAAACACAAGAAAACGAATGAAAATCATTGACTAAGTAGCACGCAAATGAGATTGACAAGAAAGCAAACAATCATAAGTAATGGGCTGACCCAAAGCCTACTGTAGGTATTGGCATTCTCAAAAATGGGTCCTCTAAAAAAGGCAGCTAAAAACTGTCTGTACGTGGAACCTAAATATTCAAGCTTTGTTTCAAGTATTTTGGCACCTGTATTCTATAATAAAATATGTTGCAAACTCTCCATTCCCACCCACATAAATCAGACTTGGGATCTTACTGCAAAACACATCCTGTATCATATGTTCGGATATGCTTGCACTAGCCAAACTTATAGACAGCATGAACAAATGTGTGTAGCAGAGAAAGGTGACAGGCTCTTATTCAGTACTTTATTAACCTCGCAGCTCAGACTAACAAGGTTTTACAATGTTTTCCTTGTGTTGCTTTCTCTTTCAGGTCACGAAATACAAGCTAAAACGTACCTTGTACTAACTCGCAAGGGTAGTTACAGCAGCATTTATTCTCACCTAAGAAGCCAGCCCTGCAGTAGTGCCCTATAGGACCATTGCATCCGGATAGGGCCTACATTGTTTTTAGTTAGGTTAGCACATCCCAAATTCAGCAAGGAGAAAGTTTATCCTTACTTAAGAGAGGACTATGGTCATCATTGTGAGAAGTTGGCCTGGCATATGCTGTCCACTAGTTATAGTGGGCACCTTGCACCAGTCCAATCAACCCTTATTGATAATTAGGTTTAAGACAACCTTTATGGAAAGCTATCCTAGTGGTAGCTATGGAGAGCAGCCTTCATGCTAAGTCTTGAAGGAGTGTATAGCAGCTGGGTTTACCAGATTATAACCTCTTGAATGACCAAATGAAAGGGGAACCACAAGAGGTATATTTAAAATATATGTATTTATTACTAAACACTCTCTACTAACCTCTTTATGAGATTAGAGAGCAAGATACACAATTTCAACACACTGGAACGTAAGTAAATAGCACAATATACTGTGATGTATTCCTATAGGTTCTGAATCGATCCCCCTATTCCTGACCCTATTCTGGTTAGCAAACTAACAAGTTAACTAAGTAATCAGCCCATGAGGCAGAAAAACCCCATGATGCAGATACCGTTATCTGACGCAGTCACACTACGGCACAGGAACGTGTTATCTGATTAGGTCATAACGCTTGCGATCTAATTAGACAAGCGATATTCCTCCAGCCCCTGATAAGGCATACGGAGTTCTCATAACAAATCAAACCTATGACAACCTGGGCAAAACCCTGCGGCCATTGTTTTGATTTCACCGAGAACTTCAGCAAAAGAATGTGCTAACGAGCAAGTCGTATGACATCCTTATTGACGTATCTATGTCCATCCTTACGTCAATCTCGGCACCTTAAAGGTATAAATATTACCGATCTTGCCCTATGCAAACACACGCGTGGTGACGAGACGGAGCAGCCATACTTGCCGAAGCCCAGAAGCAGAGCAGACCCCGCTGGCAGCAGCCCCGCCTTTCTGACGCGCTGAGAACGAGAAGCTGCTTTCTCCTGCTGAGAAACCAAGCACCGGCGCTTCCGGGTAGCCCTCGCAGGCAGCCTGGAATATCGAGACCAGAGAAAGAGATACCATTCCTCATTCATCCTAACTTCCAGGTACAGAACTGAATAACCCCTCACAGAGAATTCTTAAGTTATTCACTTGGCAAAAACAAACTTAACTTAAACTGTAACTTTCTATTCCCGCCCTCGTATTAAACTTAGGTCAGGTACACGGGGTAGGCGTATCTAGAAACACCAGTTGAGTACGTTTAGTCAAATGTATATGTGTATGTAATATATTTTATTCATTTTAAACATCTTATGGCTTAGAAACCATATCAATGTTTTTACAGTATTATTTTATACTGCTGCTTTTAATGTATGCACTTTACTTAACTATAAGTATTGCAATAATATCGATCCATTTCTCTTGTATGAGAAAAGAGACTGATCAATAAATAACACCTTTTTATTGAACACGCCCGACTCTTCCTTTTCTCTACAATCTGATGAGACTAAGAATGCACGTACTGACTGAGTAAAATAAATTGCCTTTTGTTCACACGACTCTCGAGATTTACTCTTGATTAGGGGAGAGCAAAGTTGTCATGTTCTATGGTTGTCAGAAACTAAATCCCTTCTTGTCTAATCAGGGAAGTTTATTCTTTCCTGAACATTCGAGAAAGTTTCTAGTGAACTCTGAGCTAAGCTGGCAAACCCAAAACTTTAAGTCTAATATCGACAGTAGTAGACCTAGTTAACGTCTGGTCTAGGCCTTTACTATTGTAGGTATTATTCCAATGCGCAGAGCCTATTGGGATGATAGGAGCTACACTACATGGCGCCCAACGCGTTTGGAAAGGGCGATAAAACTAACGTAAGACATTTAGAATAACTCAGTCGTGCTTTCTCACTCAGACCCCTTTTCCCACAATACTCCAAAGACGTCTGGAGTGGGTGAAAGGTAATATCCGCCAAACCTCGCAGGAGGAAACTCCTATGTATGGTACTTGGTTTAGTCAACGTTGAAGGATAAAAACAGTTCCAAAATATTGTGCATCTAATCTTTGTTTCCATAAGAAACCTGATCTGCAAACAAACAAAATAACCTTTTGGACAGTAAAATGTCAGACAATGAGGATGAAAGAGAGGCAGTTAGATTAGCAACTGAACTCGCAGCAGCTGATGCTACCATGCAGGCAGCGGACGAGGATATAATACTCATCCCGGTCATCAAAAGGAGATCTATAACTCTAAAACTTATAGAAAATGGACTGACACCTAGAGGTGGCACAGTCATATTCGTAATTGAGGCACACGAATATCGGGGGTCGTTGTTTGCACTGTTTCCCTGCTGCCGTTTTGTGGGAGGACAACACTACAACTTGCGGAACCCGCTTCGCGGGTCCCGCTGCGCCGTTGCTGTCACATGAGCACCAGGAGTTGCAGGCACCAGCTGGGCGAGTGAGCGTGAGACAGGGCTGCGAGCGAAGGAACCGGGACTCGCTTTCCCAGGAGTCCCGGCAATCCTCCGGCCGTGTCACCTGGCCCGCTCTCCCTGACCGCCCCGCCCAGCTCATCTACTTTAAAAGTCCCCGCCTTCCCTTGCCTGTGGGGTCGTTGTTTGCACTGTTTCCCTGCTGCCGTTTTGTGGGAGGACAACACTACAACTTGCGGAACCCGCTTCGCGGGTCCCGCTGCGCCGTTGCTGTCACAGGAGCACCAGGAGTTGCAGGCACCAGCTGGGCGAGTGAGCGTGAGACAGGGCTGCGAGCGAAGGAACCGGGACTCGCTTTCCCAGGAGTCCCGGCAATCCTCCGGCCGTGTCACCTGGCCCTCTCTCCCTGACCGCCCCGCCCAGCTCATCTACTTTAAAAATCCCCGCCTTCCCTTGCCTGTGGGGTCGTTGTTTGCACTGTTTCCCTGCTGCCGTTTTGTGGGAGGACAACACTACAACTTGCGGAACCCGCTTCGCGGGTCCCGCTGCGCCGTTGCTGTCACAGGAGCACCAGGAGTTGCAGGCACCAGCTGGGCGAGTGAGCGTGAGACAGGGCTGCGAGCGAAGGAACCGGGACTCGCTTTCCCAGGAGTCCCGCCAATCCTCCGGCCGTGTCACCTGGCCCGCTCTCCCTGACCGCCCCGCCCAGCTCATCTACTTTAAAAATCCCCGCCTTCCCTTGCCTGTGGGGTCGTTGTTTGCACTGTTTCCCTGCTGCCGTTTTGTGGGAGGACAACACTACAACTTGCGGAACCCGCTTCGCGGGTCCCGCTGCGCCGTTGCTGTCACAGGAGCACCAGGAGTTGCAGGCACCAGCTGGGCGAGTGAGCGTGAGACAGGGCTGCGAGCGAAGGAACCGGGACTCGCTTTCCCAGGAGTCCCGGCAATCCTCCGGCCGTGTCACCTGGCCCGCTCTCCCTGACCGCCCCGCCCAGCTCATCTACTTTAAAAATCCCCGCCTTCCCTTGCCTGTGGGGTCGTTGTTTGCACTGTTTCCCTGCTGCCGTTTTGTGGGAGGACAACACTACAACTTGCGGAACCCGCTTCGCGGGTCCCGCTGCGCCGTTGCTGTCACAGGAGCACCAGGAGTTGCAGGCACCAGTTGGGCGAGTGAGCGTGAGACAGGGCTGCGAGCGAAGGAACCGGGACTCGCTTTCCCAGGAGTCCCGGCAATCCTCCGGCCGTGTCACCTGGCCCGCTCTCCCTGACCGCCCCGCCCAGCTCATCTACTTTAAAAATCCCCGCCTTCCCTTGCCTGTGGGGTCGTTGTTTGCACTGTTTCCCTGCTGCCGTTTTGTGGGAGGACAACACTACAACTTGCGGAACCCGCTTCGCGGGTCCCGCTGCGCCGTTGCTGTCACAGGAGCACCAGGAGTTGCAGGCACCAGCTGGGCGAGTGAGCGTGAGACAGGGCTGCGAGCGAAGGAACCGGGACTCGCTTTCCCAGGAGTCCCGGCAATCCTCCGGCCGTCTCACCTGGCCCGCTCTCCCTGACCGCCCCACCCAGCTTAATCCAGTCCTACGCCCATATAATCCAGCGATCCTCGCTGCACGGGAGCGCGCGGGAGCGCCCGGGGCGAAGCCCGGGCAAAGGGCGGGCCCTCTGAGGCCCTCGTAGGCCAGAGTTGGCCGGGCTGGGCCCATCCTCTAACATTCGCACTCGGAGTTCCTGCTACAGGCTAGTTAATGGCTACTCTATCTGATGAGGGGACACCTGGGAAGAAGGGTAAACTTCGTAATGGGTCACTGGACAATTATTTCCCCAAGGTTTTGTCCGAGGGTGAGAAGGATCTGACCATGGCCGAGCGAAGGGCTGAGCGGCGTCGCTCAATTGAAAGTTTGAAAAACAGATCCTCTGTTGACTGTGTGCCTGTTTCTACGTCCACCGAGGGGGACTTAATTGACTTTGGGAGGGAAACTGGTAGCCAAGAAGGCTTCCCTCTCCTGTTGCGTGACTGTACCTCGTCCCCTGGTAGGACCCTCGACCCTATTGTAATTGATTCTCCCTCCCAGATTCCTTGCAACACTACTGTTCCCTTGAAGCCTAAGATATCGAAACCCAAACAACTAGTGGTAGCCCAGATACACGGCCCACCACCAAACAAAAAAAGGAGGAAATTAAGGGCGGGACTAGGCAAAGTAAAAATTTCCCATTCAGATTTTGGCAAAGGCCCTAATTTACCCTCAACACAAGTAAGGGCTACTATGGAGATTGCAACTTCATTAACATCTGAGGCTCTAACACCGGAGGTAACTCCGCCTGCTGGGGCCCCAAATATAGTGGTCTCTGATATTAGTCGGGGGCCTTTATCTCCAAACAGACTGACCTCCCCTCCACTTATGGGGGAATTGGAACTTCTATTGAGGTCTCTGCTGTTACCCGTGACCGAGAGTATCAAGAAAGTCGAAATCAGATTGACTTTGATAGAGTCTGCTATAAATAGTATGGCTACGTTGACCAAGGCCCAGGGGAGTGGGGGGGTTCAATCTAAATCTATCACTGGGGTTATGACTAACCAGATTGTAAAAACCCCAGTTGCTACCCCCTCTGCTCCACTCCAGTTGTCTACACAGACGTCACAGCATCAGGGTAAGGACATGCCTGGTATCCAAAAACAAAACCCCACAAAGAACCCAAATATCTCTGTACTTGGGACAGAAGGTGGCCCCCAAAGGTCAGCGCCAAAAGCTCCTATAGTCATCAGAAGCGAGAGACAGGGGGAAGGGGGTTGCACGAGAGGCCCCTTAACCAGGGTCCCACACGTGGAGATTCCTCCACAAGCGGTGCCCTATGTAGTAGTTATGACCGGGGTTCCCCCACTAGCAGAAAATAAGAAGGAGGGTTACGCCCAATTGAAAAATAAAATAATTCATTGGTTGAGGACATATAGGCCCATAGCCCCAAATGTGGATGGTGATATTGTACACGTTAGACGGATCCCTTGGTTGGGCAACAAACGGAAAGACATTGAAGGGGATCTAGTGGTGGTCAATTTCAGAGATCCACGGGCAGTAGACTACATTTTAAATTGGCCATATACAGGAGGGGGAAACTGTATTACACCTAGGCCTTTAACCTATTTTTACCCGAGGCCGGTTTCATACCCCCCCAACCAACGGGAAGAGTCTTACGCCCCGAGGCCCAATCCTCAGTTTGTCTACGATAGTACCTACCCCTTACATGGCCAGTACCCCTCCCAGTCCAATGGTCAGTTTGGTTGGACTACGATACCACAGAGACATTACCCAAGCTATAATAGTGCAATGGAGCATCTTAGACCCTTTACCCCTTTAGATACTTACAATAGGTTCTCGCAGCTTTCTGGTATGGAGGACTGCGATTGATGTTTACAGGCTCAGGTGGAGGGTTGTGGTCGACCAGGAGTGGTTCCCCAGCAAGTAGGAAGTATTTGTGACAATAGCCAGGAGGTCACCCCAGACGACGCTAATAAGATCAGCATCCACTCGAATATGGCTCCTCTTGCTGCCTTGGGTATGTCCACTACTGCTGATTGCACTGTACCCCTTAGGCAATTTAGTTGTGTGGGTAATATTCGTATGAATAGAATGGATATGGGGGGGGTGGATAAGGGCGGGCCCTTTCAAGTGTATAAGGGGCACCAAGTAATAAATCTGATATCCTGGAATGTAGCTGGGCTAAAAAGAAAGTTAGACATCCCTGAATGGCATGCATTCATCGAGAAGTTCGATGTCTGCCTGTTCCAGGAAACTTGGTGTCTGTTACCAATTGACAAATCTGGTTATACCACTTTCTTTTCCCCTGCGATAAGTGGAGGGAAGGGTAGACCAGCAGGAGGTCTTCTCGTCTGGATAAGAATCGATCTGGACTGGGACATGGTCTCCAATGACCCTCAGTGTAATGATATAATGCACCTCTCTTCTAGGGGCCACATTGAGGGGATTAGGCTTGAACTCTTTAATGTGTATGCTAGAGGGGCTGCGGGGGATAATACTTCTTCAACCATAATGAGCTTAGATTCTGCTCTAGCTAGTTGCCCTCCTGCAGCCAGAATTATGGTGGGTGGTGATTTTAATTGTACGTATGAACCCCTTCTTGGAGATGATCCCCTAGGCACTGAGGAGGAGGACTCCAGGTGGTCTATCCCACCCTTGACAGTACCCCCCATTCGGAAATGGTCTGCTAGGGCAATCCAATTGAACGCCCTTACCAGGGAGCACAATTTAAGAGCCCTCAATGGTAGGACCCTGTCTGATATGTCCGGTGCAATGACCTTTAACAGGCTCACGGCCCCGTCCAGAATAGATTATATTTTAATGAGTGTTAGTATGTGGTCTGACCTTGTTGATATGGAGGTGGTACCTACCCTGGATAGTGACCATAACCCGCTATGCAGCAAGTTTAAATGGGGCAAAAGTAAAGAGAGGGGGGCGAGTGCGCCATTGAAAATAACCAAAGAGATCATCCCTTACGAAAATAATCGTAGATTGAAATGGGATAAGGCTCAGTTAAATGTAGACCAATTAGGGACCATTAAATCTGCTATTGAAGATTTGCACCGGGATTTGGAGACAATGGAACGGGTGGATGATAGTGTTCCGAGCCCTTCCCTTAGCCTCGATTTTGCTTATAAAGGCATGATAGACCAAGTGAGCCACTATTTTATCTCTAAAAGAAAAAGCTGTAGACCGAACAGGGCCCCGCCCATCTCTAGCAATCCGTGGTATTCGGCGGACTGCAAGGGGAAAAGGAAAAGATTGACAGTTGCCTTGCTCTCAAGGAATCCTATTCTGGTTAGAGCGGCCAGGAAGGATTACTTGAGAGCAATAGCACTGGCAAAGCGTGATTGGGAGGAGGAGCACTGGAGGGACATAACAGACGCTGTGAGCAAGAGGGATACAACGTTATTTTGGGATTTAATCAACAGAGCTAGGCAGAGTAAATCCCAGCCTTTAGCAACCCATATAACCAGCCATCAATGGTTCAATCATTTCTCAGCTTTATATGGCGGTAGTGAAGTTACAACTGGTGCCATGGTTGCCTGTGGGGAGGGAGGGGAACCCGGCGAGGTGATTGAACGTTCTTTCACGGCCTCTGAAGTAGTGGTAGCAATCAAAAACTTGACCCCTAAGAAGGCGGCTGGGCCGGATGGGATCCCTGGGGACCTTCTGATCGCCGAACCCCTGGCCTGGGCCAATCTCATAGCTACTATAATGAATTTGATAGTAAGGGGTCACCCCGTGCCTGATTCATGGAAGGGTGCCGAGGTGGTCACAGTATACAAGAAGGGGGCAAGAGATGACCCTGCCAACTACAGACCGATTAGTCTGATAGATATAGTCCAGAAAGTGGTTGGCAGGGTCATTATCTCCAGGGTAGGCGACTGGATGGAGGAGGAATGTATTCTCTCTCATCTCCAGGCTGGATTTCGCCAGAGGGTGGGCACGATGGACCAGGTCTTTCGTCTATTTGGGATCTATTGGAAGGCAGTTACCATCAAGAAGGGCAGCCTGTACATGGCCTTCATAGATCTCAAGACGGCCTTTGACCTGGTCCCTCGTGCTAAACTGTGGGAGATCCTGGAAAGCATGGGCTTCCCTGGCTCACTCTTGAGACTAAATGTTAGACTCCACGAGGGGACATATGCAAGGATCAGATGGGGTACCCAGGGCCAACTGACAGATAGGGTACCAGTGAGGAGTGGAGTCCGACAAGGGTGTGTTATGGCCCCGACCCTCTTCTCCTTGTTTGTGAATGGAGTGGTGGACCACCTGAGAGGAGAAGAGACGGACGCTCCAACCCTGGCGGGGGAAAAGATTCAGACTCTGCTCTTCGCCGATGACACCTTACTGATAGCTAAATCCCGATAGGCCTGCAAAAACTTTTGCATCGATTCAGTTCATTTTGTACAGACAGAGGCCTAACCATCAACACTACCAAAACCAAATTGATGGCCTTTTCGCCCTCCAAAAATTTCAAAAACAATTTTTTGCTTAATGGGGCCCCCTTGGAGCTGGTCGATGCATTCGACTATTTAGGGGTCCGGATAAATAGCCGAATGACCTGGAAGGATCACCTGGCTAAAATGATATTAGGCCACAAAAGAGTATCGGGGGTGACCCTGCGAGAGTATCGGGAATCAATTAGTAAACCGGTGTCTCCGGTAATGGCCATTTATGAGGGCCAGATACTCCCGGCTGCATTATACGGCTCCGAATTATGGGGGTTCGACAATGTTAATGAGTTAACCTTAGCAGAAAATAAGTTTTTGAGAGATGTGGTGGCCCTCCCTGTCTCTACCCCGCTGACCCCCCAGCGGTTAGACCTTGGTAGAAGAGCCTTAAAGGATATAGTGAGGCTGCGCCCACTGCTCTTTTGGGTCCGCTTAAGAAGGACTAAGGAGCTGGCCAAATACGCCGAAGGGCTGGACGACCTAATTTTACTTGATACCGGTAACAAAATTGGCTGGTTGAAAAATGTGAGGCAATTAGTCTCACAACTGGGTTTGAGAGATGTATGGGAGACCCAAGCTCCCCCGCCCAAAATGGTGATCAAGAAACTATATTGGGATTGGGTTCAGGCCGAAGCAACACGCAGTATAACAGGGGGCTCACTTACTGAGTGTTTCCTTGAGTTTAAGTGGGCCAGAAAATTGGAACCCCTCTTTGATCTTATAACCAAGCCGCTAGACAGGGCCCTCTATTTAAAATTAAGGTATGGGACCCTCCCGGTTCATGAATTTACCTCAAGATGGTCCAACCAGGTTGGCCCCTCACGATCATGTCCCGGTTGTGCGGCTCCCAAAGAGACTGTGGCCCACCTCTTTTTTGCCTGCCCCGCGTATAAAGTGGCTCGGAAAAACTGGCTGAAACCAGTTTGTAGAGGGCTGGGGCTGAGGTGCCATTGTTCGGCCCTACGAGTGATTTCAACGGATTCATCATCTACCTTATTGATATGCGGGGTGGCAAAGTTTTTGAGTAGTGCCTGGCTTATTAGATTAAGAATTCTGGGAATGAATGCCAGGTCACTAACTAACTGGAGTGGAGTTAACTGAAGTCTTCTATTTAGAGTTTTCCTGAGTATTATTGCCTGTGGTCTTTATCAATTGTTGACTGTGCCTGTTATATTTAATCATGATTATCCTTTGTTCTTTGCTATTATTAACTTGATGAAATGTGTTTTAAAAATGTATATTGTTGTCTTTTATGGTGAGCAATTTTACCGAATAAAGATATTTACAAAATGCAAAATATCGGCAGACAGAGGTATACTATTCATGGATACATTTTCCAGCAGCAAATGCTGTAACAAAGTACTTCCACTATTACAAAATAGAGGAACCTCCTAATGAGTACACTCCTTTCGAGGAGGTGGAAGTACCACTCAAATTTCAAGAGCATTTGCTCTTATTTGATGGCGCCCTAAAACATAACAATCACATCACCAGGCTCGGTCCTTTAGGAAGACCAGGAGCAACGTGGCCGGTCCTAGCCGGATACACACCACATCCAGACATCAATGGGATGTCTGCAGCAGAGCTGTTAACACAGCTAAAACAATTAATAAAAATACATAGACAATTAGTCCAGTATGTGATGCGGACTTCAACAATTCAGCCAGCGATTAAACTTCCACAGCTGACCCCTCACCAGGGGAACACAAATAAAATTACACCACAGAACATCCAATCCTGCCTAGGTAAAGTACCGGCTAAACGGGAACAAATACCATTCTGGTTGGCGCAGAAAATCACCCAAATAGAGGCGGTGTTTCCAGACACCACCCCGCTAGAAAAGCACAGGATTCTGACTATCTGTCTCCCAATGGGAATCGCACCACACATAGAGGACTGTGACACTTGGGGTACAGTCTTTGCTTCCATCTACACAAAAACGCACGGTGTTCCATCCATTTCGGTAATACCAGATGTGCTAAAACAAATTCAAGACGAATACGGTCCAGAACCCGCTTTAACTCTTGGTATGAAATTACTAAAAGACTTCAAGCAGGTCTCGGCTATATTATTAGCCAACATAAAGGGAGAAGCAGCAAACGTGGCGATCCGCCAGAGGTTAAAAGAGACAGATATAGCAGACCAACCAGCTGAAATTGCCAGAATCATAGAAAAATCCTATGAGGAACTAGGTAGAGATAGTTTAGGTGGAATACCAGTAAAACCACAACTGATTGAAAGTCCTGAAAAAATATTTTTTAATAATAATTCAACATTACCAAAAAAGAACTGGGATGGAAACAAACAATCCAATCTTAAAGAAAAGAAATTCCAGTCCAGAGGAAGGTCTCCTAGGCGAAGAGAAAAATCTCCGAACCAAAGACACAGGTCACCCCAGAGTGACCCCTCTGGGAAAAGATATAACCTTAGAAATAGGGATAATATAAAGAAGCCTGATAGATATCAAGACATTGATACGCGTCCCTCTCAATCTTTTCAGACTTCCTCGCAGAAATCGGAAAGAAGAGGACGATCAGAACAAAGAGAAGAGCACGCCAAGTCCAAAGACAAGGAACCTGCTCAGCTAAAAAAGAAATTACAATTTCCAAAAAAGAAGGTAGCCAGTATCAAGGTAGTTAACAATGCCGAGAATACTGAGGACACAACTGAAAAACGGGGAATGGGCTCAGACAATGCTAGACAGCGCAGCAGAAGTGAGCATAGCTCGCAAAGTCCTTATGAATCATCTGGAGACAGTGGACACGAATGAATATCTTCAAGTGGAAACTGCGGACACCAGAGTTAGCAAACCTCACAAAATATACGAAATAACATTGCGTATAGAGGGGGAAAAGACTAGAAAAATAAGGGGACTATTTTGGGATAATCTCTCCAAGGGCTATGATATCCTTCTAGCTGAAAAAGACTGGCCACCAGAGTTTGTCAGGGAGTGCCCTCATGGCGAAGAAGTAATTATGCCTGCCTTCTCAAATCATATCCCAATTCATAAAAAATACACACTTGCCAGAAAGTGGGCAGTAGCTCTAGCTCCTGCTTTATATAAAAATCACGTGGGATGGGATGAGGACTCTCCTCCTCACAAAATCCAGTTAAAATCACAACCAACTGCACAAAGGCAGTACCCAATTAAGCAAGAAGCTAAAAAACAGGTAAATAAAATACTAGATCAGCTAGAATACCAGGGGGTGATTGAAACTTGCACCTCACAAATGAACAACCCTTTGTTTCCGGTCTCCAAACCAGACAATTCATATCGTCTAGTTTTGGATTACCGACACCTTAACACATGTTGCAAAACTTTTGCAGTGCAAAATTCACACAGTGCTGCACTAATGAATAACATAGTGCGCAAAAAATACAAAACAACCTTAGACATCTCTAATGGATTCTTTTGTCAAAACATAGCACCAGAGAGCAGATATTTAACTGCGTTCTCAATAAATGGCACTCAAAAACAATTTTGTCGGTTAGCCCAGGGGTACAAGAACAGCCCGGGGGTATTCTCAGCGAGAGTAACAGAATTACTACAACTATATGATGATGAAGCATTATCTTATGTCTATGACATTTACTTAACAGATGATGACTTGGAGACTCACTTGAAGAGAGTGAACACCATAATACTTGGGTTCGCAGCAGAGGGTTACAAATTCAACTTTAAAAAATCCAGAATTGCCCATCTGACAGTCCTATTCTTAGGATATGAGTTATCAAGTATAGCCTGGCTGACAATTTTCTAGAACTATAAGAATTAAAAATTCTAGAAATGGAAAAAACATTCCCTCTGCCTATCGACATTCTGCCTTTACGACATTACGCCTGTGTAATTTATACAGACGGACATGCTCAACCCCCCGTTTGGGGAGAACAGGCATACAACCCAACATGTGGGATTACAAAAGAAGTGTGGCGCGGAGGTAAACTAAAACCTCTATTAACAAAAACACACTCAGTAGAAACTAATTCAGAACAACAGACTGAAATATTAGCATTGAAAATGGCGCTAGATAATGCGGATCGCGAATTCCCGACACTTATAGTGTCAGATTCATATTACTGCGTCAAAACATATAACAAGGATTTGCAGACATGGATTCAAAACGGTTACAAAGATGACACAGATGCACCAATAAAGCAGAAACTGCTCTGGGAACAAATAGCTCTTTTGAAAAAAGAACTACCAAAGACTCACGTGACACACTCACTGAGTCATCAGCGTGATGGCGTTCACGTTGCAGGGAATTCATTGGCTGAAACAGCCACAGCGGCAGCAACTAAAACGGCTCCCGTAGTTCGAAAAAAGCGTACATTAAAATACATTGACGGTGAAACAGTGCTGGCGGTGAAAACGTCATCAAAAGGCGACTGCTCAGCGTTACCGATCAACTATCCACTCAATTATACATACATAATCGATGCAAACTCCGTCCCTTTTGCTCGAATCCCTGGAGTGGGGGATAGAGTGATTCCAAACATGGACAGGAGAAACTTGTTAATCGCAGACGCACATATGGGCGAGGGTCTCAGACACCTCAAACTAAAAGATTCTCTGGAAGAATTACAATCACGGTACTGGTGGCCAGGCATGAGCCTGCGTCACACCATGTTTGTAAAAAACTGCCCAAACTGCAACAGAGATCGCAGTGGGGAGAGAAATATTTTAATACCTCGCCGTTTTGCTCCAGAAAAAATCAAGAGTAAAAAGGAAGGGTTGCGATTAACATATACAGGCTAGTTTCCACTTATAATGTAGATCCTCAGCACTCGGCTGACGTCCGGGCTGTTATACAAAGATTTGCGAGTCTAAATGGCATATACGCTAAGAGCATGCTACGTTTGACCATTGTTTTCACTCTAGCCCTCCAGCCTGAGGGGAAACATGACCAAATGAGCATAGCCCAGCGGGAATCTTCTCACTTCCTTCCTGAGGGTACGGGATGGTGTAAAGAAAAAACCAAGGCATAAAGCAATCTATAACAGAAAGGATATTAGGTTCGGGAGCTGGGTGGGTCAAACATATAATAAGTGTCCAACGTAGTCTAAATAACTTGCCAAGAAATTCTCTGAAGGGATTCAGTCCGTACGAATTATTATTCGGAACTAGGATGTTGATCTCTGACCTTGACAGTCAGACTTCAGTGGTGAAAGAAAAAAGCTTTGATATCAAAGACCGTTTGGCTATTTTGCAGGACTTAAACAAAACAAGAAAAGACCTGAGCAACATAAAGTTGAAACAACAGCCAACAACCACTGAAGAACCACCACCTGTCCCAGCAAGACCTGTCTGGATTCCAAAAGTCGGGGATCTAGTCAGGGAGAAAATCGCGGTAAAGAAGGAATTTGGGCCTTCTTACAGAAAAGCAGTTCCTGTCTTGTCTGTCAACGGGACAAGATCAGTTGTACTACCGCCACTTGCTGGAAAAAAGGAGAACCGAGTTGTATCCATCGACCTGGTAAAACCACAATCATGTGGCCGATAACAAACAGTAGGCCAAGTGGACTCCCAATAAGTAGCAGAACACCAAGGTTTGCTACCAGTACAGAATGTCCTAACGAAGAGGCTCATCACATTTGAAACGCCTACAGAAGAACAACAAGGACTATGCAACAATGCAATAGAACTCAGACCTCTGAAAACCTAAATAAAAACATTTAGCAGAGACACACCAATTTATAGTGAAGTACCAAGTGAACATGCAAGAAACAGAAATCCTGAAGCAATTGGAACAATTGACAGAACTGCATCCGGCTACTTCATAAACTTCGATGATTCCTCTGAAGGCTTCAGTGAATCAAAGACACAGCCATCATCAAAAACCTTTAAAGATAAAGCTAAAGAACTTTTGAAACAACTGAAAGAAACATATCTGATTTCCCCATGGATTGAATTTTGGGTGGGTTTTGGTGCATTTATCCTCATACTTTGGCTCATCATGGTACTAACTTTGGGACGCTTCATTGAGGGAAAATATGCTAAAATGGACACAGCAAGTCAGAAAATCAACTTGATCCTCAAACCACTACATCTTCACACGTCGAGAAAAGAGAACTTTCTTCAGCCAACTTCGCAGCCAATCCTATACCGGGTGGGGTAGCATGGGACAACACTGACTATGAAATTTATGGTCCGGTCGAAATCCTGAAATATCCACACCAAATTAAGATCTCCTTGAGTGACTTTGTAAAACCAAACTCATTTGCTGATGATTGGGACTTTGAAAGCATTAATAATATGATGTCTGACTTAGTAATGTCTGCTAAATTTACCAAACATGATTATTTGCAGGGTTCTACCAATTATGATAGTATGTACTGTTATAACCACTATGGTAACCATTTTTTACATAAATCTGCACAACCTAGAAATGTTTTAAATTATAATCAATGGGAACATTGTGCAACACCTCCAAAAGGAAGCTCAAGAACCGTTTACGACAAATACTCATATTTTTCAGGGTTTAACACAAGTAATGCTGAAACATTTTATTTTAAATTATCAAACAAGACAGGGACAAAAACAATGATAACCAACACAAAATTGATATATTCGGACTCATTTTTTGAAAAAATGAATACTTTTGGTTTTGATTATTGGGACAAAAATGTTGAATTGAAAAGTGTTTGGGGTACAAAAGATTGGCAAGTACAGGGTATAGAAGCTTTGTTTAGAGCCTGCATGATCCCAGAACAAATGATATTTTTAAATGACACTGTTCAACAAACCATCTGTCTTGGCCTAGCCAAAATAAAACATTTAAATAAACCGTCTATTCCAAAGCCAACAATGTTTAGCAACACTTCTACAGATGAAGAGATAGACGTAAACCATATATTAAACCAAAACAGAACACATCCTGATTGGAAACAATGGTTGATCTGGCCCACAGATACTAATAACTGTCAAGACAGATTCCTGAACAAAACACAGGGGTTCAAAATGACCAGGCCAGACCCTAGATATCCCCAAAGACATCACCCAGGGATAATAACAACCTACAGTGTGGGCAAATTATGCCTTCAATGGCTACAAACTTCCACACTGGCAGAAATTAAGCAACACCTAACTTTACTTACTGATGGTGCTGACTTGCGTGATTTCATAATGGGACCACGCAAACAGCGTCAAAAACGTTTCATAGCAGCCTCTGTATATGCAGCATACAATGAGGCCTGGAAGGTTACCCAAATTGAAACAGCAGAGAGAATACGGGAAATTGACCGTATTAATTTGGAAAAATCACTTTCTGTAGTGGACAATGGGTTAATGACTCTGTCCTCCAGAATTTTTTCTTTGGACAGCATTGTGTCTTCAGCAATCGACATATTATCGCAGGACTTACTGTTGATACAACACGGTCAGTCCCAATTGCGTTCTATTGTACAGCTTGGCTGGACGTTACAAAACCTGCGTTCAGGCTATGTGCCTTGGCGTTTAATCAACACAACGTCACTATTCCAAATCTTTAACCTTACTGATAGACAAATCAGTATGGCGCAAAGGGGTGCTGATTATACAATCTTGAGCATTGACAAACTAGAAAGATTACCAGTGACAATGTCAGAACGACCTGTCAGTGAATGGATAATACATGGGATAATTAATATTCCAATCTCAACCTTCAGGTTTCAATACTGCCAAAAATATATACAGGCTGGCATGTACGAGAAATTGGGAAAGGGGTACATTAAAACAACATGGAACCTGCCCTATTCACATGCATGTGTCAGTAATAAAGGACAGAAAGTGTTTCTTAGTGGCAACAATTGTGCGATGTCACTAAGTGGCACACTTCTGTGTAACGGAATTAGTTTGCATGGAGCCTGTGAAGGGAATTCATACAACCTTTCATGTCACCAGCAAGGCGCACCTGCAACAGAAATAGAACCATTCTTTCAAAGACTCTATAATGGGAGTTACATTCTAATTGTAGATCGCAGATGTTGTAGTCTTATGCCCGGGACTCCTTATCTCGTAACTACGACTGCGAAGGTCAAGTGCTGTGGACGCTCATTGTTCCCCAGCTCCTTTCCAGACAGGGAGGCAAGGGCATGGCCCAATTTGAAAATTACTTCTATTCGAATAGATACTTTAAGCAGAATCAAAACAGTGCTTCTTCAGACGCCTACCAGGCTCTCGTCATCAAAAGAAACATATGATCTACAAGTCGCAAGGACGACTGCAGAGATACATTTGTTGTTATCAACTAATTCCCCCATACATTTCGCAGAAATACTAAACGAAATCTTAAATATTTCTGATACCAATGGGGTCTCAAAGGTATTTAAGACAGTAT
The DNA here is from genome assembly GCF_964261635.1 of Lissotriton helveticus. Taxonomy (NCBI): domain Eukaryota; kingdom Metazoa; phylum Chordata; class Amphibia; order Caudata; family Salamandridae; genus Lissotriton; species Lissotriton helveticus. The sequence goes on from NC_136057.1 coordinate 1,611,462,201, forward strand.
TTTCGATGGCATTAACACCATTCAAAGCCATACTGGGTATTTTTCCAGATTTCGTCCATTCGATTTTTGGCGGACTTCCCCTGATCTTGGGACTAATTGCAGGAATACTATTCTTGGTCCTTATTTTTCGTTATGGCAACCCATGTCACAGACAAAACTCTTGCGACAAGGGAAGAAACAATCCTAGCCATTGGATACCGGGACCGGATATCAAGAATCCTGGGACTCTCCCGGCTTAGAGACCTGAACATGACTTGGTTTCTATCATTTCGACCAATGTGGCAAAGATGTGTTTTACCTGTATTAAGGTGTCTGCTATGCGGAAAAGAATGCGTGTTAGACACCTGTCTGACGCTACAATCGGATGCGCCAATGGATGCAGAAACATGGTTGAGCCCGATCAAGGTTCATGCTTTGTGCTGCCCTCAAAGGCTACCAATCCTGATGACGGCATTCGTGGAAGCTTCACCACTACGATTGATGGGTAGTGAAGTTCAAGATGAAAGCAGCATCGAACAGGTACGACCTTCTGTCAGCAATGCGAATCAGAATGTCAATGGAGACAATCATGCGCACGAATGCATGATTACACCTATTTCCGAGTTAGTGGAACTTTCCCAGGAAGCTGTTGACAGCTTTTTCGAAAGCCTGAATGATATGATGTTCTCTCCAGAGCAGAAATAGAGACTTTTGAGCAAGCTCGCACACGGCGTTCCCTGAATTCGGCCTTCAACTTTAAAAATAAAGTCACATGAACAATTTTCCCTCCAGTTCACGGACAGCAAGTTTTTCAGCAGCCCCAAAATATTTTTGCATATTTTTCGGGACACTATCTTCTGCTTAAAGTAAGAACTATTCTTAGAGAACTAAGGTTTCTAAATTTTAGATAGCTTATAGACATTAGCTGCCCGCGGGTATGTTCATAAATATTTTATTCAGTGATGGAATGGTCTCGAAACTTTTTTTCTGTATTAAGAGCCATTTCATGTGTAGTTTCACATATACCAAATAAGCAATAATGTATACAGATGCGTGATTACTTTAGCATTATTCCATAGCTTGAGTGCATACAATACATATGACTGCAATTTTTCTGTATATTTGAAAATTTCAAAATGCATTTATGTATTTTGGGGTGGTAAGGTATACACACTACTCTATAGTATGTTGTACTATGTTTTACTATGCATAGATTAGTAAATATGTCCATAGTTAGCGTGGAGTGGGTGTGATGTATTCCTATAGGTTCTGAATCGATCACCCTATTCCTGACCCTATTCTGGTTAGCAAACTAACAAGTTAACTAAGTAATCAGCCCATGAGGCAGAAAAACCCCATGATGCAGATACCGTTATCTGACGCAGTCACACTACGGCACAGGAACGTGTTATCTGATTAGGTCATAACGCTTGCGATCTAATTAGACAAGCGATATTCCTCCAGCCCCTGATAAGGCATACGGAGTTCTCATAACAAATCAAACCTATGACAACCTGGGCAAAACCCTGCGGCCATTGTTTTGATTTCACCGAGAACTTCAGCAAAAGAATGTGCTAACGAGCAAGTCGTATGACATCCTTATTGACGTATCTATGTCCATCCTTACGTCAATCTCGGCACCTTAAAGGTATAAATATTACCGATCTTGCCCTATGCAAACACACGCGTGGTGACGAGACGGAGCAGCCATACTTGCCGAAGCCCAGAAGCAGAGCAGACCCCGCTGGCAGCAGCCCCGCCTTTCTGACGCGCTGAGAACGGGAAGCTGCTTTCTCCTGCCGAGAAACCAAGCACCGGCGCTTCCGGGTAGCCCTCGCAGGCAGCCTGGAATATCGAGACCAGAGAAAGAGATACCATTCCTCATTCATCCTAACTTCCAGGTACAGAACTGAATAACCCCTCACAGAGAATTCTTAAGTTATTCACTTGGCAAAAACAAACTTAACTTAAACTGTAACTTTCTATTCCCGCCCTCGTATTAAACTTAGGTCAGGTACACGGGGTAGGCGTATCTAGAAACACCAGTTGAGTACGTTTAGTCAAATGTATATGTGTATGTAATATATTTTATTCATTTTAAACATCTTATGGCTTAGAAACCATATCAATGTTTTTACAGTATTATTTTATACTGCTGCTTTTAATGTATGCACTTTACTTAACTATAAGTATTGCAATAATATCGATCCATTTCTCTTGTATGAGAAAAGAGACTAATCAATAAATAACACCTTTTTATTGAACACGCCCGTCTCTTCCTTTTCTCTACAATCTGATGAGACTAAGAATGCACGTACTGACTGAGTAAAATAAATTGCCTTTTGTTCACACGACTCTCGAGATTTACTCTTGATTAGGGGAGAGCAAAGTTGTCATGTTCTATGGTTGTCAGAAACTAAATCCCTTCTTGTCTAATCAGGGAAGTTTATTCTTTCCTGAACATTCGAGAAAGTTTCTAGTGAACTCTGAGCTAAGCTGGCAAACCCAAAACTTTAAGTCTAATATCGACAGTAGTAGACCTAGTTAACGTCTGGTCTAGGCCTTTACTATTGTAGGTATTATTCCAATGCGCAGAGCCTATTGGGATGATAGGAGCTACACTACAATACAATAGGCCCCAGGGGGAGACCAACCCATATATTAAGAAAGTGGTATAAGAACCATGACTTGACTAGACACAGTGCCTAGAGCATGTAGAATCGCTGGGACCCCAGGGAACCACCAAAGGTAGTGACACAGGGCACCCACGGGTGACGCGTGCAGTGTGAGAACACAGCAGCGAGCTCCTTACAATCTTATGGGAAAGTCACGGTTGGAATTTTAAAGATTAGGGACACTTTGGCGAGGAGTTGGAGAAAACCCTTTTAGACTTAGAAGGTCTAAGGCCAGCACCCATGTGAGCACCAGAGTACTTGTGTTACCTCACCCAGGGAAGCCAGGTACTTAGGTGCCAAATGGTGTCGGGAATCGTCGCTGTTTTCAATGGTGAGTTGCTGCAAAGTGCTGCTGCCATGGAAAATAAAACTGGATGAGAGTTGTGAAGAACCTGAAAGCAGAGGGGATAGAGTCTGCGCCACTTCAGGGCGACCAGGGGCACGGTAGACCAAAGCCCACCAATGTCGGGTGTTTCAGGTGCGATGAGGTGAAGCTTGACCCCGCTGCCACAGGGACCAGGAGACGTCGACTATGACCAGAGTCCACAGGCGAGCTGTCCCACGAAGGAAGTCGAGTGCAGGGGGATCGGTGTCCGGATCAGAGACCAGCAAGCCTTGGCAACAGCAACCCATGCAGTGAGAGTAAAAAGGCTTTGGTGTGGATAAGCAAGATCCTGGTGACTCCCCAAGCAATGGAGAGTCAGGGAACATCTGGAGCAACAAGGTAAGCCCACTAAAAGTTACAGTACCCTTCTCAGGGACCCACAAGTCGACGGACAAGGGATCACTAAGGGACCTCGAGAGGAATCACTAAATACCAACCCATGTGTGACTCGTGAAGTGTAGGCCAGTAATCTTCAGTGGAATCATTGCTCTGGGTCTGAACTGCATTTAGCCCAAAGCACAGCCTCAGGGATCGCCAAGAAGCATATGCTGCTGCAAATGTGCATGGTGTCCAGGGGTTCGGGCTGCACAGTCCCCACGAGGGCTTTGGATCTCAGGTTTGCTGAGAGCATGGATCAGCCTCGGGATGCTTGGAAACCCACCTCCTGTGTTGCAAAGTCTTCGGAGTCCTTCAGGAGCTGCGTAGTTGCAAACCAGACAGATGCGTCTTTGGTGCCTGCCTTGCAGGGGAGTAATTCCTTTACTCTAAGGGAGATTCTTCAGTCATCCAACGAAGTGTAGATTGTTGAAGTTCTGGGATTCTGTAGCAGAGTTTCATCCAGGTAAATTTAAAGTCCTGTAGTCAGGGGTTCCTACTTCATACCCAAGGAAGGGGTGGGACAAACTCTGGGGGACCCCCCCATGGGAGGGTCAGGACAGAGGGGTGGTTACACCCATGTCCTTTGTCCAGTTTCACGCCAGAGCAGGGGCTGAGTGCCCCTGCTACCGGTTTGAGCTGGACTATGCACAGGGACACCAAACGAGCCCCCAGTGCAGACATCAAAGCACTCTTGGAGTGCACCCACCCAGCCCCAATACACTAAAGCCTATCTGGGAGGTAGTTACACCTCTCTGTGACAGGAAACCCATTGTCCAGCCTCCCCTGCTGGAGTTTCGTCCAGCAGCAGGGCAGACGTGTGTCTGTGGCTGGCAGCATCCATCTTATGATGCCAGGGTTCTGTTAAGCTGGTACCGGGTGTACCGGTGTAGTCATATTTCTCCCTCTAGGAGGATGGAACCAATCTCCCCACCAGGACTGGTAGGGAGGCATGATTCCAAGGTGTTTGACACCAAACACAACATGTTTCCTTGCAGCCATTTCAAAGTTAGCATTTACCGCGAGGTATAATGCACTTAAGAGTATATGGTACGGCTGTATCACAGAAAAAACCCAGGGAATAGATTCCGAAAGATGCAGAAGGGCCCTGCTCATGCATGGGCACCCTCTGACACAAAACCCAGCACCCTGCCTTCAGGATTGATAAGGCCTGCCATAGGGGTGACTGATAGGTTTATATGTGCAGAGATATAAGGTAGATAAAGGGAACCTATATCTAAGTAATGGGTGCATACACCACCTTACACAGGCTGCTTTAGCAGACCTGTTGTGTTATTTTGAGCGGCCTCTCAGGGGTGGCACAAAACATGCTGCAGTCTCTGGGAGGCCCCTGGGGTACCTATGCCCTGGATATATAGGAAGCTATATACTAGGGACTTATAAGGGTACCCCAGAATTCAATCTGGAGTGTACCTAGAGTACATGCAATCATTTTAGAGAGAAAGCAGCTAGAGTGGGGTCCTGGATAGCAGGGCCCCAGCCAGACTAAAGTCGAAAAACAGTGAAACATCAGCAAAAAGTGGGGGTAACTATAAGAAGCAGAAACCTACTCTCCCACACAACACCCCCCCCCCCCCCCAAAAAAAAAGTAAGGACATTAAACTAACATTGGCCAGTTGAGTCTTCATGTTCTATTTTTTTTTTAAAACAATCTTTATTACAACTTTTTCTTACATTTTACAAACCGTCCGCCCTCCCCCCTCCCCCCCCCCCGTGAGACCAGGTATCATTATGTACAAGCCAAACATAGGTATATACACATTACAAATCAATCATTTTCTAAATAAAAGAAATATAAGAAAAGCGACACAAGAAATTCCATGTTGAATATCTCCTATTATTCCCACTAGTCATTCTCTTGAATCCAGTCAAGCAGAGGGCCCCATATCTTCATTCCTCGTCTTCAAGTATTATACCCTTTATTCCTATAGATTGCAACCTCTAGGCTACAGGTCGCTAGCAGTCTAGCCCTCCACTGCATAAACGATGGTGGTATCGGGTCAAGCCATGTTGATGCGACACATAGCTGGAAGACCCCCATCGCAACAAAGATTAACCCTTGTATCTGCTTTGGCCTATCACTGTTTGACACCTCAAACATGACTTCTGCTGTTGAAATGTTTACATCACAGTGCGTTATCTCTGTAAGGAAGCCTGATATTTCCGAAAGTAAATTAGTTAAGGAGTCACAGGAAGCAAACATGTGCATGATGTCTGCGGCTGGTAAAGCGCAGCGTGGACACCTTGTACCTTTCCCGGTCCCCCATTTAGCTATTTTAGATGGGGTATAATATAATGAAAAAAGGTCTTATAATATTGTGCTTGAAGCCTAATAGATATTAAACTAGAGAGTGACATTTCATATGAGTATGCCAAGGTTCGGGAAGAGAGTCCAAGTTTAATCTGCCAAGACTCTACATGTTTCACCATGTCGTCTGGTAACACTGAGTTCATAGCTTCATAAAATTCACCAATTTTGGGAATCGCTACTTTTTGTAGGTTTTCTCTAAATTGACATGATTGAAATTTAATCCTGCCACCCCCTTTCTTCAATAGAAAATCTCTCACTTGGAGAAGTTTAAAAAAATCCCTATTAGTGATGTTATATTCTAGCTTCAATTCATCTAATGATTTCATTCCATTAGTCGAAAAAAACACCCGAGCTGCCAAATCCCCAGGTCGATCCATCTCTTTATGCAGGTATCGTGGAATATCTCCGGGAGATCTGAATTCTGACATATCGGAGTATAATATGAATAGCGCCCTAGTCCAAGTAGCTTTTTAACATTACCCCAGACTTTGCTAACATGGGTGATTGTCTTAAATGTAACTTTTTTTAAATACCCATCATTAACGTGTCACCATAGACATCCTGCGGCCCCTTCATCCAGAATGAGCTCTTGTGGCGTGGGTATATTGCTATTTCCTGGATTATCAGTTATAAGGTTCAGACTATACCTTAAAACTGTGGCCCAATAATATAGTTTGAAATTGGGAAAAGCCCAACCTCCACGTTCTCTTGAATTAGTGAGCCACCTCAGTGCCCTACGCGGTCTGTTATATCCCCATACAAACTTAGAAAATATTGTATCTATGTTTTTGAATACCTGTGGTGAAAATTCTAAACAAATAGTACGAAAAAAAATATAAAAACTTGGGTAAAAACAGCATCTTAACTACATTAGTTCGGCCACCAATAGTTAGGTGTAGGTTGTTCAGTCTAATCAATTCTTTCTTAGTGCGTTGTATAAGAGGAGCTATATTAATGCTAACAATACGCTCTGTAGCAGCACAAATGGTAACACCCAGATATGTTGCCTTATCTGTTACTCTAGGGTCGCTCATTATGACCTTACTATTCAACACAATCTGCGTCTTACTTGCATTCATTTTGTATCCAGAAGCTTGACCAAAAAGTAATGCTTCAGCTTCTATAGCACTTATAGCATTTCTTGGATCCCCAGTAACAATGGCATTGTCGTCAGCGTATGCTAAACATTTTGTGTCCATATCACGTACTCGGATCGGAAGAATTAGTATGTTGTTTTCCAGCCTACGAATAAATATATCTATATAAATAGCAAACAATAGGGGCGAACAAGGGCACCCTTGTCTTGTTCCCCTCGTAATGGTAAAATTTTCTGACAATATCCCGTTGATCAAAACGCTAGCCCTGGGATTTACGTAGAGCCATTGAATTGCTGTTATAAATTTCTCTCCAATACCACAATTTGCCATTGCCTTCGACAGGAACTTCCAGGAGACCCTATCAAACGCCTTCTCCGCGTCTAGCAGGATGAGCGCCATAGGGTCTCCTGTAGTTCCCGAGTAGTCAAAAAGAGAAATGACTCTCTGTACATGGCCGATCGTAGACCTTCCTGGTACAAACCCATGTTGCCTTTCTGAAACTATTTTATCAATCATAGGAGCAAGCCGTGCTGCTAATAACTTGGAGTAAATTTTTGAATCCCCATTTATCAACGTGATTGGTCGATAAGAACCCATTTCCTGGGGATTTTTATTTTTTTTAGGAAAAACTATTATTTCAGCTAGCGACCATGACCTAGGTGGATTCCCACCTTGCCCGATGTACTGAAAAAGTTCAAACATGATTCCCCTAAGTTGTGGTGCAAACTTAACATGAAACTCTGTAGGGATTCCGTCCATACCTGTGGCTTTACCGTTTGGCATAGAGTTTGCCAATAATAAGATTTCTTCCCACTGTATGGGGGTATCTAGTAAATCCCGATCTTCTGTGTCCAACCGATCTGTCATGATTAAGTCCAGATACGAATCGGGGTTGGTACACTCATTATCCGTTTCAAGATATAGGTTCTAATAGAACCTCTGAAAAGCTATTCTAATAGCTGAGGATTCTGCCTCCAGGCGGGCTACGGGATCAATGATTTCTTTTATTAAAGTGAATGATGACTCTTCCCGGGTTCTGACAGCTAATTGGTGACCCACCCTTTCGCTTAGTTCGTATGTTTTTTCTTTCTGGGAGTTTGTCCTGTTAATTGCTTTTTCAATTAAAATTTCTGAGATGTAGTTCTTCGCAATAGCTAGCCTACTTACTTCAGGATCTACTACCCTCCCCTCGTGTACCGCTTTAATCAAATCCTGCTCTGCTTTACATAAATTCTGTACAAGTGCTGTCATTTTTAACCTTCTTTCTTTATCACGCTGAAAAGAAAAGCGCATTGTTTTGCCCCTAATGCAGGCCTTCAGGGTGTCCCACACCACATCTATTGCTAGAGAACCCATATTTTCAGACAGAAAGATCGGAATCCATGTTCTCATGTATTGGCAATATCCTTCATTATGCAATAGTGCTTTTTCAAATGTCCATGTGTTTGATGAAGATTTATCAGTACCACACATAAGGCTGAGCATTAGCGGGTTATGATCTGAAAGGATTCTTGGCAGTTTTTCTATTTGGCCCACTGATTTTAGTACATTGGACATAAACATATAGTCCAGCCTTACATGCCTTGAGTGCGGGTGCGAATAAAAGTGTAACCTGGATCCCCTGGATATTTCGCTGTCCATCCATCTACTAAGCCATGTAGCCTACACATATCCTTTAACGCAAAAAAAACTTTTTGTTTCCTTCAGTGAAATTTAAACTCTGGACCCGTTGACCAGTCACTAGGTAGATGGATATTTAAATCCCCGCACAAAACCAAACGGGAGGGGCCAATGCACGAGTTCATTTGACACTTTAATCAGCACATCTGGATCGTCGTTTATACTTCCATAGATGGTGCAGAGCGTTAATTTATTCTTCCCTTTCTTATAACCGCATTCTGTTATAGCATATCGCCCACGTTTATCTGAAACTGATCTTGAGAACTGTAGCCCTGCCGCTTTTGCTAAAATAGCCACCCCTTTGGTGCGTGATCCTTGTGCAGTAGCGGTGATGAGCCGGTATCCGAGTGTTTGTAGTAGATATTTTTGAGCCCCTTCAATATGTGTCTCTTGCAGACAGATAATATAATAGTCTTCATGTTCTAAGTGGAAACATCGGGAGAGTCCATCTGCATTGGCATGGTTACTCCAAGGTCTATGTTCCACTGTATAGTCCATTCCCTGTAGGGAAATTGACCACCTTAAAAGTTTGTGGTTTTCACCCTTCATCTGTTTTAGCCATAAGAGGGGCATATGGTCTGTCTGAACAATGACGTGAGTGCCAAACAAGTATGGCCTCAGCTTCTTTAGAGCCCAAACCACAGCAAAGGCCTCCCTCTCAATGACTGACCAACGTTTCTCTCTGGGGCCAGCCTTCTGCTAATAAAAGCTACTGGCTGATCCTGAACTTCATCATTTAATTGTGATAACACAGCCCCTACCCCCAACTCAGATGCAGAATGGGAGCAGTGCACGTGGCCTGCTTCAGGTCATCAAATGCCTGTTGACAGCTAACTGTCCACTGAACTTTCTTTGGCATTCTTTTAGAAATTAAGACATTCAAAGGGGTCACTATGGACCCATAACCTTTGACAAATCTTCTATAATACCCAGTCAGGGCCAAGAAAGCTCTGACCTGAGTCTGGGTGGTTAGAGCAACCCAGTGCATGATGGTTTTGAGATTCTGCTCTGCAATGGTTGAACCTGACCTCCACCTACCAGGGGGCCCAGGTGTACAACATAGCTCTGCCCTATCTGGCACTTGGTGGCCTTGATAGTGAGGCCTGCTTTCTGCAGAGCCTCAAATATTTCTCAGGTGGACCAGGTGATCCTCCCAAGTGGAGCTAAAGACAGCAATATCAGCAAGATATGCTGCACTATAATCTTCCAGGCCTCTAAGGACTTTGTTCACCAACCTTTGAAAAGTGGCAGGTGCATTCTTCAAACCAAAGGGAATCACCACAAATTGGTAATGCCTGCTAGGGGTAGAAAATGCTGTTCTTGGCTTTGCATCACCAGCTACTCTGATCTGCCAGTATCCAGCTGTCAAGTCAAATGGGCTCAGAAACTTGGCTGAGGCTCATCTGCCCTTGGAATTGGATGAGCAACTGTCCTAGTGACTGCATTGAGACTACTGTAGTCAACACACAACCTAATTTCTCTCTTGCCACCTTTGGTGTGAGGTTTGGGGATTAAGACTACAGGACTAGCCCAAAGCCTTTCTGCTGGTTCAATAACTCCCAGTTCTAACATCTTCTGGACTTCAGTCCTGATACAGTCCCTGACATGGCCAGGTTGCTGGTAAATCTTATTTTTAACAGACAGACTGTCCCCAGTGTCCACTTCATGAGTGCACCAGGTTATTCTGACTTGGAGTCAGTGAAAACATATGTCTAAACTGTTGTAGAACTTATCTGTAATCAGTTTGTTGCTGGTCAGTGAGGCTGCCTGCCAAGGCTACACCATCTACTGAACCATCATCAGGGTTCTGTGAGAGCAGGTCAGGGCGTGGATCACTCTCTTCCTCCTGTCCCTCATCAGTAGCCATGAGCAAGCCCATGTCTGCCCTGTCAACATATGGTTTGAGCCTATTGACATGGAACACCCTATGGCAGCTCCTGGGAGTTCCTAGGTCCACCAGATAAGTAACCTCTCCCTGCTGCTCAATTATGATATGAGGGCCACTCCACTTGTCTTGGAGGGCTGCTGGGGCCACAGGCTCCAACATCCATACTTTCTGCCTTGGCTGGTGAACAGTCAGCACAGCCTTTTGGTCATGCCAGGCCTTCTGTAATTCCTGGCTAGCCTCAAGGTTTTTAGTTGCCTTCTTCGTGTACTCAACCATCCTGGAGCAGAGATCATGCACATAGTCCACAATAGCCTGTTTAGGGGGTTTGAGAGGTAACTCCCACCCCTCCTCCACTAGACACAATGGACCCCTACCTAACTGGATGTCCAAACAGAAGTTCAAATGGGCTTTACCCAACCCCCTTTTGTGGAACCTCTCTGTAGGCAAAGAGAAGGCATGGCAAAAGTATGTCCCATCTGCGCCTAAGCTTTTCTGGGAGAACTTTAATCATGCCCTTGAGGGTTTTGTTGAAACTTTCAACTAACCCATTGCATTGTGGGTGATAAGGGGTGGTACATTTGTAATTTACTCCACACTCCTTCCACATAGGAGTTAAGTAACTAAACATGAAGTTTGCAGCTCTGTCTGAAACTACCTCTTTGGGAAAATCCACCCTGGAAAAGATTCCCAGGAGGGCCCTTCCCACCACAGGAGCTGTGGTGGTCCTAAGTGGGATTGCCTCTGGATACCTGGTGGCATGAACCACCACCTCCAGTATAAATCTGTGCCCAGATGCAGCTTGAGGATCCATGGGACCAACAATGTCAACCTTCACAAAGGGAAGCCCCACCATTGGAGGTATCAGGGGGGCGTTTGTTGTGCCACCAGCCTTACCACTGGCTTGACAGGTGACACAGGAGCGACAAAACTCATTTGTCTCTTCAGATATGTGAGGCCAATGAAAGTGAGGGACAATTCTGTCCCAAGCCTTGTTTTGGCCTAGGTGACCTGCTAATGGGATATCATGTGCTAGTGTCAATAGGAAGCCCCTAAACTTCAGAGGTATAACCAGCCTCCTGGCTGTACCAGGCTTGGGGTCTCTACTCTCTGAGCAAAGGAGTCCATCATACCGGTAGATCCTATGGGACCCACTAGCACTCCCAGCAGACTCACAACAACTTGTTGTCTGAGGGGGTCAAGAGAAGGGCAGCTCAGCTGCTCCTGGCTCAGATCTGCGTTGGAAGGGCCCCCTATCCCCAAGAACTCAACCTGATCAGGCTCAAGCTCCTCTGGGACAGTTCCTTCTTCAGGATAGAGATCATCTCCCTCAAGAGACTGATCTGGACTCTGAGTCGGGGGGAAGATACTGCCTTACCCCTACTGCTCTTTTTCTTGGAAGGTGCCTGGTCCATTTTTCCAGGGTCCAGTACCTTTTCAGTGGATAACATTTTTGCCTGTGAACTAGTCATAGCAAACACATCTGCAGGGATGTCCAGCATTTCTGCATGAGTCCTAAGCTACACTTTAGCCCAAGCTGAAGTTTCCAAATCATTGCCCAATAAGCATTCAAAAGGGAGGTCAGTACTTACCACAACCTTCTTAGGGCTAGTTACCCCTTCCCAGGTAAAATTAAAACCTGCCAAAGAATGGTCTGTCCTGACATTACTAGCATTGGTCACTTGGTACATCTCACCAAGTATGATTTACTCAGGAGCCACATGATCTTTTGTCACCATTGAGACACTTGCTCCTGTATCCCTGAATGCCAAGGCCTCTTTCCCATTTATCAAATGCTGCTGTCTGTATTTGCCCAGATTACTGGGGCTGACAAATAAGGAGCCCATATCTATGCCTCCATCACAGATGAGTACAGCCTGAGTTGGAACTCTGACTACGCCAGAGTCCATCTCGGACCCCAGGGTTAACCCTACAACACCCTTATTCTGAGTACCATCGATTGGACCTGAACTAGGGGGAACAGTTGCCTTAGGGGCAGTAGTGGTGGAAGTTGAGTCATTGGACTTGTTACAGTCACTTGTCCAATGGGCATTCTGTTTACAGATTTGACACCATGGTTTCTTCTTGCCTTTTCCCTTGTTGGATTGTGACTCCCCACCAGCAGAAGATTTTTGGGGCCCTTCAGAAGACTTCTGGACTTTAACCTTTTCCCCACCCTTGTCTGAGGGATTTGAATCTTGCTTATAGGAGTCACCACCTTGGTTCTGCACTTTCTGCCTCACCCTGGTTCTGACCCATTTGTCTGCCTTCTGACCAAATTCTTGGGGCGAGGTCAGATCAGAGTCCACCAGGTACTGATGCAACAACTGATTTTGACAATTATTAAGGATCTGCACCCTCAAAATTAAATTGTGTAATCCTTTAAAATCACACACTTTACTGCCAAGTAACCAGCCTTCCAGAGCCTTAGTAGCACAATCTACAAAGTCAACCCAGTCTTGAGTCTGTGCCTTTTGGGTGTCTCTGAAATGAATCCTGTATTGTTCAGAGGTTAAGCCAAACCCATCAATCAGAGCACTCTTCAAGACTTTGTAATTATCAGCATCCTATTCACTATCAGTGAGGAGCTTGTCTCTACCTTTGTCTGCAAAGGAGAGCCACAAGATTGATGCCCACTGCTCCTGAGGGACCCTCTGTACTTTACAGGCCCTCTCAAGAGCAGTTATCCATTTGTGGATATCATCCCCACTCTGATAGGGAGGGACAATCTTGTTTAGGTGCCTATGGTCATGAGTATGTTCTCTACCTCTAGGGACACTGTTGCTGCCACCATGGGGCTCTAGCCCCCACTTTTGTGAAGTTTTCTAAAGCTCCAGGGATTCCCTGTCTAAGGCCAACTTCTCTCTCTTGATTCTAAGCTTAGCCTTTTCAAACTCAAGCAGCCAGAAGGGGTAGATTCTTGTGAAGGAGATCTGGACCTTCTAGGCACACTGTGAACACTTCCTGGTTGGAGTGAAGAGTGGGCCACTGGGGTTCTCATCTTTATTCATAGGGAGAATTGGATTGTCCAGGTTAGAATCATTATGATCCTCCTGGTCAGCTTCAGAGTCTAGGTCTTGGATGTTTTCACTTCCTAGCCTTTCCTCTTTGCTCCCCCCCAAACCTCCCTGCCTCTTCTGACCCTGGGGTCTTTCTGAGGTCATCGAATAGCAGGACCCCTATGAGGCGTTGAGCCCTAGGGTTTTACCCTGTCTTCAGTTTTTTGGATGCACACATGTTCCTCAATTCCTGAAATGGGACATGGTCATACTTAGTTAGCATGGAGCCACTGGATTTAGCTTTTGAAGACATACTAGTGTTATGTGGTGTGGGCACCTACCCAACCTAGTGGGACTACTAAACTCTCTCTTGAGTTGGAAAATGGGTGTGCTAGACCATGTGACTTACCCAACTCTAAGTTCAGTGGAACTTACTGTATTCTAGACTTGTTTTATATGTACCTAAGTACCTATAGTGGTTTTCAGTTAGTCACTCAATGAGATTATCTGATACAGCAATAGCAAGCTTGAATCCAACCGCTGCACACCAATGTGAGAAGTTGGCCTGGCATATGCTGTCCACTAGTTATAGTGGGCACCTTGAACCAGTCCAAACAACCCTTATTGATGATTAGGTTTAAGACAACCTATATTGAAAGCTATCCTAGTGGTAGCTATGGAGAGCAGCCTTCAGGCAAAGTCTTGAAGGAGTGTAAAGCAGCTTGCTTTACCAGATTATAACCTCTTGAAAGACCAAATGAAAGGGGAGCCACACAAGGTATATATAAAATATATTTATTAATAAACACTCTCTGATAACCTCTTTATGCGATTAGAGAGCAAGATACCCAATATCAACACACTAGAACGTAAGTAAATAGCACAATATACAATGGGCCCCAGGGGGAGGCCAAACCATATATTAAGAAAGTGATATAAGTACCACGACTTGACTAGACACAGTGCCTAGAGCACGTAGAATCACTGGGACCTCAGGGAACTGCTCAAGGTAGTGACATAGGGGTCCCACGGGGGATGCGTGCAGTGTGAGAACACAGCTGCGACCTCCGTACAATCCTATGGGAAAGTCACGGTTGGAATTTTAAAGATTAGGGACACTCCGGGGAGTACTTGGAACAAACCCTTTTAGACTTAGAAGGTTCTAAGGCCAGTACCATGTGAGCACCGGAGTACTCGTGTTACCTCACACATTGAATCCGGATGCATAGGTGCCAAATGGTGTCGGGAATCGCTGCTGTTTTCAATGGCGAGTTGCTGCAAAGTGCTGCTGGTGTGGAACAGAAAAGTGTCCGGTGTGATCCAAACCTGGATCGGAGATGTGAAGAACCTGAAAGCAGAGGGGACAGAGTCTGGGTCACTTCAGGGTGACCAGGGGTACGGTAGACCATTGCCCACCAATGTCGCTTGTTTCAGGTGCGATGAGGTGAAGATTGACTCCGCTGCCAAGGGGACCAGGAGATGTCGACGATGACCAGAGTCTGCAGGCAAGCTGTCCCACGAAGGATGTCGAGTGCTGGGGGGATCGGTGTCCGGATCGGAGACCAACAAGCCTTGGCAACAGCAACCCACCCAGTGAGAGTAAAAAGGCTTCGGTGTAGACCAGCAACATCCTGGTGACTCCCAAAGTGATGGAGAGTCAGGGCACAACTATAGTAACCAGGCAAGCCCACTAAAAGTTTCAGTACCCTTCTCAGGGTCCCACAAGTCGACGGACAAGGGATTCTACAGGGACCTCAAGAGGAATCACTAAATACCAGCTCACAGGTCGCTCGTTGAGTGTAGGCCAGTGATATTCAGTGAAATCACTGCTCCGAGTCTGGACTACAAGTAACACAAAGCACAGCCTCAGGGATTGCCAAGAAGCATATGCCGCTGCAAATGTGCACCGTGTCCAGGGGTTCGGGTTGCATGGTCCCCACAAGGGCTTTGGATCTCAGGTTTGCTGAGAGCATGGATCGGCCTTGGAGAAGCTTAGAAACCCACCTCTTGTGTTGCAGAGTCTTTGGAGTCCTTCAGGAGCTGCGTAGTTGCAAACCGGACAGTTGTGTCTTTGATGCCTGCTTGCAAGGGAGTAACTCCTTTAGTTGACGTTCTGGGATTCTGTAGCAGAGTTTCATCCAGGTAAATGTAAAGTCCTGTAGTCAGGGGTTCCTACTTTATACCCGAGGAAGCGGTGGGACAAACTCTGGGGACCGGACAGAGGGGTGGTTACACCCATGTCCTTTGTCCAGTTTCATGCTAGGGCAGGGGCTGAGTGCACCTGCAACCAGTTTGAAGTGGACTATGCACAGAGACACCAAATGTGCCCCCAGTTCAGACATCAAAGAATTCTTGGAGTGCACCCACCCAGCCCCAATTCACTAAAGCCTGTCTGGGAGGTAGTTACACCTCCCTGTGATAGGAAACCTATTGTCTAGCCTCCACTGCCGGAGTTTCATCCAGCAGCAGTAGGGCAGACGCGTGTCTGTGGCTGGCAGCATCCATCTTGTGATGCCAGGGTTCTGGTAAGCTGGTACCGGGTGTACCGGTGTAGTCATATTTCTCCCTCTAGGAGGGTGGAATCATACCTCTCCCGCCAGGACTGGAGGGAAGGTATGATTCCAAGGTGTTTGCCACCAAACACAACATGTTTCCTTGCAGCCATTTCAAAGTTAGCATTTACAGTGAGGTTATAATGCACTTAGAGTATATGGTATGGCTGCATCTCAGGACAACCCCAGAGAATAAATTCTGAAGGCTGCAGAGGGGCCCTGCTCATGCATGGGCACCCTCTGACACAAAACCCAGCACCCTGCCTTCAGGAATGATAAGGCCTGCCATAGGGGTGACTGATAGGTTTATATGTGCAGTGATATAAGGTAGATATAGGGAACCTATATCCAAGTAAGGGGTGCATACACCACCTTACACAGGCTGCTGTAGCAGACCTGGTTTGTCACTTTGAGTGGCCTCTCAGAGGTGGCACAAAACATGCTGCGGTCCCTGGGAGGCCCCTGTGGCACCTATGCCCTGGGTATATAGGATGCCTTTTACTGGGGACTTATAAGGGTACCCCAGAATCTAATCTGGAGTGTACCTAGAGTACATGCAATCATTTTAGAGAGGAAGCAGCTAGGCTGGGGTCCTGGATAGCAGGCCCCTGCCAGACTAAAGTCGAAAAACAGGGAAACATCAGCAAAATGTGAGGGTAACTATAAGAAGCAGATCCTATTCTCCTACAGTCATATGATGACAATTCGTCGGAGGAGAGTCAATCATCAAGGAAGAGGTACTCCTCCAACAGCAGCAACTCCAGCGTAGATATTTGGGGGGGGCATGTACAACAGAAGAGAACCACTGCCTCCGATGTACGGCTTCAGAATGCCCACTTTCTAAGGACCTCAGATGTGGCAATATCCTGCTCACCCGCATGGCACACAGCAACCCTTCACTCCCTTACACCAACCTTTTTTAGGCAGAGGCTGGGGCAGAAAGAAAGGAAGAAGAAGAGGCAGACAAAACCAACGGAACCAGGTCCAATGGCAGAACCAGCAACAACCACACCACCTGGAGCTCAGGAGCCACAGTGGGAAGAAAAATAAATTGTGAACCTCTCCACCAGATCCCTCAGTGATGTTGAAAAGAAGGTCCTGTGCAAAGGATTGGGTTTTGTCCCTAAGCCCAGAGCAGACCACTTCAGGACAAATTGTGAACTCCACAATTTCTTCTGAAAGACTAAATTACAAGCCTTTTTTGCAGGTGAATCTGAGACACCCATAGCAGATTTGGGTTTACGTAAACCTTCTACCTTCACCCCTAATGCAAGTATGATACCGGCAGAGGTTCTTACGTTTGAAAAAGATGTACTCATGGAAGTCAATAATTACAAAATGAGCAGAGCTTTTCACAACACCTCTAAGTTGGAGAATGAGGTGATCTGCACACTGTCCAGGGGCACCACAATAACCATCAAGGAGGCCGACAAAGGGGGTGCAATAGTAATAATGTCGACCACTGACTACAGGAACGAGTGTCTCCATCAACTACAAGACAGACGTTACTACATACCACTACACGAAGCCCCACCACAAGTCTCACGGCACAGATCATCAAGGCCACAGTGATGGCTGATTTAAACCAGGGATTGCTTACCAAACAAGAGGCAGACTTTCCTATTGATAACAATGCTTAACTGTCCTACTTTTAAACCCTCCCCAAGAAACACAAAGGGACTCGTCCATCTCCTGGAAGGCCTATAGTGTCAGGCATAGGGTTGGCCCTGGAACCCCTTTCCAAATTCTGCGATCACGTCCTAAAACCTCTGATGTAAGAAACCCCTTCCTTTGTCCAAGAGATGTCTTGAATCCCATTGAGGCCAAGAAAACTGAGGGTCTTCAGATGGATCATCTCGTGTCTGGATGTAGAAGCACTCTACACCAATATCCCCCAACAATAAACGCTGGAAGTCATTGGGGAAATCTTAAGATCAAAACACTGGATAGAAAAAAAAACATGTGTTTCATAATGGAATGTGCAGCCATAGCCCTCACTGAAAACTTCTTCAAGTTTGAAGACCGCCTCCTTCATCAGATACATGGGACGTCAATGGGAAGCACATTCACCCCAAGTCTGTCATGTCTGTACTTGTCAGACTTTGAGGCTAAACACATACTCACTGACACAAACCCCTACAAAGAGAATATCACCTTGTGTAGCGGTTATTTCGACGATATACTTTTCTTCTGGAAGGGGGGTCGAGAGATGATCCATCCCTTTGTTGACTGGGTTAACAGCCTCAACCCGTACCTGAAATTCACAGCGAATACCTCGGACCAGGAACCAGGCCCTTCCTGGACCTGATGATCCGTCCGGGTTCTGACAAATTGGAAACAAGAACCTACAAAAAACCTACTGACAGTCACAGCCCCCTACTGTACAATAGCTTCCACCCAAAATCCCTCCGGGACAATCTACTGTACGGGCAGTTCCTACACATATGACGTAACTGCAGCAACCTGAATGACTTCCAACACCAGTCCTCTGAGCTCACAAACCACCTAGCCAGACAAGTATATCCAATGAGGAACATAAAGACAGCCCAGAAAAGAGTTCAAAACAATAGCAGATAGGCACTTCTAGAAGTACATCCCAAATCCGAGTTGAATAACCTAACCTGGGTAACCACGTACATGCCTTAGTCCAACATGATCAAGAGGGTAATACAAAAGCACCGGAGGATTCTTCAAATTGGTGAACTATCACCAAGACCCCCGAGCTTCGCTTTCAAAAGAACAGCAAATCTTAAAGACATGCTGATCAACACCAGACCCAACTGGAAGTGGCCCCAACAACAACTACAACTGTGGAATTTGCCCCCTGTGGTTGGCCACTACCCCTGTGGGCAATGCACGGTCTGTCCACTTACCAGTGCAACCAAATCGGTGGCTCTGACTGATACACTCACATGGACACAAACCAAACATACCACCTGCAATACACACAACTGTGCCTACCTCATCACCTGCCCCTGTCAAGTCATGTATGTGGGTAGGATGACTCGTCCGATTAAAACCAGGATAACAGAGCACCGCAGTAACAACAAGTGCAAAAAGACTAATACTAAGATGTGTGCCCATTTTACATCAATGAGCCACACTTACAATGACTTACATTGGACCCTGGAGTCCCACCCTCAAATACTTAAAGATGTACTCTTCAGGAAAGAGCAAAACTGGGTCTTCAGGCTCGCATCCCATACTACGGGTCTGAATGATGACAACTCCTTTGGTGAGCTAAACTAACCACAGTTAGGGGTTCCATCCAATCAATCAATCAATAAATAACTTTATTCGGTTACACATAAATAACCATAAAAGAACACAATAAAAATACATTGTTAAAATATACAGGGCAGATATCAGTATTTACACCAATTAACACCGTTCTTCATACACTGCATAAATTTCATTGTCGTAATTTTCACATCACAATCATTTTCCTACATCTAAAAACATTTTTTTAAAGCGGAAACAGAAGCTACAACAGATATTGTATCTAATTGTTGGAGAGCCACAAAAGCTGGGCGACACAACCTCATACCAAGTGTTTTTAAGACTGGAACAATCCACCTTTTTCTCTGTAAAGAGTAAAATTTACAGAAAAATAGGACATTTATAATGGACTGATCAGAAATGTCATCACATGGGCATTTACATAGCTGTTTTGACCAGTCATTAACAGTTGGGAAACTCAAGGATCTATACAGAGTCCCGATGCGAAAACACATCAATAAGAATTTATCGCAGTCGTTAGTTATAATGCATAGGTATGGCTGCATTTTAAAAGTTGTTAATGTAAGGTTGTGTGCTTGTACTGTCACCTTACTCAATTAGACATTTAGTCTCTGTTCACTCAGATAGCGCAAGCATTCGTTCTCAAGATCTTTCCTAGAGTACCTTGCCAAAGTGAGCGGATTATCATAAAATGCTCGATGACCTAAATTGTACAGAAGCGGTACAAAAGGGGGTGGTGATGGACGGAGCATCTAAATCAATCAAACACTCACACCCAGTCGAAAGATCTGGGTTTAATCCATCACCATTCTTTATCCCACTCTGCCACCCCAGTTCAGACATGGCTATATGCAAATCAGTCTGACCCTGTGCCTCATGGGAACAGTCCAGCCCGAACTGCCAAGCCATGCCTTCCCTGGACCGGAAACACGCTTCCGAGGACCGGTTTCTGGCATTCCAGACGTCTTCAGCCCGGCTTGCTTGAATCCAGTGGCAAAGTGAGCAAGGGACTCACGTCTGAGCATACTCTGCCACACTTATGGCGGCCAAAAGCGGTACAAAAGGGGGTGGTGATGGACGGAGCATCTGAATCAATCAAACACTCACACCCAGTCCAAAGATCTGGGTTTAATCCATCACCGTTCTTTAGCCCACTCTGCCACCCTAGTTCAGACATGGCTATATGCAAATCAGTCTGACCCTGTGCCTCATGGGAACAGTCCAGCCCGAACTGCCAAGCCATGCCTTCCCTGGACCGGAAACAAGTTCTCGAGGACTGGTTTCTGGCATTCCAGCCGTCTTCAGCCCGGCTTGCTTGAATCCAGTGGCAAAGTGAGCAAGGGACTCACGTCTGAGCATACCCTGATTGATTCAGATGCTCCGTCCATCATCACCCCCTTTTGTACCACTAAATTGTACAGAAACATTTTAACATAAGACAGCCATCTAATGTTCGCCACTCCATCTAGGCCCGCACAATCTGATAGGATCCCACGATTGAACTTTGTTTCCTCTGTTGTCCATATTCTATGCCACAACAGAACCGGCTGAATTTTTAGGATGTCTTCCAAATATGGCAAACTTAGTTCTGTGTGGCATATGAAAGAAGAAGTACCATTAGGGACCATTATTAAAAATCTCAAAAACTTATTTTCAGCTACCTGAAGGGAGCTTACATCCGCATACCCCCAAATACCCGCTCCATATGAAGCTACAGTAGCACTTTTTGCCTTATAAATATTCATTAGTTCCACCGTGGGGCGTCTGCCTAGTTTCCTACTAAAATTTACGAGTGCAGATAGAGTTTTTATATACAGTAATCTCCTAGTTTTTACAGCCTGCACCCATGACTCCGTACGATCAAATACAATTCCTCAATAAGAAAATATCTTAGTATTTTCGATCCGTTTTCCCTCAATAGAAATTGGCCTGGTCTTAATACATCCAGCTCTACAATTCATAATAAATGTTTTGGTTGAATTCATTGTAAGACCTGGTTCTGTCATACACTTTGCAAAGCTGGATACCACTCTTTTGAGTCATAGTGGTGTGCGAGACATTAGAACCGCATCGTCAGCATATAACAATGTGGGAATAGGGCGTTTAGCAAGCACAGGCTGGTCATTACATTCTTTCACCAAAACCTTTTCAAGGTCATTTATATGTAAGGTAAAGAGGAATGGGACGCAACCTTGCCACACACTACAACAACTTCAGGTCTTTCACACAAGTTGGAGATAATGCACAACAACCAGACTAAGCATTCTTACCTCAAATTACCTATGGAGCAACATCCTACAACACCACATTGTTGCAATCCACTTAACAAGCCTCTGATATATTACATAACTATTCAGGCTGAGTGCACATCCACAGAGAACCTACACTACACTACCCAGAATGAGCACAGTCTGCTCGTACCACATCTTTTAGCATTACCTGCATGCATATAACAACCCACTTCACCGCATTGTTGCTACTCACTTACAGTAAAGCACGTCCTTTACGTGTTCTACCTTACTAGCCCTTAATATACCAACATCGGGTTATACGAGCAAGTCATTGGTAATATACAACATCCTGTTTAGACATGCTCCAAAAATCTGCATTCGCCAAGCGCAGTCAGTGCCTCCGTATTGATATCTCACGACATCGCATTTCTGCGACACCCCCCCAACATGGCCGCCTAAGTTTCCACACTAGTTATTTTCCCCACTGACATGAAGTACTTACATAAAGACCCGCCTGAGCGCGTCCCTGTATGGGAAACAGAGCCGGGTAGGAGAAGGACTAGTCACCACGCCGCCTCTCTGTGAGCATGAGACTTGGAAGGTGCACACCGCCGCTCCCAGTAAGAACACACCAGTCTAAATATTATGTGTTGTGGTGTTTTTAATTTTTCTCTCCCCGTCACAGGTCGTGAGTCAACGACACGCTCTGCTAAACGCTCAGGTCAGCTCAGAGGGGTGAGTGCCCTTTCCCTGTCCAATACAGGCAAAACACATGGCACATTCGCCACATCCGTTTCTTGTCCATGTCAACCACTCCTCCTGGAGAAAGGCATTATGCACTTCATTCCACACCCCCCCACTCACCTTAGGGTTTCATCGAAAAGATCTCCGCCAAAGAGCCCCTTCGCGGGTGCCCGTCAGACATTGCAGTGCCGGCCTGAAGAGGAGCAGGCCCTAATGATGAAGCATGACACCTTTCAGGGTGTGTGAGGGCACTTCCTCCAAAGGGAGGTTATTCCACAGACCTGAACACTCTCACTTCGTCTTAGGACCTGCACACCATCTTTGTTAGAAATAACATGGTTTTACCCCACAATCAATGAAGGCCAAATCCATAGCTATCAATAAATATACGTGTGGCTTAACAACTGTGATAAAAATCCTGACCTTGTCTGATCCACTGTACTATTACCCCCTTTTTTAGGTCTCAGCTACTGACAGCTTTCGCTGTCTTTTGCCAGCAGACCCATTGTATTCAATATATTTAGAGCAGGCTTTGGGTCTTCCATTATTCAAGATTCAATAGCTTTCTTGTTTTTTTCAGGTCTCTGCCCTTGTTGATTGATAGCTTACCTCCCTATGCTTGTGTTTGCCCAAACCAGTGAGAGCATTTCTGTCTCACTTTGTTTTGATTGGACACGTTTTTTCATCCATACCAGATGTCAGAACCTTTCCCTGCAGTGCATTAGGGTATTTTTTCTCTCGTTCCCTCTCCTTGCTCTCCCCACTCGCCCATCCTGTTACCTGCCCAGCTGCTGTTTATTTGTTTAAATCCCACTTTCAACCACCTCATGGTTACCCCTGGTGCCCTATCTGCCAGTTGTTGCAAATACAGCAGCAGGTAGCCATCTTTAAATGCTTGTTAAACCGTGGAAATACTATCACCATGCGTGGACACCTGTTCACATGCATTGCAGACATCTTGGAATGGTTCTTGTTCTGCTTCATGAAAAGCCATTCCAAGATGTCAGCCTATGTACATGCTCATAAGACCAGCCACCTTACAATTGTTTTGGATTGGCAACGACAATAGGTCTTAGCCCAGGAGTCACAATCAAGACTTACTGACTTTGCCAATGCTTGCTAATTACTTTTCACAATACTCCCTTGAGAAAACATCTATAAGGCACACCACATAATCTATTACCCCTAAGTTGGTAGTGTGGTTGTCTTCTACCTATGAAATCAGTCTAGGCTTTTTCTGCAACCAATAAAGCTCACATGGGGATGTTCTCCTGTGAAATTATGCACGCCCATGGAATGTGCTTGTGGCTTGATTCTGGGGTGAAACACCTTGAACAAATGACTGCTATAAATGAGTTGTTCATTAAAGAGTACGTGTTGTTCCTACTGCACATTACTGTGGATATAGTCCCCGTTTGTTTAAGTCACAACAAGGTTGAGGTTGTTTGGAATCAGTCCTAAGAACTTACATGTTATGATTGCAGTATTCGCTCTTTCTGTATTGTAAAAAGGCTTTGCACAGTAGATGTCCAATTGTGACATCCCACTGCCAACCCGCCCAGCACTTCTGCGCATGTGTGTCCTGCAGCGGGTAAACTCACAGTGAGGTCACCCTCTTCTCAGCGTTCATCATGCCTCACCCAGAGCTCCAGATGAAAGGTCAGAAGCCTCCGGCAGCTCTTCCAGTCAGAGCAGCATCACAGCAGGGTGTGACTCATCCACCAGCAAAGGATCTCCGAGACCAGGCAGTGCTGGGCTCTGCCTGCTGCAAGCTGCTGCCCCGGCAGAGATCCCGGGGAAGCTGGATCAGTGAGCCCTATAGTTTCAGGCCGTGAAAGGGGAGGATATTATGAAAAAGATGCACACGGCTGTTTTTGATAGTGACCACAAAATGGCAACCTCAGTCTTTATGAATGCAAGAGCGTGTATGCTAGGGACATGCACCATACACGTATGCGCTGCACCACATTAAAGATGGCACACTTAAAAAACAACTCCAAGTGGTTCCCTGTCAAAAGGCGCCAAGTTCCTAGTTGCGTGATTTCTGTAAACAAATCTGCAAATTGATTTGGCAATCGAACTATCAACATATGAACATGCTTACTTCTTCTGAAGTTGCTCAGTGCAGGACGCGTGCAGGGCGCATTCCACTGCCCTCGCACATACATGGCAGTTACCCCATCCTGATTGCCTCTCCTGACAGCCCTAGATCCTTCAAGCCAACCGGAGACTGGAATGAAGGCCAAAGGTCACATTAAGTTGATCTTTTGACTAGTTTTGGAGCTCTCACTGGGGCCAGCTTTCAACAGAAGATGGCCTTCAGAAAAGGGATGGAGGAGAAAGAAATGTTGTTTTAAGCAAACAACTCCCACAAGAATCTGACTTAGCCATGAATACCGCCCAATCTCCTCCATGGCCACATTCAGCCCAAAGGCTGATAACAGAAGACGCTCACACCAAAGCTCACCCATATCAGAGTGAGTGCCTAGACCTATGAAGCTCACCTACATATAGATCCTAGCCCACATGTTACTATCTAGGACCTGCCAGAAGTCAAGACTTTACAGGGCCAGCAGGCACAAAGAATCACCTCCCAGTGCATACCAAGTGAAGCATGAAGCGCACTGTGACTGCGTGAATACCACTGTGTTTCAGGAATGTCTACACGCCTAGAAAAGAAGAGAACCATCCCTCCGAAGCACTGTCCATAAGAGCTCTTGTTGCTCTACTGAGGAAAAAGAATCCCCCAATAGCAGCGTCAATAAGAGACCTTGAAGCGTCCCAGGCTAAGATTACCTGCAAGCGCTGCCTATAAGAAAATTACCCACTGCTAAAATTGCCTGTCTCTCCATCACTGCCTGTAAGGGAAGCACCCCTGCCACCACATTGTGTAGGAGAGGCAGCCCATGTCAGCACTACCTACAAGATACCCATCCTCCGCTAGCACGCCTGTGAGACTTGCATCTCTCCTCATCCATTGCCACCACTGTCCGTGAGAATTATCCATCGCTGCCTGTAAATAGATCATGCCGAATAGCACTGCCTGTAAAAGAAAATAATACTGCTACAAAATTCTGTGAGGAAAGCAACGCCTACTAGATTTGCCAAGAGCAAACACATCCCCTGAGAGCACTACGAAACAAAAAAAAGACATGCCCTAATGACAGGGGATATAAGAGGCATGTTTCCTGCCAGTAATGCCTGTAAAAAACAGCATCTATAAAAAATAGTACCTCCATGGTATGGTAATACTGCCCATAAGCAGAATAAATGCCCCTGCTTACACGGTCTTTAAAAGAAGCCGCACCTCGTAACTCTGTCGGAAGAAACCCCCTCGCAGGACGTGCCTGCAAGAGAAACATTCTCTGCTCATTTGTTACAATAGGATAAGAAACACCTGCTTCTACTGCCTGCAAGGAAAGCCACCTGCTTCTACTGCCTGCAAGGAAAGCCTGCCCTCCTAGCACCGCCTGCGGCAATACACTCACTCTCCTTCCGAGACACCTGTCACTGAGGCCCCGTTTCCCTGAAGCTGGCCATGACTCCCTAAGACCCTGTGCTTCACTACCTGCAAAGCAAGTAGCCGCCCCATAACACCGCCCGACCCGTCAAGGCACTGCTGCTGAGGACACCTCAACAAGGGGGAAACCAGAGACAAGAACTGGCACGCTACCGCCCCCACAAGTCTGACTCCCCACGTGCACACTGGCTGCTCTCAGCCGACGCGCTCCCGTTGTATGGTTAGGGGAGCCGCGAGACGGGGACACGCACATTTCATTTCCTGATAATTTATCCTTGACAGTTTGCAAGCGCAGTTACACCACCGTATAATTACTGTCAACGCCAAGAGGAGAGAGCTTGATTTATGCCTTCAGAGTATTTTAGAAATTTTATGTATTATCATGACTAATTTTTCTGAAGGTGTTTGGCATGGCGGGGAGCCTGCCCTGCAAATTCAGTCTGCAGCAGCCGCGACGCCAGCGGCAATAGGCTGAAGGAAGGGCCTTCCTCAGCGTGGCCGCCAGTGACAGCAGGAGGCAAGAGGACAGGGTGGCCACTCATTCAAACAACCCGGAGTCCCAAAGAACCACTCAAAAAGCCTATGTTGCCCTGGGGTCTCCAAGATATGTTTTTAAAATCCCATTTTTTAAATTATTATGCAACAGGATGTGAACACTACACGCTGGAGTAATGCTCTGGCAGTTAGGACTTACAAGTGAGACATATGATTACATGTTGCAAGCGTGACAGTGCAGGGCGTGTATCTGTGATGTCTGTCATTACGTGTCCTACCATCAATTCAACTGCCGTGATATGGAGCCATCCTTTAATCCAGACCTTTGCATCAACATGGCTAATTGCAGCTAGTCTCTCCTTTTCTCCCCAGACCCAATGCTCCTTATATTTCTGCTCATAGATTTACTTTCTGGAGCAAGTACATTTCTCCTTTTCTTGATTCTGATTTCTTGATTGGCTCTACTTTCATTGCTATATTTGCTGACACCAGATTCTTCTGAAATTTTCAAACTTACCCACAACCTAGCAGTAGGGAATTTCATTTTACTAGAGCAGAATTTTATCTTATTTTTCATATGCGGTCTTCAAAAAAATGTACTTGTATTTGCTGATTTAAATTCCCTGGATTATATTCATATACACTGTATTCAGGTGACTATTGATTTATACTTAATTGTGTCAATATGAAATTGTAACTTTACTAATTTGTTAACAAACCTTAATGATTTGCAAAATTACCCTTCTCTGTTGTTCCAGTGGGGCAAATTCTGCTTCACTGTCATTGATATATTGCTGAATGTGTGAATTAAGCCGCGGCTCAAGATTTAGAACCACCCCTGTGGATATTGGGGAAATAAGAGTTTGCTCCAAGTTTCCACGATGCAAACACTATCCTTATTTTTCACCGCATCAAACTATACACGATTAAAGGCAATATTTCAGCTGCGCCCAAACTGCAAAAATTCATTATATTGCCAAGCTGCTGAGGCTTCTCAGTATCTGTAAACAAACAGACTTGATATCCTAACATGGGGTAGGTCCAAAGGAACGATATGAAAAGGGTGGCAATGTTTACATCTTCCCTACCTATATTTCAGAGAAAACACAATCAGCAAATGTGACTAGTCTCAAAGAGACAGAGGAACCCTTTTATTTGGAAGCCATATTGATCCATATTGTGTCTCCCAAATCCCCCCTCCCTCCAGTTCAAATGGAAATTAAAAATCATGTATCCAGAAATGTTAAAAAAAATAAACCTGTAACAATAGCAGGCTGGCAATTTGTCCCCATTGAACCTTTATAACTAAACATAACTAGTATTAATGAGAGAAAGATTCTCCTTACAAACTCATTTGTGAGGCGTGGCCTGACAGGTCAGGATGGCGGCTGCTCACTGCTAGAGCTCCTGTGCCAAATCCCCTGACCTACAAGTGCTGACAGGCCCGGTGGGAGGGCTGCAGCCTGCCAGCGATAGCCCCAGATGTGCTGCACAGTTTGCTGTGTGCTGTGGGATCCGCAAAGTTGTTCCTGTTGTGTTTAAAGCTGTAGCGACCGGGGTTCGGAAGCCCTAACATGGCGGTCGCCTAATGCCGCAACAGATAAAGTGCCCAGTGGACCAGGTGCAGGGCCAGAGTGAGCGGCAGGGCCATTAACCTGGGCCCCCCTTTTTTCCTCCTGTAGGAAGTTGGCTCTGTATATGGTACTGCCACTACGTGGTGATAACGTGCACAGAGTCCAGGGGCTCCCCAAAAGTGTACAGGGCTCAATGTAAAACCCAAAGTGCTCTATTTGTAGTAGTGTGGTCAAGCAGCCTTAGGCCTAACACAGAGGAGTGTAAGACATTTATTACACAGCAGTGATCAATAATGGACACCCGACTCAAGAAGGAAATCCAGACAAATTTTAGAAAAATTATACTTGGTTTGTATTTTATTTTAAGACCAAGACCTTCTTGCTAAGGTAAGTACGTTTTAATTAAAGATAGTTTTCATGTTCAAAAGTCGACAGTGCACTATTCGAACAGTTCAAGATTATCCTGTGGAGGAAATCAATTCAGGGCTGTATCAAGCAAGTATACAAATTCCAGTTCCAGTCTTCAGGTGGTCAGGCCAACACTCAGTGCAGGGTCGGTCGTGGGGGACTGGGGCACCCTTAAGGAGTGGATTTCATTATCTTCACTGAGGCGGTCGATACCGGCAATGATTTTTACCCTTTCAGTCGGCGGGGGCAATGAGTGGGATAGGTTTCAGCAGGTGGCAAACACAGTTACCGTTGCGGTTGGTGGCTGTTGATCGGATGGGGTTCGCCGTCGTTAGATTGTCCTGGGGAGATCGCGGTCAGGCAGCCGGTGTAGGAGGTGACCAACAGGGCCACTAGCAGGAGGATACATGCTCTCGGGCACTGAGCTGTAGGCATCTCAGGTCCTGGAGCCAAGTGGATCCCTCGAGGTCGTGGAGGTCGTTAAGTTGCGGTGCTTTTTTTTCGGTCAGGGTAGAGTCACATTGACACAAGTGCCGGTCCTCTACCACTGCAGGCTTTACAAGATCTTTAGTAGCAGTGAGTCGTGTCAACACCAGTGTCAGTCTTCAACTCCTGTATAATTAAACAGGAGTGATTACCCGTCAACCTTGTTGGGATTGGGGTAGAGAACTATATAAATAAAACAGTATCCCAACTGGTATGATTTGAAGACAGTTAGTGGGGACATGAATACAGCATTATCCAAGAAGGAACAAGGAGACTCAATATGATTGTCACGTGTGCTCAAGGCATCATTTTACTCAACATATTTCAAAGGAATAGGCAAGTACACTTACAGTTAATATCAGCACTGCAATTTTCAATTTAAGAATAAACAACCCAAAGTTGTAGAAGGTGCACGAGTGAGAAGGTGAATAACACTGCGGCGACACAAGTGACAGAGTGATCAGCGTGGGCAGTGCAAGGTGTTGGTGCATAGATATATACAGTGAATAAAAAACACAGAGTGGTTTCTAAATGATTTCGAAGGATTATTTTGCATTTGTCATTGTTTGTGAGAACCACTGTGTGAGGGGCGCCTAGGATCTTGCTGATGAGTCGACGGCGTTTTGATCCCTGGAAATTAGGATCATCATAAGGACTAGGAGGGTTGGTCGCAGTGCGTGTATCACGACTGGAGGGCCGTTTTAGGGGAGTCGATCTAGTGGTTCTGCTTCACTAGGTTGGCGGAGTAGCGGGTGCCTGTAGGGTCAACCCATGTTGTAATCGCTAAGGAGCCGATTGAATCTATGTAGGTGCCCCTTGGGCCATGGATCCAATAGAGCGTGGTATCGGAGTGGGCAATTGGGGAGACTCCCAGCGCCGCGTAGTCCGGGGGAGATGTGTGCCGATCCAAGCGTGATCGGAGGGGCGAGGGGAATCAATCTGTCCTCGAGGGCAAGGGAACACGAATAGATCGCTGTCCGGGCGTTGCACAGCACAGCAACGCCCGGACAGCGACAGCACTTTAAGTGCCTCCCATAGAACTACTCGGGAGTCCACCGAGTTTAGGTTTTCCGCCAGGTTCACTTTCACGTCCGCACGTAATCCCTTCAGGATGTCCGGGTTTTGTAGGTCCCAGGCCGAGAGTCGAAGTATTTTGGGCCCCTCTCTAGTCTTTCTACCCACTGCCAGGAGCAATGGCGAGTGGTCAGTAACCCCCCGGGCACAGTACTCTGCTGAATCTGAGACCTGTAATGCCTGCCGTGCCATAAAGACATAGTCCAGGCGGGAGTACACCTTGTGTGCTCCAGAGAAGAAGGAAAATGTTGTGGCTTCTGGATGGAGCCATCGCCAGACATCAAGGAGACCGAGTGAATTTATGGTTTTGGCCAGTGGTGTCACAATCTGTGGTCTGTCACGATCGCCTGTCCTATCTACCGTGGGGTTCATTACGTCGTTGAAGTCGCCCCCAAGAATTTGGATAGGGTCTGACGTATTAAGGATGATGTCCGAGACCCCTCTTAGTGTTCCTGCCTGCAACTTGGGTGGGGCGTAGGCCAAGACAAACGTGTATTCCTGCCTCCCCCACATGCCGCGTACCCCTACGTATATGCCCTGTTGATCAGTCCATACCTGCGCCACTTTCATAGGTAGTTGTTTTTTAATCAGGATTGCCACTCCTCGTGAGCCTGTAGTAAACCCTGCGTGTGCTAGGACTCTATACTGTCCCCTCGCCAGGAAGGCACATTTCGTGCCCTGCAAGTGTGTCTCCTGGAGGAGCACCACGTCGGCCCCTGACCTCTTCACGTAGTTGTTGACCAGGCCTCGCTTTATCTTACATACTAGACCGTTGACGTTCCAGGTCAGGACCTTAAAACCCCCTCTGTGTATGGGTTCTCGTTCTGGGCTACCCATAGGGATAGTCTTGGAATATTAACTGGTGGGATCTTGCATCTCGTGGTGGGATTTGCCGTGTTGTGCGTGTGTGTGCTTGACATGACATGTGAAAAACATTACTATTCCTCCAATAAACCATAGTAAACATCCCCAACTTTCCCCCGCTCCCCCCTCCCTACCTTCCTCCCCCTTCAGTCCCACCATCCACCCCCTTCTGCGGCAGGACTTATTGGCAGGAAACAGTCTGTCGCCCTCCCCTAGTGTCCCTCCCTTCTCCTGACCTACTTGTCAAACAAAACGAAGCTAGCAGGGATAATATCCCACTGTACCCACAATTCTATGTGGCAGTTCGCAGTCAGAAAAGAGAAGGTATAAAAATAACCAACTTCCAGTTAGGAAATTAACAATTAGGAGGTGTGTAAGGTGGACAAAAACAAAAATAGAAAAATAAAGGGGGGTTATGTAACTTGCATGCCCCCATAACGATGAGCTGCTTTCTCCAGTGCCAGTTCCAGCTTCCATCAGGATCGTGAGTCCTGTGTCCCGTTGCCCAGATCTTCCATCTGGCCAGGCGTTTCTTTCTCCAGCTCCCGGATTGCAGTTTCTAGAGGATGTAATGAGTGTCCGTCTGCCTCCTCCTCCGCTCCTGACGTCCTGCCTTACGATTCTTCGTCCTCCTCCGAAGTCCTGTGCTTGGCCAGGCCGGTAAATCTAGTTCTTGACGCTGTCGCTACGTTTTCCACTTTGGATGTCGATTTCTGTCTCCTTCGCCCTGAGATACCGGTTCCTGGGTATGGTGTGGACTGCATACGCCGCCTTGTTTGTGGCTTTTTGATTCTTTGAGTCTTGGGGGGGCTGCCTCTGAAGTTCGCGGCTGCCATCTCGTCCCTTATCCGGCGACCATCCTCTGCAGCCCCTCGGAGTATAGGACGTTCCTCAAGCCACTGCCAGGCCTCTTCCGGTCGGTTGAAGAAATGTGACTTGCCCTCGAACATTACCTTCAATTTTGCTAGGAACAGCAACATGTACGACATGTGTAAGTCTCTCAGTTTTGCTTTAACCGTGTCGAAGGAACGTCGCTGTTTCTGGACCTCCTGGCTGTAGTCTGGGAAGATCATTATGTTTGTGTTTTCTAGCCGTATCTCCCCCAGCTGTCTGGCCTCTCTAAGTATTAGGTCTCTGTCTGCAAAGTTCAGGAATCACGCAATCACCGGTCTCGGTCTTGCTCCCTCAGGTGGTTTCGCCAATAGCGCACGATGGGCTCTCTCTAAGACAAAACAGTTCGAGAATTGCGCCTGTGGGAAAGTTTTCTTCAGCCAAGAGTGCAGGAAGGATGGCATGTCCGCCCCCTCGATTCCTACTCTAAATCCCACTAAGCGGAGGTTATTGCGTTGCGCTCTGTTTTCCGCGTCATCCACTTTCCAGAGTAGTTGCCGATGTGAGGCCTGGAGCTCCGCCATGTCCTTCCGCAGTGTGCTGAGGGAGTCCTCCGCTTCTCCAATCCTTGTCTCCGCCGCGGCCACCCTCTCCGTTAAATTCCGGAAATCCTGACGCAGGAGCAGAACCTCCGAACCCATCTCGCCTATTTTGACCTCCAGGGCCGCTCTCGAGTCTTGAATGTCCGATCTGGACTCTTGTATCGCCTCCAATAGCATTTCAGTGTCCGAATGTGCTCCAGTGGCCACCGAGGGGGCCTCCTTCTGTGGACGAACTGTGGCATAATTGTCCAGAGTCTCCTGCCTCGCGGGCTTGAGTACCGGGTCTCTTTTCCCCATCTCACCCTCACGCACGACATCTCTCTTCCGGATGAGTCCCTCTACTGCGGTACACCGACTGCCGCTAGGCCGAGGGGGGGGAATCCGGGCCTCTCGCTCCCCCCACGTCCTTCACCTCCGGCTTTGGATCTCGCGGCTCAGTCCCTCTCTCTCTGCACCCCTACAGTGTCACTGAGTGCTGACGTGT
The DNA here is from genome assembly GCF_964261635.1 of Lissotriton helveticus. Lineage (NCBI taxonomy): Eukaryota > Metazoa > Chordata > Amphibia > Caudata > Salamandridae > Lissotriton > Lissotriton helveticus. The sequence continues at coordinate 1,611,494,713 of NC_136057.1, forward strand.
GCTGGCAGTTCCCAGGGGTGCCTAGGTGTTCAGCCGCCTAATGAGGGTCTGGTAGCACCTTTTATGTCCTCGTCGACACTCTCAGTGGTTTCTGCTGTAGTCCCGGGACAGGCCAGCTCAGCGGGAGAGGGCAGCCGGTCCCCGTGCCATACCAAGACCACCCTTGTGTGGCTATCCACTGATGCCTCTAGGCCTCTCCCTGTGCACCACCGCTGCCCATCCAGACCTAAGCCCTCAGGGGTGTGTCCGCTGTGGTGCCGTGCGACCTGTGGAGGTCCCGGGGCCCTGCCCTCCCCCTCCGTCTCGGTAGTCCCGTCGCGGGCGAGCGTTGTCCGCCGTTCCCTTTCTTGAACCCTGTTGTCCTCCAGGAACCAGACATATGTCGAGACCCGATAGCAGAGAGGCCGCCGCCCTCTCGCAGCCCGACGTGCAGTGTTCTAGGTACGTCCAGCCCCTCACATCCAGGGTGCTCCACTGTCGCCGAGAGGATGATTCGCAGCGGTTCCCAGGCGTGCCGCAGTGCTTCTCCAGATCCCCCGCCGCCACCACTCTCTCAACGTTAGCAAGTCGGGGACTGGGATCGAGCCTCTCAGCACTGCCGGAGCTCCATCGCGCCTCCGGGCGCCATCTTGGTGTAGGTCGTCTCGTGTTGCCCGTTCTCTTCAGGGGGGCTGTCTCCAGGGTCCGCTCAGGGTGCACAGGCTCTTCGGCAGCCTTAAGCGGTGGGGCGAGGATCCAGCTATTACTGTGCCCGGTTCATCTCAGCGCTGAATTCCGCCATCTTGGTACAGTCGGGCGCACGAGCGGGGGAGTCCGGATCGATTTTCTCCGCCGGAGGACAGAAATTCTGCTAGTTTCTTGCCCCTATCAGGTGTAGGACACCTTCGGACTCACCACCATCAGTTTGGGATAGTAGCACTTAGTATGTCGTCGGATCTGGAAGCAGCTCATCGGGAGCTCCGCGGTAGCACGTCCTAACCGGCCATGCTGTTGGCCACGCCCCCCCTACTAATTTTTTTGAGTTGTTCTCTGATCTCACCCTCTGAGATACCAGTAGATAGATATGTCCTGTCTATCTTGGACAAGCGAGGGAGATCTCTCTGATTCAGCCATATTTTCACAGCATCCAGACTATAATCGGTGTCCTCCTTATATAGATCGTACAAAAAGGATCTGGCCTCCCCCCTGATCTCATCATCTTCCTGCAACAGGACTCCAGACCCTCTTTGGACCAAGGTTTTAATGTGGTTCCTAACCCGATCCACCCTGGATTTCCAAGCCAGCAAAGAGCCACGTATTTCACCATAGGCGAAATGCTGTAATTTACTGGCATCCCATCTGTCCTTCACGATTTTATCCATACTAGCTTGGAAATCGGCTTGCAGGGAGACCAACTCCCTCTCTAATTGTGGCATAAGGCTTCTAGACATGAGCTGATATTTGCATGTCTATAAATGGCTTCCCTTAAATCCCACGAGATTCATTGTGCAATCATTTTTCAAACCCAAGCTTTGCATTTCTACTCCTTACTCTTTTAGAACTAACTGAAAGTGTGTAAATTGAGTTTTAGAAACCATAAAACAGTCTCTGAAACCCCCCAAAGGTAAGACTATGCAGCTGCTACCACTTTCCGAATAAGCGTCTCCTTCCCATTCTCTAGGAATCTCCATGTTCCCACCATTAGCTTGTAGCCCTAAACTAAACACTGTGAATATATCTATACTTACACATTTTAGACAGAAGATCCATCTACAAACATAATTATCTGCAGATCCCTAATGTAAGATTCAGGATATGTTGCATGCACTCAGAGATGACACCTGCCGCACACAACATGTTGGTAATCGAAATGAAAAAAAAATCTAATCTACTCACTTCAACTTTCTTTAACCCAGTCTCAAGACTGCCCTCTTGCGTTTGGAAACGTGATCGATGTAATTTGTGGTTGAACCCCATCAAACTTTGGTTTGTCCTCAAATAGTGGTGTATTGTCCTTATGGTGCTCGTCAAAGGATGGCTATATCTCCAACAGGATGCGATTTCTAGACAGCTTCTTGTTACTCCACTCTTTGTTTTTGGGGGGGGTGAGTATTAGAGTGCTTTACATGAGCACCAGTTGCGTTACAGGCTGACACACTCATTTTTTAGGTCGAGCCTGGGCAGCACATGCAAAGCTCTGCGAGGCATGTTGTATTTGAGTATGGACTGGAAGCCCCGCCCACTCTCTGCCCATATTTATCATTGGCATGTGACACTGTCCTTCCTAAATGCTGGCTTCAGATTCGTTCAAGGGCTAGTTAGTCCCTCCTTAGTACTGCCTTATCTTAATTTTTAACCTCCCTTGAGAACTGGCCTTTTAACTTTGTTTGTTACACGGTATGTCTTATTTAGTCTGTAAGGACTATTTTCTTTAAAGAGTTTCACCTACTGCAGACATGAAATGTTTTCCTGTAACATTCAGCGCACCATGCACGCTTTCACTTTCCAAGCAGCCCGGGACAATGGCGGACACTTCTTTGAAATTGCAATGGGTCTCACACGTACAAGAGTTTGAGCTTTTGGCATTGTAAATGACAATGCCTTTTATTTATGTGTTAATTATCAAAACAGATAAATAAAAGGTATTGTCATTTACAGTGCCGATAGGTTAAACTCTCGCAAATGCGAGACCTACTGCATTGTAAATGCTTAGTTTTTTTAGGTACGGGGAGATTACTTGATTTGCCCAGAATCATAGGATGTTGAGTGTCTCTGCCGAAACTCAAACCCAGTTCACCAGCTTTGAAGTCGATCGCCCTAGCTGTTAGGTCACATCCTCTCCCACTTATTCCACTCCCTTCGGATCTGTTCAGGTGAAACGCCATGAACATTAATCTTACTGCTGGCATATAATGCAGATCTGGTCAGACTTCACTTATACTCGCAAACATCTTCCTGTTTATGTAGAGGCATGGCCAACTATTCCATATATATTTAAAGATTTGTGTTTGATTTATTACTTTTTACATACGGCCTCTAAACCCCAAATGGGCTCTCAGTGCTTTACAAGATTTGAAGATTGATAGGTGGAGAGGTGATGTCCATAGGTTTGTGAATAAGAGACCCATAATGTACAATAAAAGGTACCCAAGTGCAGTGCAGGCAAAGTTCTGCAGGTATCAAGTCCAGAGATAATTATGAGCATCATTCTTGGTTCCTCTGGAAGCCATTGAGGTAAGGTAATGTAAGGTAAATAATTTATTTGTACATGGTTAATTAAAACCTTTACAAAACAATTAGAACATTGCTAAAAGGTAGCTTAAAATTCATTTTATATGACTTTCTAAAATGTTTTAATTTACTTAATGTCAGTTTATGGCCATCATTGTAATTAAAGGTTGATGGCTTCAGGGCACCGTCCCGGAGATATTCGGTCTGGCTTTTATTAATCGGCAGTCAACGTGCTCTTCTGTCTTTTTGCTACTAGTTCAAAAAACTTTGGGATCTGACAATTTAATTTTGGTTTGGTAGGGTTAAAGCACAGTTTGACTCCTTGCCTGCATGTTCGAACACCATGTAGGTTAAACGATGGACGTAATAAATTGTACCTCAGGTCCTTCAATTTATGGCAGATGCAGATTACATGAATGATTTCTTCCTTGCCAGCTTTGCACAAGCGACAATGTTGCAGGAGTTTTTTCTTTCTAAAGACGGCAGATGAGGGGCCGCTGGAATTACACCGAGGCATAATTTTAAAAACTTTTCTTTTGCCTTTAGATTTATTCCAATGTTAACATACACTTGAGGTTGCAGTGTTGCATAGTCGCCAAGTGTAATCCAGCCGTGTGCTCTTTTGGATAACGTCTCCTTGTCCTCAACAGAGATAATTATACGTGCTGATTTTTTTGCGACTTTTTAAAAAGATAATAGATCAGTAAGGGTGCCCCAGAGGTCTGACAGCCCCAAGGTTTGGAGTGAGTCAAATAAATAGTCTCTGGCAGAGGGTTTCGATGGCGGAGCAGCTCTTCCCATAAATTTAAGTTTAAAGAATCAACCTCAGCGCTGCAAACTTGTGCCAAATAGTGACATGCATGCGCCGTCTTTCCAGTGTTTGTTTTAACAGACGAAATTCAAGCCAAATTTGCGCTGGAGAAACGTATCTTGGCAGATTGAAGATTTCCCTGTATTAGTTTACTATCACTATATCCAATAGCACAGCATCCTTTCCTTGAAGGGGTTCACTTCCATATGTAAGGGTCGGCTGTAGCTTTGCTCGCAGGTCCTGGAGCAATGGGTTAAGCGTTAAGTCGGGAAGCTTGACCTTTAAAGATTTTATTGTCAAACAAGAAACGGTTCCATTCCCTCGCAAGGACTCTAGTTGAGGCTTATGGTCCAAGATTACTCCCAGGTATTTATAGGTAGTTACCAAATCCAGCCCGTGTCCATTTAGATGCCAATTGTTTTTCCATTTTTTCTGATAATTCACTGTCATGACTTTAGATTTAGCAAAATGTATTTGCAAGCAGTTCCTTTCCGAAAAGGTGTGGGTTACATTCAAGAGATGTTGAAGGCCGATCGGAGTCCGACTGATTAAAACCAGGTCGTCCACGTACAACAGATTGGACAACAGAGTTTTACCTAGTTTTGGTGAATGGCAGGGGCAATTATCAAGTTCTCCTGACAGGTCTGCAAGAAAAAGGTTAAATAAAAATGAAGCTAGAACACAGCCCTGTTTTAGTCCTTTTGTTGTTGGAATCAGTTTGGAGAGATGTGTTCCTGCTCCTAATTTAACCTTGATCCAGGTGTTTGTGTGCAGTAATATCAGTTGGTCTAAGAGTCATTTCGGTATTCCCCAGTTTTCCAGTTTCTGCCAGAGTTTATTTCGATCGACATGATCAAAGGCGGCAGTATAATCAATGCAATACAGGAAAAGGGGAGTTTTGGTCTCTTTTGCTACATCCATCAGCAGGATCAATCCCATGATGATTGTAATGGTCCCTTGACCCTGGCAGAAGCCTGTTTGATTAATAGGCAGGATGGAATTTTTGGACGCCCATGTTGTTAACTCTTCCAATATTGTTCCTTCAAAATACTTGGCCTCCACGTCTATGAGGGCAATAAGCCCGTAGTGATTTGGAAGTTTCCTGCTGCCCTGTTTAAAAATTGGGCTTAATACTGATCCAAACCAGTACTCAGGTCATGGCAATGTGTCCTTTATGTTTTTAAAAATCGGTGTTAGTACTACACTCCAAAATTCAGCATTGATTTATATGACATTGGTGGGATGTCGTTTGGACCAGGGGCACCTGTTAGTCTGACCCTAGCTATTTGCCTCTTGATTTCCACTGATGTGTAAGTGGAGTGTTCAATCTCAGCAGAGGCAGAAGAACTTGAATCTAGCTTTAATTTACCTACACAAGGAGGTGACATGGTTCCTCTTGGGTCTGAGTCTTGAAAGGTTACCAGTATGCAGCCGTTGATTGTTTTTTTTACTGCAAACTACTTTACTGGACCTTTTTATCCCTACTTCTTCAAGACGCTCCCCATTGTCAGCGAATGTGTTGTTAAAATGCTTGAAGAGGTAATTTGTCCGTGCTTCCTCTGTTATATTAGAATTTAGGCCAAGGTGGTCTTGATTCTTTAGTCTTTCGATCATATGCCAAAACCTTGAGATATTTTTCTGTTTAACTTCGTAGAGGAGCTTGGCCCATAATTCTTCATTTTTTTTCCTTCTTTTTTTCCCATTTCTTCCTTTTTAGCAGTTGTTTTGCTTCCCGTAAAACTTTTTGTAAGTCTTGAGTTAATGGATATTTCCTCATCTGTCTCAATGTTCGGTTTATGATCTGCTTTTGGATTTTAATTTCTGGAGTGGGTTGCGTTTGATGTGTTAATCTATTTTATGGTCCTTTCAATAATTGCTCACCGACAGCTAGGAGGAAGTTTTGCCATGCTTTGACCGGTTTTGTCATGAGATGTTCCGCTTGAGTGTAAAGCCTTAAGACATATAGTACTGATATTACTCGGATTGTATCAAAGCCGCTTAAGATTTGCATCCACTTCGATATTAATGCATATGAATGGTTCGATCTTAAGAAGTGAATTGACTTTTATTGTTACTTCTTGAGGTAAGTGGTCGCTATGTGCTCTGGTCCCAATCTTAAGCTCCATTACGGTATCAAGCATATTTAGGGATGTAAATGTATAATCAAATGGGAAAATTGCTGTTTTGAATGAAACGCTGCACTTGGTGAGTCGTCCTCCGGGAAACGCCAGTTTAAGGCTCTTAAGTTAAGATGTTATAGCTGCCGTAATAGGTGATTTGAGCTATTAGTGGATTTCTTAATGTTTGGGGAGCCCTGGCTTGGCACTTCCCATGCAGCATCAAGTTCTTAGTCAAGGGCATCACCTTCCCCAGAACTAAAAAGATACATGTTAAAATCGCCTTCTAGAATAATATAATCAGAATCCTCTTCATTCATTATCTTTTCCGTGGGTTCAATCAGCTCTTTGGCAGCTTTCCGTTTCCGTTTCGGATGGATGTAAGCGTTAATTACTATAACTTTTTGACACTGGCTATTTAGTCAGAGTGCGATCTTTACCGCCTGCATGACACTTGGGGGTGTTATTTGAGATGCTATTGCTGAGATCTCTCCTATTGTTGTTATGGAGGCCATACATATTAAGCCCCTAATAGGCTACCAAAATCTGAACACTTTTTTGCCGGGATGCAACAAGATGTATATCCTTGGAGTTGAAAGACCTTTTCCTCCCAGGTCTCTTGCAGCAGTAACAAATTGAATGAGTTTAAATATAGTAAGAACTCCAGATCCTCACTTTTACTAGCTAAACCGTTGATGTTCCTAGTACATATCTTAATTTGTCTGGAGTTGTCCAATGCCTAATTGAGGTTGCTCTCCCTTTGTCAATTTGTGTAGTCTGCTATATTAATGGTGCGCTGAATTTGCCTCCAGTTTTGTGAGGCAGTTTGTCAAATGTGATGTTGGTCCCTTGGGTGTTGTGCTGGTAAAAAGTTCTTGGGAGTATGCTCTTGGGGAAGTACTCCTTGCTCCCTATAGAACTGAATTGGTGTTTTTCCATAAGGGTGTCCCGGTAGGGGGTAAAAAGGGTGTCAGATAGGGAGGTAACTTTTCAATTTCAAGTATTATCCCCCATTGCTTAAACATACTCACTTCTTTCATGATTTTTTTGACTGTCTCTGTGGAGTTCCAGGTTGCTTTGGTTATTTCCGAACATTGTGAGTTGTTGTTTGGCTGGAACTCTATTCGGAGAAGATCAGAGGAGCCAATGTTTTCTAGGTTTGTGATCGAAGGTAATGTAAAAGGTGCAGTATATTTCCTCTGATCAATATGTCATCACTGCCACAAAATATATATTCTGGAATGAAGTGAATAGTGGCCATGTTTCCCCGTGTTGTACTGCAGTTTGCTTTGCTCGAGATCCCTCGCTTCCGGTATGATCGGGCTGTGGAGAACAGCTTAAACTGCCGCTTGTGGGGGAAGTTTGTTGTGTCCTACACTGCCTTTCTCTCCGTGAATCCTTTGTAATGTTTGTTGTTCCCCCTGTTTGCTTCTGTGATAACTCTGCATTGCTGGTCGAGTATTGTCGCAGATTTCTATGGTTTGAGTTTGATCAGTTTTAATGGTCCTTGTTAAATCAAAATTATGTACAGTTTGAGTTGTTTTTGTTTGAGGAAGTCCCCACTTACTTCCAGGAAGTAGAGATTTATGAGATGTATCTCTGGATGGTGTGCTCAAAGCCACTGGCGGCTTGGCAATGAATGTCGGGGGGGATCCTTCAAGTCTTCGTGCAAAAGCAAGAGTGCAAGTTGATTTACGTGTTCAATTTTTGGACTGTGAATGGCTGCTTTTGGGGATAAATACGATGTACTGTTATGTATTAATGATTGCTCCCAGGTATCTACTTGAGTTGTTTCAAATGGTTTTGTTTGAATTGGAGAATTGTTATTTAATTGAGGAGATAAATCTTGTTGTTTTCCGTCCTTGAGGTCCTGTGCATTAACTTCGGCTGATCGGTCTAGTTGGGTTGATTGAGTTGCCTTCATTCGGATGGGAGAGCTGTTATTTAATTGAGAAGATAGATCTTGTGCTTTTCCGTCACGGTTGTCCTGAACCTTAATTTTAACTGGTCAATCTGAGCTCTCTGTGTATAGGGAGCTGGTTTGACTTCAAATTGTCTCAACTCCACTGGCTGAGTGGGAGTAAGGGTGGGAGTGTTTCACCAACTCAGAGGATTTATCCATCTTCGGCGAGCTCAACAAGCTATATTTTACGGTGACTTTTCCAGAACAGTGCGAACCCGGAGCGACCCTGCTTTGACTATTTGCTCCTTTAGATGTAAAATTGATGCAATCACCCACTCCCCTGGTTCCGGTTGACGTTGGTTGTTTCCCCAGGGAGGAGTTGAAAATTCGTCTCTATAGACTGTGGCATTACAAGTGGATTAATATAGAGGGCTGCAGTCAGTTTTACTTAATAGGAGCGGTGTTTGCAGCCCTTTTATATTCCCTGTCTTGGAGTAAATAGCCATCCCTGGGTCATTCAAAAAAGAGAGTTTTGTGTATATCTTTGGCTGGTAGGTACATATTTTTTTCCTCACAGACATTTTTTCAATGGTTATAAGATCATTTGTGTCCTTTAACGTTGTAATAGACAATGGCCGCTGTGGGGATAACAGCAGTGTCTGCGGTGCCATTTCCAACTGGGAGGGCAGTTAAAAGGGCAGTAACTGTGTGCTGTCGCCAAGGCCGACTGGAGTCGGAATGTCAGTAGTCACCGATCCACAAATATTACCACAAATAATATGCTCCTCAGATGGATTTAAGAGAGTGCTCCGCCTCTGCCAGGCGGTGTAACAACGTTTGCCATTGTTTTGATAGTTATAATTTCGCTTGTAGTTACAATTGAAGTTGCAATTGAACTTGTGATGGCCTTTTTAGATTCTTCCTTGTAGGCCAAATGGGTATTAAGGGTTTTGTCTCGAGATTTAGTTGGTAGCGGTGTCGTTGCAGTTTCCAATTCAAGTTTCCTTTACTTTGACTTTGACATATTTTTTGGTTCAAGCAAAAAGTGTCTGACTTTGCCAGATCTCATTCCTCCTTTCTTGTTAGATGCTTTTATTTGTATTTTATTTATGTCTTATTTGATGATTTGATGATTTGTATTTTAATGTTCAGGTAACTCCTCTTTTCAGACCCCCCCTCGCAATCAATGTGCTGCTCGCTTTACCCAAGTTAGTCGTAGGGGGTAGACTATCAATACTGTGGTTATCTACCTTGTGTATAACTAGGTACAATGATTAAGGCGTTAAGGCGTTGAAGCGTTGGGGCAATTGTACTAGCAGTGTTAGAGCTCCAGTGCTCTTCTGAAGTTCGTATGCCCTTCCGTCCTGCGGAGCCCCTCCTGAAAATGGAGCAAAAGAAGCTACAGAGGCTACAGAAGCTGAGAGGTTACAAAGGCTTAAGAGGCTATGACCATCTATGCCCTGTGCCCTGTGTTTGTGTCCGGTCAAGTACTGCCTAGAAAACATAGAAGCACAAAGCACACAAAGTGAAGTAGAAATGAAATAGTGAGGCAAGTTCAACAAGCAAACTGTGGGCAATGAGGAAATAATGCAGTGGGGAGGTGGTGTGCGGTGATGCAGCACCGAAATGGGATGGGAGAGCAGGGCAAGCTAGGTGCTGCAGGCTGCTCCCAACCTAGTTGGGCCGCCTCCACAGCGTACCAGGGCACAATACTTCGGGCTGACTCTAACGTCAACAACGCTCACTTTTGCAGCTTTTTACCTCTGCTTTCAATGCCTTTCAATGCCGCGTACCATGTTCAACGGACTCCCGGACTTCCGGGCTCCAGACCGCTCAACTCCTTGGAACCTCGGCTAACCGCTGAAGGCTTGTAGCTACCGGGGACGGCTCCTCATCTCCACCGTCTGCCGTCCGCCCAGAACAAAACACGGAACTCCGCCTCCGATAAGTTTTAGGCAATGGAAATGAAAGATTGACAGAGCTGAGTGTTATCCCAGTGTTCTCCCACAGCAGCCAGTGGCTCCCGCAGCTCCAGCGGCTCTGTGGGGCTTCCGCGGATCAGCTCAGCCACGGCCGTCAAGCCTCTCTCAGCAGCACTCTCTCAGCAATCTCTCTCTGCCTCTCGCTTTCGACCCGGAACCAGAACCTCTCTGACTGAGAACGTTCTCAGTGAACAAGCCATTGAGGTGCCTTCAGAGTGGTTATTATTTGTTGTTCTGTTGGCAGGTCATGGCTGCAGCACAAAGAGAGACCTCCTGTTACTAGTTACGGGCATTACCTTTTGCTCTGAGTAGCATGCCCCCGACTGCTTGCAGAGGAGCATGGACAGAACTTTGGCTTGAAATCCCATAGTCAGTGTAGTTTCAAAAGTTATTTGGCTTTTTAAGAAAAGCCATAAATGTACATAAAATATAATTTAAAAAAACATCACAATGTAGAAGGGCATAGTTCATAATTGCACATATTTCTAATACAGCATTTACTAATTCTAACAACCAAGACATTCTTAAACATGATACTCTTCCTCAAATTGATAGCCATTAAGATTAAAAATAGTCACTAATCCAGATTTGGTGTATTTTGTGTCGGGGGGACACCACCCTGGATTGGAGTGATACTAGGAGAATGCAAAGCAAAGTACTTGTTCCACCATCATAAGAAGCAGGCGTGCTCCCCAGCACAATCACACAAAGGCCAAAGTGCATCAGAACACACATCCATGCACGGAATGCCGTGCACACACCAATAACTGGATCTATCTGGCCACTATCCTATTTAGGTAACTACTAAACAATGCCATCGGTTTTTGTTATGTTATGTTATCGAGGCTTATATAGCGCACAGCTGCCCCAGCAAAGGGGCGTCCCGGCGCTTTCAGCATCAGTGAGGCAGAACAAACACAACACCTGAACAGCATCTACAGACAACCACCAGAGCTAAAATGAAGGAAAGAGAAACGTTTTTATGGCTTTCCTGAAGACAGGCAGACACTCTATACTGCGAAACTGCACAGGCAGGGAGTTCCATAACTTAGCCGCCAGGCAGCGAAATGAACGCGCCCAGCGTGGCAGCGCTTCACCCGTGGAACACTAACCAGGTGCTGCCCCGCAGAACGCAGCTGGCGGGAGGGACATAGGGAGTAAGCAGGTTAGTCAGCAAGCTAGGCATAGCAAGTTTCAAAATCTTCAAGGAGAAACACAACGCCTTAAATTGGATGTGTTTCTCCATAGGGAGCCAATGAAGTCTCCGAATTATGCCAGCAACAGGACAGAATCGCGGGAGTCCCACCAAGGCTCTGGCAGCAGCATTTTGGACACGTTGCATCCAAAGTATTTCAGCTTTATTTGCCCCCAACAGAAGGGAGCTAGCGTAGTCCAGGCGAGATAAAATAGTTGACTGGGCAATCAGCTGGCGTCTCGATGGTTCAAAGAACTTCAAAAGGGACTTGAACCCCGCAAAATGCCAAAACACGTACCAGCCACTTTCCTGGTGTGGACCTGAAAACTAAGGGCCCGATTCACAGAATGAACTTAAGACAAAATCCTAAACTTACTACAATTTGGTATTCACAGAATGCAGTTACTACTTTCGGAATTCACAGAATAAACTTACTACTTTCGGGATTCACAGAATAAACTTACTGCTTTCGGTATTCACAGATTTGACTTAAGACTACTAACTTTACGTCCGCCGCCGGGGAGTAATTTACGGCCCGTAATCGTAGTTTCCGGTTCCGGGGCGTAGTTTACGCGCACGCGCATTACGATGCGGCGCCGGAAACTACGATTTTGTGCCGTAAATTACGAAAATGACCCGGAACACATTATATCATACAGGAAATGTTATACAGGTAGTGGGAGACAGGAAATACATCACAGGAAGTATTTTGCTGCCATTTTGTATTCATCCTGGACCATCCACATTCAGTAAACAAATACACTGCCATCCTGTTGATCTGATGTAGGGGAAAGTGAAATGACAATGCAGGTGTGTATAATGAATATGTATGAAAAGGGGGAACAGGTCATTTCAAGTCATTTATGCAGTGACAGGGGGTAGGGGGCTGAGAACATCCATCCCACTTTCCTAATCTCATACTTTGCATTATGGGACATGTAGTTCATATTGAGTACTCGGTATCAGAGTTGAATGATGTGTTATGTAACATTGGTGTGGATATGTCAGATACATATGGGGGCAGCTATACGAGCCCTGTGTGCACCAATTGCGCCACAGTAGCATAACTTTGGTGGCGCAGCAGCGCTACGCCACCTCCATGCTGTGGGGTATCTTCAACATGACGCATCTGTGAAATGTGTCATATTGTAAGGCCCTGCACCGCAGTTGTGCATTCCTGCATGGGGGGGGGGCTTCCAGCACACAAACACCTCCGAACAGTGGCAGGGTGAAATTTACACATTTACACTCAGTCATTTTCATGGCCATGCTGCGTCACAACCCTGCGCCTGCTTGTAGGAGGCCTAAGAATTGATGCAGCATGTTAGGCATCGGCTCGCCACTTGCCTTGCTGGAGCTGCATTGCGCTTGCGACCCAACTCCAGTGGTGCTTCACCTTTATGACAGAATATGCTTCACGCTTCTGTCTATACATGGCCCACAGCGCACAGCTTTGTAAATGCGGCACATCCATGATGGCGCAAGGGATGTCTGCTGTGAGGCACAATTACTGGGGCATCCCTGCTGATAGGCAGAGATGCAACTGTTATTGTGAACCTTACCCATGGTGCATGAATCTCCCATGACATCATCACTCACATTCTGTGCCCATCATTTGTGGGGGAGTCAAATCTGTAGTGGCCATAGGCCTGAGTATGAAACCTTTTGTGATTTGGTGACCTATCCTTATGAGGTCCAGGTATGTCTGTCAGGACATGTATTGTTTGTCATCAGCGTGAATAGTTTGTTTTAGGGCTGTCCACTACGCTGCTTGCTGACATGGGCACATGACCTGAGGCACAATCAACCTTTTGACTTCTGTCAGCAGCTGTGATTTGCATGCAGTTAGTGTGGTTTGCAAAGTCGTCTCAGGGTGGCATTTATGGACACTGTTGTGTCTGTCCACATTTCATCATGGACAACAGACAGCAAACCACATGTTGGCCGTGACACTACAGGATGCTCATGCAAAATACGTGGCAACGAGCTGATCACGGACTTGCATGCCCTGACGTCGGTCATGTGCAATAGCCCAGTCTCCCACATTCAGAGCTAGTCGAGGTTCGAGAGGCATGTGTAAGCCATGCATTAGAGCAATGTTGTGCAAAACACAACAGGCTAGTATGATCTTGCACACGACTACTGGGGAGTACAGAAGCACACCCCCTGTACGGTCGAGACATCTGAATCGCGACTTCAACAGTCCAAAAGTGCGCTCGATGATGGCTCGAGTACGTATGTGTGCCCTATTGTACCTACGCTGAGGTACAGTGTTAGCACGCCTGTAAGGGGTGAGGAGATGTGGAGAGAGTGCATACCCAGCGTCACCTGAGGAGGGAAGAAAGGGCAGTTGTTAACATTTCACTCTTTGACTTTCACAAGACATGATCTATACGTTCATACATGCAGTGTCTGTTGGGCCATGTATCTTATTGTACAATCATTACTATTGGGGGGCATTCAGACATTTCAATGACGCATATCACTCATTTTCATTGCTTGGTACTTACCCAGTAGCCACATGTTACCAAATTCTCCAGCAGCCATACGCCGAGCAAGAGGTGACATGCGGAATATGAAGCTGTCATGTGTACTGCCTGGGAACACTGCATGCACATTGATGAACCTTCCACTGGCATCACAGACTGCTTGAACATTGATGGAATACCATCTGTGTCTGTTGCAGTAGATGTGTGCAATGTGGCGGGGTGGCTGAAGGGCCACATGGGTGCAATCAATTGCACCCAGCACACGTGGGAATTGTGCAAGGAGATAAAAATCTCTTGCTGCCCTTTGTCTCATGGCCAAAGTATATGGCATTTTGATGTAGTTGGGGGCTCTATCAGTGATGCATTTCAGTACCTGATGCAGGCACCGCGACTGGCTCGCCTGGGAAATGCCCACATGGTCACTGGTGACCCTTTGGAAGGACCCAGTAGCAAAGAAGTGGAGGGCAGAAAGGATCTTGAGGTATGCTGGTATTGCATGTGAGCAGCAGGTCACAGAGTCAAGTTCCTGCTCCCACTCACATATCATTTCCAAGATGACTTCAGGTGGGAAACGGTACCTGGTCCTTACATCCTGGCTAGACATTCCAAATATGCTGACCCTCTGCCTGTAGATCCTCTCTGCTCTTCTCCTCCTCCACGAGTAGTTTTGCCGCATGGCAAGGGGTAGTGCTACAAACACGTTCAGTGACATCCTGAAAAGGGATTGTTTGTGTCTGCTCTGCTTTCATACATGCAGCAGGGCAGGGATTGGCTGCTGTGTGTCAGCTGATCCATGTTGGGGGATGGGTGGACCTTGGCCAGGTGTTTCCTCTTGGCTAACATGCCCAACGGGCCAAAATCGTAAAATACGGCCCGTAATCGTAAAATACGGCCCGTAATCGTAAATTACGCCCCGTAATCGTAAATTACGGCACGGTGGCGTAAATTACAATTACGGGCCGTAAATTACTCCCCGGTTGCGGACGTAAAGTTAGTAGTCTTATGTCAAATCTGTGAATAACGAAAGTAGTAAGTTTATTCTGTGAATCCCGAAAGTAGTAAGTGCATTCTGTGAATACCAAATTGTAGTAAGTGCATTCTGTGAATACCAAATTGTAGTAAGTTTAGGATTTTGTCTTAAGTTCATTCTGTGAATCGGGCCCTAAGAGATGAGTCCATCCATACACCCAGATTTTTTACCACTTCCTTTTAAATGGGGATGTCACCCAGAACAGTCGGGCACCAACGCTCGCTCCACAAGCTCGCGTTCTTCCCGACCAAAAGAACCTCAGTTTTGTTTGTATTCAGTTGCAAGCAGTTGGTAGCCATCCATTCAGCCACGGCTGCCATCCCATCTCTAAACCGGGAGGCATTCGGAGAGGAGCCTTCAGCCAAGGTCACAAAAAGCTGTGTGTCGTCAGCATATGAGACCATGGTAAGGTCCCACTGCCTGGCGACCGCTGCCAGAGGCTGGACGTACATATTGAACAACAAAGGGCTCAATGCCGAGCCCTGGGGTACCCCCTGGTCCATGGAATGGTCCTGAGAGAGAAACGGGGGCGGACACTCGGAAAGATCTTTTGGTCAGAAAAGATCTGAACCATTCCAGAGCCAGACCAGTCATCCCCGCCTCCTGTAGCCGCTGTAACAGAATACCATGCAAAACCATGTCAAAGGCGGCACTAAGATCCCACAGGATCAGTGCCACACTCTGACCAGAGTCAAGAATGGTCCGCAGATAATCAATAGTGGCTAGGAGAGCCGTCTCCGTACTGTGGCCCAGGCGAAAACCATTTTGTGATGGATCCAAGATGTTATTGGAATTCAAGAACTGTGTAAGCACATTATTAACATGTGCTTCAGCAATCTTAGCCACCCAGGGGAGAGGGGAGAAGAGATATAGGTCTAAAATGTTTGTGCTTAGCTGGGTCCAGCGTTGGTTTTTTAAGAACCCATGCCTGTTTCCATAACGCCGGAACATTTGCAGTGGAAAAGGAGGAGTTAACTATATGACATAGCGGGGCCCGAAGAATAGAAAGTGACTCCGACTTCAGAGGGTCGGATGGAGAACCAGTTTTAATTTTACCACTCAGCCGAGGGAACTCCTCCGGTGACATGCAAGGAATAGCTGCCAAAGTCGGCCAAGACCCAGTTCCAGGAAGCGAAGTGGTAGAGTGAGTAGATATTTGTGGAAAAGACTCATAAATGGCGCAGACTTTCTCCACGAAAAAGGTCGCCAAGTCATCACAGTGCTGTGCAAACGAGATGACGGCACAGTAACTTTCCTAGTCCTAAAGTCTTTGAGGATCTTAAAAATGCATTTAGCTGGATTAGGACTAATCTTAATTTTGTTTGCATAGTAAAATGCACAAACTTTGCAGATAGTGCTATGATACTGTTTAATCTTAGCGAGATAGCATACCTTTTTCTCAGAGTCATAATCCTTTCTCCACTCGCCTTCCACTTTTTTACAAGCTTTCCTTAAAACAATCAAAGAGTCGTTATACCACGGGCTGGTGACAAAGGTTTGTCCCTTAAACCATTTAGCAGGAATAAGGGAATCTAGCCCTTGGTTGATCCAGTCGCAGAACAAGCCATAATCAGACTCGAAGTCATGCAGCGGTCCCAAAGGGTTAGCAGGGAGGAAAGCATGGAAATCCTCTAGCCTCAACTTACACCAAGGGCGTTTAAAAAACGGCTGTTGGATATCTAAATTAAGAGGCTCAGAGATCGGAATGGACATTTCTACGAGAGAATGGTCGGTCCAGCCCATGGGTTTAGGCATCTCCACCCTTGTGGACTGAATATTAGAAAATATGGGGTCTAACAGATGCCCAGCTACATGCGTAGGGCCAGAAACCAACTGATCCAGCTGAAATGCAGCCAAGTGTGCAAGCAGACTACAAGTTGCACTGTCATGAGTTGAATCAAAGTGCAAGTTGAGATCACCGAAAATGCTAAAATTGGCCGTGCCCATAGCGAGCGAACCTACTACCTCCAAAAGGCCTTCCTTAAACTTGGCAGACGGCCCTGGTGGCCGATATACCAGGAGCCCTGACAGAGTCAAATGAGGACTCACAGAAATACTGAAACAAGCACATTCGCAGCCTTCAATTTCTTCCTTAATGAAGAGACAGGGGTAGCAGGATTTAAAAATCACTGCGATACCGCCCCCTCTGGACTCCCTATCGATCGTACATATGGAATAACCAGGGGGTAGTGCTAGATTAGGTTCAGCCACCATGTCCTCGCTCAACCAAGTCTCACACAGAAAAAACAAGTCCAGAGCTTCCCCTATGACTAGTTCATGAATTTCTGAATGATGTTTAACCAACAACCTCACATTAAGCTGAAATATTTTCAGTCGGCCCGTCGGTTGAATGGCAGATACGGGTAATAGGGGTGAAGGGGTAGAGATGACATAACTACAGTCGGAGCAGACAAATAGTCCTGTCCCTGGATTAAGTGGAGGTGCCTTACACGTAATAGCCCTTGAATTAATAGCCAATAGTTCTTCCTTGTAATAAGAATACAATCCAGACTGATTCCGACCAGGGGTCCCGGCGAGAGGTGACGTACAGGAGCAGATGGGCACAGACGGGCTTGCCTTTGGCGCGCCCGCTGATCGCGTCTGCTGCGCTCCCGCGCCATAGCTCACTTAAGTACCGGAGCCACCGGGAGCACTCAGCAACTAGACCGCCATTGAAGATGGCGTCTAGAAAAAGGAACCGGATGTGAGGGTTTCCGCAAATCCGCTTCGAGTCACCCTCTACAACAATCAGCTCGAGAGGCTGCAGTGGACTGGGGCGCTTGAAGCGACTAAAAACAGGTAACTAAAAATACACTAACAGGTGTGACAGGTTTCACAGAAAATTAAGAGCAATAACAGTGAATGCATGCCACCCAAAGCGGCGAAAGGAGGCGAACAAGTAAAGTTAAAAATAGCGTTGCTGGCATAGTTCAGATCATACCACAACTCATGCAAAACAGAAAATGCACGCCCGACCCCAGTTAAATACCGGAGCCACCGGGAGCACTCAGCAACTAGACCTCCAACCAAGATGGCGTCTAGAAAAAGGAACCGGAAGTGAGGGTTTCCGCAAATCCGCTTCGAGTCACCCTCCACAACAATCAGCCCCAGAGGCTGCGGTGGACCGGGGCGCTTGATGCGACTAAAAACCGGTAACTAAAAATACAATAACATATAGATGTGACAGGTTTCACAGAAAATTAAGAGCAATAACAGTGAATGCACGCCACCTAAAGTGGCGAAAGGAGGCGAACACGTAAAGTTGAAAATAGCGTTGCTGGCTTAGTTCAGATTATACCACAACTCATGCAAAAATTGTGACGGCTGCTGAACCATAGGATTCATGTGCAAAGACAGGACGGGGCCAGGGGCTCCATTATGCCGCCCCCTTCCAAATGCATCAGGTATGAGGGGTCGGCTTTACTGAACTTTAGGAAATCTGTCATCCCCTGCCACTTAAGTGATAACTGGCCATGTCCCGAAGGACCCTTTTCTTGTTTAAACTGCCATTTTACCACTATTAATTCTCCAAAGTTGAGCAAACCCCATATGTCGATTGACAATCTGCACTGCATTTTAATAAATGCCCGTTCGATGCCGAAGCACCAATTTGCCATTTGGGACCTGATCGACACTATAATCCCAGATATTTGTTTCATCACCGAAACTTGGCTAAAACCTCATACTATATCTGCCATTGCCCTAGGAGTACCAAAAGGTTACAAACTTCATAACTCAGATCGCCCCGAAAAAGTAGGTGGCGGTATTGCCATAGTCTATAAAGAAGACCTTAAATTAGATATTCTAGACAGGAAATGTTGCACACAACTGGAAATAATGATTTACAGAATCACTTTCCCTAATAGAAAGACTAGTAAGGGAGCTCTTCTCTACCGCCCACCTGTATCATGCCCCAGGTTCTCCCTTTCCCTTCTAGAAATACTTGGCCCACATATACGAGCTAAAGAAGATTTCCTACTTTTAGGGGATTTTAATATTCACACTGATCAGCCTGAACTATCAGACACTAGGAGTCTAGCCGATGACTTAGCGACTATTGGCCTCACGCAAAAAAATGAGGGCCCCACACATGAAGGTGGACACTGTATTGATCTGATACACACTAATTTTGACAATATATCTTGTAATACACCGGTACAATTAGAGTGGACTGATCACTTTTTATTGGAATTCAATATATTCCAAGTCAACAAAGGATCAAATAAGAAATCCCTACCCCCTGTAACACGCAGACAATGGCATAAGCTCACATTGGAGGCACTTCAAAAGGCCTGGGAAAAACCTGACATTAAGGACACAGATGATGTGGAACACAGTTTAATAATATTTCAAAATTCACTTACCACTGCCATAGATAAAATTGCCCCCCTGAAAACATTCAAACAATTCCCGGTAGCTAAACAGGAGAAGTGGTACACAGAGGCTCTCAGAACGGAGAAGCAAGAATGTAGGAGGATAGAAAAGAGGTGGAGAAAATGCCATTCGGAGGATAATAAGAAGGCCCATCGTGTAGCACAAACTAATTATTACAAACATGTCAAAGCCGCTCGCAAAAATTGCATAACACAACAACTCACGCAAGCTGGCAATTCTCCTAAAGAATTATATCGGATTCTCGAGACATTCGTCAAGCCCACTGCTTGTGCAAGCTTAGATGATTTCTCTCAAAGTCTGTGTGAGGAAGTTTCTCTATATTTTGAAAACAAAATTTACTCCATCTATGATAAGATCTTGGTGTCCCAAACAGAAAGAGGTACCTTGAATACACCTCTCCTCAATAAGAACACCAATTTCTCACTGACCACCTTTCCTCCTATCAAAAGTGAAGAACTTGAAATACTAATGACCCATGTAAAATCCGGGTCTCCGGAAGATCTGATTCCTGCTAAAATCTTAGTTCCCCTGAGTCCCCTGCTGGGCCCTTACATTCAAGATGTAATAAATCAGTCCTTAAAGAAGGGAAACGTGCCCACTGAGTGGAAGAGAGCGGTGGTGAACCCCATCCGCAAGAATGCTGCTCTCCCCTGGACGGAACTTTCCAACCTCCGGCCCATCTCCCTCCTACCCTACCTTGGTAAGCTTACCGAGAAACACGTCAACGCGCACCTGTCCAACTACATCGAGGCAGCAGGCGGCCTGGACCACTCTCAATCTGGTTTTAGGCCCAACCATAGCACAGAGTCAGCTCTCCTGTCAGTGACTGATACTATCAGGAGGTCACTTAACGGGGGGAGCTCAGTGATTCTGGTGCTATTGGATTTGTCTGCTGCCTTCGACACGGTGTCGCACAACATTCTTCTCGGCCGTTTGAGGGAGGTGGGAATAAAAGGGGCTGCCATGGCATGGCTAGAAAGCTTTCTTGCGGACCGCCAACAAGGTGTCAAACTAGGCTCCCACAACTCCATCTGTAGGAAGCTTACCAAGGGAGTGCCACAGGGCTCTTGTTTAAGCCCCACGTTATTTAACGTATACGTGGCCCCCTTGGCAGACATCATAAGATCTTACGGGTTCACCCCAATCTCCTATGCTGATGACACCCAGTTGCTGTTCCCCTTCCAAACCCTCACACCAACAATTATAAAATCTTTCCAAAATGGTATGCGAGCCGTGGCAGATTGGATGGCCCATAACTTCCTCCAATGCAATGTGACTAAGACTGAAGTCATGTTGTTTGGAGGGGCCACTCTGCTATGGTCCCCCGACTGGTGGCCACCTGAGCTAGGACCTGTCCCGGTACCAAAGCAGACTGTAAAAAATCTGGGAGTGCGTCTAGACCAAGCATTGATTTTAAAAGACCACGTCAATCAAGTTACGGGAACTTGTTTCCGAGTAATAGGGTTGCTTCGACGCATATTCCCCTTCCTACCTGACATCCATAGGAAGACGCTGGTACAAGCATTGGTCATCGGTCGGATAGACTATTGCAATGGACTTCTTATTTCTGCCAATCAAGAACAGCTGGGCAGGTTGCAGGTGGTACAGAATACCGCGGCAAGACTCATTTTGAATGCCTTGCCCCGAACTCCCTCACGCCCTCTCCTCTCTCTCCTTCACTGGCTCCCGGTGAAACAGCGCATTGACTTCAAAGTATGTTGTATAATGCATAAATGTATCTACGGATCCGGCCCTCAATACCTAAGAGACATATTTGTCCCCTACTTACCAGGACGTGTCCTACGCTCCAGCAGCACTATGCTGCTTCAGGTTCCTAGGGTGACGAGAGCAAGACAGGGAGGACGGGCCATCTCACTTAAAGGCCCGATGCTCTGGAATTCTTTGCCCCCTTTGCTGAGGCACACCCCTAACCATCTGTCCTTTAGAAGGAAGTTAAAAACATACCTTTTCTCACAAGATTGATGTCCTCCTTTGCAATTACTACAGTCTTATGTCCCTGGTCGTTCTCTGATACCTATCCAGAAGCTACGGGCGGAGATACCCCTTCGGGGCTGATTCAGGCGCGAAACAAGCATATAAATAAATAAATAAATAAATAAAGATTTTGCAACACAACCAGACACTATTTTCACGTCTCCGTCTCCCTTTGTCGTGAAGTGTCCCAGAGCTGTAAAATCGCCCAGGTTCTAAGAGGGCCACGTGGATAAAGAAAGGTAAAAATGCACAAATAACAGCTCGCCTAACTTACTCTAACCGGACATAACACATAGCACCGTCTCACTTGGCACTGTCGCCATTTTAATGATTTGAGAGACAGTCTACGTTCTATCTCGCTGTTAGTGCAATAACAGTGAATGCACGCCACCTAAAGTGGCGAAAGGAGGCGAACACGTAAAGTTGAAAATAGCGTTGCTGGCTTAGTTCAGATTATACCACAACTCATGCAAAAATTGTGACGGCTGCTGAACCATAGGATTCATGTGCAAAGATTTTGCAACACAACCAGACACTATTTTCACGTCTCCGTCTCCCATTGTCGTGAAGTGTCCCAGAGCTGTAAAATCGCCCAGGTTCTAAGAGGGCCACGTGAATAAAGAAAGGTAAAAATGCACAAATAACAGCTCGCCTAACTTACTCTAACCGGACATAACACATAGCACCGTCTCACTTGGCACTGTCGCCATTTTAATGATTTGAGAGACAGTCTACGTTCTATCTCGCTGTTAGTGCCCTAAGCAGCGCCTGTAATTCCGTAGTACAGAACCTGACGCAGTGCAGTGTTCATGCCCCAGGCAGCGTTTGAGAATGAGATTTGTGACCAGAGCCCACCGTTAATAGTGTTATAATTGATTTATTTATATTTACACCCCTCGTCAGGGGATGGTATTCATTTTTTGCAGGTTGAGCCCCCTCTCTATAGCATAGTAACACCCACAGGCGCAGCCGGTTGTTGCACCACTCACAATGGATATTGGCCATCAGTGTCTCTGCCTCCCCGAGGTTTAGTAACAATCCTTTGAGTACCCCCTGAAGGGTGAGAGCAGAGGCTTTATTCGACTTCCGTCACCAGGGCCTCCTGTTTACATTATGCTCCTGCACACTAGGCTTAAGACCGCAGTAACCGAGTAATGACAGACAGGACACATCCCCTTACTCCCTACACCCCTGCTCCGTCCACTGTGGTCTCACCCCTCCCCCTTCTCGCTGCCCCAGTTCTTCTGTGGGTAGAATCAGCCCTGGTGTATATCGGCTACAGCATTCCAAAGCAGGTATCCAGAGATGCATTACAGGTTCTCATGGCTTGCCAGAGTTGGGCTCACTCAAACAGATGCGCTGAATTTGCTGGCCTCAAAAGACTCTTTCGGGGCATATTATCAAGGGCCTTATCTCCGCTTTTTAATATTTTCGCCCTATTTACAAGATGGTGCTAACATGCATTAACGCATGATAGCAGCCGTTTTCCCGACGCCTCGCTCTGCATCTCTAATGAGATGCAAAGTGGGCGCCACTGGGCAAACCCCTCAAGGAATACCATGTTAATTATCGCAATGTGCATATTGCGATATTTATAAGGCGACCCACAATAAGGTTAGCGATTTTAATATCTGCGCTAAGCGCGGTTTTCGTTGAAAACTAAAGTCTGCTGAAAACCTGACTTACCTGCATTATCCAATGGCAGGTGGATCGTCAGGCTGAGTGCACCCTGGCCTATCAACAAAGTTTTCGCCATTCCTGTGGACTTTTAGGTGGATTTCCGGCGACATCCCCTCCTACAACGCCGCTATCGCTGGAATTTTATCGCCCTGGAGAAACGCGTTGTTAATAACGCGCTAACCGGGTGATGAATTCCAGCGCTAGCCAGTGATAAATAAAAAAGCGCTAAGCGCGCTTTGCGATATTTATTGCAGTCTGTTGATGATATGCCCCTCTTTCATCTGCCTCTTCAGCCCTACTACAAAGTCCGGTCACCAGGCGTGCGTCATCAAGTGGAGCAAACGAATATGAAAGACGGAATGTTCCAGAGGGGCGCGGGTCTGCGAACTACACTTGTTCTTAAAAATGCCAGCTGGCATTACCAGGAATGCACAGTAACTCTGCATTATGTGAACCACAGCTATGCGTGTACATCAGTTTGTAAGGTGTTATCTGTTAAGGCCTTTCATATGACTAGTTTCAAATAGTAACCTATTCACCAGGGCATTGGGGATACAGACGTATGCCTAGAAGAAGACACAAATTTACTCCTGGATACCATACATCAAGAACTAAATTCGCCAAAATGTTTTTACCCATATATGTTAGAACAATACCTGGACAATTAGGTTGTCCTTAACGATTAGTAATGAGTGGATGGTGGCCTTTTTATTTGTATCAGTACTTTATTGCGCTCTACAAAGTAGTGGCACGACTAGTTAATCACAGGGCTAGAAAAAATGAAACGATTAAGTACTGTCAACAACCTTTCTATTAGTTCTTTTTTCCTAATTCGAACATCTCTGCCTCCGCCTGTACCATGTAGGCACTTCGGTACCATACCTGCATGTTCTGAATACTGCTTCACGTAGCATATTCAAACCCTCCAGCCTTGCATCTCTTTTTGGAATAATTGTTACTAATTTGTCGATGGTACCCTGCATAAGCTATCAAAATCCCACAGACTTCATGCCTGCCACTGGACAGTTTAATAGCTTATGCAAAAAACTACCTAACAATGTTCTTTTCAGTTAGCTCAATTAAAAGGTATGAAAAAAAGCACATGCATTAATTTAGACGACTAAGATGGCGTTAAGACCCCGGCACTTCCTTACGTTCACCATCAAAGCAGATTTCTTCAGTTCCTGGAAGCGAATTTTGGGGCATATTACCAAGCAATAGCGATAATTATCGCTATTGCTTGGTTAGAGACAAAAATGTATCGCTGACCTGTGGCGATTTTTATCGCAGATAAACCTTGGTATTACCAAGGTTTATCGCAAATGCGATAAAAATCGGCCGCAATGCATTAATATAGCTGAAAAGTCAGCGAAATTCAGGCATTACTGAGCTAATGCTCTTAGCCATGTTATCCACCTCCCATTGGATAACATGGCTAAGAACTGCTCAGGGCAGGTGTTAGCTTTTGGAGATGTTCGCGCTTAGCGCGAATATCTCCAAAAGTTGGTAAGTCCAAAAGTTGGTAAGTTGGTAATAGGAGATAGCGATGTTAGCGACTGTTTCCAGTCGCTAACATCTTGGCACGCCCACTTTGCATGTCATTAGTGATACATTTCTCTGACATGCAAAGTGGGGCCCAAGATGGTCGCTATCTCCTACTAGCTGTCGCTAACTGGTGTTAGCGACAGCTAGGTAATAGGGAGATAATTTTATCTCCGCTTTCTTGGCTCTTAAAGCCAAAAAAGCGGAGATAAACCCCCTTGATAATATGCCCCATAGTTTGTTCATTTACTGAATGTGGCCCAGCTAGCATGGCTGGTTATTGGTATAAAAACATTGTCCTGATTACTCATGGTTAACTTCTATTTATTTATTTTTGTGTTTTATAGAGCGCAAACTTGGCCCATTAGGGTATCAGAGCGTTTTACAGGATTTAATTTGTATAACAAGAACTTAGGAAGGGGGTGGAATCATTTGAGATAAAAACTAGTATATACATTTTACAAGAGCGAGATGTCCAAGAGTCTAAGGTGTCGGTGGGTAGCATCCGGTTAATCCAAGGTGTTGCCGTAATTAGGTATAAAACAAGTTGCTGAGTTGAGTGCAGTGCAGGACTTAGGAAAGGAATTTGCCCTTTAGAAAGGTTTTGGCCTCCCTTTTAAAGCGTTCCAGAGACGGAATTCTTCAGATGGCGAGCAGGAGTAAGTTCCATATTCTTGGTGCAGCCCCTGAAAAAGCCCGATTGTAAGGTTTTTTTTTTTGCAAGTGCAGAGGCTGGAGCAGGAGGTTTCTGGCGGACCAGGAGTTTCTGGTTCTTTCAAATACCACGAGTTTTTGGGTGAGAAACACAGGGGATTTAGGGGCATATTATCAAGGGGGTTTATCTCCGCTTTTTTGGCTTTAAAAGCCAAGAAAGTGGAGATAAAATTATCTCCCTATTACCTAGCTGTCGCTAACACCAGTTAGCGACAGCTAGTAGGAGATAGCGACCATCTTGGGCCCTGCTTTGCATGTCAGTGAAATTTATCACTAATGACATGCAAAGTGGGCATGCCAAGATGTTAGTGACTGGAAACAGTCGCTAACATCGCTATCTCCTATTACCAACTTTTGGAGAATAAGCGCGAATATCTCCAAAAGCTAACACCTGCCCCTGAGCAGTTCTTAGCCATGTTATGCAATGGTGGGTGGATAACATGGCTAAGAGCATTAGCCCGGTAATGCATGAATATCGCTGGCTTTTCAGCGATATTCATGCATTTCGGCCGATTGTTATCGCTTAGGAGATAAACCTTGATAATAGCAAGGTTCCTAAGCGATCAAAATCGCCGCAGCTCGGCGATAAAAATATTGCCGCTAAGCCAACATAGCGATAATTATCGCTAGTTGTTGGTAATATGCCCCTTAGTGTATAGAGGCATGTGAGTGATGCAAGCCAGTTTAAGTTGGATTCTGGCCTCGAGAGGCGGCCAGTTGAAAGCTTTCAGGTGTGGTGAAATGTGGTTGAATTTCTTTGAGCCTGTTAGGAGTCTGACAGCAGCATTAAGGCCGGCTTTTAAGGGGGCCAGGGAGATCTTGGGGAGGCCCGAGAGAGTAGAACATCCATATTCGAGTCTGGAGATGACTAGTGCCTGGAATGACATTTTGAGGTCAGGAGCGTTGAGGAAAGGTTTCAGTTTTCTTAGATAGCTCAGGTGCAATCTGGCGGTTTTGGCCATCGAGTTGATGTGGCCACGCATATTCAAACTGCAGTCTAGAGTTATTCCAAGTGATTTGTCAGAGTCTACTATGGTCGGTGGGCAGTTTAAAGCTATGATCGCTTTAGTCCATTCCTGAATGTCGGGGTTGTTTTTGGGTGGGGTGATTAGAAGAAATTCTGTTTTTTGAGCATTAAGATTGAGCTGGTTAGATGTGAGCCATTGGACAGACAACTTCAAGGCCTCATTCAAGGAAAAGATTTCATCAGGAGAAGAGATTTTGATGTAGATCTGGGAATCGTCGGCATACATGTGGTAGTAGATATTGGCGGTGCCTTAGTACTTCTGCTAGCGGTTCAAGGTAAAGATTAAAAAGGGTAGGGGACAGGGTTATCCTTGGGGGACTCCGACCGTGATCGGAGAGGGAGCGAACAAGTTGCCGTTGATTAGGAATCTCTGAGAGCGGTTCTGTAGGAAGGACCTAAACCATTCAAGAACAGGGCCATCCAGTCCCATTCTGAGTTTGAGGCATTCAAGGAGTTTTTCGTGGTTGACCATATCGAAAGCCGAGGATAGGTCTAAGAGGATTAGGAGACAGGTTTTGCCTTGGTCAAGTGCTTGGAGGGCCTCATCCACGATGTGGAGAATGGTGGTTTCAGTGCTGTGCCCAGGCGTGAATCCAGATTGGAGCTCGTCTAGCAGGTGGAAGTTGGTGATATGTTGGCTCAATTGCTGTTGCACACATTTCTCCAGAACCTTGGCAAAGAGTGGGATATTTGATATAGATCTAAAGTTGTCAGGGGAGGCAGGGTTCAGCGTGGGTTTTTTTATGATGGGATGACTACCGGCTTTTAGAGAGTCAGGTATCGACCCCTGATGGAGGGAGGTGTTGATTATTGCCGTTCAACAAGGAATGATAGCTTGAGAGGTGGCAGCTAAGCAGTTGGAGGGGAGTGGGTCATTAATTTGGTTGTTTGGGTTTAAGGAGGCTAGAATTTTCAAGACGGAATGGTTGTCATAAAGTTTGAAGATGGACTAGTGCGCTTGGTTTTTGGGTGGTGTCTGGGGAGGCAGCGTGGAGAGATGAGGCAGTTCTGGGGGGTTTGGGAGTAGGTTGCGGATCTAAGTTTGTTACTTAGGGCAATCATTTTATCAGAGAAGAAGGAGGAAAAATCCTCACATGTTATTAGAGATGTAGGGGTTTCTTTAGAGGTTTTGGGCAGTTTATTGGATTGGTGTTTGACCATTTCGAAGAGCTTGCGAGGTCTGTTCTTGGCGTTCCTCAGTTCTGATCTGAAGAACTCTTTTTTTGACTTGAGGATGTTCCTATTATAGACGTTTCTGGTCTGGAGGGTGCTGTCTCCAGATTCTTTGTGCCTGCCGGAGGGTTCTCCTTTCGTTGTTGAGGGTTCCATAGAAACATTGAACAATGCTTTTAGTTCTGGCTATGCTCCTTTTTCCAAAATAAAATTCTTTCAAGAATTAAAAAGTACAGCTTTTTAGGTTTCGCCTGAACAGAGCTTGCGCTGCGCCTGTGATTAGGTTTTGCCTGCATAGTGCGTGCACTGTGCTTGTGAAATCTACTGTAAGTAAAAAAAATACAGAACTTATAATTAGTTCTCCTGCTTGTCACTCTGTTTCCCTTTCTTTTTTATTGGTTCTATTTGTGTCTATCTTTTCTGTAGAGTGTGTTTTTCAAGCCCAGTGTGGAATGTGCTTCTTACCCCTCGCTAGACTCCTTATGTCTGCATTTATACACCAGCCCTGAAGGCTGCTGCTACCTTTGGCAAGGACTTGCAGAAATGCAAGTGTGTTCCCCATCCAGTTTCAGCCACCCAAGAAAGGGAGCCTGCAGCTCACCTCCTCCCTGAAAAAGTTTACAAAAGCGGGGTGTTATTTGTCTTCAAAGGCAGCTCGTGAAGACGTCTCACGCGGTCCACAGTTACTGCAAACCATCATTTTACGATTATTATTTCTCTTTCACGTTGTAGCCTTCAAGCAGTTATTGAGTCTCTTTGTTTAAATGGTGAATCACCGTTTAAACTACACCGACTGTTGTAAGCTGTTACATCTAAAGAACAATTGATCGTGGAAAGGGTGTTTTTTTAATTTATATATACTCCGCTTTTATTCTTAAGGGCAATAATATCCTTTTAGTATCGCCAGAGCACTGTAAAAATTAATAACAGGGATCTATGCCTCATTTAGTTCATCCAAGTCAGATATGTTTAATTGCGTTTGCATTACTGTATTTGTAGCTTGGATTTGCTCATTATACAATCAATTATTGCAATTATACCAATTATATTTTTATATCAACTTCTTCTGCTCCTAGGCTCTGTAAATAACGTTTGAATAGGACTCGATTTACAAACCTCAGAAGAGGGAGTTTGCCTTGCCAGGGTTCAAGCTCTAACCTTCAGATCGCTGCAGATCTGCGAGGTGAGTGTAAGATCATTGATTCATCTGCCTCCCCCAACATTACCAAAATGCAAAGAAAACGAAAGCCTGGTCTAGAACAGCAGCACCCATGCATGGGATCCGGGAAACATGGAGGCGCTGTAATAAGATATATTTGCTTGGTTCACGGTAGTGTTGTATGCTTTATCTAGCATCTGAGTCACTATTACAGAGATTTAAAGTTACACTAAACTTCCATTTCTAAAGGATGAAGTAAAACTACAAATCCCTAAATGCGAGAAAATAAAGATTCCATTATCAGTGGCCCTGAACAGGGCCTTCTGTTCTTTCTATGCCCCCCAGGAGTTAACAATATTTCAGGCATTGGTAATTCAGGATAGCAATAATACTCCTGATTACATGTTCTTTGAGGATACACTGGGAATGAGAATTTGCCTAGCCTTCGTGCTGGTAAGTTCCAATTCTATTAAGGACTCGGAGGCGAGGATTATGCCTTCTTCCTTTGCTTTATTATTATACACAGCTGCAAGAAAACAGCAAAACAACTACATTTTCCATGAACACTTGGGAAACAGAAAAATCTCAACATTAGTCCTTCGTTAGTAGCCGCACTCCGGCAGCTCCCATCATGCACCGCTGCGGTATCCTCTTCCTCTTTCTTCGCGCGAAGCCCATGTTCCAGCATTCTCACGCATCCTGTTTGGGACCATCATTCCCTGCAAAAATCGCAATGTGAGATACCGACCGTCTACATAGCACAACATAATCCACATGGCAAGAGAAAACAGTGCAAAGCAACAACAGCCATAACCAGCAGAAAAATCCCATGAAAGAGTTATTTACATTCCATACGGGGAGGATCCACTTCTTGGAAGTCATTGGGAGGGATAATCCTCGCCTCCGAATCCTTAATAGAATTGGAATTTACCAGCACGAAGGCTAGGCAAATTCTCATTCTATGGCAGGACCGGAGGCTTCGGATTATGCCAGTTCAAAGCTTGTCGACAACTAGCCAAGCCACTTCCAACACTGGCTTGAAATAGAACCTCTTGAACGTGGAATCTGAGGACCAATCGGCCGCTCGCTTCAGATCCTCTAGCCTAGCCCCAAGGGCAAAAGCTTTAGAGGCCATCGCTCCTTCTCGCTGAATGAGCACCGAATTGCTTGGTATCAATCCCCGCCTCCTGCATCACACAACGCACCCACCTGGCGATTGTTGGGGAAGAAACCCTTTTACGGTTTACGTGGGGCAATGAGAAGTTGTCCTTCGCCCCGAGGGCGAGTGTCCTCAGTCATATCCTCATAAGCACGGAGGCACTGCACTATACACAGTTTAGGGGAATCTGGAAAAGCCAGGTACGAAATAACCCGCGTGTGGGACTTAGTCCGCCTACTCACTGTGAAGGACACCCCATCTGGGGAAAAAACTCTGGCAGTAATGTCAAGTGCTCGTACGTCCGAGACCCGCCTGCAAGATATCAGGCACAATAGCATTGCCAACTTGGCTGCCAAGACAGAAATAAGTTCAGAACCCTGTTTACGTCCCAAAGGACGGAATAGCGTGGTTCGGGAGGCAGAGAGAGGCGGATCCCTCTCAGAAGTCTGCCCACCAAGGGGTGCTCCCCAATCGGGGAACCCTGCACAAGGTCATGTCCAGCCGAGATTGCGGAACGGAAAGTGTTGATTGACCAGTAGGCTAGGCCATCCTCCGCCAACCCGGCCAGGAAGTTAAGAAGTGGACTACATCTGCCCCCACGGGATCAAAACTCCGTTGCACACACCAGCGACGCCATCTATGCCAGGCTGATCGGTATCTCCTGGTCGTGCCATCAGCCCAAGCCTTGGAGAGCAGATCCTCTACTTTTCCCGAAAGGCCTGGGAGCGTCCAACGGCGCCGGAGATCCTCCAGGCCATCGGCCTCAGCGATCCCTCCTGGACTAACCGGTGGGGAACCCCATCCGGACTGAGCAGAATGTGAGGAGAGTGGGGGAGTAGGATTGGAAAATCCCAAGAACGTTCCAGTAGAACCGGAAACCAAACTTGAGACCTCCACCATGGCGTGATCAACACCACCTCTGCCAACTGACGACGCAGCAACACTAACACTCGCGTTTTCATTGAAAACGGGGGAAATGCATACCCCTGCTCGCCCGACCAATCCTGGAGGAAAGCGTCCGTTGCCTCCGCCAACGGATCCGGGCGCCAACTGAAATACCTCGGGAGTTGATGATCCAGGCGCGATGCAAACAGGTCCACTGTGAAGGGACCCCACCTGGCCGCCAACAAGGAGAAGACCTGAGGGTCCAGCTTCCACACACTGGCATCCAGAAGGTGCCGGGAGTGCCAATTGGCCACCTCGTTCTGCCGACCCGGCAAATACTCTGCCGTGACCGACACCTGATGGTCCAGGCAAAAGTGACAAAACTCCCTCGCAAGGTCCGCTAGCATCTTGGATCTGGTCCCCCCCAGATGGTTGATATATCGGACCGCCGACACGTTGTCCATCCGGAGGAGGACACACGATTGTACTCTGTCCTTCGTCCAACACTGCACCGCAAAGGACCCCGCTAGCAACTCCAAGCAGTTGATATGTAATGACTGCTCGTGGGCGGACCAGGCGCCAACCTTGGAAAAATCTCCGCACCTGGTCCCCCAGCCAGAATGACTGGTGTCTGAGTCGATAACTATGTCCGGGGCTGAGCCAAAAATCGCACGGCCATTCCAGGCCTCCATTGTGTCAGCCACCACTGCATCTCGTCCCTCACTTCCTCTGACAATGGAATCAGCTGAGAGTATGTCAGGCCTTTCCTGAGGTGATACGTCTTCACGGTAATGAAGAGGGCCTGGGAATATGGCCTGAATCAAAGATGACAGAAAACCTACCAAACGCGCCAAGTGGCGCAGAGATATTAGTGGCTTCGTCAGGGTCTGGCGTTGTTCGTGTCTGATCTTCGCCATCTTCCTGGGCCCAATTGGAAAGGACCTCCGGGGATATAAGATCCCCCGAGACCTTGGCCTCCTCGACCATGTCCAGAATCTTGGTCATGGGACCCACTGCATCTAACAACTTGTCCTGGCAGGTACGCCAGGACCTATCTATACCCTTCCTAGGGTCCTTCACAAATTTAGCCAAGAACGTTGCCATCTTCGGGTAAATATCTGGTGGCATCGCCACCTTACCGTCTAAGGTGGGGCGAGGACACTCCGCTCTAAGGCGGTTGCGGGTGTCCTTATCCACAGGCTGGCGTAAACGGTTCGCCACGTATTGGGCCACCTTTTATTTATTTATTTATTTTTAATTTTTGTTTATTAATTTTCCAATATACAGTATCAGAAATAAAATAAAAATCAAGAAAAATACATCCACTTCCGTTTTGCAATATGAGCACATTCTATCAACAGCACAACTGTTTTGCTATATGAGCACAATCTACTAATAGCACATAAGTGTCCTCAACAACAATTTGTCTAATCGGAGAGCAATTGCAACATATGTAAGAAAGTCCAGCATCATAATAGCAAATTATTAAAAGACAAGGCAAATGCAAATCAACACAGATAGAATATAAAAAAAATTCCAATGCAATGTAAGAAAAGACAATGAAATGAAGATAATGAAGGATCAAAAGAAAACAAAAGGGGGTAGAATAGCCCATCATCAATCACAATATAATGTCTTTAAGTAAGATCGATCATTGTGCGATACAGCCATCCAGGTGCCTCTGCAGCAACCCAGTCGCTTCCGGTATTGGGCCTCACAGGTATGGTCGCCTCGTAGCGCATCTCCCTTCCTATTTAGGCCTCAGCCAATGCCC
This sequence comes from Lissotriton helveticus, assembly GCF_964261635.1. Classification (NCBI taxonomy): domain Eukaryota; kingdom Metazoa; phylum Chordata; class Amphibia; order Caudata; family Salamandridae; genus Lissotriton; species Lissotriton helveticus. The sequence continues at coordinate 1,611,526,953 of NC_136057.1, forward strand.
TACTCGGAATGTGCAAGCAAATATAAACGCAGTGGTTCCCAAATATCTCTCGGTCTCGCCGACAGGGGCAGCTCTTCCCCATACAGACTGAGACTATCACGACAATACACCAAATCAGCAAGCCAGGCTTTGAGAACAGGTCGCCTACCCCTTCCCCAGGTGATCGCCACTCGCCTAGCAGCCATGAGTAACGCCAGTCGCACAAACCTGCCATTTGCCCCGCTGACATACGGCACGCAACAGAGAAGACACACCAGTGGTGTACTAGGAAGGCCCGCTGCAACCATCTCACGCAGACTGCACATCACAGCATCCCAAAACACAGCGACCGCTCGGCAGCTCCACGCTAAGTGCAGAAAGTCCGCATCATCATGCCCACACCTGTCACAACTCGCCGTCTCGCGCAAGCCATAGCCATGAAGTCGTGCCGGAGTATAGTACACTTGGGGTATATACTTGAAATGAATAATCTTAAGATTTCCATTCATGCAGAGTTTCCCAGTCAGCCCGCATATGTGCTTCCAATTATCCTCAGATATTTCAACATCCAGACAGGCGTTCCACCTCGCCCAACTTTTGTCCATACCCAGCACTGTTTCTTCTTTGATTAGTTTATATAACTGAGAAATTAGCCTCTTATTATTAGGTACAGTGAGAACAGACTGCAAAGACACCAAAGCCGGAGGTTCGTCCGGAAAAGTGACATAATGCTCCCGGGCTGCACTTCGCAAGCGATGAACCGCAAAGCGGAACAGAAGTGACTGATTCACAATGTGGCTCAGGTCCCCTTGTCCAATAAAAGTGCCATTAGGGTACACATCCCGCATGTGAGTGATACCTGCCTGCCTCAGCACCCTCACTGACGGGGCCTCATGTGTCACCGACAAGTGCGCATGAAATTCCAGGCGCAGATCTGGCGCGTACAGCGGTAATTTCTGCGCCAAATTCCCTATGCACTGCCATGCCAATACCGTAGCATCAATCGCATTGATCTCAAACTTCGGTGTACCGCGGGAGCTATGAGTGATCACACTGTGCAAAGGTATCGGATCGGTGTCTCCCTCCTCTACTGCAACGTGTGGAGTGAAAGCGTGCGGCCTATACCAGTAATACAGATATTGAGCCTGCGCGCTTAAATAATAGGCGTAGAAGTCCGGGGCCGCAAAGCCTCCACGTTCGTACTCCCTGGTGAGAACCGACCACTGCACTCTCGCCGCTTTACCTCCCCACACCAACCGAAGTAGATGACCACGAAGCGTCCTAAAAAAGGACAAATTGAGCACTATGGGCACATTCGCGAACAAATAAAGAAATCGGGGTAGCACCACCATTTTAATAAGAGCGATACGACCCGCGAGTGATAACGGCAGCGACAGCCAGCTGTCAACCATATTCTCCAAATGTGAACATGCTCTGCCATAGTTCTCACGAATCACAACTTCCGGATCGCGGTGCACCCACACTCCTAGGTATCTAATGGGGTCTGCTGACCACACTAGCAGAAATTCTAGAGCAGGTCTTGTGGTCCCAGCCCTTAATGGAAGTACAAACGACTTCTCCCAGTTGATATGCAAACCAGAAATGTGCCCAAACCGTATATACTCCCGCAACAATTGCGCCAGATATCGAGATGGTTCACGCACAAACAGTACCATATCATCCGCGTATAATGAGATAGACACGGACGATAATTAAAATATAATGCTGTCTCCCTATGATGCTGCCGGATGACGCAAGCCAATGGTTCCATAATAATCGCAGAAAGTATGGGCGAGAGGGGGCATCCCTGCCGGGTTCCCCGTTCAATACACAACGAAACAGATGTGAGCCCGCCTACTCTCACTCTCGCCGATGCCTTTGTGTAAAGCAACGTTATCCACTGCAAAAATAATGGGGAAAACCCCATGCGCCGCAAGACTTTGTGCATATATCCCCATTCTATCGAGTCGAACGCTTTGGCAGCGTCCAATAACACTGCCGCAGCCTCCAAAGTGGGCTCTAGCACATGGAACATGGAAAAGATTGTGCGCAGGTTGTGCGAGGTGGATCGCTCAGGTACAAAACCCGACTGATCCGGCAAGATCAGTCCATGCATCAGGGGCTGCAGTTTAGTGGCTATGATTTTCACTAAGATCTTGGCGTCAGTATTAATCAAGGACAATGGGCGGTAGGAGTCACAGCGCTCCGGGGGTTTATCCTTCTTAAGCAATGTGACTATGAGTGTCTCTCTCAGAGAGGGGGGAGAATCCCAGCATCGTACGCCTCCGAATACACCTCCAACAGGTGTGGCGCAATGAGATCAGCATATTTCTTATAAAATTAGACCGGAAGCCCATCCGGGCCCGGTGCCTTACCATTGGCCAACGCCGCTATTGCCAGCTTTATGTCCTGCTCATCAATGGGAAGACACAAATACTTACGTTGCGCATCCGAGAGCCACGCGCATGCAATGTCGTCTAAGTACTCATCGAAGTCTACATCAGATAGCGTACTCTGAGTACCATACAAATCCGCATAGAAGATACAAAATTGTTCCGTTATATCCTCTGGAGTGTAGTGCTCAGCCCCCGTGTCATCCACTATCCTATCCACCCGCTGCTGTTCTAGTCTCTCCTTAATCTTGAACGCCAACGTCCATCCTGGCCTACCCGCCTCTCCGTACCTTCGAGCTGCATGTCTACGAGATATGTATTTAATCTCTGCCTCCGCCTGTGCCTCATATTCCGTCAGCAGTTCCTGTATCCGAGCTAGTTTAGACATTTCAGGTCGACTAGCATAATCTCGCTCTAGCTCCCGTAACTCGGATTCGAGTCTCTGCAACTGCGTACGTATATCCCGAAGTATGCCCGCCGCTGTACTAATACAAGTCCCTCTTATGGTGACCTTAAAGGCCTCCCACAATATTGCTGCCTGATCAACCGTACCCGTATTCAACGTAAAGTATTGTTCGATAGCGTCATGTAGGGTTTTGTCATATATAGGATCTAGTAGTGCCTCAGCGCGCAGACGCCATGTGAAAGGACGATGCACTCCCGCGGGGTCCCTCAACAACAGTCGCACCGGGTTATGATTCGACAACGTTCGAGCGAGGGGCGCTACCTCCACCACTAACTCCATTAACTCATCCCCAATCAGCCAGTAGTCAAGCCTCGACTAGCTGCCATGCCTAGGTGTCGCATGCGTACCTTCTTGCCTGTCCGGATTTCGCACTCTCCATACATCACATAGTCCAAACTCATCCATTGCTCGCAGCACACTGGTTGCCACTCTGGGGGTGCGCTGCGTTTCCGGATTAGACTTATCCAGTCGTGCATCAATATACGTGTTCAAATCTCCCCCCAGAGAACTGGCGCAGCAGGCCAGTCCCTCAACTGAGCACAGATACGGGCCAAGCACGCCGGATCATCCACTATTGGGCCGTACATATTCACAACAATTACCAACGTGCCATATAACTTCCCGTACACCATAGCACATCGCCCCTCAGCATACACATATGTATGCAACATTTGAAAGTCCACACCATTTTTGATCAATATCAACACTCCCCTCGCATAGGAGGAATATGAGGCCGCAAGTTGAAATCCCGCCCACCTGGTCAGCGCCTTGCATTTCACATGTGGGGCTAGATGTGTCTCTTGTAGCAGCGCCACTTGAACTCCATGCCGGTTCAGATATGCTAACACCTGTCGCCCTTTTTTAGGAGAGTTGAGGCCACGAACATTCCAAGTTAACAGTGTACAATTATCAGCCATCAGACATAGAATGTATCCAGACTAGCAGTGCTTGACAGAAAGCCCACTGAGATATTACGCACTTCACCGCAGCACCGAACCAGTATCATGAATAGCAGAGACAACCTTTCGCAATTGTGATTGATGCTAATGCAAAAAAATACAAGAAAAAAAGAAACTAAAACAAACAAACTGCAAAAGAAAAGACCCCGCCACCCTCCACCCACCACCCACTCCAACCTCCCAATCAGGTCGAGACCAGCACCCCCCCCCACCACCACCCTCCTTATAACAACCATACGGGTAATACCCACTAGGGGAAGAAGCACAGCAGCGTGTACACGCACCGAAGTGCGGCCTCCGGAACTATTTCCATCATATCCCCCCTGAAGCGCAGTTAAAACTTCATTGAGCAATAAAACAACAGCACCTGGCCCCGCCCTGCCCCCCCCGGGAGAGCAACAATACAGCCAGAGCTCCCGCCCGCCACGACCCCACAAACTAGCATAAACAGCAAAGACAATAGTGAAACCGTAGCCAAGCAGAGCAGTAAACAATTTATCAATCTGCGTCCTCCAGTCCGGACGCCATCTGCTCTTCAACTGTCCGTCTTTTACGTAGCTTCGTCTTGCAGATGTGTTTCGTAAACTTCAATGCAGATTTAGCGTCCGTAAAGAAATGAGACTGTTCCTCATGAGTAATTTTCAGCTTTGCTGGGTAGAGCATAGCATAGGGCACCGTCGCCTCCCGCAGCAGTTTCTTCACCAGGACAAACTCACGGCGCGCCGATTGAACCACAGGGGTGTAATCAGGGAAAAAAGATAGAGTGTCACCCTTCTATACCACTGGTTCTTTTGCCCTCGCCTCCTTCAGAATAGCATCCCTATCCGCATAATTGAGCAATCTGGCGATGATCGGCCGTGGCGGCGCACCCGGCTTCGGTCTGGGACCCAATGACCTGTGAGCTCTTTCCACTATCATCACACTGGACAAAGCAGGCCCAAAAAGCTCTCTCAGCATGCCGTCAATGAAAGGTTCCATCTTAGATATAGGCGTCGTCTCCGATAGGCCAAGAATACGTACATTATTCCGCCTAGAGCGCGCTTCTAAATCCTCATTTTTCGCGCTGATCACCTCCAGAATCTTTTCCATTTGAAGGAGCTGCGTGCTGGTCTCGGCCTGCGTGTCATGTCCATCAGACACCCAATTCTCGAGCACATCCAGCCGTTTCTCATGCTTGTCAACTTTTTTTTTCACCACATCCAGTCCTGTTGCCAACGCATCTATCTTGCTGTCAATGGATTTCATTCCCGCACGTAGCTCAAGGAGTATCGTGCGGTTATCATCTTCAGTTTCGTCCGGCATGGATAATGCCCCTCTAGCGTCGCCTTGCTCTGACAGGCCGTCCACTGCCCTCGTTAACCGCTTGTTTTGAAAGGCCAGTTTAGACTGTTTGGCTCAGATTTGCCCATGTCGCCACTCAGCGTGCCCCAGTAGGCCAAGACCTCCTACAGCCCTGTAAGCAGCAAGTGACCCAAATGTCACGGCCCTGTGGCTCCTCGATCCTTCTTTGCACACTGCAGCACGGCCCTTCCACCTCGACGTATTAAGCCACGTGTCAGCATGATACAATCTAGAAGAAGAGGGGGCCTCCGTCTGCAATCCAGCCGTCCCAGGCCACCTCCACAGCCAACACTCGCAGCTCCGTCCGGACCTTTTGCCGCCCACAGTCCCTGCAGGACCCTCACTGCGGCCACACAGTCACCCCCGGTCCAGGTTAGCCCAGGGACGTGACGATGCAGCCAACTGGCGGTGCCCCACAGGCCCCGGAGACAGCCCAGAACCCAGCCAGGCACCGCGCGTGGCGCCGTTCCGACCTCAACCCCCAGAGGCCCCGCCGTATAGGACCCACAGGGCGCCACCACCTCACGTTAGCAGTATGCCCCACCAGTCCCACACCGCTAGACCCAGTGAGCCCGGCTGCAACTTGCGCCCCACTTGTCGGTACCTGTCTCACGGCAGACCGCTTCGCGTCCTCTCCGACATGCCTCAGGAGGGGGCAGCAGGCAACCGGCTCTCTCCGCAGGGCGGCCCCCTCAGCAGGCCGTCGGCGTCTCCGCAATCAGCTAAGTCCAGGAGGTGCCAGTGTCCCACACGTATCCTCCAGGCCAGGTCTGTCCGCCTCGCCTCGCCCCACGCACCTCAGGAGAGCCACTTCAGGCCAGATTGGAACCGTAGGGACATCCAGCACCTCCCAGCGACCGCCTCCTCTGTCCGCCTTGCCTCACAGATGGGTCCCCCGGTCGCGCTCACAGTGCCGAGCGCGGCGCCGCCATTTTGTCCTCAGCTGCACAGCCCGCCGGCTTCGCACTTTCAGGGTGAAGTCGTGTCGCCCAGAGCCTCTGCACCTTTACAGAATGTACCAGCTCACTCCCGGGTTCTCCAGGCACGGTTGCAGCCCGTTTTCAGCGGGGCGAAGGATGGTATTTGCCTAATATTAAAGTCCAGCGTGCGGAGCTCCCTTACAAGGCAGCCATTCCGCAACGCGCCGTAGCCACGCCCACATATTGGGCCACCTTATCCCCTGCACCCAGTCCGAAGACCGGGGTTGGACGATATCGTCCAGGTCTAACATGTCCGAAGGACCCGCGGAGGAGGCAGTCTGGAACGGAAGCTACGACCAAGAGGAGCAGGCCTCCTCATCCGTATCCGGAGAATTCCCATCATCCTGTGGCTCCGGGGACATAGTGCGTGGGGTCGGGGGAGGAACCTCCATCGGGGACACAGGGATGGGCTGGCGCCCCTCGTGCACCATAAAGGCGCTTTTAACCCTTGCAAAAGCCTTAGAGTCAATCCCCTCTGTGCAAGGCTTCTTATTGGGAGGGGGGAGGGTGAAGGTACAGGGGCCGGGGCCGGCGCGGGAATAAGGGCAGCAAGGTTCGCGTACGCCTCATCCATCCGCGCCGTGAGCCGCTGCTCTAAGGAAATCATGGCCTGATCCACTGCCCTGTAAATCGAGTCATCAACCGCTTGGTAAAAGTCCTCATCCCAAGAGGCGTAATCCAGAAGGTCCTCCTCTGGGTACTGGCCTTGCTCCCCCTACATCATGAGGTAAGTCAGGCTCTGCAGGGTATCAGAGTTACGGCACAGCAAATTAAATAAGGACCCTCACGGGCACTAATTTCAACCTGGGAGGGAGCCCAGACAATGTGGGGGCACGAAGGCACACAATTTTAAGGGACTAGCCCTGGGGACGCTGCAGCCCTCAAATTCACTGGGCACCACCCGGAAAAGCGTCCCACCGCACCAACAGACTGGTGCTTATTGCAACCCCTCTGGGGGGAAACAAGAAGAAATATACAACCCACACAGGGCGTTCAAACAGGGAAAAAACCTATGGTTGCAACCCCGCAGGGTGTCAAACCGGGTGACAAGGGACAAGACAAGCTGCCTGTGGCAAACGCGCGAAAAACGCTTTGAAAAGCGTCCCTCAGTTGCGCTAGCCACAGAGAGGAAAGCTCGCCCCCTAGCGATGGGAGGACCACACCGCACTGCTATTGGGCTCAAAATCGCGTGAGGAGCGCTGAAAGCGTCCTGCGATTACCAGGGGAGTCTGTGTAAAAGTAAAATGTCAGCGCTAGTCAAAACACCAAAAACGCTATCAACACAGCCCCCAAAACCCAGGAGAGAGAGCAAAAAAACACTTAACTTGCTGCTGAGCAGCGAAGAAAGAGGAAGAGGAAACAGCAGCGGTGCATGATGGGAGCTGCCGGAGTGCGGATACTAACGAAGGACTAATGTTGAGATTTTTTTGTTTCCCAAGTGTTCATGGGAAATGTAGTTGTTTTGCTGTTTTGTTGCTGCTGTGTGTAATAATAAAGCGAAGGAAGAAGGCAGAATCCGAAGCCTCCGGTCCAGCCACAGAATTGTACTGATTTATGCATGTTTTTTGCCCTTTTTCGCAGCGACTCACCTGGAAACCTCACCTGCTTTCAGCTGGAGAAATGTGCGGTAGAAAAACACTGGACCCAAAGCGTTAATGTGGATCTTATCACCTGAGGCACTGTTGAAATGTAAAGGTTATGCATTCGTTTTGCTTGCATATTGCTCTTTTTAAAGTTAGCATCCGTGGCACTATTTTAAGTTGTGTTTTGTTTGCCCATTGTCCTGATGAGGCCTGAAACTGCTTGACAGGCCGAAACGCGTCGACAGTTTATCATTGATTTTGACACCTTTTGTTTGATTTAGAAGCAATAATGGATATATTCCTTAGGAGTTCAGATTGACTTTGGGAGCCACAAAAACGTTTAGTGGTGCTTCACTGACTCCTACATATAATTTATGGTGTTCGAAAAAGGAATTAAGGTTGCAAAAAGAAATTACCAAAATTTCCTTGTGTTACTAACTTTTGGGCTTCAGACATAACCCATGGAGCAAGGGTCAACGATTGTTTAACTTGATTTGTTATTTTTCTTGTATGTCCTGTTGAAAATTAATTGATACAAGAATATATAGTATGTGTTTCTTTTGATGTGTATGATCGAAATATTGAAGATCTTAAAACGTTTCTTTATGGATTAATATATAAAGACTACATATCATTTATGTGTTTGGTTTTTACTTCAATTTTTTCTTTAATTAGAAAAATTTGCCATAAGATGAACATAGAAATGGGACATTTGATTGAATCAGTATAAACATGTATGTTGGAGACAGATAATTGATTGTATCTGTTCCCCAAATAATTACGTTTCAATTTGATTACCTTTGGCATCACCTGTATTTTGTTAACTATTTTAAGTTGAGCCGCCATTATGAGCTATGATCAAAACTAACTTCTGTCTCACTTTCTGTCTACTTCAGCTGAAAGCAGCGGCGATCGTTATTTTTATGTTTCTTCAAGGCTGAGTTTCGCTGTGCTAATGAATACACTGTTTTTGCTACTGCATACCTTTCCCCATAAATAGGCCTGCTCCCACCCTTAGAGCGGCGGGTGCAGGCAAAGTAAACTTGACACTGAGATAGCATGTACCCGATCCCAGGATTGCAACTCATCCTTCTGTATCTCCTTTGTTCACCAGCTACCAACTGGAAATATCTAGCCTGGGCATGTCTTTAGTAGTTCTGACGATGTACATTATATGCTACGATGTTGGCAGAAGTCAGTCCCTCTGCCACAATCTAAGGAGGCTGGTCAGACCGGACTCCACTCAAGGGTACCATTAATAAATATCTTTGGTTTGTATTCTCTACTGTCTAACCGACTCTTCATTTGTATGGAAGGCTGAGAGGTGTTCACGAGTGACCCAGGTAACCCTAAATGGGCCACTTCCTTCAGCACACGTAATTCATTCTGGAATGGGACACTTTATGATCTTCCTTGTAATCCCTCGCATATTTGGTGCTTATTGTATCAAGTCCTGGAAAGGTTAATTGGGTGACTACAGGTCACTTACACCCTCACCCCTCAGTGCTCCAGTCCAGGCATTTTCTATTATACACCAGTGTACCCTGATACTGTACTGTAAAACGTTTAACTTGAGCAAAGAATACAACTCCTAGAATGCAAGAGGCTAAATCAAAGCTTGGTACTGTGGAGGAAGCATGGTTTATTGACTAAGCTGAAGACTTTGGAACCTGATTCTAATCAAGCTTTAGCCACACTTGTCAATCAGGGCAAATCATGTTAGATCTCTGCCTGCCACCCCCTCCCACTTCTGAAATTTGTCTGTAATACAAATTCATCAATGTGGTGTCTTCGTATTATTTCAGGAGTCCTTAAATTACCACTGTCAACAAAAAGAGCACTCTAATGGATTTCCTCCAGTTTTATACAATGTATAACCATTTCTCAAATCGATCCATTTAATGAATTTATATTCTGTTAACTTTCCAATGCAAAATGATTACATTTATCATGTATTGCCACTCCAATCACTGACGGCCACTTTCACTCATACACACATGCTCACCTACACTCAGGTTTGCACATAAACACTTCCTCTCTCACTTAAACACACTATCATTGGTAAGAAGGCGCAAGACATACATTTAAATTGTATTTTTTAATATATCTGATACTCCCGTTTTCATTACTGTAATAGTGAATAATATACAATTACTCACTGTTGGAGCAATTAAAAAATGAGCTGATAAACAAGGAGGGCGAAGCAGCCCCTGTCTTCTTGGCTCTGAGGCCAGGAGTCTCAAAGGCTGTGCCAGGGGTCAAAGTAGGCAAGGCAGGGGTCGCAACTGCGACCCCTAAATGACATCCATGGGTGCCTCCTCCCACACGCCTTCCTCGTGTTGCTTGTCCCCCACACTTAAAGTAAAGTAAAAAAGCGTTATTACACATTTGTTTTCTTTACTTTAAGACATGTTGGATAGCAGCATTATTGATGCACTGCTGTGCAATAAGTCTAAAAACAAACTGCCAAAGCCAATGGATATCACATGCGTGAAACCTATCTGCTTTGTCAATGGTTGTTTAAACTGACTCCCCCTTCTTTTTGCCTAGAATAGGGGCACCAATGCGCCCACATACCTCCTCTAAGTCAATAACGAACAATGACACGAGGTTTGTGAAACTCTGTGAAGGTGTGTGAGGGAGAGTGCGGGACTGCGAAATAGAGGGTGAGGAATTTAGTGTAATTAAGATTACTGGTGAGTAATTGAACCAGTACTCCCTGGCTCTCCTACCTCTCGCAGATCCTCCCATTTAAGGATGTACCTAGCACTCAATAAGCACCAGGAATAAACAGTAAATTCACTAGAACTGATGCCAAACAAAAAACCTTTATTGATTCTATTCTATTCTTCAGTTTTTATATAGTGCATGACTACCCGGGAGCCTCCCAGCGCTGCAACAGAAACCATAGATCACCAGGGGCTGAAAAGGAAGAAACGCTAAACAGCAAGGCTTTAAGTAAAGGCAATTTGTGCTCTAGTTGGTGCAGTTCAAGAAGTAAGGTGCTCCAAATTTTGGACGCCAGAAAAGAAGTGAAGCGTCCACCCAAACAAGCTACACAAATCCAAGAATCTTCAATAAATGAGCTGAGGAAGATCTAAGAGATCTCCCAGGCAGGTATTCGGAAGCCAACATTCTTAGCAGTAAATGGCCTTTCCAATTAATTGCCCTACGCATAATGCAGAGGGACATGAACTGAACTTGGTGATTTACTAGAAGCCAGTGGTGGTCTTTTAGAGCCTTAGTAGCACACTGATGTTTGGGTATGTTCATCAGAAGGTGGGCAGCAGCATTTTGTACAATCGGCAGCCTTCTGACAATGTAACGGGGTAAAAGCAAGACAAACACAAGGAGATGATGTACGGAGAGCTGAAACTTTTCAGACACTCACCCCCAGTCACTGGCCTGGGTTGAATCCATCATCATTATTTAGCTCACTTCGCCACCTCAGTTCAGACCCAGCTATATGCAAATCAGTCTTGACCCTGTGCCTCATGGTAATAGTCCAACCCGAACTGCCAAGCCAGGTCTTCCCTGAACCGGAAACAAGCATCCTGGGACCGGTTTCTGAGCAACACACTTCATCAGCCAGCCTGGCTTGAATCCAGTGGCAAAGCGAGCAAGGGACCCACATCTGGACAAACGCTGCCAACTTAGGATGAACAAAGCAAACACAAGGAGATGGTGGACGGAGCGCTGAAACTTTTCAGACACTCATGCCCAGTCACAGATCTGGGTTGAATCCATCATCATTCTTTAGCTCACTTTGCCACCTCAGTTAAGACACAGCTGTATGCAAATCAGTTGTGACCCTGTGCCTCATGGGAAAAGCCCAGCCCGAACTGCCAAGTCAGGTCTTCCCTGAACCGGAAACAAGCATCCTGGGACCGGTTTCTGGGTAACACCCTTCATCAGCCAGACTATCTTGAATCCAGTGGCAAAGTGAGCAAGGGACCCACATCTGAGCATACCCTGCCAAATATACGGGGTAAACCAAGATACAGGGCAGTCCCAAGGTGTGATAGGAGAAGGGCCTGTATGATCACTCTTATGGCTGTAAATGGAAGAAGGTTAAGAACCTTCCTCAATAGTCTAAAGATGCCACAGCAGCTGGCAGCAAGTTTTTTTACTTGATGGTCCATCGTGGGATTGGGGTCCATGCACATCCCACGGCTCTTTATTGAGCTTTTTGGGGTAGGTAACTTGCTCAGACAGTCTGGTATGGGGATCAGGGCACTGCTGCAGACGTTATTACCCAGCAGCATAACGTACGTCTTATCTTCATTGAGTTTTAATTTATATTTATAACCAGCCATCAAACTGAGTACTTCCTGAAGACATGGAGTCAAAGACAGGTGACTGCAGTTGGGGGTCAGGGGAAATTGACATGACCAGTTTGGTGTCATCGGCATAAGAGACCAATGACAGCCCAAATGAAAGCACGATGTCGTTAAGGGGGTATATAAAGAATAAAAACTGTGTGGCTCAGGGAAGTGCCCTGAGGAACCCCAAAGCTAAGGGGGAGTCTGTCTGAGTAACAGGGCTGATCCAGGACCCGAAATGTTCAGTTCTCCAAAAAGGAAGAGAGCCATTCTAGTGCTCAGCCTTTGACACCAGCCTTTAAAATTCTCTGAGTGAGAGTTAAATGGTCCACAATGTCAAAGGCAGTACTGAGATCTAAGAGAATAATGGCCGCAGATCCTCCTTGATCATGGAGACGTCTAAGTTCTTCAACCACACAAACAGCAGTGTTCCTGTGCTTGATTGTGCGCAAGAGCCCAATTGAGTAGGATGAAGCACTTCCTTGGAGTTGAGGAAGGCAGAGAGATTTTTATTAACCTGTTTTTCTAAGAGTTTGGAAACTCCAGGTAACAATGAGATAGGCCTATAATTGCTGAGACAGAGTTGGTCGAGATTAGTTTTTTTTAAATGTGGCCTATTACATGCTTCCATTGGTGAGGGACCTTCCCAGAGGAGAGGGAGATGTTTAGTAACTCTGTTGCTTGGGAATAATGTATTCAGAATCTTGGCAAAGACTATGGAGAGGGGCTGGGTCCAAGGGAGCCTGATTTTACAGTGTTTAGGAGATCCTTTACAAGATTCGCTGTGAGGCTTGTTGATCCAGTGTAGGATTACTACAAGGAGCTTCAGCCAAGTTAATCGTCTCAGAGAAAGAGGAATATATATTCATGATTTTCTTCTGAAAGAAACATGCCAGATTATCAGTGTGCTCAACTGAGTCATCCGGAGTGGGGCTAACTTTTGGGGGCTCAGTAATATCTTTGAGAATCTTAAAAATCTTTTTAAGAGAGTTAGAGGAGTTAGCAATTTTGGAGGAGAAGAAGAGGGATTGAGATGCTTTGATTTCTGTGTAGTATAGTCGCATTTCCAATATTCAGATTTACAGGACTCATCATAAGTCCTTCTCCATCTTGTCTCCAAACGTTTGCACTCTTTCTTCAGGGACATTAAGTGGGCATTAAAACTAAGAAGATTTGTGGGCCCACTGGATATCTTTTTGCCATCTGACTGGTAGAACCCTGCCCAGAGATTTCGTAATCCACTCACTAAACTGGTGGGTGGCCAGGGCAATATGTTAACAGAAGTCAGGTTTTGATGTTTCCATGATATCTAATCAATTGCCCAGATTAAGTTTGGGCCAGGCACGAACCAGTCGACTTACTGGAAGTGGGTGAACCGGTGAGAAGGACATTGTGTAAAGGGGAGCATAAAGTGGTCCGAACAAGTTAAAGGTAGAGGGGTGTGGACCAGAAACTTTCAAATATAACTAGAAATGAGATCAGTAGTGTGGCCCTCTTCATGGACCACTCCACCAGCTGTATTAACTGTAGGAAGGCTATATTTTGTAGGAGAGGATTTGAAGTACTATCATTTCGCGTTGTCCATATAAAGATTAAAATCACCAAGCAATGTGAAAAGTCCTATCCATGGCAAGCTCACCAATCACTTCTGGAAGAGCCTGGAGGAACTGTGCGTAAGGGCCAGCGGGTCTATACAAAAGAATTCCAGAGAAGGAGAAGGTGGGGCATAGCGACAGCGAGAAAAACGAACTCTCAAAATTTCGGATATGAGGCAATCGGCGATTTCCTATGTATAATTGCTATCCCACTACCACTTAAACCCTGCCTATCTAGCCTTTAAATGGAATAATCAGAGGGGAGAGCCTCGGCAACATCAGGTCCAGAGTCCTCCGATAGTCCTGTCTCAATAAGAAACAATACATCCAAGCTAGAATCGACAACTAGGTCAAAAATATTTAGCTTATGTGCAGCCAGGGAGCGGCAGCTGACCAAGCAAAAGCGCCTTACTCAGCGGTAGAAGTGGGCGGGAACGGAAGGGCACGGCGTGCCCCTACTTCTAAAAATTATTTCAGCCCGTTCCCCTTCTTCTTTCTTTCAAAAAAGCATCCCAGGACGGCAAAAATAGTCCTACTTAAAACGATAACTTTTTTTTCAGCTTACACGGGCTGCTCACACTTCTCTGTGAACTCCACAGGCTGCAGCAGCCCCTCCCTGAGCTCGCACAGATTGAGGGCAGGCCCATTGTCATTCCGATTGAGGCTGATTATCCCCTTTGGAATGACACTGCGCCCGCCCCGCTGGCTGCCGTTAGCATATGCCAGTGAGATCTGCATGAGGTGTCTCTGGTATCTGGGTGCAGGCCATGGCTCGTTGTGCAACAAATATACCAATGTACACTCAACTGTGATTGGAACCAAAACAAGTGCTGTTTTCCAGTGCCTCTGTAAGCAGGCAAGAGATTGAGAGCAAAAAGGGGAATAAATCAACTCATAGCCAAGAACAAATATTGGGAATTTCTCCTGTGTGTATATGTGCTGTGGTGTGTCTGCTGCTGCTGTGTGTGCTTGGTGTGTTTGTGTGCCTTTGTATGTGTGTGTGTTTTTATTTTGTGTAACGTGATTGCGTGTGTTGTGTTTATATGTGTGCAGATTCTTGTTTTTATTGTGGGTGTATTTTCGTTGTTTATATTGTGCTTTCTGTGTGAGTGTGGATTGTGTGCATTTGTGTGCGTGCGTAGCACATTATACAGCGGTACAAAATGATGTGTAGCTCCTTCTGCCCCACCTTCCTCTTCACCAGCATCAAGCTATGAGTAATGAACATCGACCACCTTTTGCTCCTTGTGCTCCCAGGGCTCCACTGCTGCCTTCCCTTTTGTGTGGGTACGGCTCAACCTTAAATGCCCCTTTCACGCAGCATGAATGAACTTCATTTTGTTTGGCAAGGAAGGACAGACAATTGGGACAAAATGAAGAGGTTTCTGTTTTCATTATGAGCATATTGTTTCTTTATGCTAAGTTGTTTTTACATTCCCAGCACAATGATGCCTCTTTGCAGTAATATGCTTTCCCTTTTACACTAGGAGCATTCTCATGCCCTCACATCATGACCATGGCAATAAAATACTAAATGTGGGTATAATGTCAATTTGCATTCAGCGAAAACGCTGGCGTTTGTTCAGGGTGGTGGCAGCACTTTGATATCTCGTTTACGAAGGCGAGCAGATTGCGAGGGCTCTCCTCTGCTTTAACTCTCTACCACGTTGTATTCTGGAGTTCTTTAAAAAAATTACATGCAATTGATTTTAATAATTGTTTTGTATGAATTGTACTTTTTAAAAACATTTGTGCACTGTTACCCGGTCTCCCTGTGCCCCGTTCCACCGCTGCACTATAAGACGCGCAGCGGCCACGCACAGCGGGCGCGCCGACTGCGCGCCGAAGGAGCGCCACTGGAGGGCCCGTCTGTGTCCGTCCGTGATCCGGACGTGCCCAGTGCCAGTCCCCCTGCCTGTTCACACAGGAAGCCGCTCTCCATGAAATTACGGTACTCCCGCGATTTCCTTATTTCATTGAATGTTAGGAACTGCGGGAGTGATAACCCTTGGATGGTGGCTGATAATTTGTCTCGGGAGTGTTCTGTGTGTAGCTTTCGTTTTCAGTCCACATTAAGCTACCATGCACGAGATAATGTCTCGATCAAAGCTGGCTTGATCAATGCTAGGTCATTGGTCAAGCATGCCGCGGATATTCATGATTTGTTGGAGGAGAAACAATTTGATCTACTCTTCATAACTGAAACCTGGTTGACTGATACGTGTGCCCCAGTGGTGGAGTTAGCTATTCCTCTGGGCTTTAAAATCACGAGGGTGGACCGCCCACTTGGCAGAGGGGGCGGTGTCGCCGCGGTTTATAGGGATAAATGGGCTTTCTCCTGCGAGCCCCAGGATCAGCTGGCAAACGCAGAGGTGCTCCATTTTGCCCTTGCATTTAATTCACATTTTACCGTAGGTGGCACACTGGTATACCGGCCTCCGGGATACGTTGGGAACTTTGTGGGGATGCTTGAAGAGGTCATAACTCCGCGGGCGCTAAGATATTCAAGGTATCTCCTTTTGGGGGATTTTAATATTCATGTCGATGTCTTGGACTCCGCGGAGGCTATCCGCTTAAGCGATGCCCTCTCTCTAGTCCACCTCAAACAGTGGGTTGTTGCACCCACTCATGTGGGGGGGTCATCTCTTAGATCTGTTTTGTTCTAACTTCGATATTGTTATGGCCCCTCCTGAGAACGTCACCTGTCGGATCACAAGCTGATCTGGTTCTCCTGGTCTTTGGATACCATCTCAGAGAGTGATCCTCCACTTGCTCACTCACAGAGGATTAATCTAGACACCCTGACGGACCTTCTATCTTTAACCCGTCCACTATTGCCTTTAGAGATGGAAGCGGCGGTCAACACCTTTAATGCTTGGGTCGAATATGGGGCCGCCACTTCCGTCAACAAAGGTTGTATTCGCAGGCTGCAATCTACCCCCTCCAAACCCTGGTTCTCACACTCTCTCCGTGAACTGAAGAACCGTGAACGGGTGTGGAGACTAGCCTACCTGCCCGAGGCAAAGAGAGCTTTGCGGACGGCGCAAAAAAATTATTATGCGGCCATTAGATCTGCTAAGAGCAGTTATTATGCAGGGCGTATCGATAAAGCAAATAATAACAGTAAGGACATTTTCTCAATAGTAAAAAGCTTCCTTTCACCGTGTGCTGCAAAACCAGTGTTGCCTTCATCTGAGCAATGGTGTGAAGAGCTTTCCACGTTTTTTGTTGATAAAATTGCCAAAATTAAGGATGACCTGCTTGCCGTCTGCGACGGCTTCCTGTCTCCCCCTGCATTTCCTCCCTCTACCATGCCAAAGCCAGGTGAACAATTTGCTAATTTTGCCCTGTCTACTGAGTCTGATATTTCTGCTGTCTTGGTGGCCTTGAAGTCAGGGTCCCTTGCCCTGCTAGAGTCCTCGGGGGGATAGCGGAAACAGTTGTTAAGGAGGTCACCCAGATTATCAATCTTTCTTTTCTTTCCGCTATAGTCCCGTCCTGCTGGAAACATGCTAAATTGCTGCCACTTCTGAAAAAGACTGGGCTGGATCCTGCTGCGCCTTCCAACTATCGGCCAATATCATTACTGCCAGCTTTAGCAAAAGTTTGCGAGAAGATCGCGTTCAAACAGTTGGACAACTTTGTTGAAACATCTCAGGCACTCCACCCAGCCCAGTCTGGTTTCAGGGCTGCGTTTAGCACTGAAACAGCCCTAGTTGAAATGTCGGAGGAGATCCGGGAGTGTCTGGATGGAGGTGGCAGAGCGGTTCTGATTTTATTAGACCTCTCTGCCGCCTTCGACACGGTGCCCCACTCCCTTCTTCTTACTAGATTAGACTCCATTGGCATCACTGGCAGGGCACTCGACTGGTTGACGTCTTTTTTAGATAATAGGACGTAACAGGTCTGGATGCCCCCGTTTTCCTCCTCCCCAAAGAAACTCTCCACTGGGGTCCCCCAGGGGTCTACTCTGAGCCCCCTGCTTTTTAATATTTATCTGACCCCTTTGGTTTATTTGGCTGAACAGCTAGGGGCTAAAATTATGGCCTACGCCGACGATACCCAACTTTTGTTCACTTGGCCCAAGGACAATTTGGACACGTTGGCGATTCAATTTTGTCTTTCTTCGGTCTTCCGTTGGTTAGCATGTGCCCAACTTAAATGTAATGAAGGCAAGTCCGAGGTTCTTTTTTATGGCTCTTTCCCCGACAATTTCAGTAATCTTATATGGCCCAGTGATTTGCCCTGTCCAAAATCTATTGGTGGCCCAGCTAAAAACCTGGGAGTTTGGTTCGGGCAGGACCTTAAGTTTGAGGACCACATTAAAAAACTTACGGGGGTCTGCTTTTCTACCCTTAAAGCCCTACGTAGGTTTTTTCCGCTCCTCCCGAGAGAGGACAAAGTGACAGTTTCCCGTGCCCTAATACTTTCCAGATTGGATTACGTGAACGGTCTGTTTTGCGGCCTACCGGCCTATATGATCCAACGCCTTCAGGTCATACAAAATGCGGCCGTAAGGCTTTTGTTTAACCTACCTAAGAGATCTAGTGTTCGACCCTATCTCCGTAGCCTGCATTGGCTCCCAGTTGCCCACAAGATCTTGTTTAAAACTCTTGTCCTCTCTTTTCATGCTGTCCATCAGACCGGCCCTATCTACTTGAGAAAAAGGTTTACTTTGTACATTCCTAATCGATCCCTCCGGTCGGCCAATTTGTGCCAAATGACCGTGCCTAAATTTAAGTACGTCCGTCTAGGCGGTCAGTCTATCTCGGTCCGAGCTGCGAGGGCTTGGAATGCTCTTCCCCCTTCATTTGAAGACTGCTCCGACCATTACGGCCTTCAAGAAGGGGCTGAAAACTCACCTGTTTAACATTAACCTGTAAAACTATTTCTTTTTCTCTTTTGCCCTCTGAATCGCCCTCACCTTCCCACGCCAGGATACTATTTTTAGTAATAGAGCGCGTTATAAAAGTTTTTATATCATATCATATCTTATATCATATACAGGCAAAAAAAATATTCGGCTAATACGCATTTATCATTTGCATGAGGAAAACCAGAGTATACCTGTGAAAGGAAAAAACGAGAAGCAGACGATAATGATGAAAGCAGGCGCAGTGCTAGCCCTAAACTATAGAGTGCAGCGCCTGTGCATTTTTTAGATATGTGCATGGCGGCCCATGAAGGAGGCGACATGTTGATAGATAAAAAAAAAGAAAATAACATGAAACCGGGTGCAGCGCTTGGCGCTGCTGTGATAAAATCCTGCAAGCACAAAACAGAATAAATAGTCCCAAATGAAAGACCTAGACACTGTACTGCGTAACAAAACCGTAGTTGGTCGGTGCTGCTTCCGATACAATGGAAGTGATGTATTGCAACAGCCAACCTATTCAGAGTCAAGAAAGAAGAGCATCGGAGGAGTTAGCCAACGGCAAGTGGTAGGCGGGATTCCACGCCAGTATACTGCTTACTCCAGGTCTTGCAACAGCGCATGCGCTGTCTAGCCTCGACCTAAAAAAGTATCTGTACGTTGCCGAACATAAGTGGCAGCCCTCGCATATGTCTAACTCAAAGTCATCGGCATGGACTCAGTGCTGCTCCCAAGGCTGTTCCTGCTATAAGGTTACCTTCAGAAAGTCAAAAATGTAAAGTCCAAATGCAAAAACAATCTACGAAGTAGGACTCAACCCTACCACACCACTGTTCAAAGAAAAGGCACATGGGCGCCACAATGTCAAGTCAGTCTACCTTAAGGAATTGGTCGTGAAGCCGATTCCCCAGCTGATTCCGATGCGCCCCGAGTTTTCTGGGCTATCGATAATGCCTCAACAAATTGATGCCTTAAAGAAGGCTATGCTGTGGATTTTTGGCACCCTCTGTTTGGCATGCATTCAGACCCCAAGGAACATCAAGAGCCTCCAGTTGGCCTTCAGCAGCAACTGACATTTTGGGAGCCACGTCAGGCCACGTACTAACTTTATTAAAAACATCAAATCCTTCTCCAAGACCTGCACGGGGCTATCATGAACGACTCTGGTGCCTTTGTGGCCAGCGTCGCAAGAGAATCTGGTGCTATTTCTGAGGTCAAACACTGTACTGATTCCAGTTCGATTCAGCCGATGTCACAATTTAAGATTTCCAAAGAGCTCTTCATACAGCTGGACTCTGAACCAGTGTATGTACCAAGGCGGACGCAACAGCAGGAGAGGTGACTGGGCAGGAGAGGCAACAGGGCAGGAGAGGCGACCGGGCAGGAGAGGCGACCGGGCAGGAGAGGCGACCGGGCAGGAGAGGCGACGGGACAGGAGAGTCGACAAGAATGGAGAGGTGAACAGGCAGGAGCAGTGAACGGGCAGGAGCAGTGAACGGGCAGGAGCAGTGAACGAGCAGGAGCAGTGAACGAGCAGGAGCAGTGAACGAGCAGGAGCAGTGACTGGGCAGGGGAAGTGATGGGGCAGGAGAAATGACAGGGAAGAAGCGGTGATAGGGTAGGAGAAGTGACCGGGCAGGAGAAAGTGACAGGGCAGGAGAAGTGACTTGTACTTATGCTCCTTGCCTATTTACTAATATACTATTGCATGACATCTACTGTGTGTCTGCAAAGCATACCTGTTGCCCCAAATGTTTGTCCTGAATTTTGACCCCTTGTCCTGAACTCTTACACTCACCATCCTGAATTTGCACCCATGCCAGTTGGCCACCTTAGTCTGGAGTGCCCACAACCTCCTCCCCTTCCCTTCTATCTACAGGCACACAAACTAGTTTATTTTAACAAACTGACTACACTGAACTGAGTACCGGTGCGCCCTAAACTGGAAACTCATTGAATAACACAAGAGACTTGGGATTAGACAGTGCCGCCAAATCTGGGACTAGTAGAAAGGCCATGAAGAGGCAGAACACACTGCTCCTATTCTAAAGAGCTGGGTGATCCTCTGCCTTGACAAAGCACCGTCTTGGTCACGCTGCTTCCAATCCACTTATGGCAAGCGTGTCTCTGAACCAGCAAGAAGAGAGCTTAGCCTCTGGCACAACACAGGAACCTCTGCCTCAGCAAGGGTTCGGCTGGGAGTTTCCCCGGCCTGGACCCATGAGGTTCTGTATTTCTCGAGCCTGACTCCATTTTGTGTAGCCCTCACGTAGGCCTGTGAAAGAGGCCCGGCGAACAAGTGGCCTGGCCTTCTGAGTTCATGTATACATTAACTAGGTTTCTTTCGACTCTGAATGAACTGCAGAGAAACTGACCTCTTCACCTGAAACTGGCCTCGCAAAGCAAATTTCCCTTGGTTTGATCCTTGTCTAAGATTGCCACTTAATGTTCAGGACCTCGTTAACCTTTAGTATCCTTGCACATGTTTTATCTTGTTCAGCATCTATTACTGTTTCCTTTATGTTCTGACATTACATGGGTTGTGCTTTTCAATTATAAATTTGTCCGGCTTGCAAAGATTGAATTTGGGACATTCCTAATAATTAACTTTTGGGTTGGGTTACTGTAAATTGGGTTTTTGTTAATGTGCCCTATTGGTTAGAATTTTGCGCAGTGGGTGTACATTTATAATGAGAATATGGTGTATAAAAGGAGATGTCTTGCCTTAGTAATTTGAACAGTCTCCTAGGAATATACATTGTGATGTATTGTTGGGATTTCTGCTACTAGCTGCAGCTAATAAACTTGGTCTCTGACGCCACCCAGAAGTATTCCGTGTCTCTGTATACCAAGACAGGTGGAACCCGAAGATTTCATGTGTGTCCCTGGCACCGCTGGGTTCTGACCCGGTTCTTCAACTGGCGCGACCAACGGGGAGCGACTTCAGCGGTACCGGTCCAAGCCCGAAGATTGTGAGGAGCCCCGTGAGGAAATTCTGGAGGAGGGCCCCCACTCCTTCGACCCCTGCATGTCGAAAAGTGGACCGAATGTCTTTTCTGCGAGGCTTCCCCTTTCCGACGGCTACAAAGGACTGCTGCCCTGACTGTCGCCCTGTCTTGGACCCTCGTGTGACGATTTGTAAGGCGAGACATTAGACGGTCTTCTGGTGGCGTGACAGACATTTTGGTTAAGTATAAGTGGGTCGCTCCCACGACTTTGTTTTGTTTCTTCGGTCGGGGGCAACACTACCAGCCACCCACTCCTACCTGTTGTGGCAGCATTCTGGTCCCGCTAGCATCTCTGCTCTCCCCCACCGCCGCTGGGGACATCGCGGCCACCGAGAGGGGAGAGCCTTTGGGACACAACTACATCTCCCAGCGTCCCCTGCTTCGTGGACGCTGACTGCCGCATCACTCTGCCGCGCCCGGAGGCGCATAAGAGCGAGGCGCTCCTGCGGCGGAGCGGGGAACAACTTCAGTCAGGGGCAACACTACCAGCCACCCACTCCTACCTGTTGTGGCAGCATTCCGGTCCCGCTAGCATCTCTGCTCTCCCCCGCCGCCGCTGGGGACATCGCGGCCGCCGAGAGGGGAGAGCCTTTGGGACACAACTACATCTCCCAGCGTCCCCTGCTTCGTGGACGCTGACCGCCGCATCACTCTGCCGTGCCCGGAGGCGCATAAGAGTGAGGCGCTCCTCCCGCGTCGCGGGACGCGCGCTCCTCCCGCGTCGCGGGATGAGCACGGGCGATGCCGGGCTGAGCCCGGGCAGAGGGCGGGCCGTCTGTGGCCGTCCGTGGACGGAAGAGGACGGGACGGGCCACATTACCAAATTCTCCATTGTCCTTTTGCGCTCACCATCATTAAGAAACCCTGCACTGACACACTATCGATTAAGGTACCCTGCGTGTTGCCCCTTACATATCTGTGGCTGTTTGGGTCTACTCCTCTTCCTTTGGCTTGGCAATGGGTAAGCGCAAAACTATGGAGGGAGGTGGTGGGGCCATAGAGACAGCTAAACGACAAAAGCGGATCAAAAAGAAGAAACTTAAGGGGACACCGAAGCATGCTGGGCGGAATTGCATTATGGACAACATTGATACCATCATTGAGGACTGCCAGGACATTTTAAGTGGGGATGTGGGAGTTATACAAGCATCTGAGCAAGAGAGGTCAGGGGGAGACCCGTTTCTTGTCATACAAGAGGTAACTCGCCCAGTAACTACTATCCCAGAAATGTTCAGAATGAGTACAAGGCACAGGGAGGCCTCCCCAAACCAACCAGGTCCTGAGAACACTCTAAAGGGGGGTAAGGCAAACTTACATGAGGGAGGAGCCAATGAGAAGATCATAGCCAATTCCCAGGTTGTATCTGTTGTTGCTAATGACCCAATAGTTTGTGTCAATAGGTTTACAGTTCTAGCAGATGTTGAGCCGGAACCAGAAGGAGAAACCATTATTATTAGTAGGTCTGGTAGCCCTCAGCCTCATGTGGCAAACTCTGGTACCATTGGCGACCTGGTCAATCTAGTCTCCTTATTAAGAGACGAGATTGAGGGTCTGAAAGCATTAGTCTTAAATCTAACTAATGCCCCAAATGTCAACCAACGTGTCCCTTGCCAACAAATTTTACCCCCTGCAAATATTTTTGCTGTGTCTTCTACTGCTTACCCAATTCGATCCCAAAGCAATAGGCAGGTTGTGGGGGGAAAGCCTGCTGTTAAATCCAAGTTGCCAGGATCTGTGCAAACTGAAGGGGGCACAATGGTCCCAGGGACTGACTCTAACCCGAGTACAAAGACAACCAAATTATCGGGGAGTGACTCTAGAGTGGCTAACAAGCCTAGTACTAGTACCCAGAAACCTCAGTTAGGATCCACAGGGGGGAGTGTTAGACCAGGGTTGCTGCCTAGGGACGGATTAAGAACAGTAGTTGGGTCTCTCTCTCATGAGACTGACCTGCCTAGGCTTCACATGCAGGGTATGGGTAGCTTTGCAACCAATACTATATATATGACAAATGTCCCAAAGTACCATATGTGACCCAATGGAATAAGGGAGGGGGCAGACTCTCTGACAAACAAGGCCATATATTGGCTAAGGCAAGAGGGTGTCAATCGATAATCAGGGAAGACATCATCAGAGCCAGGAGGATGAGCCACCCTGGGGTCTCACAGGATGTCCTCGAACTAACCCTTGTTTCTGACACTCTAGCAGAGGATCTATTTAAGATGGAGTATAGATCTAGTCCCCCAGCCCATTCCAGTATTCAGCTGAGGAAAATGCCCCCTCTACCTTTCTCAATGGCTCTAGCCATGGATGCAGGAAAGACTGGGAAAAGGTTACCTAGGTCTAGGCTTAATTCCAATGATTGACTGCCCCTGGGGGGGGGGGGTTGGAGAGGTATCTTCTGCCCAACAGGTGCATAATGAATGGTATCCCCTCGAAACACGTAGTGGGGCTAAAGGAAGTGAATACTTGGGTCAGGTAGGCTCCTCCCCTATGACAGTGATCGATTTAGATAGCCCTGTGGGTGGGAGGGAACCGGGAATAACTAACAAGGAGACAACAGGAGATAGCGTTTACCTGAGCGTATGAGGCTCGGTGAACCCTCCATCAACCATTTTTACATCAGGGTATAAACCCAGTGGTAGGGTTGGTAGTATAGTCTCATGGAACATCGCGGGATTGGGCCCCAGACTGCATTCACCAGAATGGGTTTCATTCATAAACGGTTATGATGTATGCATCTTCCAAGAGACATGGGCCTGCGAGCCCCAGTTTCTCTTGGGTTTCCTCAACTTTTTCGTTCCTGCTGTGAAGGGCCCAAAGGGCAGACCAAAAGGGGGGTTGACAATTTGGGCTCGACAGGCACTATTTGAGAAAATAGTAGAACTCCCCACAGGTAATAATGACATCCAGCACATAAGATTAAATGTGACCAAGGGGGAACCGCTAGACATCTATAATTTGTATAGAAGAGGCTCAAACAGGGGGAAATCTCCAGTTCTAGTAGTACTTGATCAGCTGATCGAAGCCCAGCCAAGTGCCAACAACATGCTAATTGCAGGGGACATGAATATGACCTTCGAGCCTCTATCTATCGAAGATTGGCAACCTGGAGAGGAGGCAGACAGAGTGGGGGATCCCCAAGCTGGGTTTAAATCCTGTGAGTAGATGGTCAGCTGAAGTAATCCAGATGAATGCGTTATGTATTGAAAGGGGGGTGAGAGCTCTGAATGGAAGGTCAGCAAGTGATGGACAAGGGGCCAACACATTTGATAATGGACGATGGCAAAGTCGAATTGATTATGTCATCTGTAACTTGGCGATTTGGCACCTAATGACTGACATGAGGGTGGTCTGTAGACAGGAGAGTGACCATAATCCCCTATGTATCACTCACAAATTATGGGGTAGGGAGGTGGAGGGGCAAACAATATAGAAGAGGGGACCCAGAGATCGTTACAACGAACGACATGAGAAGAGTAAAGTGTCCCAAAGTAGCGGTGAACCAAGAAGCCTTGGATAGTATTAACAAGGAACTGGAGACTACCACTGTTGCCATGGAAGCTATGTTGAAGTTGGGAACGGAGGGAGGTATAGAAATGGATGAGATCACCAATCTCCACTGTGCATTATTTAGCCTAATAAAAGGTCACTTCTATAGGGCAGTACGGGTGCAACCTGGCAAGGAAACCCCCCCATATCAAGCAGGGTGGTATAACGCCCAGTGTAGGGCAGCAAGAAGTTCACTGGGGATGGCTATTAATAGTAAAGTTCCAGCTGCTGTGAGGGAGGCGAGGCAGGTGTATAAGGCCAGTGTTCTCCAGGCTAAGAAGGACTGGGATGAGCAGCATTGGTTAGATCTTAAGGCTGCAAGTTCGACCAAAGATTCCAGACTATTCTGGAATATAGTTAAGTGGGGGAAAGGTGGCATCCCCGAACCACCCTCAAACTATGTCTCACAGAGTAGCTGGTTGGACTACTTGGGCCCCAATACATGTGTCGCCCAGAGGACATCTCAGGAGAACCAGTGACAACTACAGTTTTCAAAATACCACCTTTTTCTAAAACTGATGTAGCAATGGCCCTAGATTCAGTGGCGCGGGGCAAAGCGCCGGGTCCAGACGGGGTGCCCGCTGATATCTTTCTCCACGAAAAAACTAGTTGGGGGAAGTATATCTTGAACCTGGCGAACGCGGTAGCTCTAGGGGCACCAGTGCTAAAATCGTGGCGGGGGGCAGTAATAATACCCGTATTTAAAAAGGGTGATAATACTATCCCGGGGAATTACAGGCCCATCAGCCTAATAGATACGGTCCAGAAGGTTGTAGGAAAAAGGACCCTAACAAAGATCATGAACTGGGTGGAAGAATCTAATGTATTATCTCCCTATCAAGCTGGATTTCGTAAATTGACCAGCACAATAGATATATATATTGGAATATATTGGAAAACAGTGCAGCTGGAGAAGGGTAGTCTGTACGCAGCTTTCATCGACCTGCGTGCAGCTTTTGATTTAGTCCCCCGCACCTTGCTATGGAAAGTCTTAAGTGACATGGGTATGCCAGTTGAGACTCTATCCCTGGTCATGAGATTACACGAGGCTAATTATGCTAAGATCCAGTGGGGTAGGCATGGCCAGGTATCTGAGGAGTTCCCAGTGGAAAGAGGGGTACGCCAAGGCTGTGCCATGGCGCCAACACTTTTTTCCCTATATATTAATGGCGTTGTGGAGCGCATGTTGTCTGCGTCTGTCGATGCTCCAATTTTGGATGGTCTGAAAACCCCAATACTACTTTTTGCAGATGACACATTGATACAATCCAAAACCCCTAGTGGCCTTCAGCGCGCCCTGAACATTTCTGAGGACTTTTGTAGGGATCGTGGCCTCGAAGTAAATGTGGCCAAAACAAAGCTTATGACTTTTAATCCTCACCCCAGCCTCAGAGGGAACTTCTTCTTGGATGGCCAGAAGGTGGAAATAGTATCAGACTTCGTCTATCTGGGAGTTCACATAGACAAGGGTGTTAAATGGAAGAAACATATGGAACTGGCGGCCCTCAAATTCCGCCAAAACACAGGTGTCATAAGTGCTGAGCACAAAAAATCACTGACTAGACCAATCAAGCCGGCACTTCAGGTATATAAGGCCAAAACAGTTAGCTCTGCGCTATACGGCGCTGAGCTTTGGGGCTATGACAACCTGGTACCACTAACACTCACAGAAAACAAATTTCTCCGTAGCCTTACTGCATTACCTAAAAGCACACCCATGAAGCCGCTACGCTGCGAGTTGGGTAGGAAAGCCATATCTGATATGGCCAGATTGCGACCCATTCTATACTGGCGTCGCATCTGGGTCACTCCTGAACTCGCACATTACGCAAGGGGCTTCCTGGATGTAATCAACCGGGACAAATTCCACAAGATAGGTTGGTTTGGGGACTTGCGTAGATCTTTGGGGTCTTTGGGCTTGAAAGAGCTTTGGGAGAAACCAGAGGATGTGCAGTTTCCGGCTAAGGAAATTATAAAAGCAAAGTACTGGGAAGCAGTAAATCATAGGAACTGGAATGATGCTGACGCTTCTACTTTGGAGGGCCAGTATCTTGAAGTGAAATTTTGCCCTTCCCTTGAGTCTTACTGGGACAATATAACTAAGCCCCAGGAAAGGAAGTTATACTTCCAGCTCAGGGTGGGATCCATCCCTATTAGATCCCTATTAGATCGTTAACTGGTAGATGGGCCGAAGGTAACTCTTATATTTGTCCATCTTGTAAAGACTGTACAGAGACTATTGCCCATCTACTGTTTGTATGTGCAGCCTACTGTCTACCCCGACGTGTCTGGTTGAGGGCCATGTGCAAACAGCTTGGCACAAGGGACAGTGTTGTGGCCCTTACAATAATACGTACTAGTTCTTCCCCCACCATTGCTGTGGCAATATCTAGGCTGGGCATGGGCAATTAGAAGAACTTCCCTGGCACAACAATAGGATGTTCAGAGAAATGTAGTCCTTTTTCTGCCCTTCCAATTAGCCATTGAGATTCTGCCTAAGCATTGGTTTTGTATTTTGTATGAATTTTGTGGTTTTATAGCGAATTTTAATGGAAGTCTTGAAGCTTTATTTTTTTTTAACATTCTTGTGATTGTAAATAGGTTTTTAATATTATTACTATGTATGTAAGGTCTTAAAGGTGTTCTGCTTTTATGAGTTTTTTTACCTCGAATAAAGCATACTTGACTTGTTTCTTGGGTCTTGATTCGGCCATTGCAGTGGTCGAAGCCGAGGGGTTCGTATATTTACGAGTGTATCATTTTTTTTATACCCTTTGAAGTTTGAAACCAGACTAGTGAGCAAGATGCCTGGTCTTGGTAAACTTGGTAAATGGTTTGTTTGTGGTCTTAATAGGGATTCCCGATTGGAGGATTTGTGTCCGATACCTCCGGTCGAAACTCCAACTTATGAGCTTTATTCAAAACAAGGCGTGGGTCCCATTACCTTTAATGAGGTTTGGATCCGCCTCACTAGGAAGGACGGTGTTTTACGATGGCCCCCACATGGTGGTTTTGAAACAGAGATTTTAGATAACTTAGAAGTTGCGCTATTTAGGAAGAAAGCCCGGCCGGCGATGTTTGACTCTTTCCGCCTTTGGCGTAAGGAAGCCAAACAGCGAGAAATTAAGCAAGCGAAAAGAGATAGGAAAGAAAGGAATATGTCAGTAATGCAAGCCGCTATGCAGTTTAAGGACGATGAAGAAGATCGTGCGATTGAAGTGTCAGATAGACAGCATTGTATGGCCATTGATAAATGTTATCCTGCTTTGTCACCTCCCCTTACAACTGTGACTGAAGACCCTGAAAAGGATCCTTTGATGTCGCATCTACTGAGATTACCACCCCCTTATGCGCAGAGTGCTACAGCACCTCCGTTACCTCCAGTTGTTGCACCCCCTGTTGTTGTTCAACCCCCTGCTGTTGTTCAGCCATTTGTTGCTCCACAAGTGGTTCTTCCTCCTGCGGTGCAGCCCCCTCTAGGGCCGCCAGCTTTGTTACCAGCCTTGCCTCAAACTCCTTTGACTTACACTGCCTTATCTTCGTCTTCTCTTACTTCTGTCTCTCTGACTCCTATTCCTCAGACTACTTTGTCTCCTGTCCTTATGTCAGCTTCTTCTCGACAAAGAATGACTGAAACTGTCACTAGTCTTTTGTCTCCTCTCTTTGGGTCACTGAATAGGACCCCTGTTTCTGAACGTAAGCAGAGACGTAGTCAGCTTCCTGGTTCCTAAGAGCGGGCAGTGTTAGATCTCCTTGCTCGTAGATGGGTTTCGAATGCTTCCAGGTACGGTTTACAAGCGGTTATGAATGTTTTTCTACAGTGGGAAGCACCAAAGCAAAGGTATGTTTTTGATGTCATGTGTACCTTTCTTCGTTAGGAGTCGGAAGATAATGAGTTGGGTCCAATCCCGTTGGACTTGATAAATGTTCAGTCCGAATTTGCTAAGGGAACGAAAGTGGGTTCAGATGTTGAGGTAGCGGTAGAGACAATACTTACTTTCAGGTCTAGACTTCCACCTCAGTCATTGTTCGAACCTGATCCTTCTGTTAGGAGAAAAGTGAAGCAGTATCCTATGCGAGAGGTTCCTCCAGTATGGAGAGAGGCAGTTGAGGCTGACGTTCCTAATGGTGTTTTGGCTGCACCAGCACATTTTCAGCGAGTGTGGGTACATGTCCCTTGGAAGAGAGCAGAGGTTTTGGCACTTAAGCAGATATTGCCTGACCCTCGTAAAAATCCTGCTGGTTATTACAAGGAGTTGTCTCAGACAGTTGATGCGTGTGTTATGAATTTAGCTGACATCGGTATGTTGATGGGTAATGTTGTATTTACTTTATTCGATAGAAAATTCATCATAAAAGTATACAGTTTATACAGTACATTAAAAAGATAAAAGGGTAGGGGCTCAACACTCAAGTATATTCATACGGCCTCATATACTACTCAGTTTAAATTATCTAAAATCAGACTCAGAACTTATTACATAAAAACCATAAAAGACACTTGCTGCCATAGGGCCGTCCGGCGGTTAGGTTGAATGGGGGGTAGGCTTGGCCCTCCTTGTGCGTGTCTGCCATGCACTACCCAGAAATTTAGCTACCCCACACACCATAGCAATAGAAGATGTATCAGTGCGGAGGACCCGTAGGGCCATTTTGTGACATCTAAAGCCCAACCCCATGCATAGTGGTTTTAACCATATTTTCCTAGCGACCCTAGAAACCGGACAGGCAAAGAAAAAGTGCGCTACTGACTCATTAGGGGCTGCACAACCAGGGCAGGTTTTGGGGAGAACACCTTTACTTTTCCACCCAGAAGAAAAGTCATTCACCGGCAAAGTCCCGTGCCTGAATTTAAGGTAAAGTGCTCTGTCCAGGGGTTTCTCTATAAAGTCAAGGAAGGGTTCAAATTTTCTTATCCATTCAATCTCCAGAAATCGCTGGGAAAGGGGCCCCCCTTCACTCCTGCGTATGGCCGTCTCCTGTACCCAGTCCCAATAGAGCTTCTTGATCGCTGCCTTTGGAGGCAGAGTTTGGCTCAACCATGATTCGCTTAGGCCCAGTTGCACAACCAGCTGTCTCAGGTTGCACAACCACTTGATTTTGTTACCTGTGTTGAGCAAGATAAGTTCATCTAGGGCTGCAGCATAATTATGTAGCTCCTGGGTCCTTCTTAGTCGCACCCAAAAAAGTAGTGGGCGCAAACACACTATGGGCCAGATGTAGGTGGCCAATTACCGGTCGGTAACGGCCGAATTCGGCCGTTACCGACCGGTAATTGGATTTTGAGATGTAGGGCCCTTAATTTTACAGAATCGTTAAATTTACCGATCGGTAAATTTACCGATTCTGTAAAATACTGAATCGGTATTTTTACCGATTCGGTAAAGCCTTCCAATAGATCACAAACAAACGGAAGACCTGGTCCATCGTGCCCACCTTCTGGCGAAACCCTGCTTGGAAGTGGGAGAGAACATGCTCCTCTTCCATCCAGACACCCACCCCAGAAATGATGACCCTGCCAACCACCTTCTGGATCACGTCAATCAGACTGATCGGTCTGTAATTGGCAGGGTCATCTCTGGGGCCCTTTTTGTACACTGTTACCACCTCTGCTCCCTTCCATGAGTCTGGGACAGGATAACCCTTGGAGATCAAATTCATTATTAAGGCAATAAGTCTGGCCCAGGCATCAGGATCATTCAAGAGAAGATCTCCAGGTATCCCATCCTGGCCAGCTGCCTTCCTGGGGGTCAGATGTTTAAAGCCATAATTACTTCGGAGGGCAGAAATGGTTCTTCAAACACTAGTGGAGATTGAATCCTAGCGTCTGAATCGGGGGGAGGTGAACCTAATACTTCTCTCCCACCATACAGTGCAGAGAAGTGGGAGTGCCATTGGTGTTCTGTTATATGGTTAGCAATAGGTGGTATACTTTGCTGCCTAGCCTTATTAATCAAATCCCAGAACAGCATGGCATTCTTCTTGTTGGCAGCAGATTTAAGATCCTGCCAATGTTGTTCCTCCCACTCTCGTTTAGCCAACACTAACACCCTCGCATAATCCTTCCTAGCCGCTCTAACTAGTGAGGGATTCTTTTGGAGCAGGGCGACTGTTAGCTCCTTCCATTTCGCCTTACACTCGTCTGAATACCATGGGTTACTGGTTGTAGCTGGTTTATTGTTCACTCTGCCCCTTTTAACCTGAACTAAAAAGTATTGTCCTACATCCTCTATTGTGTTCTTATAAGCCGAGGAGAAGGACAGCCCCGGGGCACTAACACTTCCCAGTTCAAGATGCTCCAGCTCTAATGTCAGTTCTGCTACATGGTCCCTAATCCTCTCCAGGTTCCCTTCCTGGAACTGGACTTAATCCCATTTCAACCTGCGATTACCATTATAAGGGATGACCTCGTTGGTTGTCCTCAAGGGGACTTTATGCCCACTTCCCTTTAATTTACCCCACCTTAACTTCGTGCATAAGGGATTGTGGTCGTATCCTGCAAAGGTACGACCTCCAAATCTATTAGGTCGCGCCACAATGTGACGTCCAGTAAGATATAATCTATTCTGGACGGGCCATTAAGCCTGTTAAAGGTCATTGCTCCAGTGCGATCAGAGATAGTCCTGCCATTTAATGCTCTTAAATTAAATTCCATGGTCAGGGCATTGATCTGTATTGCCCTTGCTGACCATTTTTTAATTGGAGCTAATGAGAGGGCTGGGATAGACCATCTAGAGTCCTCCTCCTCTATACCCAGGTGATCCTCCCTAGATAAGGGTTCGAATGTACAGTTAAAGTCCCCTCCCACTATGATTTTAGAGTTTGGGGGGCATTTGGCTAATACCTGTTCTAGGTTCGCCAATGTACATGGGTTTGTATCCCCAGTGGTCCATCTAGAATAGATATTAAATAGGTGTATCCTACTTCCCTTAGTATGCCCTGCGAATGAAATATGTAGGATATCTCTAGTCGCTAATTCATGGATGGTAATGTCCCAATTCAATCCGATTTTTACCCAGATATGAAGTCCACCCGCCGGTCTACCCCTGCCACAGCTTGATGCGGGCACAAAAAAAGTTGCATAGCCACATTTATGCACTGGGAATAGGCTCCAAGTTTCTTGGAACATGCATACATCGAACTTCTCGATGAACGCGTTCCATTCAGGTAAAGCCATCTTTTTTTGTAGCCCGGCCACATTCCAAGATAGCAAATTAATCACCTTGTGGCCTGTAGCAGATATGTCAATGATTACTCCCTTTTCCCCACCCTGCGCAAAGGGAATTGGCTCACTAGCTTCTTCTAAGGGGTTAGCTAATTCTCGGGGTAGATTGATGTCACCAATATCCCCCAGAGACTTTGATTGTGTATTAGCTACATTCCTACTGCTATCATTGCAGTTAGCACCTATAAGGTTCTCTTGCCCAGTCCCACAATATGTCACAGCTGGAGGAACCATATTTGCCCAATTTAAAGGACTTGGTGATATTGCATGTCAATCCACCATATCGAGGCAGCTAAACCTATTCATGGTCGGGAAGCCACCCCAATTATCCCTAAAAGCTGGCTCTATGGATGGCTGCTCCCTCCAAGGCTCCCGATTCCAACCCCAATCTTGATTCCCTACTCTATGCCAATTGTTATCTCTAGGGTCCCAAGTGAGCCCTCAAATTAGGGGGTAGAAAAAGGGAAGTCGCCTAGTGGCTATGCCCTCAAACCTGTCTTGTGTGTCTCTTGAACAGACTTGGGCGGCAGTGTGTGGATCCGCAAAATTAATCAACACACAGTCTCCCTGGATAGTTTTCCTCTGGTGCCCCAGCCATGCCACCCTCCGCACTGTCAGGGGGTAAAGGTCGATTTTGGTTAAGCCAATGTCGAACCTTATTGAATAGCGACCAGTTGGTTTCCTCATGGGGATCCTCCAGTTCTGGGACCCCTGTCATGACCACCACATATGGTGTGGCCTCCGGGGGGAGGTTCACCACTCTTCCTCTGTTGGCTACTTCACCATTTTTTTTCCCCTTTAACTGCGTGGTGTGTTCCCTGGGTGGTGTGGCCCCTGCACGGGGAGGGACGGGACCTATTTTAGATATACCTTCCTTTTCAGCTCTTTTCTCAACAACAAGGGCCTGGTTGGGATTGATGTTCACCGCTACTGGTGCAGGGTTTTTAGGAGCTTGTACTATAGCCTTGTTAGGGTTTGGTTTATTGCTCCCCACTTTTTGGGCCCCAGGTGATTTTTGGTTATAAGGTTTAGTACAGAGATCAGCTAGTTTCTTTTCAATATGGGTTAATCTTTTCTTGATGGGAGAGAGGTAGCATTTAAAAAGTTCCTCTACCTTCATTAAGAATTGGGTGTCAGCCGTTTCCCCACTGTTCCCAACCGTGCTAGTTGAGCCCTCTACATTCCTTATATTCCTGGGCTCTGTTATAACGTCGCTGGCCTGAGGGTCGTGATTTGTATTTTGTTTTGGGGCAGTGACCCCAGTAGACTTTTTCTGGTGTCGTCCCCTTCCCTTCACTTTATTTTGTTTGTGTAGTTTAGAGATGGCACCCTCCTTCCTGCCGCTCAGTGTAGTAGCACATGTGTCTTCCTGAGTGGTATTAATAACTAAGTCTGAGGTGTCTTCCAAATCAGTGCTTAGTTCTGAGGCTCATGATAAGTGAGAGACTGAGAGGTATACCGTATTAGGTAAGCTACATCTAGCAACATGTACATCTGCCTGGATATCTATAAGACCCACAGCCTTAGATTGGACGGGAGTTTTGGCCGTTGCAAATGGACCCATAGATGATCTTTTCTTTGCCAAGGCGAGGTCTTGGGACACCCTACGCTCCATTAGTGTGATCCCCTGATCAATAAAGGTATTAGCCCTTATGATGAAGTTATCCAAGGTGCCCGTTGATAGAGTCCCTCCTGCAGCTGTTTTACTTCTGGTTTCTCGGGTAGACATTATTTAAGGGACGGAGCAGCAGTCTATGCAGAAATCCCAGACAACTACAATAATGTACATAAACAGAGTACTCACAAGAGTAAGGTGTATGCTGGATGTAAGGGGGGTGGCCCGACCCGGCCCTGTCCGGTCTTGAACGGGCTTAAACGTGCCCGCCCTTGGCCCGGGCTTCGCCCGGCGTCCCCGCTGTTTAAATGCGCCTTCGGGCGCTCTGGTCCCGTGTGATTTGCGCGCCGCCGCTAAGCCTGCCGGGTAATGTAGTCCCCGGGGCAGTGGTGCGATGCTTAGCATGTTGTGACTCCTGGCGGTGTCGGCGTGACGGGTAATGCAGTTCCTCAACCTTTGTGGGCGAAGATCCGTCACGAGGATCATGTGCAAGAGTTAGGAGAAACATGGGTTAATATTACTGCTGCAGATGGTAGACGGGTAGGAGGTGCTAAACCTGAGCCTTTAGTTGCAAAACTACCTGGTAGGATTGTTAATTTAATGAAAACTTTGATGCCTCCTTTGCGAGTGAATTGGGACAAGTTAGCAGCATGCAAACAAAAGAAAGATGAGAGCGTGTCCGATTTCTTCACTAGGTTTGAAGAAACATTCATTGATCATAGTGGTCAGGACATGAGTACAGAAGGTGGTCAGAGGTTGTTCGTAGAGAAATTTGTTTTTAATTTACTCCCCGAACTTTGTAATAAGTTAAAGGACTCTGAGAGTACATGGGCAGTTTCTTCTTCGGCCCAGATATTGGCTACTGCACAATGCTATGAGAATAGAGACAAAGATGAGAAGGATAAAGTAGAGAAGAAGACTAAAGAATTAAAAACAAAAGTTCTTTTGCAACAGGCTTATCCGCCTCGCCCTAATCAGCGTCAGTTTCAGCAACCCCCACAGTTTCAGAAAGCATTGCAGACGCCTGAGTCTTTTGTTCTGCGATTTCCGCTAGGCCCTAATCAGTGCGCTTATTGTAAAGAGGAAGGTCATTTCAAGAGTAGTTGTCCGGTCTTGCTACAACGTGTGAATGGTATGTCTGGTCTGAGAGGTCGTGGTGGTTACCAACAAGTACCTTGGGGTAGGGGACGTGGTACGTTTCCTCAGAATGAACTTTCCTTTCCCCCCAGAATTCTGCAAATTATTTTGACCGACAGAATGTTCCGAAAGTCCAGTCTGCTCACTACTACGTTGATGATTATTATGTTGGAAGTGAGAGTGCTGGTTTTAATGATAGCTAGGACAGCCATGGACAAAGAGAGGGAGTAGTGTCCGTTCCAGTAGACCAGTGTGGACCTTATGTTGAAGTGATTACATCAGGTGTGGCAGAACCTTTTATTTTGGATACTGGTGCAACAAAGAGTTCTATCATGCACTCTAAACTCCCTGGCGCACCTTTGTCTGGCTCGACGAATGTTTCGGTAGGATTTTCTGGCGCCCCAGTTAGCAACCCGGTTTCTAGTCCTTAGCCTCTTTCTATTGGTCCTTGTGAATTGGAGGCTTCCCTTATTATAACGACTGGTTGTGATGAGAATTTGTTGGGTTTGGACTTGTTGAAAAGATTGCATGCAACATTATATTGTTCTCCGTTGGGAGTACATCTTACCTTGGGTAAGAAAGTGATCTCCCCGATGTATTTGTCTAAGGATTGCCTGCCGCTGGAATTGCGTTCTCTCCCTGATACACTTTGGGCTACGGGTCCTAATGATGTTGGTCTTTTGCAGATTCCACCCTACGTTGTTACGCTTAAATCAAATGCTAAATTGCCACGCATTCCTCAGTACAAAATTTCCAGTAATGGTGAAAGAGCTCTTTTAGCGTTATTTATGATTTGGTTGAAAAAGGTGTGGTTGAAGAAACTAGAGGTAATGTGTGTAACAGTCCTGTTCTGCCTATTCTTAAGCGTACTGACTCTTCTCAGCCACCTGTGTATCGATTTGTGATTGACCTTCGAGAGGTCAATAAGATTGTTGTGCCACAGTTTCCTGTTGTTCCGGACATTACTGCCTTATTGACTATGGTCCTGCCTCAGCTGATTGGTTTTCTGTGATTGATCTGAAGAATGCTTTCTTCAGTATTCCGATCGCTGAGGAAAGTAGGGATATTTTCGGCTTCTCTTTAGGAGGCCGCAGCTTCCGGTTTAAGCGAGCTCCTCAAGGTTATTGTGAGAGTCCCTCCATTTATAGTCAGGCTTTGAAAACTCAACTCGATACTCTTGTGTTGCCTTCTGGTGCTACTCTTATCCAGTATGTTGATGATCTGCTAGTGGCTGCTGATAATGAGGAGATTTGTAAAGAGGTTACTCTTTCTTTGCTACGACATTTGTCTGACCTTCATCATAAAGTTTCCCCTTCCAAGTTGCAGTATT
This sequence comes from Lissotriton helveticus, assembly GCF_964261635.1. Lineage (NCBI taxonomy): Eukaryota > Metazoa > Chordata > Amphibia > Caudata > Salamandridae > Lissotriton > Lissotriton helveticus. The sequence goes on from NC_136057.1 coordinate 1,611,563,311, forward strand.
GTCGACAAGAAGTGACCTACTTAGGTCATCTCTTATCGAAGGAGGGAAGACGATTGACCCCAGAGCGTATTCAAGCGATTGCCCAAATGACTGTACCATCCACACAGAGAGAAGTGCGTGCTTTCTTGGGTATCACCTCGTACTGTCGGCAGTGGATCCCAAACTTTTCTTTGCTAGCGAAACCTTTGTTGGCACTTACTCTCAAAGATACACCACACCCTCTTCCTTGGTCTGATGAATGTCAGAAGAGCTTTTCTGAATTGCGTGATGCATTGTGTTCTGCTCCGGTGTTGGGTACCCCTGACTATAGTAAACCTTTTACACTTTATGTGCACGAGAGAGAAGGTTGTGCGTTGTCAGTGTTGACACAACAGTTTGGAGGCAAGCAGCGCCCATGTGCGTATTTTTCGGCTACTTTAGATCCGGTAGCTAGGGCATTGCCTGGTTGCCTAAAAGCTACGGCAGCAGCAGCTGTTTCTATCCGTCAGTCTGCTGGTTTGGTATTGGATAATACATTGATTGTGATGGTCCCACATGCAGTGGATACCTTATTAAACAGTACGAAGACTCAGCACCTTACTAGTGCACGTCTGTCAGGTTATGAGTTGACGCTTTTGGCTAGTCATGTGCACATTAAGAGGTGCAACACATTGAATCCAGCTACATTGTTGCCGATTTGTGTAGAGACAGATTATCAAGGACAACATGATTGTGTTCTTAGGACAGAGGAGGAAACGAAGGGTAGAATTGATTTGAAAGATACTCCTCTTTCAAACCCTGATGGTACCCTATGGGTAGATGATTCATGCTTTAAGCTTCCGAATGGAGAGACGACTGCAGCATATGCTGTCCCAACTTTGCACACGATTGTTGAAACAGCGCGTTTTGCACAGAATTCAGCTCAGGCAGCTGAATTGATAGCCTTGACTAGAGCATGTGTGTTGTCAAAAGGAAAGAGATTGAATGTTTTTACTGATAGCCAGTATGCGTTTGGTGTTGCTCATAGCTTTGGACGATTGTGGAAAGAAAGAGGATTTCTTACTTCTCATGGTACGAAAATTCAGTATGGCCAATTAGTGAGTGAGCTTCTTGAATCGCTTACTTTGCCAACACAAATCGCCATTGTAAAGTGTAGTGCGCATAAAAAGGTTACAGATGATGTGGGTCGAGGGAATGCTTTGGCAGATGAAGTAGCGAGAGAAATAGCGAGAGATTTGACAAGTCGAATGTATGTTGCAGGTCCTGCAAGATGGGTTGTGGAAAGAGGAATGTGTGAAGATACAATAGAAAGTGTGAAGATGATTCAGGCAGAAGCTACTGAGAAAGAATTGAGTACGTGGAGAGAGAGTACGGGAATGTTGGATTCGACAGGCTGTTGGGTTGAGTTGTCAGAGCATCGGCGATGGTTGTTGCCAGATGCGTATGTGCTTCCAGTGGTTACTATGGCTCATGGGATGGCTCACATCAGCTCTAAAGGGATATGCAAGTTGTTGGCTCCGGTATGGCAGAATAGTGGAATTCCCAAATGTGCTGAGAATTTGGTTAAACACTGCATGATTTGCTTGATGCATAATCCTGGCAAGGGAACCCCAACTCCAGCTGGTCATTTTGCTCCTCCAACGTATCCGTTCGAGGTGTTGCAGATAGACTATATTCATATGGAAAGATGCAATAATTTGAAGTATGTCCTTGTGGTTGTTTGTGCCTTTTTCAGATGGATAGAGGCCAACCCCCTGAAGGATAATACTGCCTTGTCTACAGCCAAGGTTTTGCTCAAAGAGTTTTTCCCGAGGTATGGATTGCCGAGGATGGTCTGGAGTGATAACGGAAGTGAATTTGTGGGTCAGATTATGCAGAAAGTGTGTGCGGGTTTGGGAATTAGACAGAAGTTCCACGCAGCGAATCACCCCCAGTCAGCAGGCCTGGTCGAGTGCTATAACGGCACGTTAAAGCTGAAGTTGGCCAAGGTGCATGAGAGCTCTGGCCTCACATGGCCCGATGCTCTACCATTGGCACTTTTGAACGACAATACATTCTCGCGTGGGACTTAGCCCATACGAGATTGTTTTTGGACGCCCGGCGAATATTTGGGGTGTGCCGAGGCCAAGAGAATAGAGCGATATTGAGTACCCTATGTTGGTTGACTATTTACATGATTTGACTGCTAAATTGCGTGTTCTTCACCAACAGGTTCATGATACCTTACCTTCAGCTTCTGTTGACGGGGGACATGCGATCCAACCCGGCGACTGGATTCTGATCAGGAACGTCCAGAGGTCCAAGAACCTACAGCCGAGGTGGACTGATCCTTATCAAGTGCTGCTAGCAACGAGAACCGCTGTGAAAGTCTTCGGGAAAAAGAGTTGGGTGCATGCCACCCACACGAAAAGGATACCTCTGCCCTTACCGTATGATCAGTGGGTCTGGGAAGGCGTTGCCGATTCTGAGACTGAAAATGTCCCGAGATTTGTGCCTTTTAGTGATGCTCGTTTGAAATGGACTCAGTCGGAACGTGCGGATGATGGAATTTTGCAAGAAGCTGTGCCGCCGCATTTGAGACTGGACACTACGCATCCGGAGATTCTTTTTCAGGATCAAACTGTGCCGAATAAAGGACATTACAGTTTAAGGCCGAGGTCTAAAAAAGGACAAATAAAGTAATTTTTTTTGTGTATTGTGCTCTCTCAGACAAGAGACTATTTTTCTTTTTGCTTTTTCGAACCACCATCCGGGTTCAGCTGCAGGGTCGTGGTATAAGACTTAACGGGTGAACAGCGAATTAACGAAAGGTCTGTGGTTCTAGCTTGTCTAGGACGCCTGGACGCACACTTGAATGAAGAAGGAAAATTGCCACGAGCAGCACGTTAGAGGATGGAGTCTTTTGTACCTGAGAGAGATGTTGAGAAAATAGACCTTAAAATGAAATTCTGTACATTGATACATAGCAAATGTTTTATAATATCATGTTTTTTAATGTTTTTAAGTATTACGATAGCTTATGTGGGATGGATTGTCTATGCTACACAACAGACGTTTGCACCCACTTCCCAACCTATGCTTTCTTACACTACTGTTTCTTTGCATCAGTTCTATACGTTGCCTGAACATGAACAGACAAGGAGGTCAGAATTTGTCAACAACTTGTTTATACAGTTGTTGCATCAGCATCAGTTAGTAGTGAATACCACTAACTGTTGGGTTTGTGGTCTTATGCCGCATACGACCGATAAGGGTATGCCATATTTGGTTTTGCCTTTTTCTTTTAATGGGTCTGTGTGGGCTTTACAGACTATGTTTATCTATGCAAATGAGATACGCCCTTCACGTTCCCTTATGGATAACTCCAGCAATAGTGCCTTGATAAAGGGAATAGTAGATATGATCCGAGATATCGATGCATATAATGCTATCCCTAAGGATGAGATGCAGGCTTATGTTGGTTGGAATTTGACCGGATATAGTACCAGCTTGACTGAGAAGGAGAGACGAAAAAGGTCTCCCCCGATTTGGATTGTGCCCCATCAAGGTTATTTTTGTTTGCAAGGCACTGGTCGAAATCCGAAAGCTCAGCTAGGTAAGAGTGTGTGTGTTCACACCTATGTCTATTCGTCCCAGACTTCTCCACCGTTCGTACCAGCTAAAGGCACATATTTTGTTTGTCACCACAGAGCCTATACATGGTTGCCACCTGATTTTTCAGGTACATGTTATGTGGCATTTTTGCTTCCCCCTACATATACTACGGCTTCGGACTATCATAGAACGAGATATGGTAGAGGGGTCTTCGATAAGGAAGATACTGCAGGACAAGAAGCAGGAGATTTCTTCAAGGGTTTCCTGCCCTTTTGGGGTCCTATGATCAATAGTGGGCATATTCGACAGCTTGTCCGCGTTGTTGAAGCTACTATTAACGAGACAGCAGGTGCTCTTAGTAATTTTACAGCTGAGCTTCAAGTGGACCGCCTCATGACGTTGCAGAATCATATGGTTTTAGACGTCATACTTGCAGATCGAGGTGGAGTATGCAAATTGATCGGATCTAGTTCTTGCATTTACCTACCAGATAATGCTCCTACAGTGTACCAAGCCATCTCTAGGTAACATAAGATCTCTGAGTCTATCCATGTAGACAAAGGAGACTGGTCATTGACGGGATGGTTTTGGGAATTGCTGTCTAAATGGGGCTGGAAGATTTTGACATTCCTTGGTATGGTTTTGGCCATCCTTTTCTCTTGTTGTCTTTGCATCCAGTGTGGTCCCGCCATTTGTAGTCTTTGTGCTACTATGTGCGTTAGGAGACCTGTCCCAAGAGAAGTAGAGAATAATAGGATGATGCTACAGCAACACTTAGATGACCTAATGAAGATTGATATGGACCTAGATTCAGATTAACATGAGTTTAGGTTATTGCCTACGTAATGGCAAAGGGAGGGGCTGAGGTTCTGTAATTCTCGAGCCTGACTCCATTTTGTGTTGCCTTCACGTAGGCCTGTGAAAGAGGCCCGGCGAACAAGTGGCCTGGCCTTCTGAGTTCATGTATACATTAACTAGGTTTCTTTCGACTCTGAATGAACTGCAGAGAAACTGACATCTTCACCTGAAACTGGCCTCGCAAAGCCAATTTCCCTTAGTTTGATCCTTGTCTAAGATTGCCACTTAATGTTCAGGACCTCATTAACCTTTAGTTTCCTTGCACATGTTTTATCTTGTTCAGCATCTATTACTGTTTCCTTTATGTTCTGACATTACATGGGTTATGCTTTTCAATTATAAATTTGTCCGGCTTGCAAAGATTGAATTTGGGACATTCCTAATAATTAACTTTTGGGTTGGGTTACTGTAAATTGGGTTTTTGTTAATGTGATACTCAGTTAGAAAATGTGCCCTATTGGTTAGAATTTTGCGCAGTGGGTGTACATTTATAATGAGAATATGGTGTATAAAAGGAGATGTCTTGCCTTAGTAATTTGAACAGTCTCCTAGGAATATACATTGTGATGTATTGTTGGGATTTCTGTTACTAGCTGCAGCGAATAAACTTGGTCTCTGACGCCACCCAGAAGTATTCCGTGTCTCTGTATACCAAGACAGGTGGAACCCGAAGATTTCAGGTGTGTCCCTGGCACCGCTGGGTTCTGACCCTGTTCTTCACCCAAACCCATCTCTGCACAATACAACTTCTCTTCAACTCAAAGTCACAGGACTGCAGATGCCATGAATGCATTCTGCCTTTACTTCTGTTCTGTTCGGCGTGGCCCTAAAAAAATTACAAAATTGGCTAGAAGTTAAAAAAACATTATATTGCTTGTTAGAAAGATTATGTTTAAGGTGCAAACTTTAAAACATCTGCCAAAAGATTATGCATAGTTAAGCACAGGCAGGAATTGTGCAGGAAGATCAAAAGGGTAAGTGGTCCTGTGTGAGGGTCCTTATGAATAACATTAATGTGCTTACCTCAGAGGTCTACCCAGATACCTTCTTTTGTGTACCAAACATGCTCATGTGTGTCATTCAGGCAGGAACCCAATTCAAAGGATATTCAGGAAGAATCTGTATCTTACACTAACAGTGATCTATGACGTTTATATCTAATAAGCATACATATCTGCAGTATTGCATTGAAAAAGGTAACTATACCGGACTGGCCGTTCCGGGCATCAGGCTTTTCCCAGGGCTACTGGAAGGTAGGGGCCAGTTTAGTTTGGGGGGACCGGTTTTGTACAAGTGCAGGAGTTTTAAAAACACAGCAAAGTTCTTTGTATATTCAGCAGGTTTTGGTCAACAATACAAGTGCCAAGATAACTTTGGTGATTAATGTACCTGCTGGAGAGAGATGGGAGCGTGTTTTGTCTAGTGGCTGTTTTACTCATCTAAGGTAGCGCAGAGGGGTAAAATGCCTGCTGCAAAGATTGTGTACCATGCATATCAAAGAGCAATATTTCATGTGCATAGTTCAGTGGGTACTGCTTTGTGTTCACTTCTCGAATGAAACGACACTTGAATACATATGACCTGGCAGTTTGGGCTGGACTGGTCCCATTGGGTGCAGGATCAAGACTGATCTGCATATGGCTGGGTCCAAACTGGAAGGGTATGGTGAGCAAAAAACAATGGATTTAGGTCCAGATCTTTGTACTCGGGTGAATGTTTGACATTGTTCTGCATTCTGTCCATCTTGTTCTTTTTGCTTTTGTCATCCCGAGTGGGACGGGTATGTCCAGACGTGGGTCCCGTGCTCTCCATGCCACTGGAATCAAGCAATCCTGGCTGATGAGGGCTGATAGCCCGAAACTGGTCCTAGGATGCTTGTTTCCAGTCCAGGGAGGACCTGGCCTGGCAGTTCGGGCTGGACTGTTCCCATTGGGCGTAGGTTCAAGACTGATTTGCATATGGCTGGGTCCAAACTGGAATGGCATTGTGAGCAAAGAAACAATGGATTTAGGCCCAGATCTCTGTACTGGGGTGAATGTATGACATTGTTCTGCATTCTGTCCATCAGTTGTTCTTTTTGCTTTTGTCACCCCAAGTGGGACGGGTATGCCCAGACGTGGGTCTCGTGCTCTCCATGCCACTGGAATCAAGCTATCCTAACTGATGAGGGCTGAAAGCCCAAAACTGGTCCTAAGATGCTTGTTTCCAGTCCAGGGAGGACCTGGCCTGGCAGTTTGGGCTGGACTGTTCCCATTGGACGCAGGATCAAGACTGATTTGCATATGTTGCACGCTTTACATAAACCTGCATTCTCTATGAGTGTTTGCTTTTTCCTGAATTAAAACTAAAATAAACATGTTTATCCATTGTTTGAATTAAATAACGTTATAAGCTGTAACTGGTCAGTGAAATGCTAAACGTACTAAAAATTGGAATGTTTTGCTATTTCTAGCCACACCCCTGACTCCGCCCACTGATCCAATCTTCGGTTATTCCCACCCCCTGATTCTCCACCCACAGTTCCCCTACTTTTTTTTCCCCACTTCGACCACTGGCCTTACTGAGGATTAGAAACAGTGTGGAGCTGACTCGTGCGCGGAGGCACCCATCGGCAATTACTGCAGGACCGTAAGGGTCGACTGGGATCACTAGAGTGCAAAGCAAACACGAGTTAGGAATTGTTGTTTGGAGATCTAACAATTGGCCTGGTGTATAGCTTACCATACTTAATGGAAGAGGGTCTGCATCACTGGTCTCAGAGGGCGCAGACTTGCGCAAACGGGCTTTGCCATAGGTTCGCTTCTGGCGAACCAGCAGCACGCGCCTGCTGCACATGTACGTGCAACGTCCTTCATTAAGGCGGGCCAGCCAAAGCAACTAGAGCGCGTATAGAAATGGCAGCTCTAAATGCAATGTGCAGTGCAAAACTACTCACTTCCCATCAATCCCCCAACACCACAACTTGCTACAATGAAAATCTCAACAAAGTTTCTAAAAATAATGTAAAAAAGGATTAACAGATTTAGCCCAAATTCTTTTTTTTCAGAAAAAGGAGATCTGACTAAAAACGAGCGCAGGAGCAGCGCTAAGTCAAATTACACACCCGCAGCAACAAATAAGGTATCTGTCGATGAACTAGCAAGTCAAGTAATAATTGAAAACAAAACTCAAGAACCAAAAGCAGAGGAGAACTACACGTCAAGGCAGGCAACAGAACCATACAAACGTATTTGGATGTGCCCATGTCATGGCCTCCCAAACGTCCTTCAGGGACATTCCTTGGTCCTCAGCCCATTGAGCTGCCATGCCCTTAGTACAGCAACCCTGAATCCCTGCAGCAGCACACAAATGAGTGCAGCCACGGTGGACACAGAAGGCTTCTTGCCCTTAGCAGAGAGCCCAAAATGAAACAAACTCAGAAGCTCGAAATGAGGATTATAGGCACTTATCGATGTATGCCCAAAGAGAAATGCTACATCCATATGAGGGTCTGGGGTAAATGTACGAACAAGCCTGCATCAGTTCCCCAAAAACGACTAAAGATAAAACAAAGAGATGTAATTGGTCAGGTGTAGCTAAGATGAAATTCTATTTTGCCTGTTGGGGACATCCGATAAAGTTATTAGTCCACCGTAAGAGAATTGTCTTCTATTCTCTTTCTGACTCAAACACTTACACTCAGCACCACCCATTCACAGCTAGCTCTCAAAGGGACACCCTACATCATCATTCAGACTTACAGAATCAAGCAACTGAAAGTGAAAACATGATTTAAACAAGATACGCATGTCAGACATCTGTACTGGTTGTGTCATGAAAAGAATGGTAAAACTGTTGCTGCCAAAAAATGTTACATAATGTGGCCCATTTGTACCCTGGTATTGCACGTCAGTTGAGATAGTATGATATATGCAGCAGGCCCCACTGGTTTGCAACTGATTTGCCATCCACTGCTGAACAATATTGTGATACATGTGCGATTTGTCAAACCTATCAGATTAGAAAGGGTACCAAAGCTATCCAACTGTAAATCCTCTATGTTAGCGGCCATTCATCCATATCCAGAAGGCCATCATCCAAATGCTGTTTGTATATCTAGACCATTGTGAACAGGTAGCAAAGGCTACTGCTTCCATACTTGTACTTTACACAGTTGCTGGGGACAAATGACTTGGGCCACCCTTCCCACAAGCGATGTTCTTCTGGCGTCGTAACCTGCGCAGTTTATATGTGGGTCCCTTTCGGGTGGAAAGGCGGTTACCACTCAAACACTGCTGCGCATTCCATTTCTGCTCCCAAAATTCAATCTCAAATCCAAACAAGGGAGAAACAAAATACTACCATACCTAAGCGAACTGCACTAATCTGTTTCCCAGTGTATACCAAGTTGTGATCCCAAGAAAATGTTTTCGGTCTGGTATGCTGTTCACCTGAATTGGTGCGTCTGATCAAGCTGCAACTCACTATGTTTATGGTTACTGAAGGACTGGTTTGTGTCTTGTTACTCTGAATATGGTGTGCCTGCCATCAGAAATGTCTCTCATCCACAACACCCACCCGGGGCTTCCACCATGCATGGGCGAAAAAGAAGATAAAATTGAGAGTCTGCACAGTTCTTCACTATCCCGAGAAGAAGTATGTAGTGGGGCCCATCTAGCCATCATACTCATCAAGTTGTTAAATATTGGAGGAGGTGACGTTTTGACCCCAATACTCGTGAGCTACGACCAGGGATTTTGGAATGAAGTGATTGTGCGGCTGCGGCGATATTTGCCTAATTACAGATTTGCCTTATTTGCACTTAATTTATTGGTCACATAATCTGCAGATTTAACAAAAAAATGTTAGGGCCTTTTGGAATCTAGTTAAAACGGGTAAGGTTGAGGGTTCTGGCGCCTTAGTGCCTAACTTAAGCGAAGAGGTTTGGAGTTCTCACTTTAAAAAAGAACTATTTACTTACCTGTACACTATGGTTCTCCAGTATTATCTTTCATAGATTCACATGCTTGTATCTTCCCCGTCATCATGGTGGGAGTCTCCCGGTAAATGATAACCATAGCAGTAGAAGAAAAAACTGCCTGGAAGCCATAGAGCAGTGAAACCACTAGACAACCTCTCCTCCTCATTATGTGGCCCAAACTACAGCCAATCAGCTGCCTGCACCATCCTACACCATTCCCAGCAGAGCCACCATACCTCAGATTTCCAACAGCCCAACAGTGAGCTATGCAGGAAACCAGAGATAAAAAGGTGGTCTACCTAATAGAAACGGGGAGGCGGGCGGGCGCATGTGAATCTATGAAAGATAATACTGGAGAACCATAGTGTACAGGTAAGTAACTAGTTCTTTCTCCAGTATTCAATCTTTCATAGATTCACATGCTTGTATCAGAGTAGATACCAGTCCTTGTAGTTAGGGCGTTTCTAGGCTAGACCCCTTTCTTTTCTCGGGGCTGTGTGCCATAAATTCCTTTCAGAAAAAAGAACTCATTCTGAATTAAAAGATAGTAACAACCAAACATAGATATTCCAGATATTAGCATAAAGGGAAAAAACCACATTATGTATAAAAAACAGTAGCATAGAATTAATAAACATGTACCTTATTTAAAGAGATGTCGCAGAACTGCCTGTCCTACTGCCGCATCTGCTTTCCATTCCGTGTCCAGACAGTAATGTTTGGTGAATGTATGAACATTCGACCAGGTTGCTGCTCTGCATATGTCTGGAAGGGGTACTCCTGCTAGCAATGCAGAAGACGTCGCCATCTTCCGTGTATCATGGGCACGGACTTTCATGTCGAGAGGCCTTCCTGCTTTCTCTTGACAAAAGACAATGGCGGATGCAATCCATCTGGAGATGGAGGAACGTGAAAGGGCCAGACCTTTTCTGGGCCCCGAGTAAGAGACAAACAGTTGGTTTGATTTGCGAAAGCTTTTAGTCTTCTCAATGGAGAACTTTAGGCATCTGCCAATGCCTAAAGTATGAAGAGCTTTTTCAGCCACTGTAGAAGGATTTTTAAAATATGTAGGCAGGATCACAGGTTCATTTAGATGAAAAGCCGAAGGTATTTTAGGCACAAATTTCGGATTAGTCCATAGCATCACCTTATCCGGCCTGAATTGTATGAAGGGATCCTGTATAGAAAAAGCTTGGATCTCGCTCACCCTCCTGGCTGATGTGAGTGCCAGCAGTAATGCTACTTTCCATGACAGGAAGTTGTGACAAGACTGTGTTAAGCTGCCATGGGGGTGGAGGACGCTTAATTGGAGGAAACCTTCTGAATAGTCCTTTTAAGAACTCCTTGATTAATCTGTTAGACCACAGTGATGGGCATCCTGGAGATCTTCTGTATCTAGATATTGCAGCTAAATGGACTTTAATAGATGAGTGTGTAAGCCCTGATCTGACTAAATGCAGCAAATAAGGAAGAATTTGCTCAGGAGAAGACGTCAAAGGATGTACTGTATGAGCAAGACACCAATTACAGAATCGTTTCCATTTTGCAGTATATGTCTTGTTGGTAGACAGTGCTGCTGAACTTTGCAATATTTCACGACATTCCGGAGTGATATCTAATGACTGGAATTCGTGCTCAAAAGGTTCCAAGCCGACAATTTTAGAGAGGTCAATTGCGGATGAAGTACTTGGCCTCTGTTCATGGAAATCAAATCCCTGGTTATTGGGAGCTGTATTCTTGGCTCCACCGACAAATGAAGAAGCTCTGTATACCAAAACTGCCTCGGCCAGGCTGGGGCTATTAGTATTATTTGGCAAGGTTCTGATCTCATTTTCGTCAGTAATCTGGGAATTAGGGGAAAAGGAGGGAAGGCATAAGCAAACATCCCTGTCCATCGGAGGTGAAGAGCATTCCCTCTTGAACCCTGTTGAGGGAACCTGCTGGCATAATGTCTGCACTTTTTGTTGCTCTGAGTTGCAAACAGGTCCAGACTTGGCTTGCCCCACACATTGAAAATCCGATTCAGCTGGACATGACATTGTTCCCACTCGTGGCAAATGTCGGATGACCTGCTTAACAGGTCCGCTTTTGTGTTGTCTACCCCTGGAACATGTTCCACTTGCAGAGTTATGTTCTGACACAATAGCCATTTCCAGATCCTTTGTGCCTGAATCGACAGGGGTTTTGATCTCGTGCCACCCTGTTTGCGCAGGTAAAACATTGTTGTTGTGCTGTCTGTTCGCACTAAGACCGATGAACCTTGGATCCTGGGAAGGAAGGCCTGAAAGCCCATGAATACGGCTTTCAATTCCAAGAGATTGACGTGAAGTTTTGTCTCTTGAGGAGACCAAAGGCCTTGAATCTCCAGGTCTTGCAGATGTGCTCCTCAACCTCGTAATGAAGCATCTGATGTCATGACGTAGCTTGGTGATTGAAGTTCGAATACCAGGCCCTTTGTTAGGTTGCTCCTGATACTCCACCATGACATTGCACATTTGATCTGACAGGTTATGACCAGCTTGTCGTCGAAGGAACCCAGGGCTTAGACCCATTGTTTGTTCAGGGCTTCTTGAAGCGGTCTCATCTGTAAATGGCAGTTGGGAATCAATGGGATACAAGAGGACATCATTCCCAGTAATGACTTGAATATTCTGATGGAAGTGAACTTTTTTGTTGCCAGAGATGCAGTCAGATTCAAGATTTTTGTTATCCGTTCTTCTGATGGGTAAGCTTTCATTTCCTGTGTTTTCAAGATTGCTCCTAGGAATTGTAGAGTACAATTCGGAAGAAAAAATGATTTTTCCTTGTTTATCCGAAGGCCTAATTTTTGGAAGAGATCCGTGCACATCCGTAGAGATCTCTGTGTTGCCTGGAACGATGGTCCTTTTATTAACCAGTCGTCCAGGTATGGGAAAACCTGGAGACCTTGCTGCCTTAAATGCGCCACTATTGGAGCCATGCATTTTGTGAATACTCTGGGGGCAGACTTCAGGCCGAAAGGCAAAACTCTGAACTGGTAATAGCGCCCCGCCACCATGAATCGCAGATACTTCTTGTGTTTTTTGTGTATCGGAATGTAGAAGTATGCATCCAACAGGTCTAGAGAGACCATGTAGTCTCCCTTGCGGAGCAGTAGAAGAATTTCCCGTAAGGACAGCATACGGAAAGAAATTTTCTTTATATATGTGTTCAGATCTCTGAGGTCCAGTACCTGCCTCCATTTTGATGATTGCTTTTTCCTTATAAGGAAGAAGTGTGAATAAAAACCTGTTCCCCGCTGGTCTGATGGGACTTCCTCTATCGCTCCTTTCAGTATGAGTGATAAGATCTCTGCTTTGAGAGCTGCTATATGTTGATGAACTCTGCAGAGAGGTGGACGATTTGGAGGCCTTTGTAAGAATTCCAGGGTGTGACCCTGTGTAATGATGTCTAATACCCATCTGTCCGATGTTATGGACTGCCAATGCGGGAGAAACTGAGAGAGGTAGTGGAACTGGTCGATCTGAAGCGGTATTAGGGGCGCCTGAGGAACATCACTGTCTGCGACCAGAGTCTTGCTTCCCTCTGGCGGCTGACTTTCTTCTTCCTTGTTGTTGGAAGGAAGTGTTCGAGGTCCGATATTGCTGGTTGGAGGAGTACTGACGGTATCCCTGTTGGTTGTAAGGTTGGTACCGATTAGTTAGGTAAGAGGAACGTTGCTGTTGAAAGTGTCCTCTGGATCCTCGGCCACGAAAGGACTGATAACAGCCTTGCTGTAATGATCCCAAGGATCTAGCAGTATCAGTATCTGCTTTTATCCCCTGCAACGCTTCATAAATCTGTTTCCCAAAGAGGCTTTCGCCATTAAATGGCATGTCCAAGATTTTAGACTGGACCTCCGGTCGAAAGGATGTAGCTTTGAGCCATCCTTGCCTCCGTAGGGTTACCGCCCCAGCCATCTGGCGGAAAGCTATAGAAGCTATGTCCATTGCCACGTCTATGGACTCCGATGCTGCTCTGGCTCCATCCTGCAGGATGGTAGTCGCCTCCTCTTTCTTGTCTTCCGGAAGGTGCGACAGGAATGGTGCGATGTCAGACCACATCTGTCTATTGAACCGGCTCAGAAGGGCCATTGCATTGGTTGCTTTTATGGAAGCTGCTGCCATGACTGCAAAACGTTTACCTATGCCATCCATCTTCTTGCCCTCCTTATCAGGGGACGCCACACATGTAGCCATTGGGTTCTTGGAGCGCTTCTGCGCTGCTTGAGTCACAACCGAGTCCGGTCGAGGATGACCAATAAGACATGCTGGAGCCGTCTCTATAGCGCGATACTTTTTGTCCAGCTTGGGTATGGAAGCTGGGACGGAGGCTGGGTTCTTCATCAGTTTGAGTCCTTCATCCCAGATATGGTCAATAATTGGAATGGCTCTTACCGACTTCCTGGAGGACTCCTTGAAGTCGTAAAGGAAACATTTGCTTTCCTTGATTGGCATAGAAAGCTTGAATCTTTTAACCGCTTTTTCCATCAAATCATGAAAACTGGCTATGTCCTCTGGTGGAGAGCTTGATTGAGGCAAAGGTGACACCGGGGACGTTGGAGCAATATATTGGTCCCATTCATCTCCAACCTCATCATCCTGAGGAAGTTCCCCTTCCTCCTCTTGATCGTCCCGATCAGAATCATTTAAGTCATCACGAATTGTAATAACATTTTGGACCTCCGTCCGAGGAGGAGGAGGCGGCTGAGTCGGGGGTGTCTCCTTTGCAGGTTGAGAGACTTTCTCAGCGGCCGCGGAAGCATTATCTTCCGTAAAGCGACGGTAATAGCTATCAATCATGCTTCTTAGGTCTGATATTAAAGAAATAGGCACCAACATGGCCTCTTCCCGCACAGGCGTATCCACTTCCTCTTCATCCTCATAGTGATAGGCCTGGTGAAATGACTCGTATCTCATCTGGCCTTTGACCGGCCGATCAGTAAAAGTGAAGTGCTCCTGGGCCTCTTGGTGGTCTTCCTCATCGGAATCCTGATGTTTAATATGGAGCTGCGAAGGACTGTAAGCAACACCAAAGGATCCTTCCTCCTCTGATTCCTGGCAATGCAGAATGGTAGAGGGCAGTAGAGGTGAAATCTTCGGCGTGGAAAACTCCCCTTTTTTGCTTGTCAACGCTCCCGTCGACGGAGCAATCCTCTTTATGGAAATATATGTTGAAGTTATCTTTGTAGGAGATGGCATCGTCGACGATTTTTTTCGTCGTCGACGGGGCCGTCGACGGAACAATCATCCGCATCGTCGACGGGATACTCGTCGACGAAGATCTTGCCGTCGACGAAGGTCTGGCACTCACCGTCGACGGAGTCGTCGTCGTCGTCGACGAAGCTGTCGTCGTCGACATTGTCGTTTTCGTCGTCGTCGACGAGATGGTCGTCGTCGAGGTCATCGACGGGGCCGTCGATGGAACAATCATCCGCATCGTCGACGGGATACTCGTCGACGAAGATCTTGCCATCGACGAAGGTCTGGCACTCACCGTCGATGGTGTCGTCGTCGTCGTCAACGTCGACGAAGCTGTCGTCGTCGAGATTGTCGTTGTCGTCGTCGACGGCGAGATGGTCGTCGTCAAGGTCGTCGACGGTCTCGTCGGCGATCTGACTGGAATTTCGGTAGATTTCGCCGTCGGAAGCGACGACGGAGCCTTCTTTTCTGAGGAAGGCTTGAGAGGAGTTGGAGGGAGTGAAGTAGAAGGTTCACCTTCTTTAGATTTTCCTGCTTTTTGTTTCCTCACATCTCCCTTTTCCTCAGAGGACCCTCTTTTTAGTTTCTTAGAGGTGTGTCCCTTGGCTTCTCCCTCAGACTCCGAGTCTTGAGATTTTCTTTTCTGAAGCCATAATAAGAGGCGCGCTTCTCTATCCTTCAGAGTTTTGGCAGAGAAGGTCCGGCAATACTTGCAGTCCTTAGGAATATGCTTAGGGTACAAACAGTACAAGCACTCCTTGTGAGGATCTTCAGAAAACAGTCTGGCCTTGCCACAGGACCTGCAAGCTCTGAAAAGGCTCTTCTTGGAGCTTTCAGACATTTTGAATGAAATGAAGCTTGATAATAAAAGAACAGTACCTGTCTTCCAACTATCAAAGATCAAAAGTTCAGTTAAAAGAGAATAAACTGAGCAGAGCTCAGGGAGACTCCTTCTCACACGAAGGCGGTTGGAAATCTGAGGTATGGTGGCTCTGCTGGGAATGGTGTAGGCTGGTGCAGGCAGCTGATTGGCTGTAGTTTGGGCGACATAATGAGGAGGAGAGGTTGCCTAGTGGTTTCACTGCTCTATGGCTTCCAGGCAGTTTTTTCTTCTACTGCTATGGTTATCATTTACCGGGAGACTCCCACCATGACGACGGGAAGATACAAGCATGTGAATCTATGAAAGATTGAATACTGGAGAATCTGTATTCCCAAACCAATAGGCCACTTTCCACCACCCTCTCCTCTACACCTAAGAGGACATCTGTCTCCTCTGATCCCGCCCTGCACTATGCAAGTAGTCGTTGCTGTTTTGAAGAGCAAACACACAGGAAAAGCCCCAGGTTTGGATAGAATCCCAGGAGACCTGTTTCGCAGTGAACCGAAGGTATGTGCTCCCTACATTTGAGTTCTGTTTAATGCTATTCTTCAGGGCATGGAGGTTCCGCACACGTGGCTTGGGGCAGAAATTATACCCATATTCAAAAAGGGCTCGCCTCTGGACCCGGTGAATTATCGCCCAATCAGCTTAATCGACGTCCTTCAAAAACTGTTCGCCCGCTTTTTATTATCAAGGCTGTAGACTTGGATGGACGAGCATCAGATTCTCACCCCCCTACAGGCTGGCTTCCGGGCCAAGGTCTCCACCATCGACCTACTATTTAGACTCCAACTAATTCACTGGAAAGCTGAGGTTATGGAGGGGGGTAGTTTGTATCTGATATTCATAGATCTAAGAGCTGCATTTGATTTGGTCCATAGAGATAAGCTCTGGGGCATATTGAAAGATATGGGTATTCCTTTATACATCTGCCACCTGCTACAACGATTGCACCAAGACACCTTTGCAAGGGTACGGTTTGGAAAAAAGGGGGAACTTTCTGCACCATTCCCTGTGGAAAGGGGGTCAGGCAAGGGTGTGTCCTGGCCCCCACCCTCTTTTCTCTTTTTCTGAATGGCCTGATAGCTGACCTTTGGGCAAGAAAGATTTAGATTCTCCTCGATTGGCAGATCGTAAGATCCCTGCTCTCATGTTCGCGGATGACATGCTTCTTCTGTCAAAATCATCCATGGGCATCCAGCGAACATTGGAAGCATTCTGTCAATTTTGTAAAAATAGAAATTTGAAGATCAATCGTTCCAAAACTAAATACATGGTCTTTCGAGCCAACACAGTAAATTGCCCTCATCCCCATATAGATGGTATGGCCCTTGAGAGAACCTCAACATTTGATTACCTAGGGGTGACCTTGAATGACCGGATAGATTGGGGGACACAAGTCGCTAAAGCCAACCTGAAGCTGGCACAAGCATCCGGGGGTATTCTTAAGGTTTACAACGACTGCTCCCAGAAAATCCTAGGTCCCCCGTTAGAAATCTACAAGACCCAAGCCAGGGGAGGAGCACTCTATGGGGTTGAACTCTGGGGACATGTTAACGCTAATCCTCTCGCTTTGACTGAGAACGATTTCCTCAGACGTCTTTTAAGACTCCCCCAGAGCACCCCCATCTCCCTTTGCGACTTGATTTGGGCACGGTCCCTATTTTGGACATATCTGCCAATCGCCCCCTTCTTTTCTGGAGACGGCTTTGGAGTACGCCCGAGCTCTCCAGTTACAGAGAGGAACTTAAGGACCTGTTATCTATTTTGGGGGTGGGGAAGATCCCTTGGATCACGCATGTCAGAAACCTATGCTACGAAATAGCGAGGCCAGATATCTGGCTTCTAACGGAATGGACATGTCCCCTTATCTCAAAAAAGGCCCTTGCATCTGCCCTTAAGGAATATCGCTTGCCTAGCCTATCACGAAATAGTACTTTAGGTGTTTTGAGTTCTAGATTCTTGGAGGTAAAGTCCGTTTATCATTTTGAGCAGTTCTTTGACCAAATACTGCCCCTTTTGCCTAAGAAATTATATCTGCAATTCAGATATGGAACACCCCCACTTAGGGCCTACACTAACAAGTGGATGGGCGCACCCACCCCTGTTCAGGGTGGTCCAGGGTGCGACGCTAGTGTAGAGTCTGATTTGCATGTTTTGCTATTCTGCCCTCAATACAAAAAGACCAGAGTTAAATGGATTGTTCAATTATTTAAGAACCTGGGCCTTAGGAATTATCTCGAGGTCTATAGAATTCTAAAATATATGATACATCCTTTATGATGGCATTGGTCACTTCCAGGTTTTTATTTTCAATGTAGTGTACTAGAAGTGCAAAGATTAAATCAATGGGAATAGGGAGACGCATAGTATCTGCCTCTCCCCTACAGACCTGAAACGTGGGATGTTTATTGGTTCTACCTGTTGGTTAAACTCTTACCCCCAGATGCATCAAGCATCCATTTTGCGATTCCTTATTAGCGAAAAATAAGGATTCGCTAATAAGGAATAGCAAAATGCTATGCATGAATCGCTAAAAAAAATGCGATTTCTTAATATTCCTTAATTGCGACTCGCAAATTGCGAGTCGCAATTAAGGAATACCTCCTAGAGGCCCATAGGAATGAATGGGAAGACATTCTCAATTTGCGATTAGCAATTAGCGAATAGCAAATTGAGAATGCAATTTCAAGGGTGCAGGGGTGTCCAAAGGACACCCTGTTGCACCCCTGAAATTAATCTGTGCACATATGTTCGCAACATGAAACTTTGAAAAATGCACAAAAGTGCATTTTCAAAGTTTTTGCAAATTACCATGAAGTTCAACTTCATGGTAATTTGCTCCCCCTAATAGCGAAATCGCTAATTTTTTTACTTTGTTGCATTGCATTTAAGGAATCTCAATTTGGGATTCCTTAAATGCAATCGTAATTTAAGGAATCTCAATTTAGAGATTCCTTAAATTGCGATTTTTGCATCCCAAATGCAAAAATACAGAATCTGCCCCTTTGCGACCAGATTTTCCTTTCATGCATCTGAGCCTTAGCCTATAATATTGTAATTATCTGATTATCTAAATGTACTGTTCGTCGGTCTTTTTATCTGATTTTAGGGCATTTTTATCTGATGGTTTTAACTTTATAATCTTATTGTCTGAGATTTACTAGTGTTATCTTATGTATTTAATGTTGTTTTTTATTTCTGTTGGTCATGGAATACCCAGAATTTTGCCTTTCATTGTAACTTTTTGTACTGCTTTTATGGCCGTAAAAAAATGTGTTTCTCGTTCACCTTTAGGTTGCTTATTGATATAGGTTTGTGTTAAACAGGTAATAATGAGGTGCACCCACTACTCAGAGAGGGTTACCAAGTATAAAAATGATGAAATAATGATGTAATACTATTACAAAATGTGCCGCTTTATGCTGCATAATTTGCCTTTCATGCCGCATAATTTATTCAACCCGGCTGCATAATTTGGCCCTCTCCTGCCGCACAATTCCAGATGCGCTGGCAAAGACCTCCAAATTAGCGGAACATATAAACTGATTTTATAGAATAAGGATTGACTCTGTATTTCATCTTAGAGGCCAGGGGTGGGTTTTTGGTTGAAATGGTGTTGAATGTTGAACTGATACCCTTGACATTTTAGTGGGGATATTTGAGCCTGTTGATAATATATGTGAAAGTATTAAGGATTTACGCTCAATTGATGATGGATTAGAGTAGTGAGGCCTCTGGTCTTGGTAGAGGTGAGGTATAATTTTTTTAATTTGTTTCCATTATTGTTGTTCTCCTACTAATTTACAATCCTGTCTGGAGTCTCACTTGAGGAAATAGTACTTCCCCAACTTACCCCTTCACCACTTTTGATGATGATGATGACAATGATTACAAAGTTGATGATAATTTGGGTAAGGATGCCTTAGGGAGTAGACACGATGGGCAAGAAGTATATCAACAGATGAATATTGAATTGTCTGGGTTATATACTTAGTTGAACAATACAAAATATCTCAAGAGGGAGAGATTGTCAAACAAGGTTTTAAATGCATTGACTTGTTTTAGTACAAATTAACCTGATTCAGCCATGTGTTTTTTGCTCATACTAACTTATCCTACTGGAAGTGCCCGAGTCCCAGACTTAGTTAAATTTTGCATACTAACGATCAGCCAAAGCCATTTACACATCGAATTCACCTGAGCCCAGGTATCCACCTGCTTGTCCTCTTGGTGAGCATTTGGTCACGTGATCGATACTAAGACTTGAGAGAGTATGTAGGGTACATATTTAAATCTTGCCTTCTCTCAAGGAACCTAACTCTGTTGTTGATCTATATGTAAGCACTGTGATTCACAGACTGTCCATCTCTGTAATATAAACAGTGGCGGCTCGCACAGGCAAGAGCGGTGAAGCGGGAAGGGGTGGTTGACGTCTACAGACAACGGGATAAGTAATATTAAATTAATAAAACCACATACTTTACGCTCGCTGCGTCAGCATTGCGGCGACCACAAAGTAAGTGGTTTTATTTATTTACTTAATATTGCTTATCCCATCGTCTGTCGACTTCCACCACCCCACGCCCTGCCCCACTGCTCTTACTTTTACGAGCAGCTATTGAATATAAACCCAAGCAACACAGAATTGTCTTTAACACGCGTCACTCAGCAGGATGATCAGCAGGCAGTCCAGCAATACACATTAGACAGAATGTTCCAAACACAGCCAGCACAACACAGGAATTCTCATATTGTTGAGTATCACTGTGATCAACATGGTGCTTACAACATGCACTACCACACAACTGAACAAATTCAGATAGAAGTCAATGCATTCATCAAACACAGCCCAAAATGAATTCGTATATCGATTATGGCAGCCAGTAGAACTGGTTATCACCAGTAGTTTTACACACACGGGCATTCTTCTACCAGCGAGAGGGCCTGCCAAGTGCCAACAGTCCTAGAACAGCACGAATTTATGATCCTGCCGTCTTATTTTACATGTCGAACTCCATGAATGTTTTAAAAAAATATATATTTCATTGATTTTCTCTTTATCCGTTGCATTCATGAACACAATTTATACATTACTCTGTAAATAAGCAGGGAATCATACATTTGTTGGTTACATTTATATTACAGCCATCGGTTTAACTGAAATTGTTATCACTATATCAGGTGTACATATACTTCTTCCATGAGTTACAAAAACTTCCAATAACCGGATTGGCACTTAAGTTATAACAACTTTCCATCTCACCTCCCCCCATTCTGGCTGACCTGGTCCAATCTCGATTTTATTGCTGCGTCTCGGTCCCCTCTGTGCTACGGTCATAGTGCTAGTGTGTGTACTATCTGATTGTGCGTCTTGCCTGTACCTGCGCTGGGTTCTACCACTCAGTGTTACGTCAAGTCAATGTGTATCCGCTATACATTAGAGTGCTAGGTAGGAAATCGAGTTCTATAGCTTTGAAGGCCTTCAGTATGACAGCCCATTCCATAGAGACCTGGTTCTTCCTTAGCCCTCGGGCCTCCTCTTGCCGTATAGCTGTGCTCCCAGCTCCACCCCATCGCATTGCCTCACTGTGCTGTGTGTATACTGTTGGGGGTTTTACCGACTTCCATCTCATTGTTATGGACCATTAGGCTGTTACTAAAGCTAGCTCTAAAAATTGGAGCTGCACTTTCTATGAGGCGGTGCATTTGCGAAGCCCTAATAACCATCCTGCGACTGTTCCCCACTTTGAAGGTGTGTTACTGCGTCTATGTTTCGCCGTTCTTCCTCTCAGTACAATCTAAGTCGTGGACAAGACCATAACATGTGGACTAAGTCCACTCCTTCTGCCTTGCATTGGGGGCAGTAGTGTTGTGTGTTCAGGAACATCTGTTATAGACGGTGTGGTGTAAGGTAGGCCCTGTGTAGAACCATGTATTGTATGAATTTAAATTTTGTATTTCGGGTCACTTTTTTAGGGTATTATAAAATGCTGGCCCATTCCTTGTCGGATATCTCCTTTTCTATTTCCCCAGACCATTTTTTTCGCAAGTCGTTGAGGGACATCGCAACCTGTGTCCATTAACGAGATGACGTCCTTCACCCGTTAAGTAGATTGCCTGCACTAATTCATGTGTTGGTGGGTTCTTCCCTGTTAGAAGCCCAGTGTTTCTTCAAGTACTGTATTATGACAGCGTGCGTCATATATAAGTGGTGTGGTACCCTATTCACTCGTGCAAAATGCTCATGGTCTAGAAGATTTTATTACTCATAGTGCCCCTACAGTATCGACCCCTCCTACAGTCCAGGCCAGAATTCTGCGTCTCGTGATTCGTCCATTGGACAGTAGGATCCCTAACAGTGGGATGTTATCTGCGTATGGAAGACAGCAGTGCGTGTACTGTATTGCTTTTTTCAAATATGCAAGCGCAGTTCGTAACAGCGACGGCTCATCTTGGGGGATATTGCTTTTGGGCAACAGTAATGAATGTTCACCCGCTACTTAGTGAAACTTACTTTCACCTAACATAAGAAGGTACCAATTCACACCAACAGCACATTCTTCTCAAGATGAATCAGACTCCGGTCTGAGATGGAAAAGTTGAACCATTTCGGAAGTCAATCCCAGACTAATGAAAGCTCTGCACTACATATTCTGCACTATAGATATGCCAGTAACACAATATACTGTTTTACATCATTGTAAATACCACAAAACAAAAGAGAACTCAAAGCGTTAAATTCAGGAAATCAGAGAAGCTGCAGTTGTCCCTGGAGTCCTAGGCCACCAGTGGTAAATGGCAGAACCCAACATGGGTCCTATCAGTAATCCCAGAGTGAGAGAAAAGTCCTAAAAGATGATAAACCTGAGTGAGACCAAAATGGAGTTTCAGAGTCTGGGGACAGGTTGAAAAAGAATAACCAAAGATACTTCTACCTCTGATGAGAGAAAGTTAAAAACATGCATCTTACCTGGGGTCCACACTGCACTTGCCAGTTCATGTAAACATTAAAGGATACTGGGTGAGACATAATCAACAATCAATCAGGAAACACAGCATGGGTTTAATTTTGTAAAATAAGGAAAGCCGTCAAAATAGAGACAATAAAGGTCAAGAGTGCCCCATCTTGAAATACCTGTGTAGGACCTTTGAGGTATCCACCTTGGGATTTTTCTTCGAAGGCTTCCTGGATAGATATGATGGAGAGGTGGGACGTAAACAAGGATTAGGACACACAAAGGAAGCTTTCAGCAGTAAAAGGTGGAATGGAGAGCTGTTATCTAGTTCCTAACTTTTCACCGACTACACAGCTGTTACTGCTTCAGCTAGGATTAAAACAAGCATTTGCAATGCAATAGGTCTCGTATTAGGAAAGTTTGAGCTATTGGTATTGTAAATGACAGATTTTGTATTTATGTGTTGGTTTTGAAAATAGCGAAATTAATAGCTTTGTCATTTACAATGCCAATAGTTTTAACTTTCGCAAATGTGACACCTATAGCATTTGTAATGCAATATGTGTTGTATTTACGTGACTTAGATGTATTGATATTACAAATAACAATGGCTTTTATTTTTCTTAATAATTAATACTTAAATAAAAGTTACTGTTATTTATAATGGTAATAGCTTACACTTTTGTAAATAACTTTTGTGAAGATTATGTTCAGTGTATTTTATTGTGACGGAAATCCAAGAACAGAAGTGAAATATTAACATCTTTTTGTGACATTTGTAATAAAGCTTGAAACATTGAGAGAACATATTTAAACCAGTTGTTGTTGAATGGTTTGGACAGATTGATGCTGTGGTGGCGCTGAGTGATGTTGTGGTGGCGACGAGTGATGCTGTGGCGTTCATTGATGCTGTGGTAGCGCATAGTGATGGTTTGGGGCTTCTGAGTGATGCTGTGGTGGTGCGGAGTGATGCTGTGGTGATGTAATAGATAGAGTGAGGGCGATAGATAGAGGGAGGGCGATATATAGAGGGAGGGAGGGTGATAGAGTGAGGGAGGGCGATGGAATGAGGGCGATAGATAGAGTGAGGGCGATGGATAGAGTGAGGGCGATAGATAGAGTGAGGGAGATAGATAGATAGAGTGAGGGCGATAGATAGATAGAGTGAGGGAGATAGATAGATAGAGTGAGGGCGATAGATAGATAGACAAAGTGAGGGCGATAGATAGATAGACAAAGTGAGGGTGATAGATAGATAGACAGAGTGAGGGCGATAGAGTGAGGGCGATCGATAGATAGATAGACAGATAGAGTGAGGGCGATCGACAGATAGATAGACAGATAGAGTGAGGGCGATAGAGTGAGTGCGATAGATAGATAGACAGATAGAGTGAGGGCGATAGATAGATAGATAGACAGATAGAGCGAGGGCGATAGATAGACAGATAGATAGAGTGAGGGTGATAGATAGATAGAGTGAGGGCGATAGATATATAGACAGATAGATAGAGTGAGGGCGATAGATAGAGTGAGGGCGATAGATAGATAGAGTGAGGGCGATAGATAGATAGAGTGAGGGCGATAGATAGAGTGAGGGCGATAGACAGAGTTAGGGCGATAGAAAGATAGAAAGATAGACAGATAGATAGACAGATAGATAGAGTGAGGGGGATAGATAGATAGATAGATTTGATAGATAGATAGATAGATAGATAGATAGATAGATAGATAGATAGATAGATAGATAGATAGATAGATAGATAGATAGATAGATAGATAGAGTATGACTACAGATGGATAGATAGATAGATCGAGTGAGGGTGATAGATAGATGGAGGTGTAGAGAGAGGTAGAGAGAGGGATGTAGAGAGAGGGGTGTAGAGAGAGTGGGGTGTAGAGCGAGTGGGGTGTAGAGCAAGTGGGGTGTAGAGAGTGAGGGGTGTAGAGAGAGAGGGGTGTAGAGAGAGAGAGGGGTGTAGAGAGAGGGGGGTGTAGAGAGAGGGGTGTAGAGAGAGAGGGGTGTAGAGCGAGAGGGGTGTAGAGAGAGAGGGGTGTATAGAGAGTGGGGTATAGAGAGAGGGGTGTAGAGAGAGTGGGGTGTAGAGCGAGTGGGGTTTAGAGAGAGTGGGGTGTAGAGACAGAGGGGTGTAGAGAGAGAGGGGTGTATAGAGAGGGGTGTGTAGAGAGAGGGGTGTAGAGAGAGAGGGGTGTAGAGCGAGAGGGGTGTAGACAGAGGGGTGTATAGAGAGAGGGGTATAGAGAGGGGTGTGTAGAGAGAGGGGTGTAGAGAGAGAGGTGTAGAACGAGAGGGGTGTAGAGAGAGGGGTGTAGAGAGAGGGGTGTAGAGAGAGAGGGGTGTAGAGAGAGGGGTATAGAGAGAGGGGTGTAGAGAGAGAGAGGGGTAGAGAGAGAGGGTTGTAGAGAGAGAGAGAGGGTGTAGAGAGAGAGGGGTGTAGAGAGAGAGGGTGTAGAGAGAGGGGTGTAGAGAGAGAGGGTAGACAGAGAGAGGGGTGTAGAGAGAGAGGGGTGTAGAGAGAGAGTAGGGTGTAGAGAGAGAGAGGGGTGTAGAGAGAGAGAGGGGTGTAGAGAGAGGGGTGTAGAGAGAGGGGTGTAGAGAGAGAGGGGTGTAGAGAGAGGGGTATAGAGAGAGGGGTGTAGAGAGAGAGAGGGGTAGAGAGAGAGGGTTGTAGAGAGAGAGAGAGGGTGTAGAGAGAGAGTGGTGTAGAGAGAGAGGGTGTAGAGAGAGGGGTGTAGAGAGAGAGGGTAGACAGAGAGAGGGGTGTAGAGAGAGAGGGGTGTAGAGAGAGAGTAGGGTGTAGAGAGAGAGAGGGGTGTAGAGAGAGAGAGGGGGGTGTAGAGAGAGAGGGGGGTGTAGAGAGAGAGGGGGTGTAGAGAGAGAGAGAGGTGTAGAGAGAGAGGGGTGTAGAGAGAGAGGGGTGTAGAGAGAGAGGGGTGTAGAGAGAGAGGGGAGTAGAGAGAGAGGGGAGTAGAGAGAGGGGTGTAGAGAGAGTGGGTCTAGATAGAGAGGGGGCGTAGAGAGGGGGGTGTAGAGAGAGGGTATAGAGAGAGAGCGGTGTAGAGAGAGGGGGCTGTAGAGAGAGGGGGTGTAGAGATAGGAGGTGTAGAGAGAGGGGGTGTAGAGAGAGGGGGTGTAGAGAGAGGGGGTGTAAATAGAGGGGTGTAAAGAGAGGGGGTGTTGAGAGAGGGGGTGTAGAGAGAGGGGGTGTAGAGAGAGGGGATGTAGAGAGAGGAGGTGTAGAGAGAGGGGGTGTAGAGAGAGGGGGTGTAGAGAGAGGGGGGTGTAGAGAGAGGGGGGTAGAGAGATGGGGTGTAGAGAGAGGGGTGTAGAGAGAGGGGGTGTAGAGAGAGGAGGTGTAGAGAGAGGGGGTGTAGAGAGAGTGGGGTGTAGAGAGAGGGGGTGTAGAGAGAGGGGTGTAAAGAGAGGGGGTGTAGAGAGAGGGGTTTTGAGAGAGGAGGTGTAGAGAGAGGGGGTGTAGAGAGAGGGGTGTAGAGAGAGGGGGTGTAGAGAGAGGGGGTGTAGAGAGAGGGGGTGTAGAGAGAGGAGGTGTAGGGAGAGGGGGTGTAGAGAGAGGGGGTTGTAGAGAGAGGGGGTCTAGAGAGATGGGGTAGAGAGAGGGGGTGTAGAGAGAGGGGGTGTAGAGAGGGGGGTAGAGAGAGGGGGTGTAGAGAGAGGGGGTGTAGAGAGAGGGGGTGTAGAGAGAGGGGGTGTAGAGAGAGGGGGGCATAGAGAGAGGGGGGTGTAGACAGAGGGGGGTGTAGAGCGAGAGGGGTGTAGAAAGAAGGGTTGTAGAAAGAGGGGGGTGTAGAGAGAGGGGGTAGAGAGAGGGGGTAGAGAGAGGGGGTGTAGAGAGAGGGGTGTAGCAAGAGAGGGGTAGAGAGAGAGGGGGTGTAGAGAGAGAGGGGTGTAGAGAGAGAGGTGTAGAGAGAGAGGGGTGTAGAGAGAGAGGGGGGTGTAGAGAGAGAGGGGTGTAGAGAGAGAGAGAGGGGTGTAGAGACAGACAGAGGTGTAGATAGAGAGAGGGGTGTAGAGAGAGAGGGGGTAGAGAGGGGGGTGTAGAGAGGGGGGTGTAGAGAGAGGGGGTGTAGAGAGAGGGGTGTAGAGAGAAAGCAGTGTAGAGAGAGGGGGTGTAGAGCGAGAGGGGTGTAGAGAGAGAGGGGTGTAGAGAGAGAGTGGGGTAGAGAGGGGGGTGTAGAGAGGGGGGTGTAGAGAGAGGGGTTGTAGAGAGAGGGGGTGTAGAGAGAGGGGGTGTAGAGAGAGGGGTGTAGAGGTAGGAGGTGTAGAGAGAGGGGGTGTAGAGAGAGGGGGTGTAGACAGAGGGGCGTGTAGAGAGAGGGGTGCAGAGAGAGGGGGTGGGGAGAGAGGGGGTAGAGACAGGATGTAGAGAGGGGGTGTAGAGAGAGGGGGTGTAGAGAGAGGGGGTAGAGAGAGGGGGTGTAGAGAGTGGGGGTGTAGAGAGAGGGGGTGTAAAGAGAGGGGGTGTAGAGAGAGGGGGGTGTCGATAGAGGGGGTGTAGAGAGAGGGGGTGTAGAGCGAGGGGGTAGAGAGAGGGGTGTAGAGAGAGGGGTCTAGAGAGAGGGGGTGTAGAGAGAGGAGGTGTAGAGAGAGGAGGTGTAGAGAGAGGAGGTGTAGAGAGAGGGGGTGTAGGGAGAGGGGGTGTAGAGAGAGGGGATGTAGAGAGAGGGGGTGTAGAGAGAGGGGGTATAGAGAGCGGGGGTGTAGAGAGAGGGGGTGTAGAGAGAGGGGGTGTAGAGAGAGGGGGTGTAGAGAGAGGGGGTAGAGAGAGGGAGTGTAGAGAGAGGGGTTTTGAGAGAGGAGGTGTAGAGAGAGGGGGTGTAGAGAGAGGGGTGTAGAGAGAGGGGGTGTAGAGAGAGGTGGGTGTAGAGAGAGGGGGTGTAGAGAGAGGAGGTGTAGAGAGAGAGGTGTAGAGAGAGGGGGGTGTAGAGAGAGGGGGTTGTAGAGAGAGGGGGTTGTAGAGAGAGGGGGTTGTAGAGAGAGGGGGTGTAGAGAGAGGGGGTAGAGAGAGGGGGGTGTAGAGAGAGGGGGTGTAGAGAGGGGGGTGTAGAGAGAGGGGGGTGTAGAGAGAGGGGGGTAGAGAGAGGGTGTGTAGAGAGAGGGGGTGTAGAGAGGGGGGTGTAGAGAGGAGGTGTAGCGCGAGAGGGGTGTACCGAGAGGGGGGTGTAGAGAGAGAGGGGGATGTAGAGAGAGAGGTGTAGAGAGAGGGGTGTAGAGAGAGGGGGTTCACACAATTGTAGTGCCTCTGCATTTCTGATTATACAGCGAAGATTCCCTCACTCTTTTGACCACCACCCATTCTAGCACTTTCAAATTGTGCCTCTTGGACATCATGATGCTGACACTACCCGCTGCCGGAAACCAAGCCCCTCGGAGATCATCTGTGACCCTCTTGCAAATTTCGCTACTGTAACATCGGACTCGCTCGTGTCAATGTCGGTGCAAGCGTCGCCTCACAGTGTTGAGACTGGTGCCAGGCTGGCAGCAGCGTGCTCTGGTGAGGCTGAGTGTCAGGGGCCTGCAGTGCGGTTTAATATTGCACGCAATGGAGTGAGGCGACCACGGAAGCCTGCTGGTGACCCTCCTTCAATGATGCTGCAGCAAGCCCTCAGCCGTGCTCGGCGCGAAGCTGCTTACTTGTCTGTTAATGGCTGCTGGGCACGTGCTGGCAGGCTAACCCGAGGTTTGAGGGAAGTCCTTTCTGAGGCGGGGGTCGATGCCCCTTCTAACAGTGCGGGTGGCATTAGCCGGACTAGATGGGGACCCCTACTCCCGATGTACACGTATGTCAAGAGACTAGGTGAGTTCTAAATAACATGATGACTCAATTTGAGTCAAATTCAGCAATGTTCTAGATCGGACCGTGGTGTGTCTGGGGCTGGGGGGGCCAGAGGAGATGAACCTGATAATGTTGTTCCCCAGCGGACATTTGACTGCCACACCACGTCATTCCGGCCAGGAGGGGCACAGCAGCAGGAAAGTTATTCAGAGAGTTGGACAACCAAAAATAGAAGGCCCTGAAGGCCAAGCCCGGCCTTGTTAACAGTGCGCCAAGCATAATGGAAATAAAAAAGCATGTAGCCCGACACTGACACCCACTTCGCATCTTCACATAACTAGTTTACAGGAAGCGTGGCTGACAAACGGTCAATGCTAAATAAGCGCTACGGCTGCATATTGCGCTATAATGCTTTTCTAAAAGATAACTTTAAAGCCATTTTATTGTGCACATATATTAACGTGCAGACGGGGCACAGAAAGGTAACAAGCTCTCGGCATTGCTGCGGCGGGGGGCGGGGGAGCGGAGCGGGAGCGCATTTCTTTGAAGTCTGATGTGAGGGGAGCGGCAGCTTTGAAGTCTGATGCGAGGCACAGACAAATGGTGGTTTGTGGCGCGCACGCACAAAGTGTCTGGGAGTAAATGGAAGCTCTTAAAAAAATGTGCGTGGTTGTGGCAGCTGTTCACAATGCGCGTGATTGTGTCCACATGAACTGTACGTGATCCGCAGTTGGTAGAGATTTTGAACTGCCTATTATATACTCGCCTATCTATCCCTGCGGGATATAATAGTCGAGACCTAAAAATGTATGTGTTGACCAATCTCCCTGTAGTCTCAAACCAATTACTGCTTCATTTATGTTCAAGGTAAAAGCTCAAATTTATTCTTGCATCTGATCTACAAGGCTGTTTGCTGCTCTTTGGTAAAATTGGATCAGATTGGCTGTGGTCAGGACACTGTGCGTGGCATGCTTGGAAAGAACACTGAAAAGCATAAGGAAGATGTTCGTCATCCTCTGTACTGGGCCTGTTTAGCACCGAGGAGGCCCGTTTTTAGCAATGAGCAAACAACATTCAGCAGGGCCAGATCCATATCAAATATTCAGGACACTCATTATATGAGGTTTTTGTATTCATGTATTTACATGTAAGCAAGGAGCCCTAAAATAGTGCAAGTCAATGCAAAACGCCTCCAAGCCAAGAGAATACTACAACTGAAGTAGACAAAAGTTTAAAATGACTGTTCTACCGCAGCAATAAAGGTTAAGGTGTTCAAGGCCTTTGCAGCCAGATGGCAGTGGAAATGATGTTGAGAAATTTCCAGGAGCATGCCAGATACATGGAAACATTAGTGGTCATACGGAATTAAGAAGAGACCTCATTGCTCACTGCTCTTAATAAAGTGCAATACGTAGTTAAAAAATCAACAAAGCAGATGGAGCAGAAACTCACTCCAGTAGTTACAGAATTTACAGGTCCTGATGCCAGGTGTTGGTGCTCAATCAGAGGGAAACTTATTGATCTGAAGGATCATCAGTTGCACCCTTGAGACATACAATGCCTTGTTTCCTTGCTTAGTGCTGCCTTTAAATATGCTTGCAATCTCATTTCCCCACATGATTTTATAATTGGAGTGGCATAAGTGATGGTGTGCACAGTTGCTAGTTCAGCTTTCCTTGAAAGAGATGTTGCTTGTTCCTTCAGAATGGACTTTATGCTTGAATGGGGAACAGTGGTGGCCGCCAGTGTATCCATACTGAGGTTTAGATCCGAGGCCACCTTTCTGAGGCATAGAGACTATGGATTCATTGGCGTGGTAAAGATCACTTGGAGGTCTTCTTTAAGGTATCTGGTTTAGCTTGCTGACTGGTATGATGATATTGAAGGAAGGAGACCTTGCATTCAAAGTCCTGCCTGATCAGGCCAAAGTCCAAGCAAAGCAGCAAATGGCAGGTGTATTTTGGAAGGAAAAATGACTTTCTGTAGGCGTTGCACTGAAACTTATCCAGTAAAGGGGATAATGTCCCCGGCTATGAGTGTTAGCAGTAAGAGAGGTTGGATAGTAACTTTGCTCGCGTAACTCGCAAGAGAGCCTCTGCTGAAGGTGAATATAGTTGGGAGTTTAATCTGCATAAGGCAAATGTGACTGCCTGGGAATTCCAGATGATGTGATTAAGATGAACATTGGTAAACCAGACTTCAAGATAATTGTAGATTGATGTTTGGAAGATGGTTTGTTTCACCAGCATCTATCTTAGTTTCCTTTTATTCTTATAACTTCTAAAGGTCTTCACTTTTTTCTGAATTAACCACCAACTTCGATGCTGTATTATAGATATGGAACTCATTGAGGATAAGTTGCAGGCCCATTTGTGTGTGATCCAGGATGAGCAAGCCATCCGCATATTGAATCATGGGAAGTCTGTTGGATCCAATCTTTGGTGAGATTGTATTTGCCTTTACCAATGAGCCGCCAATATCTGTGGTGTAGAGACTGAACAGCGTGGGGACCAATACAGAGCTTTGTTTGAGTTTCAGAGTGGTCTATATTTCTTTTGTAAAAGACACACAAATGATGGACGGAATGCAGAACAAATCAAACACTCATTCCCATTCAAGAGATCTGGGATAAATCCATTGTTCTTTTGCTCACCATGCCACCCCAGTTTAGACCCAACCATATGCAGATTAGTCTAGACCTTGCTCCTCATGGGACCAGTCCAACTTGAACTGCCAATTCAGGTCTTCCCTGGTCCAGAAACAAGCATCTTGGGATTGGTTTTGGGGTATCACACCTCATCAGCCAGGCTAGCTTGAATCCAGTGGCACAGTGAGCCTGAGGTCCACGCTTGGGCATACCTGGTGCACTTAGGGCAAGAAAGCAAAAGACACACAAATGATGGACAGAATGCTGAACAAATCAAACATTCACCCCCAGTAAAGAGATCTGGGTTCAATCCATCCTTCTTTTGCTCAGGGGATGAGGAGGCAGTGTGAGCATGAGTACAAGCCTGTAGTCATCCCCAGGCCCTGGTGCACGTCGCACTAACTACTATTTTGGCTGCTTCTGTGCACTAACGTTGCAACTGTCATGCCTAGTGAAGCATGGGCTCGCCTCACGATCCCATGAACTGCTTCCAAATTGCCTTGCACTTGTTCTTGAACGGCCCGGATCAATCTACCAGCTCTCGCCCTCTGACGTCACATGGTGGAACAGTGGATCAGGAAGAGGGGCAGGAGAAACAGCAGCACCCTTCCAGCCTCACTCTTATCTCCTACCCGCTACATCGGTAATTCACTAAAATACATCACCGCACCAAAAATACATTAGTCATGCATAACAGCTCCTCCCAGTTCATGTGTGTGAATGAAGCATGCTAGCTGTGAAAATATATTTAAATGTATGTATTCGGGCTAAGCTCTGTGCTGCTACCAGCCCCAACCACTCAGTCACTGCTGGCTGGGCCTATACTTGCTGCTATAGTCACCAGTGATGGAATGCCGCAGGGATACATTGTGTCTATTTCCGCAGCACAAATTTCCTTTAGCCATGTGGATGATCAGGATCAGGTCTGGCGGGCAGTCACTCTCTGAATTTCTTTGATTGCCATTCACTGTTGCCTGTGGAGACATAGTGGTGTACTCCACTCAGGTAAAAGACAATAAGACCAGGGTACAATGTATTTTGCCGGGTCTATTCCAGAGTACAGCTTACAGGAGCCACCACTGCTCTCCTGGCTGGAAGACGTTCAGCTAGCAAACCTAGAACCCTGCAGACAGTGAGCAGCCATGGCAACACAACAAAATTCCAAGGGTTCAAGAAACAACAACTCTTGGTAAGATCATAACATATTATCTCTTTTAAAAAAAATGAAAATAAACAGATCACCAACACAAAGAATACTTACACAACAATCCTACATAAACTAAATACATTCTCAAGATATATAAAAACAAATTAAAGTGCTGTAGCATAGAACCTAAAATAAATGAAGCTGAACACAAACAGAAAACCCCACTCACTAAGGAGGTAACCCCATCACTCATCTTAATTTCCATGGCAAATACTTTTCATGGGTAGATCTACGAGGCACTGGACTGGTGGCCATGTCACCGCAAATTGCAGATCCCTCACCTTCATAACTGGATTCAGAAGCTGGCATGTAAAAAAATTTCATAGCCTTGCAGACATTCCACCACTAACCATCCCGGACCATGACAGCATTACCACACACCCTTTAAATGGACACATGTTCGCTGTAGACAGCTACCCCTTTCCTCACAAAGTCAGACTTTTTGATACGCACCATGTCACCAGGCTGAAATACAGTTTGTCTCACAGATCTCTTGAAATCGCATTGATACTTTGTTTTTTCTTGTTCTCTTTCAACCCTAACTTCAAACCCCAACTGATATACATTGTGAACCACTTTGTTTTAAACGGTTTTAAAAAGCCATGCAGGCTACAGAGTAGAGGTTGGACAGCGACCTTGGTGAGAGAATGTGGCGTGGTGCGATAGAACCACAGCATAGACATGACAGCACCTTCTACATCATTACTATTGATTTGGTCCACTTGATACATTGCACCACCACTCTATTCATTCTCTCAACCAAATCGTTTGTTTGAGGATGGTAAATAGAACTTCTCAAATGTTTTACATCCAACTCACTTAAGAACAGACTCATCTCGTGATTCACAAATTGGATGCTATTATCTGACACTAATGTCTCAGGAAACCCTTCACTCATGAAAATGTCTTTTAGAAAGGCAACAGCATTGTTAGAAGTAGGACATCCAAAAAAACGAACCTCAGGCCATGTACTATGGCAGTCCATAAGTACAAAAGCAAAGCGTAAATGATGCGGGAGAAAATTGAACTGGTCCACCAAATCCACACCCACTTTCATCCATGGCTTCTTGGGTAATGAAATTAGGTGCAAGGGTGGAGACATCACCTTGTAACTTTTCTCCGCACCACTGCACACAACACAACCTTTCATTACCAATTCAATATCTTTGTCCATGGAAGGCCACCAATAATGTAACCTGACGCTGTTTTTCGTCATGGTACAACCCAGATGACCTTCATGAGCACAATTCACAATTAGGTCACGGATGGCAAATGGTGGAATACACTTGTCATCCCACATTATCACGCCATCGTCAATAGACAGATCTTCTGCCACCTTACAGTAGGGCTGAATCTCTAAAGACATTCCTTTCCTTCACCCACCCATTCACTATGAAGCCCTTAACCTTCTTCAGCACTTCTGCTTTTTTCCACTCACCCTCACTGCAGACTTTAATCTCAACTGCATCAACACTGGCAATAAAGCAATCTTCTCTATCCACCTCAGCATCAAGTATATCATCTTCACCAATCAGTAATCTAGAAAGAATGTCAGATTTTACATTATCTTTACCTGGAATGTGTTTCACAACAAAGTCATACTGGAGTAACTTTGTGGTAAGATGAGCAATACGCGGTGTAGCATATTTTACCTTATCCCCACTTAGAATGTACACTAGGGGCTTGTGATCCGTCTGTATTACACAGTTCCTGCCCCAGACATAGCTTCTAGATTTTTCACTTGCCCTGTAGCACGCCAACAACTCCTTCTTAATGACCAAGTAATTAAGCTCTGCTTCACGCAAGACCCTGGAAGCATAACTTATTGTGACTTTGCCGACATCCACCTGCTGTGTCAACACTGCTCCCAATCCATAATTATTGGCATCCACAGTAAAGGTCCACAGTAGGGTTTTGGCATTAGTCATTTCTTATTTCACTCTTTTTAACGTGTCTTGGCATAAATGATCAAACACAAATGGAACCTTGAACCTCAGCCTGTTAGAAAACG
Organism: Lissotriton helveticus; assembly: GCF_964261635.1. Taxonomy (NCBI): domain Eukaryota; kingdom Metazoa; phylum Chordata; class Amphibia; order Caudata; family Salamandridae; genus Lissotriton; species Lissotriton helveticus. The sequence continues at coordinate 1,611,597,441 of NC_136057.1, forward strand.
CCTTCATCTTGATGGCATAATCCGTAATGAAGCGGGTATAGAACTCACACAATCCCATAAATGAGCGAAGCTCATCTTTGTTCCATGGCCTGGGACACTCAACAACTGCCTTGACCGAACTGGGCCTAGGACTCACCCTTCTACTTGATACCAGATGGTCCAGAAATGCAATCTCTTTTTAAAAAAACTCATATTTCTCTTTCCTAACAACCGCCCCTTATTTATCTTCAAATAAGAGAAAGACAGATCTCAATATCTTGTCATGATCCTCCAAATGTTTAGAAAAGATCAAAACGTCATCTTGAAAAATGAGCATACCTTTAATTCCCCAAAAAATCTGCTGCATAATGCATTGAAAAACCGAAGCAGCTGATGCCTGCCCAAATAGCATACGGCAAAACTGAAATTTACCAAAGGTTGAGTTGAAAGCAGTATAGTAATGAGATTCCTCTTCTAACACTACCTGGTTGTACACAGACACCAGATCAATCTTTGAAAACCACACAGCACCTCTCAACTCTTCCAAAAGATCACCAATCTTAGGTAAGGGGTGGGAGTGTACCCAAATCTCCTTATTGAGATTCCTGAAATTGACATACAAACGCATGTCTCTGTTGCATTTGTGTGCGACGAGTGGCGATAACCATAAACTGGACTCAATGGGCTCTATAACACCATTAGCCTGGAGCTTTTAACTCTCCTTCTTGAGATCGTCCCCAAGACTAAAAGGCACAGACCTTACTTTGAGTTTGATGGGTCTTGCATCTGTTTTTACCTTGATTTTATGCTGAAATACATGTATTTTTCCAAGCTCATTTGAGAAAACTGTAGGGAACTCACTTTCAAGAGGTAACACAGTAGACACGTCTTTAATAACTAACACTTGTTCACTCATTCCTGGCTTTAACACCATTCCAAATAGACCTTGGTGATACCATCCCAAAATGTTCAAACCTCTAACAGCTACATAAACCTTACCTTGAATACGACGACCTTTGAGCTCCAATACTTCCTTGATGAATCCTTTCAGATCAATCTTCCTACCCTCATTAGGCATTGTTGCTCCGTATGGGCTGAAAAGATCTCTTTTACCCCACGTCTGGCAAAACAACTCCGATGTAATCATGGAAATGCGCACTCTATAATCCACCAACAGATTGAGACACTTTCCCCCCAACAACCACTTCAACTGACGGATCCACACAATTCAACAGAAACAATGTCTTCATCAGATACCACAACAATCATAACTTGAAATGATTAGACCAGCGCCTGGCCGTCCACAGAGTCATCATTTATTACACAGTTTACCTTGGGAAATCTGTTCAGACCTGACTGGTACACTTTAGCAAAGTGCCTTATCTCACCACACTTATGACAACTTACGCTCCGCAGGACCCACTCTATTATCCTTTCTGTGGGGTGCATTTCCACACCTGAAACAAATATTTGTGTGTTTATAAAAAAAATATTGTCCCATCCTTTGCTGTCCCTGCACGGTGGTACATCTGCTGCAACAGCATTGATTTTTTCATTCACCTTAGGCGACAAATTGAGTTCTTTGATTGAAATCTGTGCAAGCTCTACACTCTTAGGGCCACAGGCATGAAGCCTTTATGAGAACGGGCCAGTTCGCAGAACGCAAAAAAGGCTTTTCACATGCATCAAACCCCAAATTGCGATTCGGTAACCTGTTATCGAATCACAAATTGGGTTTTGCAATTCGATTTTAGGAAGGGACGTGTTTAGGGCGTCCCTTCCTCATACCGAATCGCCTCGGTATGTATGAATGTTTTGCGGCCGCAAAACATTTGCCTTTTACCACCTACTTCAAGTAGTCAGCAACCCATTCATAACCCTCTGTGAATGTTTGTAAAACCATTTTTTAAGAGCAGGCAGTGGTCCCACGGACCACTGCCTGCTCTTAAAAAATGGAAGGAAAACTTTTCATTTTTCATTTTTCTTTTTGTAAAGCATCCCGTTTTCCTTTAAGGAAAACTGGCTGCTTTACAAAAAAAAAGATTGCCTTATTTAAAAGCAATCACAGACATGGTGGTCTGCTGACATCAGCAGGCCACCATCCAACAGATTTTTGCGATTGCTAGGGGGTCGCGAATTATGATCTACCTCACTAATATGAGGTAGCTCGGTTTGCGACCCACTACGAATCGGTATTTGAAACTCATGGAGTTTCATACATTGGAAATTGCAATTACCTAATTGCGATTCTCAGAAAATCGCAATTAGGTAATCGTAGTTTCCAATTTTGATACATGTGGCCCTTAGCTACCTTTATAACATCCTCTAACATAAGATTACCCATAGTCAGTAACTTTTGTTGTATATGTTTGTCTGTACAATGAGCAATAAACTGATCTCTAACCAGTTGATCATGAAACTCTCCAAATTGACATTGTGCACACAATTTACGTTATGCTCTGATGGAAGCATCCACATTTTCATTTTCTAACTGCACATTTAAAACATTTGTGCAGTAGAACAACAAGACTTGGCTGTACATCAAATTAATTTAACAATCAATATTTTTTAACAGCCTACTGATAGTCATCTATTTCTTCACCATCCTCCAACACTAAATCTGGAAGATGTTTGTACACTTCTCTTCCTTCAAATACTAATGAATGCAATAGCAAGCATTGCTTCCTATCAAGTCTAAATCGTGATGCGCCTATAGCTCCGAGATATGTTTCAAATGCAGAGAACAATTGCCTTCATTGAATATGGGGGTTACCTGGAGATTCTAGAAAAGGCGGAGGTGGATTACCAGACTGCATACCGTCACAGTGCCTAGAGAAAACCAAGCCAGGACAAAGAAAGACCTGTATAGAGTATGATGTAATTAAAGTAAAACTATGGGCTGAAAAATAGTTTTGAAAAACAAACACCTGAATGTCATGAAACACTTAGACATGCAGTAGTATAAAACATATGACTGAAACTTGAGCAAATGAATCTGAGTATATATCTAGTTAAAAAGCAACATGTGTACTATCAGTTAAACATGCAACTTCACGTATACAGCCAAATGTCACATGCATGTATGTGGTGGTGTGCATATGACCGACATTCTTTGTGATATGTCACAAATTAAAAAAATTACAAAAACTAACTTTGTACCCAACCCAGCACATGTTAAGGATACCCAAATTAATCACTTAAAAAATGCAGACTGTCAAAGCGCAAGGTGTGCATGTCACTGATATCCTTTGTCACACTCAAGTACTTACACCTCCAATGTGTGCGTGTCACAGAAATAGTTCAAACTGAACAACAATACCGCCTATCCTGAAACTTCTGGTCATGCGGTGAAGCACTCAAGATGCCTGCCGTCGAATACTTGGAGCGTCAAACTGGCTGCAGTAGATCAATTTCAACACCCAACAAAAACGCCATCCATGGACCGCATACGCTATGCGCCCTCCTTTTTTCCACTTCTCTCTTCATCCGGTATGTGGAACAAGAGAGCTGTCCTGTTGTATTCTTCACAGCACCAGTAGTGTGGGTAATACTGCTTCCCACAAGAGGACAGCCATACTTTCCGCTATGCTGGACGTTGTGCTTTCAAGGCTTTTGTTTCAACACTCTCCTCCTTGCCTGCAGTACACACACATGACACTGAAATTGGCTTAACGTTGTGTGACACAAAGACTGCCTCCGTAAACTATAGATGTGTCACGGTGAAAATCACACGATCATCAAACTGCCCTTGTAGAGAAACTGTTTCATGGGTTCTCTGCTGTGGCGGGTATACGAATCGTCGCCAAAATAATATTGTACTCCATGCAGGTGAAAGACAACAAGACCAGGGTGCGATGTATTTTGCCAGGCTTATTCCAGAGTACAGCTTACGGGAGCCACTCCTGCTCTCCTGCCTGGAGGACATTCAACTGACAAACCTAAAAACCTCCATACAGTGAGCAACCATGGCAATACAACATTCCAAGAGTTCAAGAAACAACAACTCTTGGTACGATCATAACACACAGCTCAGCAGAAAAGTCTAGAGGCCAGCAAAAGAACTTACTCGTAAACTGCTGAACCGAAGTCCCAAAAGGATGGGATCCAGCACAGGAATAAAGAACGGGCGATCCGAGGAGAGGAGCAGAAGAAGCTGGGCCATAAATGGAGGTGAGCCTTGAGTTCTATACCTAACTTTGGGTCGCAGCTCTCCTAAATACTGAAAATGGGGTGTGAAGGGCCGCATATCTGGCACTGTATTGCAAGATGGAAATAAGGGAATCGAGCCAGCCCCTGCCACAGAAGAGCTGGAGCGGCGCCAGGACTTGTCCCCAAACCTGAAACTAATCAGGCAAGTGTTGCATTCTGGTAAGCTATGTATTCATTGTATTATCTGTCATTGGAATGCTGTTGTGTGCCTCTTCTAAGCGTTTTCCAGGTTCTGCATTCCTGCGCTAGAACTGTTGGTGCTAGTTTTGGAAGTTGGAGATGGATGGCCGAGCAGGGAGGATGCTGGATGATGGGCTCTATTACACAGGTTGTATTTTACATGAAACACCTTTATAACTTACCAATGGAGTCATCTTGGTAATTGGTGTGCAGTGCAGTATGCGTGGGACATGACGTGGGTGGGCCAGGGACATACCAGAGATGCCTCAACTGAGAGATGAGGCTGCACTTAGCCCTGCGAAAAGCACATGCCCCTTCACTATGACCTAACAGGGCTACTGGACACCTAGCCTGCCACTTGCCTGAGGACTCCAGTTCCTTTTTGTTCCAGACTGATCCAGTGATACTGCCACTGCCCGGGTTGTACCGCCGGGGTTTTCCCACTCGCTATCGCAATCAGGCAGGTGTATTCCGTGCAGTGAGACATCAAACGCCATGAAGTCATCATGCATATGCACTGCGAGCGGCCATTGTTAATTGGTCTTTACTCATCAAGGAGCTGTACGGAGTACATGCATACATAACATAAAGCTGTTTTCTGGCTTGACAAGAACTGACAAAATGATAATAAGGATATATTATTGTGAACACTGCAAGACAGAAGAGTCCCGATACCGGTAATATTGACAAGAACATTTAAAACTAAGCAGCAAGTTTAGCGTGAAATGTGGAAAGTTTATCAAATAAATACATAAAATAATATAACGCTGTGACTGTTCAATTGTAATTTCTTCAAAGGGTCACAAACTTTTGCACATACCCCACAGAAAAGTTGTTTGCCATGTAGCGAGGAGGCAATGTACAACAACCTATGGTTATTTTTATAATCTTGGCAAAGATAGACTGGAATGGAAACACTGGGTGCAAGTATTTAAAAATGACCTAATATCCATGGATGGCGTAGGATACAGTCCAGTCAGGAAGTTGGTTATACTTTATAATTGTCTTGAAACTAAAGGTGAAAACATATTTGACAATATACCAGAAATGCAACCTTTCAGAGAGGAGTCAGGGGATGCTGGTAATTAGAATGTATTAATTGAGGCGAAGAAGAGACTCACATTGCATTTTCTGAAGAATCAAGAATTGTTCTAGAAAGGTTACAATTTTATTCAAGAAAACAAGCTCCAGGAGAAAATATAGAACAATATATAGCACCTCTCAGAATTTTATCCAGTACATGTAACTTTGAGAATGCCACGGATGAAAACAAGTTACTTACCTGTAACTTCAGTTATCCAGTATTGGTATCTTTCCTAGATTTATATGCCTGAATCATTCCCCGTTGCCGAGGCGGGAGTCCCACGGTATATAAAAAAGCAGTGTCAAAAGCAAATTACAGTAGTAGGCCCTATGAGAAAGGCCTGAGGCCTAGATTGTAGTAGCCTATCTACCTCATTATGCTAAAAAGACCAAAGTCTTTGTTCCAACCAATCAGCTCACAGCACCCTCTAGAACCCCGTCTGCAGCACAGGTGGGAATGAGTATCCCAAAATTAGAGAACTGACTCTCCGGGGAGGAGGGTGGGTGCATGTGAATCTATGAAAGATACCAATACTGGATAACTGAAGTTACAGGTAAGTAACTTGTTTTCTTATCCAGTATTGGGGTATCTTTCATAGATTCACATGCCTGAATCAGAATAGCAAGCAGTATGCCAGGCAAAAGTCGGTTGCGGATGGTGGGAGACTTATTATGATACACTCCCATAAACACATGTTTAACAACCAACAATTGCAAAGTAAATACATTACTAATGAAAAACATGACTAAATTCCAAAGAGTAGTCATATAATATTAAACAGGAAAAGTAAAATCAGTACAAAGAAGCAAGTAATCTGCAATACATGTACATTTTAACCTCCACAGAAACATTGGAAGATATAGACTCATTATAAGATGAATAAAACATTGGTTACCTGAATCTGTTCTTATGGAAACAGGTGACGTAAAACCGCTTGACCAACTGCCGCATCATCTTGACTTTCTGATTGCAGGCAGTAATGTCTTGTAAATGTGTGGGCATTCTTCCATGTCGCAGCACAGCAAATATTCTCTAGCGTCACTCCTGCAAATAATGCTGTAGACGCTGCAACAGCTCTTGTAGAGTGAGACCTGACAGTCCTCTGCGTGCCAGACGAATGAGATTTATGGCCGAAGAACACATTCCCAGAAGTGAAGCAAACAGGCGAACAGAAAGTGACTTTCATTGTGACAGTTTTATTGCCAACTTCTGCAGACAGAGCTGCCTTTCTTGAGACAAGAATGCCTTGCATTGTACCGTGCCCAGATGAGCTCCTAGGAAAAGCAGAATTCTTCTTGAAATCAATTGTGATTTTTTCTCGTTCACAGTGAGACCTAGGGATGCAAAGAGATTGCGACACGTTGCTACGTCGTTCTGTACTCTGCCCTTTGATGGACCTTTGACTAGCTAGTCGTCCAAGTACGGGAAAACCTGGATCCTTAAAGAGCATAGTGCTGCCACAACCGGGGCCAGGCACTTCGTAAAAATCCTTGGAGCCGACTTGAGGCCAAATGGGAGTACTTTGAACTGATAATGGGCGCCAGCTACAGTGAAACAGAGATATTTTCGATGTTTTGGGTGGATTGGGATGTGGAAGTAAGCGTCTTCCATGTCCAAAGAAGCCATAAATCTCCCTTGTTTAGGCAACTTAGAATTTCCAAAAGAGTGACCATGCGGAACCCCTGCTTCTTGAGATATCTGTTGAGATTGTGCAGGTCGCCATTCCCCTGATTTCTTCTTTATGAGGAAAAAACGGGAATAGAAACCTGTCTGCCTCTGATGAACTGGAACCCTTTCTATAGCGTTCTTGAGGAGCATTGACTGAACTTCCTTGAACAATAAGTGAAGACGAGGGGAAGGGGACCCCTGGGCGGAGTCATTGGTGGTTTGGTGACAAACTCCAGGGTGTGTCCATGTTGAACTAGGTCCAGCACCCATTGATCGGAGGTAATCTGCTGTCACTGTTGTTGAAAGGCAGATATTTTCGCGCCCACAGGGAGGAAAGGAAATGAGGTTGGCGCCCAACTGAACTCACTGTTTTCTGTGAGTATCTCCCCCTTGATTGTTTGCGCGCTTTCGTCCGTCTTGGTGAGAGAAACTTTCTGTTCCGGACTGGCGATAAGAAGACTGATAATTCTGGCGATATTGAGGCTGGTATTGCCTGCCTTGTTAGTAATAGCTTCCTCAAGAGGAGTATCCACGTCCCCTAGCACCTCTAAAAGATCCCCGCTTGTACTGCAGAGAATCTAGGGATCTTGCTGTATCAGTGTCCGTTTTTATCGCCTGGAGAGCTTTGTCAATGTGTTTCCCAAATAGAGACACTCCATCATAGGCCATGTCCAGGATCTTTAGTTGGACCTCGGGCCGGAAGGTGGTAGCTTTGAGCCAGCCATGACGCCTGAAAACTGCAGCCCCTGCCAACTACCTAAAGTTTGTATTCGCAATATCCAAAGCGCAGTCTATGGTTTCTGCAGCTGCATGTTCCCCTTCCATTAAGATCTTGTGAGCCTCCTGCCTTTTATCTTCCGGGATCAGATCAATCATACCAGCCATGTCGGACCACATTTGGCGATCATAGTGCCCTATAATCGCCAAAGACTTTGCAGCTTTGATAGAGGCAGCAGCCATGGTGGAATTTTTTTTACCGATAAGGTCCAAACGACGTCCCTCCTTATCTGGTGGTGTAGTGATGGGGGTGGCTGGGTTTTTTTACCTTTGTTGAGCAGCCTGAGAGATGACCGAATCCGGCCGCGGGTGTCCAGTGAGACATGAAGGGCTACTGAGAGGAGCGCGATATTTCTTGTCAATCCGTGATAAAACGGCAGGCACAGAAGCAGGATTTTTCATCACTTTAATGCCTTCCTTCCAGATATAATCTATAATAGGAATGGCTCTAGACACCTTCCTAGTTTTCTCTTTAAAATCATGAAGAAAACATTGTGTCTGCTGCACTGTTACTGGTAGTTGAAATCTATTTGCAGCTCGCTGCATGAGATTATGGAACCCACCTATGTCTTCAGGTGGTGAGTCTGAAGGTTGTGGGGTTGGTGGAAATGGCATGGGAATAACGTAATCATCCCACGGATCCAACGGAGGATTATCCTGTAACTCACCTTCTTCTACTTCTTCGTCCGAAGAAGTATCCAGGGTTTGTGTAGGCAAAGCAGGTTGTGGAATTTCCATGACTGGAGACTTAGGCGGTGGAATCTCAGGTTGAGGAACGGGGACTGCAGGTTGGGGTGGAGGCACAACCTGCTGTGATGGAAAACGCTGTCTATAGTCTGCCAGCATGGCCTGTAAATCTTGAATGATGCTCGGTGGCAGATGGCTGGTCTCTGAGGCACGAGATCGCCTTTGGTATTCTGTATGATGAGGCATTACAATGTTCTCCTGATAGTAATGCTCAGAATAGTCATCATCTTCCTCATCATCCTGGCACCTAATGTTCAATTCTGAAGGGTGGTGAGCTATCCCAAAAGCTCCCTCATTGTCATCAACCTCAAAATCATCCTCCTCATCATGAGCATAAGTCTCTAAGAGATGAGAGGGCGTAAGTGGCGAGATATAGGAACCTTCATGGGTCTGGTACGATATTAATTGAAATTGTCTTGAAGAAAGTGGCGTGGAAAAAGCCTGTATTGTGGTTGGAGGCTTTATTGAAGCAGCATCTATTGTTCTTGCTGGCACCGTTGACAAAGGTGATCTTGGTAGCTGGATTGTCGCAGGCGTCGAAGACGGGGCCATTGTCGACGGAATCGACGTCGACGGAATCGTCGTCGACGGACTCGATGTCAACGGGACCGCCATCGACGGACTCTTCGTCGACGGGACTGCCGTCGACGGGACCACCGTCGACGGGCTCGATGTCGGCGGGACCACCGTCGACGGACTCATCATCGACTTCGTCGACGGGCTCATCGTCGACGGGCCTTGCTTCTTCATCGACGAGACTGTTGTCAACGATACCGTAGATGACTTCGTCGACGGGGCTTCTTCGTCGACGAGTGCTTCTTCGACGACGAGGCTGCCGTCGACGGATCGTCGACGAGGGTTCTTTTAGTCACAATGGAGATCTTAGTAGACAGGATAGGAGAGGTGATGGATGTGGTAGAAATCATAGCCGTCGACGAAGGAGCAGTAGATGAGATGGTAGTCACAGGTGAGGAGACAGAAGTGCTCTTACTCACAGTTTTCTGTGTAGATTCCTTAAGAGCTGGGGCTTCAGAGAGAGACGATGAAGATCTCTGTGAAGAGCCCGAAGTGGAGTGGGAGGTTTTAGCATATTTTCTCCCCTCACTTGGATAATCCTCTCTTGCTCTCTTACTGGAGGTCGAAGCTCTGTCTTCATCATCAGTAGAAGAGGATTTGAGCCATAAAAGGACTCTGGCCTCCCTATCCCTTAAGGTCTTTGAAGGGAAAGTACGGCAGATCTTACAATTTTTTGCCTCATGATTAGGATAAAGGCAATACATGCAGTCCTTATGTTGGTCATCAACATGGACTCTCTTCTTTTGACATGTTCTGCAAGGTCTAAATAAGGCCTTCTTGTCAGACATCTTGAAGTAGAGAAGAAACTGAGTAGAGACTCAAGGAGACTCCCTTCCACACGACGTGCGGTGAAAATCTGAGGAGAACTGGCTCTGCAGAAAGGGTTCTAGAGGGTGCTCTGAGCTGATTGGTTGGAACAAAGACTTTGGTCTTTTTAGCATAATGAGGTGAATAGGCTACTACAATCTAGGCCTCAGGCCTTTCTCAGAGGGCCTACTACGGTAATTTGCTTTTGGCACTGCTTTTTTATATACCGTGGGACTCCCGCCTCGGCGACGGGGAATGATTCAGGCATGTGACTCTATGAAAGATACCCCAATACTGGATAACAGTATTTAAGGGATCAAATTGTCTTGAAGTGCCGATCTAAGATGGTTCAGCAACATCTCCAATGTTGCACCAACCCTACTTTTCTTTAGAAGAGACAGTGAAAAAAGCAAAAGGAATTGAACGTTATGTGAAGTCTGTAAAAGTGTTATCTGATGCATCAGGGAATTTTCTATTTTCTATTTCTGGATTTGGTGAAGCGCAACAGCTACCCCGGCAAAGGGGTGTCCCGGCGCTAAGAACAGATGCACAGATTGAGGGGAGAGGGGGAAAAAGGGGAGACTAGGGAGCGGGGAAGAGATGAGTCTTAATTGCCTTGCGGAATGCTGGGAGAGAGTCAATGGAGCGAATGCTGAGGGGGAGATCGTTCCACAACTTGGGGCCAAGAGCGCTGAAGGAACGGCCTCCAGTTCGGCAGAGCCGGGTCCTAGGGATAGTCAGGAGGAGTTGGTTGGCAGAACGCAAATCACGGCCAGGAACGTAAGGTTGGGCAAGGTTACGAAGCAGCGGGGGATTTCCTAGTTTAACGATCTTAAAGATCGTGACTAAGGCCTTGAATTGAATTCGACGATCCACGGGCAGCCAGTGGAGTTTACGAATAGTAGCTCTGGCTGAACATCTGCGTGGGAGGCCGATCAGCATTCTGGCTGCCGCATTTTGGATACGTTGGAACCTAGCAGTTTCCGCTTTGTTGGCTCCCAAAAGGAGGACGTTAGCGTAGTCCAGGCGCGATAGAATAGTGGCCTGGACGATAAGTTGGCGGGCTTTAGAGTCGAAGAGCCCGAGTATGGGCCTGAGGTTCCTTAGAAGGCCTATGCAGGTGGCTGCCACCTTTTTAGTGTGGGTCTGGAAGCTAAGGTTGGCATCCACCCAGACTCCCAGATTTTTGACGCAATTTTTGGGGAGTGGGGTGGCGCCTAGGGATGACGGCCACCAGTGCTCGTTCCATAGGCTGATGTTACGGCCTAGGAGGAGCACCTCGGTTTTACCGGCGTTGAGTTGGAGGTAGTTGTCCGTCATCCAGCGGGCCACAGCAGTCATACCCTCTTTAAACTTGGATGCCACGGGGGACGGGCTTTCCGAGAGGGTGACAACCAGCTGGGTGTCGTCGGCGTACGAGACCAGCGTGAGCCCCCACTCTCTAGCCACGTCTGTAAGTGGCTGGACGTATAGATTAAAGAGGGAGGGGCTCAACGCTGATCCCTGGGGGACACCTTGAGCGATGGGGTGGGATTTAGAAAGAAATGGGGGAGCCGACACCTTAAAGGATCTATCCTTGAGAAAGGATTGGAACCATGCGAGGGCAAGACCAGTCACCCCGGTCATCTCCAGACGTTTTAGAAGGATGTCATGGGACACCGTGTCAAAGGCTGCGCTGAGATCAAGAAGGATCAGCGCAGCACTATGACCGGAATCCAAAATCGTCCTGAGATGCTCCGTAGTGGCCAGTAGGGCAGACTCCGTACTATGGCCTGCACGGAAGCCGTTTTGAGAAGGGTCTAGAATTCCGTGGTTTTCCACATGTTTCGAAAGAGTATTGTTGACATGGGTTTCGGCTATTTTGGAAATCCAGGGGAGAAGGGATATCGGCCGGAAATTTTCTGGCTTGGAGGGGTCAAGGGTAGGTTTTTTAATTATCGGAGATACCCACGCTTGCTTCCAAGCTATGGGTACAGATCCTGTAGAAAAGGAAAGGTTGAGAATGTTCACGGGTTGGAAGGAGTATTACGTCCTTTGGTCAACTTAGCCGGAATAAGAGTGTCGAGGCCGTTGCTGATCCAGTTGGTGAACGAGGTATAGGTCGTATTTATTTCCTGGTTCGCATCGTATTGGAACTCTCCAAGGGTTTCCTGTAGGGCGAGGGGGGAGAGTTTGTGCCAGGGTCTTTTTAGACGCTGACTGGATTCAGTTCTGATCTGCCGTTGAGGTGCTGGAATGCTCAGTTTAACAAGATGGTGATCCGTCCATCCCAAGGGGGTGGGGATATCTGTAGCTGCCTCATGTATATTGGAAAAAATCGGATCTAGGGTATGTCCAGCTATGTGGGTAGAAGTGAGGACTAGGGAGTTAAGTTGCAGTGCCGAGAGGTCTGCAAGGAGATTGGTGATGGTATGGTCGCCAGTTGCATCAAAGTGCAAGTTTAGGTCGCCTAGGATGGTGAAGTTGGCGGATTTAGTGATGAGCACTGTGGTCGTTTCGAGGAGGGCATTGATAAATCTAGTGGCCTGGCCTGGAGGGCGATAAATGTAAAGGCCAGATAGCGTAAATTGGGGGGTCACACTGATTTTAAATTGGGCGCATTCACAGTCTTGGAGGGGTTCTTTTATGAAAGAACAAGTCAGGTGTCTTTTATAGATAATTGCGATGCCGCCGCCGCGGGATTCACGGTTGATGGTGACCAGGTGGAACTCATCTGGGAGCGTTAAGTTGGGGATGGTGGTTATGCCGTCTCGGAGCCATGTTTCGCATAGAAACAGTACGTCAGGGTTTTCCTCCTGGAGCAGCGTATTCACCTCAGGGTGGTGTTTAACGAGGGATCTGCAGTTGAGTTGAAGTATCGTCAATGTCGGGTTTATTGTATTTAGAGGGTCACTCCGCACCCTAGTGGGTATGTGAGTCGAGAAATGGCAGCGGTTGCAGTGAAGATGCGTAAGACCTAAGGTGCCAGAGGCGTTGGGGCATTTTTGGTCGGGGTTCAGGTGTAAGAGTTCCTTACCGTCATAGCGAATGCGTGGATAGGGCCTGGGCGAGCCAGGGGGACTGGCGAGAGGCGATGGTCTGGCGATGACGGGCGCAGACGGGCTTGCCTTAGGCGCGCCTTCGGCGCGCAAACGGCGCTCCCGCTGCGCTCGTCCGCTGCGCTTCCTGCCCTGGCACATAATACAGGGGAAGGAAGGGGCGTGGCCTCAAGGGGGCGTGGCTAGCGAGCACGCCAGCGATGGCGGTCGCTGGACAAGAAGCAAACAATTACCGCGACAGCGCTTAATCGGCTGCGTGGCAAGAGGTAGGATGACTTTTGTCAGCTGTTTGGCAGGTTATTTATTCAACACAACACAAAGTAAAAACAACTATCACAGTTTTAAAATTTGGCGCGTACCGCCAGAGCCCGGCTTCCGCCTCAGGTCTGGGATCAGGTAGGATGACTTATGTCAGCTGTTTGGCAGGTTATTTATTCAACACAACACAAAGTAAAAACAACTATCACAGTTTTAAAATTGGCGCGTACCGCCAGAGCCCGGCTTCCGCCTCAGGTCTGGGATCAGGTTCTGAAAGTCAGTTTCAACGCGGCGCAATATGAACGTAAATGTTGTTAAAAAAGTAGAGGATAATTACAGAAGTAATAGAGTAATTATACCAAATTCATGTTATAGGCGCGGAGCTAATAACCATATGGGGAATAGTTTGAATTGTCCTGCACAAGGAAACAAATGCAACAAATGTAAAAAAAAAAGTGGTTACTTTATGAGAGTTTTCAAAAGTGGGGATGCAGTCAAAGCACCTTATATTCCTGAAATCGAACAGTATATTCCACAAGTTGAAGAAAGCATGAATACAATGACGATTTTGACTGTTGGGATTGATCAAGATGCAAGGGTAAAAATCAGTAAGAAGGGTGTTGGTCAAGATGCAGATGTTGTAGCCAGTAAAAATGAACCTCTTTGTATGATCAAAAATGATATGGTTGAATTAAGGATTATGGTGGATTCAGGTTCACCCATAAACTTTCAAGACGCTCTGGAATGTGTTACTTAAAAAAGCAGACATTAGAATTGTAGCATATGGGGAATTGGAAATTGAAACAGTTGGATTTTTTTCAGGAAGTGTTGCACTTCTCTGGTAGAATGATCTTTACCAAGATATGTGAGGCAGTTAATGGCAGGAACATCATGGGTTGGACGGATCAGGGGAGACTAGGAATTGTACTAAGACCTGGCACTACAGTTCCTGTTATGCTAGTGGAACAAAAAACTGAGCGTATTGATGATCCTAATATCCTATGGGTTTTTTCTGAGGAAATTGGCACGGTGAGGGTATTTTGAGCATGAAATAATTTTAATACAGGATGCTGTAGCTGTGAAACAAAGTGCATGATTATGCCTTATGTGTGAGAGAAGATCTAAGAAAACATTTAGATCAACTGTGTTTAGATAAGGTTATTGCACCTGTGACTACAGCGGAATGGGTAAGTGCAAACAGTAATTGCTAAAAAAATGGATTGATCCACGTGACTTGTGTACACTAAACAAAAATATCACAGTGGATTGCCATCCACTGTCGAAAATCCATGAGCTATTAACGACTTTGGAAGGGGCAAAGGTAGTTAGCAATATAAATCTCAGAGGAACAAGTTACTTACCTTTGGTAATGATGTATCTGTAAGAGGCATTAGTAGTTATAGATTACAGGGGTCAGACTGGATCCAGAGAAATGTTTTCATAGCAGTTCTCCTGTGATTTGGTAGGTGGCGTTGGTCGACTCTGCGTTCGTCGTGGTCACCGGGATGATGTCGTAGTGTCTACTTAGATGCCGTCCCTGCGTGCTGATGTCAGTTTGGACACAACTTTCCACGTCAGAAGCCCAGAGCCATGCAAGACACTGACCACTGGTGCACATAACTAGGTCCTTGCAAGGGAGTCTCTATTCCTAGGAGTCAGTTCACAGAATGGGGAAGTTGAGTGGGCGGTAAGGGATCTAGAACTACTAACATCTCTTGCAGATACAATGTTACCGAAGGTAAGTAACTTGTTCATATGAAAGAGATCGTAGGTATAGAGACCTTAACTTAGAGTAGATATCCCCACAATGCCAACTCCGGAGGTGGGTCTGCGAACTAAGTTCACACCAGGAAGTCCTGGAGAACAGAACAGCCAAAAAAGCTGTCTCTCCGGACTTGGCTGTATAGACAGTAATGTTTTGTGAATGTGTGCAGGGATGCCCACGTGGCTGAATGGCAGATGTCAAACAACAGACCTCCAAGTCCCAAAGCAGTAGTGGCTGCTGTCGCCCTGATAGAGTGGGCGCACAGCCCTACTGGAGGTTCCTTTTTCACCAAAGAATAACAGATCTTAATGCTTAAGACAACCCATCGAGCGATGGTATGTTTGTGCACTGCCCGACCTTTCTTGGCGCCCATGTAACCCAAGAAGAGTTGATCGTCCACCCGTATGAGTAATCATTGTTTAAACCTGAAACACACTGCCAATGAACTCAACTGGGTGATTTTGGAAATACTTGATACTTTTAACAGTAATGCTGAATGCATTCTCTTTGAAAAAGAGCACCACTGGGTGTATTGTCTCAAGACCTATGAGCAAGGTTTAAATGACAATATACTTTGGGTCTCTTTCAGCTAATAAGCCATAACATACCAAGGCTACCCCATACCAGTTAGTACTGTAAGATACCCTTTCTCTTTCCCCCTAGAACATCTTACATTCTAACTAGCCAGGTCCCCTGCCAACCACACCAATCATCTCTTCGGTGTACCATTATATGATCATTGCAAGGAGACTACCCTGCAGGAACATTCCAACTTCGACAGTATTGCAAATACCATTGCTCATCACGTCACACACCATGATTGTGTCACGATGTACATTCGAAAGAAATCCTACCTCTCAGGTATAATCAGATCATGATACCCAGGCACCACCATCAGTGGCTGGAGTTCTACTAAGAAGAACACATAATCTCCCCCCAGCATATGACAAACTGGTTCAAGTTATTTGGTCAGCACTATACACCCAGCATTTTACATGAAGCACCCACATACCAAGTGATCAATGTGACTTAGGACCGGCTCACAGCATAGCCTTGTCAACTTGAGTTCTCCTCTTTTGAGTTGGCAACGAAACCCTAGTGTGTACAGTTTTAGTTTTCACATCAACTTCGTTGTTCACACATCACATCATCTACATAGCACTTTAGTAGACTATCGCTGTCATTATGTGTGGCCTATCATTTTGGTCCCCTGCACTATAATTAATATTTTAATAACAAATTCTCATCACTATTATTAACACGATTGCTCATTTTGTGGCTCTCTCGATATTAAACAGAATATTTCCTTCAGCTCTATTTTCCGGAAACGAGGGCAGCATTTCGGCACTCGTACACAATTGTACGTTATAGCTGCTTTCAATTAGGGGCAAGCCTCATGTCGGGGTACCACGCTGGTGGACGGCGTCCCCAATTTATTTAACCGCGAGCTCGGTAACTGGAGCAAATGGAGCCAGACATTCACTCTTTGGCCTCTCTCGGGCGAGATCGGAGCTCATTCAGAACGCTGCTCACGCGCTGGCATCTCTGATGCAATCGCATCTAAGTGGTGGGCGAGGGGAGGCAATGAGTCTGATGGTGCAAGCCACCTTTCATGACGTCACTTCCTGTCGTGACGTCAGCATCCCCCCACTTCATTTTTTTAGGACTTGTGCCCTAATTAGGAGTACTCCTAATTAAGGTCATTTAAATGGTATATAAACTCTAACTTTCCCCCTTTACACTGACATTCGAGGCAAGGAAGACTGGCAGAAGTTCTGGAAGAGACTACCAAAAACATGTTAAAGGAAATCCCCATTCCCACTTTCACTTCCCCTTTTTTAGTTAACCATTAAAGGCTTTACGTATCGTCTATTTCTTCCTGCATCTCCTGGGGCATAGACACCCCCTATTTAAAGGTAACAATGTTTGTGTATTTCAATACACTAGGCACAGTACTAAGATCCTTAGATGTCTGCCCAGAGCTTAGTTTTTGTTACTTGTCGAACCATTAGGGTTAGCGCTAAATGATAAAAGTAACCATTAGCTCCCGATCCCCACAGAGCACTATCACCTGCACGTTAGGCAGACACTGTCTGTTCACGGTACCATTACAACTATACCTTGTGCACAATAATAATTTTGTTTAAAATTGACTCCATTACTTTTAGCAGCTTCACTTGGACTATCTCAAATGGTCCATCAAAGTGAATGCTAATACATGAGCACTTTTTACTTACCACGATTTCCTTTATTGAGCACTCTCAGTCCCTGGCCATTTCTGCTATCAGTTCACGCCAGAAAAAAATGGAATAGGCGCCTTCATTATTGTTGTTCATTAAAGGCACATATGCACCTAATTGGACTGATATGAAGAAGATACTTCCTCACAATACCACAGTATGCTTTTCATTTAACGTTTCTCCTAGTAATTCCGTTTTATGAATATCATTTGTGAATGTTCATTCACACAGCACTGTTTCAGCTCTTTATGCATGCACTGTGCGGCATGTTAGGTTCGGCAGGGAAACAGTGCATTGCTAAATTATTTATAAGTATTTGTTCACTATGTTTTCTGTTTTCCCTACATTTATGGGCTAAAGTCTGCCCCTATAACAGTAGTCAGGCATGAGCAAATGTGCTCACTGACGAAGAGCGGTAAGTGAGTCAATTTACCTAAACTATGTACAGAGTGTCTAAACTCTAGCCCTCTTCCATACCGGGCCTGATGAAGGCCACCAGGCTATTAAGGGCATTCACTGGCCAAAACATGTCGACCTAACTACAAGGTGTTTTGAACCAATAACTCATCCACCTCAACACCTCTGTTTCTTTTACCATATCACTTTCCTGCACAAATAAACAGTTAACAGGAAAGGAGATAATTTTACCTCTCACTAATGTCACTATCAAGGCAGTCTCCCTCCTGGTGGAAGACAGTAGGTCACTTGGAGAACAGAACACTCAATTGACAGACCCTATGATGAGTCTATCCATCAAACTACACGAGCAGAGATAAAACATACACTGCATACTGTGAAAGTGTGGTTGAGCTTCTCTGATACAACTTTCCCGAGTCTCTGGCATATTGACAAAAGGGATTAATTCTTCCCTCCTTCATTACAGATTACTACATTAGTAAACCACTTCAATGCTAGTGTCTTAGGTCAATTTTTAAGATGTTTGCAAAGTCCGATTTGGAGTATTGCGCTAAAGGAGGCACCTATCATCTTTCATGTATAAAATTCTGTGCATGGTGGCACCATGGGACTTCCTGAGAGAAGGGGGATGCCTAGTAGTTAATTAAAAAGAATAGGCACAGGAAATGGACTTCTAACTATCCCATTTAGTTCACGAGGATCTCTATTGGTTAGTTGAGCCAAGGGCAATTGCTCTCTTTATCCGTGCCATAAAATATTGCTGTGTGGCAGCCATTTTGTCTCATCTCTACTAAGGGGTAATAATTGTACACGCATTCATAAAATCAGGATCCAAGTGTTTCTGTAATACTATGGCTGCAATCCAGCTAATTTGTCAGGGTGTTTGGGTGGCAGCCTGGCACAGTCAGATATGTATTTTGATCCTTTCATAGCAATCAGTGTCTCAACGAGTAGAATAATTGTGACAGAAACCTGATACAATTTTTCTGAGGTAAAGATATCAGTTACTTGACAGAATGGATTTACTCCCGCACTTTGGAGGTGAGCACAGAGCTTAGCTCCACTGGAAGAGGGGCGGAGACTAAAGAACAGATGATCCTACACTCAACTCCTAAGATGTTTTTATTGTTTCTGCAGCAATTATTTTGTTACACGGGCACCTCATGCCACTCCCTGCTGACACAATACCCTCAGACCTTCAAAGGTGTTTTTCACCACTGGAGTCTGACACAGGAGTTGTTTGTATGCCCAGAGGAGCGAAATGTTTTTGTGTTACCTACTTTCAAATGCCATATAATGCAATTGATTGTTTAATGACAGTCTCGATAAGAAACACATATTTTCGGGTCCTAAACAGACCGCAAAATCATTCGTTTGCAAAAACAGACTGCAAAATCTTTGCTTATCGAAATATCTCGATATTTCCATCTGTATATAATTCCTAAATATTGGCAAAGTCAACTCCACACATTTGAGGACTGGTTTATTTACCATTCCAATTACCCTCTGCAAATGTTTTTAATCAAATGCTTGATAGCGGATTTAGGCATTTCGAAACTTTTGCTTCGAGTTATTTATGTAAAATTAAGATTTTGATAATCTATTTTTACACGCTATGTTTTTGCAGTCAATCTTTTCTTATGATACTTATGTTGCATTTCGTGTCACACAGCTGGGACGATACTTGTTGCAAATGATAAAATGGCAACACTGATGGAATGCACGAAAGATTGTTGCATTGAGGAAATTTATTGTTACGTTTATATGTATTTAATGGTTGCGTTGGAGTCCTATATGTTGTCTTGCTGCCTATTCAGAGGACTTGCTCAGGAGGTGTGTCATGCTTGAATGGACGTTTGAATACCCACTCTATTAGTTATGCGAATTATAAGGTCAGCCAATTGATTCATTGTCTTAAATTCGATTCCCGGAAACCCAATGAGTACTTTAGGGAACTTTTTTATGGGATTTTGTTAAAATACGGCAATAAAATACCGAAGCACAGAATCAGACTATCCCACAAAATCATTGCTAATATTGTCCGAAGTAAAGAGTTCTTCAAGTGGACAGCTTTAGCTCGAACGTAAGCTGCTATGTCGATTCAAATTATTTGTTTATTGGACACTTCTAGTATCATAAAAACCAGAAAATTCATACTCAGTGTATCCTATAAAAATGCAAATTTACATATTACACATTTTTACATTCAACCTAATGCCCGTTAACATTTATCAAAAAGCAGTATTTAACCATTCAAGACTTTTTAATAACTGAACTATCATCATGGGTCCCACAGTTAGCATGGAGAGTACACTGTGCCTTTCCATTGAGGTTACTATTGATAAAGGAACTCAGAGTGTCTAGCCCGTACGAGGAAATGTACAAGGGCTTTATTTATTGGACGCTCCAAGCACCCTTTATCAAACACATTAATTTACTATGACTTTTATTTCACTTCTCCTTTGTGGAATCATCCCAGAAGCTTGTTTAATTGTCTTTGAAGTTCAATGTGTGTGAATAGGAAAGTAGCTCTTCTGGATTTTTGAATACTATTCAAGGATTTATATGGTCGCTGGAGGATACTTGTGCCAGCCCTGTCATCTTTCGGGCATCACAATATGCGGTTACAATCTGCTGGCTGTATACCAGTCAATTCATCCTTAGCATCATGAGTCTAGACGCCAGAGCTCACCATTGACATCAGAGTCCTCAAACACAATGTTCTCAGTGAACTTGTGATTGGCTCTTCAAAGCAGGCAGGCAACACGCAATCCCAAAGGATCCACAGCCAAAATACACATAGTCCATTTCTCGTGCAGCCGATGTAAAATGGTTGAGAGAGAGGTCACAAGAGAACTCGGCAGTATGAGAAGCACCACAAGCAAAGCAAAAGACCTTTGCCCGCAGAAATATTTGCTAAAAATGCAAAGTACATGGAAATCTCCGGGAGTCCCTTATGCTAGACCTAATTGTTGTGGTGTACACAGTAATGAAGTGTGAAGGACTGTGAGCAAGAGAGGGGGCTGGAATGACTCCAGGCGTGTCAGTTGATAAGGTTCTGACAGTTGTCCTGTTGTACAATGGAATGCTGCTCTCTGTAACATTTATAACGCAATAAATACCTATTTCCTCTCGTTTTGGTGTCGGTAATGGTTCCTTCTCAGTTATTTGATGGAAGGGTGTGTTCTGGGTCAAGTTTGTCACAGCTCATGTTCAACAAATCGTCTGTGTTGAAAGCCTCCTTGAAGAATGGCATTTTTACAAGGTCTTTCAAATGCAGGCGGAAACTTTGATGAGAGGACTGGGTGAAGGGAAGTCCAAAGCTGAAAACCACTTGCCCACAAGACTTCTTCCTCCAAGTTTGAGCATGCTGTGTTTAACCTGCGGTGGACAACGGTAGTGGACACACGCTTCTGCAGAGGTTTAAAGTGCAAGAGTCCCGTTCCTTAGTATGCCCTGCGCTCAGTGCTGAGAATTTTATTTCCAGTCCTTCAATCCACCAGGAGCGCATTTGAGTGAATGTAGGGCTGGTTTTAAATGTCAAATTTTAAATCTTCCAGTGAATAGAGCTGAAATGCAGACTTCCTTTACCCTGTGCATTTTGCAGTGCTTCCTGCTAGACTAAACAATTTCCTTTAACTGAGGTTCAACAAATGACCAGAGACACTACAAGATGGCGTAGTCCATCTCACTGAACCCAGCTGCAGACAACAGCTACTAGCCCTAGCGCAAAACCTTATGCTCTTCCAGTTAATAAAGTAAGATTCAACAACAAGATGGTTGGACCGACCCAGGAGGTGTTGTACAGCTAGAGCACTACTAATATACTTTCCGACATATGGCCCCACTAAGGGCCAGATGTAGGTTGCCCAATACCGGTCGGTAACGGCCGAAATTACCGAATTTCGTCCGTTACGACCGGCATTTGGCATTTGGAATGTAGGTGGCATTTTTGTAGGATTCGGTATTTTACCGAATCGGTAACTTAAGGATTACCGATTCCTTAACATACCGATTCGGTAAATTACCGAATCCGTAATGTAGAGGGCACTCAAGTGAGTGCATTCCTCAGTTAAGAATTTGTTATTTACCACCAACTACAAGTTGGTGGTAAATAAAGAAAACCTTTGAAAAAGCAATTTTTTGCTTTTACAACACTGCGATGTGGCAGACATACATGCCCTTAGGGCATATATGTGTGCCACATGTGCACACATGCACTATTCAGGGGTGCAACAGGGTGTCAATGTGACACCCTGCCACCCCTGTATGTGTTCCCCATTTACCGAATCGGTATTTCCCGATTCGGTAATTCCCATTCATACCTATGGGCCAATGGGAATTACCGATTCGGTAAATACCGAATCGGTAAATACCGAATGTTACCGATTCAGTCAAATTTACCGAAAAATTACCTACATACTATTTACCTATTCTTAAATACCGAATCGGTAAAATTCGGTATTTAAGAATCGGTAAATAGTATTTACCTACATCCAGCTCTATGACTCAAAGACCATAGGACAGGATACTTCACTCGTCATAAAAGCGAGCAGCCATGCTGTGGCAGGTTAGAAGTGATGAAGCGAAAAAATAAATCCCTTGAAAGAAATATTTTCATCATTTCATTTTATCATTGTCATGCTATTTTATGCCACCTAAAATGTACAGTACAAGTAAACAGATACCGTACTGATGCAGGCAGATGTTACTTATTGGTGGTGCTGGTTATGTATTTGCATATACATTTCAATTACATAATTTTGGTAAGCCAAATAATAATTTGCAAGATTTGTCCCCTGAAATGGCTGGCTTATACTTACTTAGACAAAGAAGCTTGCAAATCATTGGCTGACGATATTGAGAGGTCAGTTTATCTTCAAATGTGGACATCCTTGTTTTTGGTTTTGAACAAACATACATTTTTATGAATGCAGTGACTAATGTAAATGTAATTTATCCACCGGGCAATTTTATTCTCATAACTAAAATGTTCTTCTAGTACTCCCCAATTCCCAGTTTAATCAGGGGAGGGCTATTATTTGATTTTGACGTAATTTATCAATCCTGTTTCTGATATTTAATATCTCCTCAGAGTATTTAGTCATCTTTCGATAGTGTTACTTACAGTGAAACATTTAACTATTATCAATGATAAAGTATAAAGAAGCTGGGTAGATTCACATGTGGTGTATAAACAAAGAAAAGTTCAAATGTAATATAAAATGCTATAATTGTGTAAAGTATTCATGGGAGGCTTTCAAAGTGACCTCCGAGGGTGGATGAGCAGGATATTAGGGCACAGGTATCATTTGTTATGGAAAGAAACAAAGATCAACAACGAAATAAAGGTGATGCTAACCTAACTTCATTCATCGGATGACAAAGAATGTGTGCCGGGAGGAAGCAATCCACTTTCCAGGAGCTGAAACTCACCAAATATTATCTTCTTAATGGCAACTGAAATCCTGCAAACGCCAGAACAAAGCCAAAGCGTGCACGCTGAACACACCGGCCTCCGGGACATGTCGCACATTGCTGGAATTTGGGCATCGCCAATTTGGAATCACATATGAAAGTTCACAGATAAATATATTGAATAGCCTGATATATTTCGAATTAGATTGCCAACAGCCTTTGTACTTACCTCTTTCACAGGAAAGAGTTCGACCGAGTCCTGGTGAGTCCTGGTCCTGATGAGAACCCTCCAATGGCAATAGGGTTATGAAACACATTGACCATATACAGCTAGATGAAACAATTAGAATTGCACTGATTGATACAGTGGACAAACAAGGCAGTATGCCTGTTGTACCTTTTTTATCGACTATCTGTGTCTAGCAGGTGGCAGTGATGTAAATTGTTAACTAGTCTCCACAGTTACAGCCTTTTTCTCAAGTCAAGGACTGGTCATTATTGTTATTTGTTGCTATTAATGTCTCATTGTTATGTAATTATCAAATGTTGAGTGATTTGTATTTAATCTTTGATGTATTGTTGAATGTATATGTCTGCCCGTTTCCTTTTTTTATATTGTTTTTATTGGTATTTACATGTTGCAAAAATACAGTGTGACATATAACAAGTAACAAGTTTTTTCGAGCATTCACATAGGGCAAAGCGGTTTGCGGAGGTGACTGTGTTCGATTGTGGATGAGTGATTGGTCTTACAGTCTTCGCTTGTCTGCCCCACAGTCTTGTGCCCTTATGACATTAAACATGTAGGTTATTGCGATTGGTCGTGTATCAAGTTAGTACATAAAACATAAAACGTAAAACAAAACATAAAAAAGTTTGGCGATTGTTTAGTGACAGACCTCCGGGCCCTATTAGGGTTGCATTAAGCTAGTTTGGCATATTCTGTTGTTTACGGGGGTTCGTATGGGTTTAGGAAATTGTCTAGTGTTGACCACATCCCTCTGTTGGGGTTCCTCCATGATGTGTGTCTGAGTGCAGTGTTGTCAGCCCCTCTGAGGAATTTAACCCAGTTCAGCCACCCCTTGAATGTGGCTTTGGTGGTGTCCTTCCATTTGGCCAGCACTGTTTTAACTGCTGTCGTCAGGAGAAAGTCTAGGAGGTTTCTATCCTGTAGTGTGGCTATGTCTGCTGTGATAGTTGCGGTGAATATTTGTTCTAGAAAACAGCCTAGGGCTTTGTTGATGAAGCTAAACAACTTCCCCCAGAATTTGCTGACCTTACTGCAGTGAAAGATGAGGTGTGCGATGTCCCCTCTTTCTGTGCCGCAGTTCCAGCAGCTGTCGTTGTCTCTCAGTCCTATCGATGCAAGTCGAGCTGGTGTCCAGTATGCTTGGTGTCTTAGCCAGAATTTCGTTTCTGCTAGCACTGGGGATATCATATTTTTTGATGGGGCCGCCCAAAAGGTTTGTAGTTCTTGTTCAGTGAGTCTGGAGCCTAGCTGCGTTTCCCAGTAGCTGGTGTTTTTGGTGTTGAGTTTGGTGGAGACAGGGCAGAGGAGTTTGTACAAGTGTGAGACCTGATGGCCTGCCATGTTTATGTTTTCCATGTACTTGAAGATTGAGGGTTTGTGATTGGTTAATTTTTACTTTGTTATGGCTGTTTTGATTGTTAGGAAATTGTATAGTTCTATGTCTGGGAGGTCGTGTCGAGTTTTCAGGCTGTTGAAGGTGAGGGGCAACCCCTCATCTTCCAACTGAGCTGGATACGAAAATCCTAGCTTTCTCCACGACTCTATGTCGAGGGGTTTCCCCCTGTATTTAATCTTGGGGTTTGCACAGAGTGTTTCCCAGTGCGAGTTTTTGATGCTATACTCGAGCTTCTGGTCTATTTTGAGCAGCGCTCACCTAGTGATCTTAAAATTCGGGTTATTCTTTTGTGCCTGCTTGTTGGCGGTGAGGAGAGTTAAAGGATCTGTGTTCTTTAGGATGGCTTTATCCATAAAGAGCCAGGTTGGTGTGTATTGCAGGTTCGGAAGTACCCAGTGCATACCTTGTCTGGCTATGAAGGCTGTCTGGAAAGTTCTCAGGTCAGCTATGTTAAGACCACCTAGCTTTTTTCCTAGTCTTAGCTTTGGGAGCCCTATTCTAGGTTTCTTGTCCCGCCACATAAATATGTTTAACATGTGGTCTATCTGTCTGTGGAATTCGTCCGTGAGAGCTAGAGGAAGCAATCCTGCTAGGTAGTTTACTATAGGAGTGATCATCATCTTTACAGTGTCTATTCTGCCAACCAGGTAATGAACTTGTGTGTGTCTGCCCTTTTCCTATGGCATGAATTCAATGTCTTTCTTTATGATAAAAACTAACAGTGAGAGTATAATGGTGAAATAAAAACACCAAACCTTGTCTATTTGTCAAAAAGAAGGTTTACTCTAAAGAAATTTAATGTAATAATACGTCCATTCCCATCTTTTGTTACTAACCTAACTTTGTACAACATTAAATTGCTTTTCTTAATAATTAATAAAATGGCAATACTGAGTGCATTAAAAAAGGATTGTGTAGATACAATGGCCCATATGTGCGAAGCCATTTAGCGTTTCTTAACGGACTGAATCACTATTTTGGGCCTTTAAGAAATGCTAAATAGGCTTTCCATAAGTACAAAAGTGGAATCACGGTCGCAAATTGTGATTACTACCCTGTAGAAATTGCATTTTGCGATTACCAAAATAGGAGATCGCAAATAAGGTTTTCCTATTTGCGATTTCCAAACCACACGCACAAAGCATTTTCCTAAATGCAAAATGGGCATTTAAGAAATCCTATTACCATTGAATCCAATTCGATGGTAACCATGTGCAAAATGGAAAAAGGCACCCAAAATGCACCTTTTGCACTGCCATGTGTGCGCACTCGCCCCGAGGGCAATGGAGTGCTTTACATGAGCACCCTTTTCTTCTTTTTTTAATGTAAGGGGAGCCCTAGGCCCATAGGTACGATTGCTTTTACATTTCCAAATTTGCAATTTCTCAGTAGTGATTGTGACCCTGTAGGAATCGCTATTAGGAAATCGCACTTTTAGTACATTCCATATTTAGGAAATGAAAAATGGAAGTTTCGTACATATGGCCCAAAATGACTAACATGTCTTCCATAGAGAACAAGTTCCATATGGCAGGAATTTGATAGTCAATACCAGAATATCCAGCCGACACTGAATCAATTCCAAAGAAAGAACATGCACGGACAAGAGTTGGGCAATGCATTAAAAGATCTAGGACTGCGATTATTGATCGGCAGAATGCAAAATACCAACCAGCTGCATATACCCACTCCTGTCCGTGCAGACTTGCAAAATTGGATTACAAGTTGATTTCTATTTCAAATGTCTTTTAGATAGTTGATTTTAAAGTGCTGCCCGATCTATCGAGTCACCATGCAATGCCGGGGTGCTCCCTGCAGATATAAGCCACCGTCAGCCTAAGCAGAGCTCCATCGGAGCCCAAGACAGTAAGAACTGATCAGTGGATTAGATGACAGACAGATCGTATTCTACCAGCTAGAGGAATGTCTGGAGGATCATTCAGCCATGAGGAGCATGGAAATAAGTATTATCGAGCAGTGGCAGTGGCTCCTTGAAATATCGCTTATGGGGGCAATAATGCAGGAGAACTCCACATGCAAGGAATACTTTAAATCTTCCTTAAGTAACATAGCGGCCCTGGACATTCTAACTCCTTAATGTCCAGATCTGCCGACATGATTTTAGTCAGCTTCAAAAGAAGTCTCGAAATCTCAGTATTCCCCCTGAGCAGATTTCGAGACTTCTGTTGAAGCAAACTAAAATCATGTCGGCAGATCTGGACATTAAGGAGTTAGAAAAAAAGCACACAGAAGATTGGCAGTCCAACTATACAACCCATTACATTTGCCAATGTATTTTATTCAACCTCTGCCCATGGCCCAGAAATGCAATTGATGCAGCTGAGATTTGGGCTAATTCTTCTGAAAGCTAATGGGTATGGAAGACAAGGTGGGGATTGGATATCTCCAGTCGACTATGCGATCAGGCGGTGGAATCGCTAGGCCATGTTGTGTGCATTTGCAAGAAGCTTTTGCCTAGTAAGAAATGCTGGCTGGGACCCATTTTCAGAATTCTGAACATATGCACATGTAAAGATAGAACTGAAGGTTGTCTGAAGGGAGATGCAATCCAGCTGCCAGCATGATCCCTGAGGTACTTGAAGGCGGCTGTAAGAGACTTGGAGGATGCAGCAGAACGGTGTAGTACACTAAAGAGCCCACAAAGTAACCTCATTAGCACTGAATAGCACGCTAAACACTTTAGCTCTCTCCACTAAGGGGCCTGAATCGACTTGATATTTGTATGTGAAACAGCAGCATGGAAAGCCTCTCAGATAAAGCCTTCGGCCAGCACTCAAAGAGATATAGAGAGTATGTTGGAGGCACCAGAGTGACCCAGAATGCCTTAAAGTCTCCATTGGTGGCTCTGTACACAGTCTAGTATATGAAGCATTCCGATCAATAACACTAACAGCATCTTTTTCTCAGAACTCCGGACCTCTTAATTAGAATAAACTATAGGGATTGCTCCTTCCTGGTGTTCTTAAGCATTGGTTGTCACTCTTTTTGAAAGACCCAAGGATGAATTTTATTCAGTGTGTTTACCACCTAGGCTATATTTTATAAATACTTTAAAAAACTTTTTTTTTATGTTGGGTATGTAGAGGCACTTTTTGAACACTTTATAACACAAAGCACTTGATAATACGGCTTTGTAAACTAGTCTTCAGCATCTCATGGTAACAACCTCAGCTAGCCAGCATAGTATGCATTTTAACAAATCCAGCGCAGCACCTCACGAGCCTTTTGGCCTGGTGAATTTGTAATAACACAGGGAGGGCCACTTTATAGGATCAGTGTGAGGAGAGTTGCTATGGATGCCGTCATATTAAAAGGAAGTTATTTTATACATTTTGGACTACCTTGGACGCTTGTCTCTAGATGTACTCTTTGCACGCTATAATAATTGTATGTATTTTGTAATTTGATTTAAATTTATGTTTGATACAGAACTCAAGTTGGTTTGCCTCAGTATAACCATGTATGTTATGGAACGTTCAAAGTTTTATTTTGTGCGCCTTTGGTGATGGTTGTTAATTTTTTAATTAATAAACAAATTATTAAATACAATCATAAAATTCTAAATTCAATTCTAAATTTCAACTCATCAAACACTCCCTGCACAACTTTCAGACCTGCAAGTCCAATTTAATCTGAAGCCCATATCAATTAAGGCAGAATTCCTGTTATTGACGAAGCACAATAAACAAAAAACTGTAAAAATTCTGGCTGAATGACATGAATCATGAACCTTTCCTGATGGAAGTGCATTGGCTCCCATGCTGGCAGAGGTGTACTGCAAAATGATGGGACAATGGGCAGAATGTGACGAGGGACCTGACAGTCTTCCGTATCTCAAACACATTCATTGACCTTGGCCTTAAGAGTTATGGGGGTCCCCTGTGTCGAACCTAACATAATATGTGTAAAGCATACGTTCACCCAGAGGGGTATATGGACGCTGAATAACAGATGTTTATTGTTACCCAATGTAATGATACTCATTTTATCGACCTCAGAAGGATGAAAGACTGAGTGGACCAGACAGGATTTGAACCTATGACAATGAGGTCGAACATAGGCCCCTACAGTGGAGGCATTAGTCCATTAAGCCTCCAGACCCGGCCGAAGGGACCTGCATTATGCCCTGCTTTGCAGCCTGCACCATTTTCAAAACCAGCTGCCTCATTTACAAAAAGATCCAGACCAACACCCCTACTTATCATGCAGATCAGCTCACCATCTCCGGTGGTTCTCAGCACACCAGCAACCAGGGCACCATCAGACTGCAGACTGAGAAGTGTAAAAAAGAAAAAAACTCCAGATATGCACCCACAATTAGAAAAGTCATCTCCGTATCCATCAGGACCAGTTTCAATTTAAGAAAGAGTTGAAGACTCATTTCTTTAAAGTGCGCACATCACAATGCATTAACCATGCACAAGCCAGCTTCCTCTCCTATCGCTCATTGCCTGTATGCTTGCCTTTGAACCTGTACAGTGCTCTGCTGCCTTTTTTCTAGGTTTGTGTTATGTAAATACTATACATGTACATGCAAAGTTGATGCACTTTGTACATTTGAGCAGTTTGAGGGGGATGCAAAGTGGAAGGGTGTGACCACACTGGAGGAAATCTTTAATTCTGGTAGGCAACCTAACCTTTTTTCATTAACACTTAAAGGGTCAAAATCCATTATTGGCCTGTGCCAAAATGATAGTACAATCTCCTGCAGGATGTTGTTATGGGCAATCTGGCTAATACAGTACCAGCAAATATCAAGGCCATGAAGGGTTGGGGTAAATGTATTCAAGTAAATTAAACTAGATCCAGTGCAATAGATCTCTCAATAGAATTTGCAAACACTGTAGAAATTAAAAACGCCTTAGAACTATGATTTCAAATAAAAACATACACACATTAATTTGACAAAACACCCACGAGACAGAAAATGAATTTACCAAAAGAAGGGGGGAGTTTTCAAAAAAGTACATCCATCAGTATTTTCTCTGAGATAAAGTGGTACGCTTCAGATCGAGATATGTCCCCTCTAAGGAGACAATACAGCTTTAAAATGAGAATATGCAAATTAGAAGAAATGCATATCTTTCATTTCCGAATCAGAGAATGGTTTACACAAAACTATGTTAAATGAGAGGTACTAGATTATGAAAATTAGGAACACAACCAACCAGTTTCTTAGGGCTGGAGGTCACGGACTTAGGGGTCGATTAGGATCGCGGACGGACTTGAGTCCGTCCGCGACCCCTGAGGAGGAGGGAACGTCCGCATGGGCTGCGGCGTTCCCTCCGATCTGATTAGGATGTGACCGCCAGGGTGGCGGTCACATCCTCTATCTCTAACATTGCGGCGGGTGCAGCTTCAAGCTGCACCCGCCCCAATGTAAAAAATGCATGCACAGCATTTCCGTGCACAAAGCGGCAGGCACCGCGCGGTGCCTGCTGCATTGTGCACGCAAATGCAGGGGGGTACCATAGGTACCCCCCATGTGCACTCACCACCACCCCTTCACCCAGGGGGCCCGCAACGGGCCCCCGAAGTGAAGGTCCGTATGCTTTTCCATGGCGGCAATGCCGCCGTGGAAAAGCATATTTACACACACATCATAATATGGCGGACGGTGTCTCATAGACACCGCCTGCCATGTTATGGCTTTTCCGCCGCGGTCGGCTCCGACCGCGGCGGAAAAGCGGCGGACGGAATTCCAGACCCACCAGCCATCCTAATTTGGCGGTGGGTCTTTGGAGTCTCCGCCGCGGTTTTTCCGCATCCTCCAGGCCGGCGGACACTTCCGCCGGCCCGGAGGATGCGGAAAAACCGCCATCCTAATCGGCCCCTTAATGTGGCCTAAGGATGAATGCAAATGTGTTACCAGAAGGCGGCAGAAGTTTCAGAAGCTGACATAATGACCCCACCTAAAAAAATACTCTGGGGCAGATTTATGATAACTGGCGCATCCCCAGGGACGAGCCAGTTATTTTGTGCCGCAGCTCCGCCACCCATGTTGAGCCGCATTTACAATGCGGCGCACCATGGGGCAAACACAGCACAGATGCGTGACGCATCTGTGCCGTAAAGGTGGCGCATTGCTGAAATTGCGTCGCAAGCTTAATGCAGCTCCAGCAAGGCTCGGGGGTGCCCTATCTGTCCAATGCTGCATCAAGCCTTACGCCTGCTTCAAGCAGGCGCAGGGTTTTGACGCAGCATTGGCCTGAAAGTGACTGAGTGAAATCTTATAGATTTCACTCAGCCACTTTTGCGAGGCGCACCTGCCCCGGAACGCCCACCCTGCGCCGGAACGCCCACATGTGGCGCAGGGCTTTACAACGTGACACATCTGCCTAGATGCGTCACGTTGTAAATGGGTCATAGGGATGCGCCATGTTTACGCCGCAGTTGCGTGACGCAAACGTGGCGCATGACCAACATAAATCTGCCCCGCAGTTATTAAAGCATGTCCTAGATACCAGTTCCTTACTACCTAGAAATATGAGCTAACCAATCCAAGAAAAGACCCCAGTCCCTTTAGGATATTATCTGTACACCTTGCAAGAGAACGGTTGCTTTATATGTTGGTCTTAACACCCCCTTCAACACATTTTATTTTAATTATATGCTCTGTACGGCTTCATAATTCTACACGGAGACTATCATCACTGTATCCCTATTACTAAGGATATATAGAGCATTCTGCCACCCATCCTTGGGCCCAGTCCACACTTGAATAAACTGCAAATATATAAAAAGCGAGTTCTAGAACCGTAGTTGGCAAGAACCCTTTTCAACCTTTATCTAATAAACAAAGTCTCTGGAAGCATAAAACGGAGTGTCTAGCAAGGGAAAATAAAACCAACAACAGTATCAACAATATCTCACTTGTGATTACAAAAGACACCAAATGAGGACACTGATGACCTTTCAGCACAGGTAGACACATTAATCCCCCGAATGTGAAACCAACAGATGACCACTTAGGCCAAAAGAAATTCAATATCAAAGGCTGGATGCTGAGAAGATCGCCTGAGGAACGGGCAACTCCTCTCAGTAGACGCAGTGCCACTTTGGCTAGTATAATGTACCTAAGTGGTGACAAGTGTTTCCTTTAGAGGGTCACAGGTTGAAGAAAAACTCACAAAGAGGAAAAAACTCCTTTGGCAAGCTTTGTAAATCTTGATTCAAGATAAAGATAGAGTTGGTAAAAAAAGCAAAGCACCAAACTTCCCTTGAACATTATAAAGGTGAAAAGAGCAAATCAGAATAAATAGAGCCAAAGAATGATCCATTAAGAAAATGATCCAATCTGATAGGGCACTGAGTGCGATGAAAAATTAGGGCATACAAATTATTGTGACACACCATATTCTTCCAAACACCACACTAAAATACTTGAACCAGGAGCTGACATTACAGGAAGAAACTCTGCAACATCTAGGAATAGGATGCTCCAATAACCGTGAATAGACTGACCACCATCTTGATAAGGGTATTTCATAAGGCTTAGTTTCGCCCTCGTTTGAGAATTCATGACGATCGTTCCATGTCAAGGAAGAAGCTCAAGTTTACCATCCAGTGAGCCAGGCACCACTATGAATGAGAGTTGCTGCTGCCTGTCCGTCACGCTGCCTTGACCTATGGGAACCCCTTCTAAGGCACCAGGATTTCAGAAGCGGTGGAGCAGCTTCGGCAGCCATAGAGCTGTGGGTATGACTGACAATGGCATTCTACATTCTGCTGAGTTAAAAAAAAGCATGAGAGGCTTCTTCCTCTTCTATGCAACTATAGGTGAGTCTTCCTCACAAATATGACACCCAAGTGCTCATGCAAGATAAAAGCAGTCAGAGAAACATCAAAAAGAACAAGTTACTTATCTTCGGTAACACTTTTTCTGGTGGATACAGTATTTGTCTATGGATTCCTAACCTTTAGAATTTCCCCTTGCACAGCATTCCACAGAAACGTTTTCATAGCGCTCCCACGTCTCCGCCCGCAAATCCACCTGATGTCATCGGAGCCATAAGAGACCTCCTCGGAGTGCTGACGTCAGTTCTACCCATTTTTCTGTGCCTTCGGGGTGAATGGATGAACTGACAACATTTTACGAAGGAAAACATCCATTACAACTCAGTCATTATAATGCACTACCTTTACAACGCAACAGTTACAATGCAACTACCTTTGCATCGCATGCCATTACAACGCATGCCATTACAACGCATGTCACTACAACGTATGCCATTACAATGCATACAATTACAATGCATGCCATTACAACACATTATAAGGTAAGTAATGGAGATTTTTTTGTTTTAGGGTGGGTATGGGTTTTG
Source organism: Lissotriton helveticus (assembly GCF_964261635.1). Taxonomy (NCBI): domain Eukaryota; kingdom Metazoa; phylum Chordata; class Amphibia; order Caudata; family Salamandridae; genus Lissotriton; species Lissotriton helveticus. Next base: position 1,611,630,595 of record NC_136057.1, read on the forward strand.
GGGTACATGGGAATAGTACGTTTTACCCCTTCACTATCCAACACTTTCCCTACGGTTGCACTCACTGGAGTGGGAATAGTAATTTTTACCCCTACACTATCCAACACTTACCCTACTGTTGCCCTAAAAGTATTATACGCTGTAATGGTATGCGTAGTAATGGTATGCATTGTAATGGGATGCATTGTAACAGTAGTTTAAAAAAATGCATTGTAATGGCATGTGTTGTAAAATCAAGCGATGTAATGGTATTTGCGATGTAAAAACTGCGTTGTAAAAGCATGCGTTGTAATTGTTTGCATTGTAATGTCATATATTCTTTACAAGTCTGCAATATATGCACAAATATACACAGTATATGATTCAAACAAGAAAGGAAACTGAAAAGTCTAAAACATAAACATTTCCTAGCGACAAGCATCATATATCTTCAATGCCAATGATCACATAACTGGCATACCCAAAATTATTTTCGGTATAAGTAGGCAGACAAAAGGGAGGCAGGTGTGTTAGTGAGGAATCCACAGGCAGATACTGTAACCACCAGAAAAAGTGTTTCCGAATGTAAGTAACTTGTTCTTCTGAAGGATACATCTGCCTGTGGATTCCTCACCTTTTGAAGTGAATCACCAAGCAGTCCTTCTCCCAGAGGAGGGTGTCCGCCTACCTATATCAAAAAATCCTGCAGCACATAGCGTGCAAACTGGCCATCCCTCCTCACCTCAGAGTCTAAGCAGTAATGTTTCGCGAAAGTGTGGAGGGAGGCCGCCTTGCAGATGTTTAAAACAGGAACACCTCTCACCAAAGCTGAAGAAGAAGATTTAGCTCTGGTGGAATGAGCTCAAATACCTTCGGGGGCTCCTTCTTGGCCAAGGCGTAGCAGATCTTGATGCATTGGATAGTCCACCTGGACAGTGTTCTCTTGTGGACAGCTTTGCCTTTCATCTTTCCCACATAACCAATGAAGAGCTGATCATGCAGCCTGAAGTCTTTGGTTCTGTCCAAATAGAAACTGACTGCCCACTTAGGTTCCAGGCGGTGAAGTCTCTTCTCCTCCTTAGAAGGGTGAGGTGGAGGATTGAAAGTGAGTAAAGTAATAGATTGTCCTAGGTGGAAGGGTGTGACTACTTTAGGCAGGAAATCAGCTCTGGTCCTGAGAACAATCTTGTCCACATGGCTAGATGTGAAAGGAGGCTTAGAACTAAGAGCCTGTAACTCACTTACCCTCCTAACAGAGGTAATCACAACCAGAAAAATTACCTTGATTGAGAGAAGTTTAATCAGACAACTATGCAGGGGTTCGAAAGGAGACCCCATTAAGAAAGTAAGAACCACATTAAAATCCCACTGAAGCATAATAAAAGGAGTGGGAGGAAATCTATTAGTAAGACCCTTAATGAATCTCATGAGTATGGTGGACTTAAACAATGATGAGTGGTTTGGCAAGCAAAGAAAGGCTGACAAGGCCTTCAAGTAGCCATTAACGGTAGCTATAGCACAACCTTGCTGAGGCAAAGAGAGATATAATACAAGAATATCAGACAAATGAGCTTTTAGAGGATCAATTGAACTCTCTCCACACCATCTAATAAACCTGACCCATCTACTGGAATAGACAGATTTAGTGGAGTGTCTTTTGGCCGATAATATAACATCCACCACATCCGGTAGGAGAGAGAAGAAACTCAGGTTGCCCCGCTCAATCTCCAAGCATGATGGTGCAAGCTCTGGAGGTGGGGGTTTAGAACCTGCCCCTGCGATTGCGAGAGGACGTCTGCCCTGAGAGGGAGACGGAGCGGAGCGTGCGATGAGAGTTGAGGGAGGTCGTGTACCACACCCTTCTTGGCCAATCTGGGGCGATCAATATAACTTGGGCCCGGTCTTGGCGAATCTTCCTCAGAACTCAAGGAATCAAGGGTATAGGAGGGACCACGTAAAGATGCTGTGAAACCCAATCTACCTGAAATGCGTCTCCCTGCGCTCTCTGCATCTGAATCTGGATACTGCAACGACGGGCAGTGCGTGTCCTAGTGAGTGGCAAACAGGTCCAACCAAGGAAATCCCCACATCCTGAAAATGTGATGGACTGCCTCCGGATGAAGACGCTACTCATGATCGGCTGAGTAATGCCAACTGATACTATCCTCTTTCACATTAAGCACCCCGGCCAGATGATTTGCATTCACACAAATCTGATGGTCCTGAGCCAGGGACCATAGTTGCAGAGCCTTTCTGCAGAGACGATATAACCCTACTCCTCCCTGCTTGTTGAGGTACCACATTGCGTGAGTGTTGTCTGTCAGGACCAGAACTGACTCACCATGAAGGGAGGGAAGAAAGGCCTTGAGAGCCAAACATATCGGCCACAATTCCAGGAGATTGATGCGAAGCAATCTCTCCTCTGGAGATCAAAGACCCTTGTTCTCCAGATCCCCCAGATGAGCAACCCACCCTAGAGTGGAGGCATCCGTTATCACTGTGGCCACCACAGAAGGAGGTTGAAACGGCTTCCCTTGAGACAGGTTGCCTGAAACACTCCACCATAACAGATCCGCTGCAGTGTCTCTGGAGATTCTGGCCACCTCCCTGAGATTCCTGTTGTGTTGAAACCACTGCCTGTGGAGGCACAAATGGAGGGCCCTCATGTGCCACTGTGCATGGTTGACCAACAGTATGCAAGAAGTGAACAGATGGAGCAGGCGCAAGACCTTAAGGACTGTAACAACCACTTGATCTTGAAACATTGGGATCATATTCTAGATGTCTAGAATCCTCTGAGGAGGAGGGAAAGCAGGACTCACAGTAGTGTCCAGTACCGCCCCCATGAACAGGTTGCGCTGAGAGGTTTCGAGGTGAAATTGGGGTACGTTTTTTAAAAACCCTAGTAAAACAACAGACGCATTGTCACCTGCAGGTCATACAGTACCATCTCCTCCAACTTTGCATTGAGCAAGCAGTCGTTCAGCTAGGGAAAAACAGGTATCCCTGACCTCCTGAAGATATGCCGCTACCACCGCCATTACCTTTGTGAAGACCCGTGGTGCGGAAGTAACACTGAACAGAAGGACCTCAAACTAGTAGTGTTGAGATCCCACCGTAAAACAGAGATACTTCCAATGTGACTTCAGGATGGGAATGTGAAAATACGCATCCTGCAAATCCATCAACACCATTCAGTCTTCTTGCTGCAGCGCCAGAAGAACCTGAACCAGGGTCAACATCTTGAATTTCTCCTGTTTGAGTTAAAGGTTCAAGATCCTGAGATCTAGGATTGGCCTCAATCAACCATCCTTTTTGGGGATCAGGAAATACAGGGAGTAGCACCCCTGGTCCCTTTCCTGCTCCGGATTCACCTCTATCGCAACTTTCTGTAACAAAGAAAGAACCTGCTGCTGCACGAGCAACAGATGGTTCTCCGAACACTAAGCCTGACAAGTCGGAAACGAGGGGGAAACTCCTGGAATGGAAGGGCGTACCCATTTTCTACAAGATTTAAAACCCAGAGATCTGATGTAACAGAGTTCCAATTTTGTAGAAAATGGGACACCTGGCCTCCTACGGGTCCAACATGCTCCAAGATGGGAGATCTAGTGCTGCTTCCCTGCGGAACCAGTGAAGGGGACAGGGGAAAATGAGGAGGAGGAATAGACCTGTTGGCGAGTGGCCCCTTGCAGACAACCTCTTTCTTCTCCTCTGTATGACTTATACAGAGAATTATGATGATGATGCTGTTGCTGACGGCCTCGAAATGGAACTGCCTTCCCAAAGCCACAAATCTCTTGTATCCAAAACCCCTATTCTGGGACTGAAAGCATAAGGATCTAGTGGTAGCCCTGCTATCCTTTAAACATTGCAGAGCTGGGCCCGCCTTTGACCCAAAGAGCCTAGACCCATCTTAAGGAAGACCCAGCAACTTGGCTTGAACGTCCGGAGAGAATCCAGATCCTCTCAACCAGGCGTGCCTCCTGGTTGCCACCGAAGAGGAAAAAATTGGTTACATCTTGGTGTTTACACAGCAATACCTTTACAACGTGGGTATTACAACGAAAGTCATTACAATTACTTGTGCTGGATGGCGCTCTAACATAAGGAATAGTATGATTTACTATTCCAACACCTTCCCTACTGTACGTAGACTGGAGTTGGAATAGTAAATCATACTACTCCTAAGTCCAGCACCCTCCAACGCAAGTCGTTGTAATGACGTGCGTTATAATGCCTGCGTTGTAAAGGTATTGCGGTGTAAACACCATAATGTAACGTCAAATATTCCACCGAAGAGCCTATCACCCTGGCAACTGAGTCCGCTGTATCAAGACCCGACTGGATTACCTGATGGGCTGCCGCCAGAGCCTCCATGAAGTGACCCTGAACATCTTCTGGCAGCTTAAGAGCTACATCCTTAGCTGTGTCTATAAAAACATGGATATACCACCCTAACAGGCATGTGGCATTCGTAGATTTCAAAGCCATGCTAGCCGATGAGAACACTTTCTTAGCAGACTGTTCCATCTCCTTGGAATCCCTATCCCCCGGAGTGGAGGCGAAGGAACCTGCCAACTGCTTAGAGGAACATGAGGCTTGAACCACCAAGCTTTCCGGTGAGGATGAGACTATAGAAATTCCGGATCCTCAGGTGTAGCCTGATAACACCTGGCCACCATTCTGGACACTGCCAGGGCAGACATTGGCTTCTACCAAACTTCCAAAATTGGTTCAGTCAAAGCTGTGTTGAATAGAAGCAAAGGCTCCACCTCTGAAGAAGGGGAGTGCAGAACCTCAGTAAGCATGTTAGATCTGACTTTTTCAATGGGCAACTGTAGATCCAGAAGGTCAGCAGTCTTCCTTATAACCAAGTGGTATGATGCCACCTCCTGAGAAGGAAGCGCTTTGTGAGAAGAGAGCTCCCACTCTGGTGAAGTGTCCAGCCACTAGCCTCCTGAAGACCTTCAAAATCATCCACAGTATGAAGTATCTCCCCTTTCTCAGTGTGCTCCTGCTATTCCTGGAATTCCTCCTCTTCCAGAAGCCTCTGAACCTCCCTCCTTGATCGTAACTTAGGAATCTGTGTCGGCGGCGCCAGACGTGGTGCCAGTGACCTCAGAGCCGGCATCAATGGAAGAAGTTCAGGAGCGGCTGGTAGCACGGCATGAAGTCGAGACTGCGCTGTACCAGAGCCCGACGGCCCCGGAGAGTAATCCATCCTTCCCTCCTGGTATGGAATTGGCGTTGAGTACCTCGGCATAGGTAGAGTCCAAGATGGAGCCATCTGCATGAAGGGTGCCTGGGCATAATTTTGGGGAACACCCAAATGATAAGAAAGTGGTCCCACGGGGCCACCAGGCATGCCAGATGGAATAACCGCCCTAGCAACTATGCCATACATTGCATTTAGAGAATGCGACGGATCCGCATGTGGAGCTGGGAAAGGCTGGTACGGATCTGGAACCGCCTGCTCTGGAATAGGCCTAGGTCATTAGACGGGTTCTGGCTGTGGTGCTGGAGACGCTGGATCCAGGATCAGAGAAGCCAGAGGCTCAAGATACGCTTCCCTGGGCACCTGGGAGACCCTCAGTGTTGGAAAATGCACTGGAGTCACCTGCAGTGAAGAAGAAGGAGAGATGTCATCCTTCCTTTGACTCTGCTGGATCGGGGACACTGACTTCCATGACTTGTCCTTCGAAGAGCGATGATTGAACCCATGACACCACTCCTTTTTATATTTTTGGGGGCGACCTCGAGGTGTGCGGAGTCTGCGGCTTCGACCTCAACTTGGTCCTCTTCCGGCCTCTCTTCTCCTTCCTTGCCTGGGCCATAAACAACTTTGCCTCCCTTTCATTAAGAGCCTTTGGATTAATCCGACATGACATGCATCCCTCCTCGTCGGGGTTAGATGACCAAAGGCAATCTTCGTGGGGGTCTGTTACTGACATATGGCCCCCACATTCCCTACAGGGTTTAAAACCAGCCTTCTTCTGACTAGCTATCATGCAGAAACTGTTAACAGGCAACTGTAACAAAGTAGACTACAAAGAAATGGAGAGTCCGAGAAAAAACGTTATGCATCAGTGGCGCAGAAAAAGTGAACTGATGTCAGCACACGGACGGAGTCTTCCTATGGCTCCAATGACATCATACAGAGTCGCCAGCGGAGCCGTTCGATTGTGATGCCCTTGTCGACGTGAGAGAGCTATGAACAAATTTCTGTGGAATGCTGCGCAAGGGGTAATTCAAAAGGTGAGAAATACACAGGAAGATCTATTCATCAGAACTGAAATGATTGTTTTCATGATTTTCTAGAGACCGCTTTCAACAACCTAACATGACATGCTGATCCACCTACCCCTAGTACACCACATCAGTTGATAAAGTGCTGGAATATAAGCAGGGCCGGCTTTATTGCTGGTGCCCAGGGCAACAATCAGTTTTGGCGTCCCCCCACATGACCTCCTCCTCGGATTCCCTGACTACCACTGGACAAAAGTGTCTCACATCTCTCCATAGGCCCTCTCTCCTATACATTTCATTTGTTTTAAAGCACGGGTAAAGGCTGGCTTTACTAATAAGAATGGATATCTACCCAAACTAACCCTTTTTAGCAGCATTAGGAATAAGTAATGAAAGACAGGGGGAAAAACCATAACATCGTAACTATTTTATGCAGTTTGCATGCAGCTTTTTGATGAGAGTTCTGAACATAAATATAACAAGCATTGGCATTGCCAATAGGTCTCGCTTGTGGGACCTTATAAGTATTTAGTTTTGCAGCACAATATGATGAGTGGCGTTGCATGTGTGAGTGGTGTTGCGTGTGTGAGTGGCGTTGCGTGTGTGAGTGGCGTTGCATGTGTGAGTGGTGTTGCGTGTGTGAGTGGCGTTGCGTGGGTGAGTGGGGTTGCGTGGGTGAGTGGGGTTGCGTGGGTGAGTGGGGTTGCGTGGGTGAGTGGGGTTGCGTGGGTGAGTGGGGTTGCGTGGGTGAGTTGAGTTGCGTGGGTGAGTGGCGTGGCGTGTGTGAGTGGCGTTGCGTGTGTGAGTGGCGTTGCGTGTGTGAGTGGCGTTGCGTGTGTGAGTGGCGTTGCGTGTGAGTGGCATTGCGTGTGAGTGGCATTGCGTGTGTGAGTGGCGTTGCGTGTGTGAGTGGTGTTGGGTGTGTGAGTGGCGTTGCGTGTGTGAGTGGCGTTGCGTGTGTGAGTGGCGTTGCGTGTGTGAGTGGCGTTGCATGTGTGAGTGGCGTTGCATGTGTGAGTGGCGTGGCATGTGTGAGTGCCGTTGCGTGTGTGAGTGGCGTTGCGTGTGTGAGTGGCGTTGCGTGTGTGAGTGGCGTTGCGTGGATGAGTGGGGTTGCGTGGATGAGTGGGGTTGCGTGGATGAGTTGCGTGTGTGAGTGGCGTTGCATGTGTGAGTGGCGTTGCGTGTGTGAGTGGCGTTGCGTGTGTGAGTGGCGTTGCGTGTGTGAGTGGCATTGCGTGTGTGAGTGGCGTTGCGTGGGTGAGTGGCATTGCGTGGGTGAGTGGGGTTGCGTGGGTGAGTGGGGTTGCGTGGGTGAGTGGGGTTGCGTGGGTGAGTGGCGTTGCGTGGGTGAGTGGCGTTGCGTGGGTGGGTGGCATTGCGTGTGTGAGTGGCGTTGCGTGTGTGAGTGGCGTTGCGTGTGTGAGTGGCATTGCGTGTGTGAGTGGCGTTGCGTGTGTGAGTGGTGTTGCGTGTGTGAGTGGCGTTGCGTGTGTGAGTGGCGTTGCGTGTGAGTGGCATTGCATGTGTGAGTGGCGTTGCGTGTGTGAGTGGCGTTGCGTGTGTGAGTGGCGTTGCGTCGATGAGTGGTGTTGCGTGTTTGAGTGGTGTTGCGTGTGTGAGTGGCGTTGCATGTGTGAGTGGCGTTGCGTGTGTGAGTGGCGTTGCGTCGATGAGTGGGGTTGCGTGGATGAGTGGGGTTGCGTGGATGAGTTGCGTGTGTGAGTGGCATTGCGTGTGTGAGTGGTGTTGCGTGTGTGAGTGGCGTTGCGTGTGTGAGTGGCGTTGCGTGTGTGAGTGGCGTTGCGTGTGTGAGTGGCGTTGCGTGGGTGAGTGGGGTTGCGTGGATGAGTGGGGTTGCGTTGGTGAGTGGGGTTGCGTGGGTGAGTGGCGTTGCGTGGGTGAGTGGCGTTGCGTGTGTGAGTGGCGTTGCGTGTGTGAGTGGCGTTGCGTGTGTGAGTGGCATTGCGTGTGTGAGTGGCATTGCGTGTGTGAGTGGTGTTGCGTGTGTGAGTGGCGTTGCGTGTATGAGTGGCGTTGCGTGGGTGAGTGGGGTTGCGTGGGTGAGTGGGGTTGCGTGGGTGAGTGGGGTTGCGTGGGTTAGTTGCGTTGCGTGGGTGAGTGGCGTTGCATGTGTGAGTGCCGTTGCGTGTGTGAGTGGCGTTGCATGTGTGAGTGGCGTTGCGTGTGTGAGTGGCGTTGCGTATGTGAGTGGCGTTGCGTGTGTGAGTGGCATTGCATGTGTGAGTGGCGTTGCGTGTGTGAGTGGCGTTGCGTGTGAGTGGCGTTGCGTGTGTGAGTGGCATTGCGTGTGTGAGTGGCGTTGCATGTGTGAGTGGCGTTGCGTGTGTGAGTGGCGTTGCGTGTGTGAGTGGCGTTGCGTGGATGAGTGGGGTTGCGTGGATGAGTGGGGTTGCGTGGATGAGTTGCGTGTGTGAGTGACGTTGCGTGTGTGAGTGGCGTTGCGTGTGTGAGTGGCATTGCGTGTGTGAGTGGCGTTGCGTGGGTGAGTGGCATTGCGTGGGTGAGTGGGGTTGCGTGGGTGAGTGGGGTTGCGTGGGTGAGTGGGGTTGCGTGGGTGAGTGGCGTTGCGTGGGTGAGTGGCGTTGCATGGGTGAGTGGCATTGCGTGTGTGAGTGGCGTTGCGTGTGTGAGTGGCGTTGCGTGTGTGAGTGGCGTTGCGTGTGTGAGTGGTGTTGCGTGTGTGAGTGGCGTTGCGTGTGTGAGTGGCGTTGCGTGTGAGTGGCGTTGCATGTGTGAGTGGCGTTGCGTGTGTGAGTGGCGTTGCGTGTGTGAGTGGCGTTGCGTGTGTGAGTGGCGTTGCGTGTGTGAGTGGCGTTGCATGTGTGAGTGGCGTTGCGTGTGTGAGTGGCGTTGCGTGTGTGAGTGGCGTTGCGTGGGTGAGTGGGGTTGCGTGGGTGAGTGGCGTTGCGTGTGTGAGTGGTGTTGCGTGTGTGAGTGGCGTTGCGTGAGTGAGTGGCGTTGCGGGTGTGAGTGGCATTGCGTGTGTGAGTGGCGTTGCGTGTGTGAGTGGCGTTGCGTGTGAGTGGTGTTGCGTGTGTGAGTGGCGTTGCATGTGAGTGGCATTGCGTGTGTGAGTGGCGTTGCGTGTGTGAGTGGCGTTGCGTGTGTGAGTGGCGTTGCGTGTGTGAGTGGCGTTGCGTGTGTGAGTGGCGTTGCATGTGTGAGTGGCATTGCATGTGTGAGTGGCGTTGCATGTGTGAGTGGCGTTGCGTGTGGGAGTGGCGTTGCATGTGTGAGTGGCGTTGCGTGTGTGAGTGGCGTTGCGTCGATGAGTGGGGTTGCGTGGAGGAGTGGGGTTGCGTGGATGAGTTGCGTGTGTGAGTGGCGTTGCGTGTGTGAGTGGTGTTGCGTGTGTGAGTGGCGTTGCGTATGTGAGTGGCGTTGCGTGTGTGAGTGGCGTTGCGTGTGTGAGTGGCGTTGCGTGGGTGAGTGGGGTTGCGTGGGTGAGTGGGGTTGCGTTGGTGAGTGGGGTTGCGTGGGTGAGTGGCGTTGCGTGGGTGAGTGGCGTTGCGTGTGTGAGTGGCGTTGCGTGTGTGAGTGGCGTTGCGTGTGTGAGTGGCATTGCGTGTGTGAGTGGCGTTGCGTGTGTGAGTGGCATTGCGTGTGTGAGTGGTGTTGCGTGTGTGAGTGGCGTTGCGTGTATGAGTGGCGTTGCGTGGGTGAGTGGGGTTGCGTGGGTGAGTGGGGTTGCGTGGGTGAGTGGGGTTGCGTGGGTTAGTTGCGTTGCGTGGGTGAGTGGCGTTGCGTGTGTGAGTGGCGTTGCGTGTGTGAGTGGCGTTGCGTGTGTGAGTGGCGTTGCGTGTGTGAGTGGCGTTGCGTGTGTGAGTGGCGTTGCATGTGTGAGTGGCGTTGCGTGTGTGAGTGGCGTTGCGTGTGAGTGCCGTTGCGTGTGTGAGTGGCATTGCATGTGTGAGTGGCGTTGCGTGTGTGAGTGGCGTTGCGTGTGTGAGTGGCGTTGCGTGTGTGAGTGGCGTTGCATGTGTGAGTGACGTTGCATTGTGAGTGGCGTTGCGTGTATGAGTGGTGTTGCGTGTGTGAGTGGCGTTGCGTCGATGAGTGGGGTTGCGTGGATGAGTGGGGTTGCGTGGATGAGTTGCGTGTGTGAGTGGCGTTGCGTGTGTGAGTGGCTTTGCGTGTGTGAGTGGCATTGCGTGTGTTAGTGGCGTTGCGTGTGTGAGTGGCGTTGCGTGTGTGAGTGGCGTTGCGTGTGTGAGTGGCGTTGCGTGTGTGAGTGGCGTTGCGTGTGTGAGTGGCGTTGCGTGGGTGAGTGGGGTTGCGTGGGTGAGTGGGGTTGCGTGGGTGAGTGGGGTTGCGTGGGTGAGTGGCGTTGCGTGGGTGAGTGGTGTTGCATGTGTGAGTGGTGTTGCGTGTGTGAGTGGCGTTGCATGTGTGAGTGGTGTTGCGTGTTTGAGTGGCGTTGCGTGTGTGAGTGGCGTTGCGTGTGTGAGTGGCGTTGCGTGTGTGAGTGGCGTTGCGTGTGTGAGTGGCGTTGCGTGGGTGAGTGGGGTTGCGTGGGTGAGTGGCGTTGCGTGTGTGAGTGGTGTTGCGTGTGTGAGTGGCGTTGCATGTGTGAGTGGCGTTGCGTGTGTGAGTGGCGTTGCGTGTGTGAGTGGCATTGCATGTGAGTGGCGTTGCGTGTGTGAGTGGCATTGCGTGTGTGAGTGGCGTTGCGTGTGTGAGTGGCGTTGCGTGTGTGAGTGGCATTGCGTGTGTGAGTGGCGTTGCATGTGTGAGTGGCGTTGCATGTGTGAGTGGCGTTGCATGTGTGAGTGGCGTTGCGTGTGTGAGTGGCGTTGCGTGTGTGAGTGGCCTTGCGTGTGTGAGTGGCGTTGCGTGTGTGAGTGGCCTTGCGTGTGTGAGTGGCGTTGCGTTGATGAGTGGGGTTGCGTGGATGAGTGGGGTTGCGTGGATGAGTTGCGTGTGTGAGTGGCGTTGCGTGTTTGAGTGGCGTTGCGTGTGTGAGTGGCGTTGCGTGTGTGAGTGGTGTTGCGTGTGTGAGTGGCATTGCGTATGTGAGTGGCGTTGCGTGTGTGAGTGGCGTTGCGTGTGTGAGTGGCGTTGCGTGGGTGAGTGGGGTTGCGTGGGTGAGTGGGGTTGCGTGGGTGAGTGGGGTTGCGTGGGTGAGTGGGGTTGCGTGGGTGAGTGGCGTTGCGTGGGTGAGTGGCGTTGCGTGTGTGAGTGGCGTTGCGTGTGTGAGTGGCGTTAAGTGTGTGAGTGGCGTTGCGTGTGTGAGTGGCGTTGCATGTGTGAGTGGCGTTGCGTGTGTGAGTGGCATTGCGTGTGAGTGGCGTTGCGTGGGTGAGTGGCGTTGCGTGTGTGAGTGGCGTTGCGTGTGTGAGTGGCGTTGCGTGTGTGAGTGGCGTTGCGTGTGTGAGTGGCGTTGCATGTGTGAGTGGCGTTGCGTGTGTGAGTGGCATTGCGTGTGAGTGGCGTTGCGTGTGTGAGTGGCGTTGCGTGTGTGAGTGGCGTTGCGTGTGTGAGTGGCATTGAGTGTGTGAGTGGCGTTGCGTGTGTGAGTGGCGTTGCGTGTGTGAGTGGCGTTGCATGTGTGAGTGGCGTTGCATGTGTGAGTGACGTTGCATGTGTGAGTGGGGTTGCATGGGTGAGTGGGGTTGCGTGGGTGAGTGGGGTTGCGTGGGTGAGTGGGGTTGCGTGGGTGAGTTGCGTTGCGTGGGTGAGTGGTGTTGCGTGTGTGAGTGGCATTGCGTGTGTGAGTGGCGTTGCGTGTGTGAGTGGCGTTGCGTGTGTGAGTGGCGTTGCGTGTGTGAGTGGCGTTGCGTGTGTGAGTGGCGTTGCGTGTGAGTGGCGTTGTGTGTGTGAGTGGCATTGCGTGTGTGAGTGGCGTTGCGTGTGTGAGTGGCATTTTGTGTGTGAGTGGCGTTGCGTGTGTGAGTGGCGTTGCATGTGTGAGTGACGTTGCGTGTGTGAGTGGCGTTGCGTGTGTGAGTGGCGTTGCGTGTGTGAGTGGCGTTGCGTCGATGAGTGGGGTTGCGTGGATGAGTGGGGTTGCATGGATGAGTTGCGTGTGTGAGTGGCGTTGCGTGTTTGAGTGGCGTTGCGTGTGTGAGTGGCGTTGCATGTGTGAGTGGCGTTGCGTGTGTGAGTGGCGTTGCGTATGTGAGTGGCGTTGCGTGTGTGAGTGGCGTTGCGTGTGTGAGTGGCGTTGCGTGGGTGAGTGGGGTTGCGTGGGTGAGTGGGGTTGCGTGGGTGAGTGGGGTTGCGTGGGTGAATGGCGTTGCGTGGGTGAGTGGGGTTGCGTGGGTGAGTGGCGTTGCGTGGGTGAGTGGCGTTGCGTGTGTGAGTGGCGTTGCGTGTGTGAGTGGCATTGCGAGTGTGAGTGGCGTTGCTTGTGTGAGTGGCGTTGCATGTGTGAGTGGTGTTGCGTGTGTGAGTGGCATTGCGTGTGAGTGGCGTTGCGTGTGTGAGTGGCATTGCGTGTGTGAGTGGCGTTGCATGTGTGAGTGGCGTTGCGTGTGTGAGAGGCATTGAGTGTGTGAGTGGCGTTGCGTGTGTGAGTGGCGTTGCGTGTGTGAGTGATGTTGCATGTGTGAGTGGCGTTGCGTGTGTGAGTGGCGTTGCGTGTGTGAGTGGCGTTGCGTGTGTGAGTGGCGTTGCGTGTGTGAGTGGCGTTGCGTGGATGAGTGGGGTTGCGTGGATGAGTGGGGTTGCGTGGATGAGTTGCGTGTGTGAGTGGCGTTGCGTGTGTGAGTGGTGTTGCGTGTGTGAGTGGCGTTGCATGTGTGAGTGGCGTTGCGTGTGTGAGTGGTGTTGCGTGTGTGAGTGGCGTTGCGTGTGTGAGTGGCGTTGCGTGTGTGAGTGGCGTTGCATGTGTGAGTGGCGTTACGTATGTGAGTGGCGTTGCGTGTGTGAGTGGCGTTGCGTGTGTGAGTGGCGTTGCGTGTGTGAGTGGCGTTGCGTGTGTGAGTGGCGTTGCGTGTGTGAGTGGCGTTGCATGTGTCAGTGGCGTTGCATGTGTGAGTGGCGTTGCGTGTGTGAGTGGCGTTGCGTCGATGAGTGGGGTTGCGTGGATGAGTGGGGTTGCGTGGATGAGTTGCGTTGCGTGTGTGAGTGGCGTTGCTGTGTGTGAATTGCTGGTTAGGGGAGTGGGGTGGGTGGGCGGGGGAGCAGCAGGCAGATGCGAGTGGAGCGCGCGCTGGAGAGGGAGGGGGTGGGAGGACTAGGCAGCGGGAGAGAGGGAGAAAGGAGCGCGAGGGAGGCGTTTTTAGATACATGAAGCCAAAATTACAAGTGAGCATGTTACAAAAGCAAACGTTACGTTACATGAGACAATAGTGACAGTTGTGCAAGTATCAAGAGCAACAAAATACAAGAGGTAGCAAACGATATGCAATAGCATATCTGAGGGAACATGGCCTGGAGGTAGCAAACGATATGTTCTTAGAGGAAACAAGCTTCTCAGCATTGCTGGTTGGGGGAGTGGGGGGGGTGGGCGGGGGAGCAGCAGGCAGATGCGAGTGGAGCGCGCGCTGGAGAGGGAGGGGGTGGGAGGACTAGGCAGCGGGAGAGAGGGAGAAAGGAGCGCGAGGGAGGCGTTTTTTTAGATACATGAAGCCAAAATTACAAGTGAGCATGTTACAAAAGCAAACGTTACGTTACATGAGACAATAGTGACAGTTGTGCAAGTATCAAGAGCAACAAAATACAAGAGGTAGCAAACGATATGCAATAGCATATCTGAGGGAACACGGCCTGGAGGTAGCAAACGATATGTTCTTAGAGGAAACAAGCTTCTCGGCATTGCTGGTTGGGGGAGTGGGGGGGGCTGGGCGGGGGAGCAGCAGGCAGATGCGAGTGGAGCGCACGCTGGAGAGGGAGGGGGTGGGAGGACTAGGCAGCAGGAGTGAGGGAGAAAGGAGCGCGAGGGAGGCGTTTTTAGATACATGAAGCCAAAATTACAAGTGAGCATGTTACAAAAGCAAACGTTACGTTACATGAGACAATAGTGACAGTTGTGCAAGTATCAAGAGCAACAAAATACAAGAGGTAGCAAACGATATGCAATAGCATATCTGAGGGAACACGGCCTGGGGGAAGCTGGCTGGGGAGGGGGAGGAGAAATGAAAGGAAGGCTGTGTTTGCGGGGAGAGAGAGGGGAGGTGCTGGTGTGGGAGGGGGGAGGTGCTGGTGTGGGAGGAGTGCTGCTACGGCAAGGCTGTGTTTGCGGGCAGAGAGAGGGGAGGTGCTGGTGTGGGAGGGGGGAGTTGCTGGTGTGGGAGGAGTGCTGCTAGGGGAGGAGAAGCCCCTGCCGTGAATGCTCGTGCATGTTCACGTGAACTGCAAGAAAACGCCGGGCTGAAACCCCTTAGTTTGAAGAGGATTTTGCCGACATGAATTCGATCCTATCCATTCCTGCGGAATGGGACAGGCTCGACCTAACAAAAAGGGGAGAGGAGAGAAAAAAGTGGATTAGTTCTCCCTCTACAGATTTATTTAAACAAAAAGAATCCACATCCAGATGTTAATAGAGTGGTCCCTACAATGGTGGGGAGCACACAGTGTTCTTTAAATACCCCTCACACACCAAAAGGACCCTTGGTGTCATGCTTCATCATTGGGGTCTTTGTACCCCTCTAGGGGATGCGGCATGCTGCTAACCGACGACTACGTGGGAGCACTATTATTATTTTGGCTATGTGTGGTGTGTGTGGGTTTTTTTGGGTGTATAAGTGAGTGGTGGGTTCAGAAGGGTGAGAAAGTGTAGTTAAAAAGGTACCTGCCGTGTGAGGTCTAGAAAACTTTAATGGCCCTCCATGCTGGTACTGTTAAAAAAGTGATTCTGAGGTATTATGTATGTTAAAGTACAACACCTCATGTGTGCGTCGACATGTTTCGAAGCTAGGCTTCTTCTTCAGGACGGGGTGCACAGATCCCCACCTTACTCACGTTGCTGGGTCTATTTGTCCTATCTACAAAAAAGTGAAATTTAAACTAAAAAGGCTACCACGTGCCTACTTATATATTCAAAGTTATCTGCATTGAGACCCTAAAGGAATGAGGAGGAAAAGAACACAAAAAGGTGAGCATTTGGTCTTACTGATAAAATATCCAAACATGCAGGTTCAGTGACCTAGAAAAATATGTGAGGGCAGCAACTGTTTAGACACATTTGTCATCCTATTGTCGTGAATTGCCCTGTAAAAAAGGAACAAAAATAAGACATACATGACATATAACGTAAAACACACGCTCTAGTTGATTAACCTGTTTAGATTATTTGGACAGGAATCTAATATAGTAAGCAAATGGGGAGTAAAAACAATTGTGTGCATACTTGCTGCCAAAGTCATGGTTGGCATCATGAGCCTCCAAAACGGTGGCGTTGGAGTGCTCTGCCTATCTCTGAAAAGAGATAGGCAGAGTACTCAGTTTGTAGACTGGCTTGGTAATCACTTACTTAATGTGGTGGAAGAAACCTGAATAACATCCCTGTAGGTCATACTCACTGCTACACAGGATTTCCGGCGTCTTACTTCCCCCAGCCGCGGCTCCGATGATAGTGACTAAAGCCCGATGTTGGGGCCTTAAATACACCCCCCAATGAGCTTTAATTGGGGTAATAGGCGAAAACCGGGAAATTAGTGAGCCATATAAGGTAATTCCGGTCTGACGATATCACCGTAGTTGCCCAAGGAGTAGTGTGTTAAAGGTCGCACAAATGCGAGATATCGGGAAAGGCTTCTGCGCATGTGCCAAACGAAAGTCAGAGTGTATCTGTTTATGCGCATGCGCGCTTTGATGGCAAAGGCTATCCTAAAGTGATCGTAGCCTGATCGGCAATGATATTGTAGCGCTCGCGCCTAGTGAGCTCTCGCCGTGGGTAGTGTATCGGGCGAGGTCCTGCTTGGTGTCACAGTGTGTGCACACAGTAGGCAGCACCTCAATGTGAGTGATGTCCATGGATAAAGAGCTAGTCTACCGCAGTACAAATGCACTCATTGGTGATGTACCTCAATGTCAGTGTTTTTCATGAGTAAAAGGTGATCTACAGCCGTAGAAAAGCATCCATGGGTGATGTTATGATGTAAAGCAACTACATGCACGATATTGTGGAGATAGGTTACGTGTTCCTAGATAGAACACGGACCTGAGAGGGAGGTGTCCATAAATATAAACACCTATAAAGGGTCTCATGTGCACTGGTCCTAACAAAAACCTATAGAACACCTGAGATGAGTATACGGATATTCTATATCCTTTTTACAAAAAGGAGGTTTTTTTTTTAATGACACAATTAACTCATCTGGCCGCATGGAATGTCATCGTTGAGCCCAATCATGTGGGTGCCCAGACGGAACACCCAGCGTTGTTCTTTTTCAAAAAGGCCTTTCTCAGAGGGTAATTGTTCAATTATGGGCCAGTTCAGGTCATTCACGCAGTGCCTTTCAGTCAGGAAATGCGTTGACATTTTAGTTGTGCTTTTTTTACACCTAACATTGCTCTTGTGCTCGCTAATTCTGTTTTTTGCTGGTCTCGTTGTCATCCCAATATATTCAAGGCCGCTTGGGCACGTAATCATATATATGACATGTTTACTATTACAATTCGTAAACTTTCTTTGATCCCATGTGGTCCCATTCCTGAAGGTCAGATGTCTGCTCTTTTTTGTTAAGTGGCAACTGCTGCAGTTACCGCAGGGATGGTGACCCTGTATCCCGTGCAGTGTAGTTTGTTCCGATTGCTTTGTTGGAGGGCGAGTATGGACTAGAATGTCTTTGAGGTTTCTGCCTTGCCTGTGCGCAAAAAGGGGTTTTTCAAAATCCAAATCACCACATACTAGGGTATGCCATTGCTTATTTACGATTTTTGAAATCTCATTAGAATGGGTATTATAGGTGGTCACACAGATGGGTCTTTCTCCTCCAAAAGAGCCTCTCTGTTGTTGTTTCAGGCTCTCTTCATGGCTTTGTTGATTAGAGGGGCAGGATATTTTCTTTGTTGAAGTTTACATTTTAGGTCTATTGCTTGTGTTTTGTAATTATCCACATCTGAACAGTTTCTTCTGAGGTGGAGGAATTGGCCCTAAGGAACGAACACTCACTGTTCTATATTAAGGATGTATCTTATGTACTGTGGTAACACAAGGATCTCCGTGACGAAAGCAGTAATTCACTCAGCTCTCCAAACTAAATACAGATTTGTAATCTACACAACCCTCTTCTACTTTATGCCACTAGACAAAACTCTCTTTCTCTAACACAAACATTAATCACAAACGTTATCTTGACATTTTCTTGCTGCCTGAAAGCTGGATGCACAAGGAATTCTGCAGAAGGTGTTTTGAAATTGTAAGTTATCGCTAAGCGCAGCGAACCCACCTCCCCAGAATCCCCCGCTCCCTTTCGCAGCTCGGTGCCCCTCCCAGGTCAACGCCCAGTGCCGCCGCACCTGTAGCTCTGCCCTAAACCCGGCCCTGTCATGGATGCAAGGATGGGGCTTCCTTTATGTTAATAAACTCGTTTAACCAACTGCAGACGTTGCTGTACATACTTAGTAATCCTAGTGAATTCTTTGACTTTGTGGAATCTGAGAACCTGGATAGAGCAGAAAGACTAAACTGGAACGTCGGAAGAATGTCTAGAAGAGTAAAGAGAAGAAAGCAATTGTTTAAGGTTTGGAATAAATAGGGCTGGGAGAAATGCTTAATGCTGGTAAGCGGGAGCGCCTGACCAAAAGCTAAATGAGAGGCACGAGCATTTATTTAGTTGTACACAAAGCAGTGTGGTTTATTCTGTGGCTAAGAGCTCGGAGAGAGGAAGTTAAGAACGAAATGGAAGATGTGGAAAACAAACTGCAAATTCGCGTAGAGATTTCCGGTCATTTAGGAAGGAATTGAAGGGCCAAAAGATAATAAAAAGCAGTGATTACAAGAATAAATCCAGAAAACACTAATGACTTGGGGGAGAGGGAAACTGTAACCAGAAAAAGAAAAACAGAGGATAGGCCGAGTGTCAATGAGTTCGTTCGGCTACCAACAGAACAACAAAATATATAAGAAAAGACTACATTAGTAATAAAGTTTCCAAGTTAGGGAGACGTTCTCACAAGGGAGAGATAGTCGAATTGAGGTTTTTTTTACTTAGTCCATTAAGATATTTGCCAAGCAATGTCTACTTGACAAATGTATCGAGAAAAAGAATCTCATCTTTTGGGGGCAATGGCTAAAATGTAATTCCCTTTCAGGTTAAAGATATTGCATGATAAAAGAATGCACTCGCATTCAATTGTGGAGATTGCTTTAGAAAGCATGGAGAGGTTATTCACTAAATAAATCTGGTTATGGGGTACTTTTTATCATAAGATAGTGGCGTAGAAAGGGTACCATGGACGTCAGAGGCAGAGATTCATTCAAGCATTCCTTACATCACTTTGTTGCAGAAAATGCCCCAAGCACAACAGATGCCCCCCCCCCCCGACATGAATGCTTTGCTCACTGTGGTAAAGGACTCAACAATGCTTAATGTGTAAAGGAATGAGTTCATAACGGCTGAGCATTGAAGGTCCAACGATTCCAGAACTATATCTGTTTTCACAGAGGTTTTTATGAAGGCGGAGGAAACATACTCAAAAACTCTGGACCTTTTAGAGTTTTGAAAAAGAACAGTTTTTAGAAAAGAGAGTATGTTTTCCAGATTTTTGTACGTAGTATTTTTTAGGTTAAATCCTGTAGTCATTGATTCAAATTTCCACTCACAAAATAAGGTCGATCCAAAGTTTAGAGACAGTATAGAATTTTTATTAGTGCAGAATTGAACGTAAACAGCCGACACGTGTTTCACCCTCTATGGCGAATTGCGCCAGGGCTTGCTCAAGGCTGTAAAAATAAAGGATGGTGTGTTTAAATGAGGAATAATAATCACAAAGAAGAATGAAAATAAATTGAAAAAAAAAATGAAAAAAAAGGACCCCAGAGAAGAAGGTTGAGTATTAAAAACCCGAGAAGTGCAGAGGAAGAAGCGCGTTTTTGGAAGATGAAGAAAGTGTAGAAAAAGAGAGGAAATGTACTCTTTTGGTCGTGATATTAATTATACAGAAAATTAACAACCAAAGTGCATGTTTTAACTCAGAAAGTCAGATATAGCTAGATATCCTTGTTTTCTTGAAAATACATTGATCATCCAAGAGTAAAGTGCTTGTTGATCTTTAAAGAATTCAGAAAAGAGTTGCCGAAGAATGTTCAGAAAAAGACACCCAAAACCTTCAGTGTATGAAGTGCACCATGTGTGTTCTTCAACAAAAAGAGAAAAATTCATTAAAGAGAGAATAATACCTAAGTTCAGTTTCTTAATAACATTCAGTTGAATTCTCAAATATACATCGTAGTAGGTATAAAAACAACAGGTTCCTTAAGTATTTCAGTCTGTAAGGAAATATATTATTTTTCAATACAATATTTTAAAATTGAGCATTTTTTTGCATTTCAAATTATAATAGCTTCATAGTAACAATATATATATATATTTTTTAAGATATGTAAACCAGTGTCAAACATTGCTAGGTATATATGAGAAAACAGTGTCAAACATTGCTAGGTATATCAAGTGCAGTGTAAACAAGATTTTCAAATGATACATTTGACAAAATTTGGCATACTGTTGTTAAGCATTCCTTTCCATAATAAATTGGAGATAATACATAGCATTGATTTCTCTCGTCTTATTCTCAGTGAGACTGATTTACATGTCATTGTTTTTATAATTTTGTCGAGATTTTTCCACCTGTGTTTATTTAGAAAAAAGTGGGCACTATGTTCCCTTTTAGTTTTATTAAAATGAGACTATTTCGTATGGACCGCGTTTCAGGCTTGGATGTCTGCGAAGACGCATAATTGTTTTTTACATACAGATCATGTATCATTCGGAAGAAAAAGTGGTGGGAGCTGCTACTTTACATATTACATGTACTTGTTTATAAGAGGCGCGTTAGCATCAAGACACTCGTTTAAAGTGGCGAGTTTGTACATGGAACAACACAGAGGGGCAAACTGACATAGAGAGTTAAAAGTTATTGAGATATATGGCGAGCACATTTAGATAAAGCGGAAGCAATGCTGAGAAGGCAGATGGAGTATGACCTAAATGGTGAGTATACGGCCCTTTGAGGTTCGGTCTATTGAAAGGACTTAAAAACGTGCCATGTTTTTCATGAGACATGAAACGGAGCCTTATACTAATCTGATTTAGTGCAAACTAATTTTTCTAATTATTTGCCAAAGAAAACCGGGCTGTATTGTATTTCACATCCGAATCCCAGTATCGACGCAAAGTCACCATAAGCAGGTCGCTTCGGAGCGCAGATGCTCTTTACACTCCTTCAGGAGAAGGATGCGACCACATAAAGGAATGAGTGCCAGTTCCCAAAGCCCTGCTCAGAAGCCCAAGGCCGGTGCAAATAAATGTCGATGTGCTGCATACCAAGGCTGCGTAGGCCTCAATCCCTCTCAGGCCTCTTTAATCAAACACAAGACACTTCCTGCTCCTTTATCTCACTCTTGCAGGAATGCGCTTTCTCTTTTTGTGATGTTTTTTCTGTCTTTCTCTTCCTCTGTTTTTCCGCTTTGTGTGTGTTCCCGCTCCTGCTCCTGTTAAATGGCTGATGAGGAAAAATAAGTGCCTATCCCCAAAAGTGAGAGCTGATGGCCCCACTTGCAACAATTATGCTCTAGGACTCAAGCTGTACCTCACTGATAAGGCCTAAGTGGGCGGAAGCTAGTCTGGGGCTGCTTGTATTCCCGTCTGGATGGGACCTGGCCCAGCAGTTTGATTGGACTGTTCCTATTGGAGAAGGACCAAGACTGACTTGCATGTGGCTGGTCTCCATTCAGAATGGTTGTAGGTAGTGGGTAAAAAACAATGGACTGTATTGCCCTGCAAGTGATTGGCAGTGGCGGAGCTTAATCCAAGCATTCCTTCCATCACTTTGTTATTTGTTGCAGCAAATATTCTGAGTGTGCTGGGAAAGTCCAGAGGGAACTCCTGGGGTTGCTGAGCTATCAAGCTATCTGTCACAGACAAGGCCGAAGTCAGCATAAAGTGAGAGCGTTGCTTGTATTGCTGTCTGGAAGGGCACTGGCCTGGGAATTCAATCTGTATTATTCCTATTGGAGCAAGACCAGAACTGATTTGCATATGGCTGCTCTCTTTCTAGAATTGTGTAGAGGGTAAAAAACGATGGACTGGAATGTGCCCAGCATGAGCCATCAATTAATCGCTGGACCACTACCCCATAGTTTGGTAGTGATATACAGCCTTAATTGGACTCCATGGGACTCATCACACCTCAGGGCCCCAGGTGCCACTGTACCTGGGGCCCGATAGCTACGCCCCTGAACATATTCATTAGAAAGCTGAGCTCATTAAATGGGAGTCAGGAGTCACCTTTTGAAAAAAGATTGGGAGGGCTGATGGAACAGCAGCACAAATTAACAGCCACATTTGCAAAACAACCAGACACCCAAAGAGCAGTATAGAAAAAAAGTGAAAGGAAAAAAAAAATGGAACACAAAATGTGTTTTGCACAGCCGAAACATGGGTATTTGGAACTTTTTTAAATGCAAGCAGATTATGATGGATCACTGACAGAATATCGACGAGAGGAATATCGAGGTACACAAATATCGTGTACAGAATATCGATGTCAAAAATATCGACATCCTATCTCTACAAAGGTAAGTACAAAAATATCGAAACCAAAATATCGTTGTTTAAAATATCGTTCAAAATATTATTTTTTTAATGTATTAAAAAGAATTAAAAAGAACATAAAATACATTAAATAATAAATATAATTAATAAAAACTTAGTTAGAATTATTAAATTTTTTTACAAATTATAAATAATACATGTAATATAAAAAACAAGTAATCATACTTATAGAACAATTCTTAAATATATATGTACTTAATAATAGTGATAAATAATTATTTTATTAAATTATAAAATGTTAGGAACATAATAAAAAGTATATATATATATATATATATATATATATATATATATGTATATATATATATATATATATATATATATCAAAATTAAAGAAAAAATATTTTTATTTGACACTCTATGCCTGAAAGGGAAATTCTTTTGACTTATACTGGGTGCTCCCTTGTGTCTGGACAAAGCTATACCTCTCTTAAGAGCTCTAATTAGAGCGAAACACTGTGTCAGGGGTTGCTTTTATTCATTTTAGGTTGGCTTGGTTGGTATTTTACCAATCCAAAGCTGTAATATTGTGCCTGGAGTGATAAATGGCTTTTGTCATTTTACAGCTCGGCAAGGACAGCACTGTGCTAGTCCTATGCTTAAAAACTTTGCTGTCGAAATGGCAAAAGACTTTGTCCATTTCTATCTCGGCGTGGATAGCACTGTGCTAATCCTATGCTTAAAGACTTTGATAGAAAAGCAGACATTTGAGGTGAGCAGATCTAGAGTGGCGCTGGTGTTGAGAGTATATATATATTGCGATCCGAGGATTTCACAGGAAAGGAATTCAGGCGAGCCCACAGCATTTGCAGCAAGTAAGTTTTATTTTAGACAGAAAAGATTAAGCGTTTCGACCACGTCCGTGGTCTTGGTCACATGACCCACGTCTCCAAGGTGCAGATATATATAGGTGCATTTACACATAGTCATGTTCATAGACATAGAAAACATTCGCTTTCAGATCTGTTAGTGTCACAAATTGAAAGAGTTACGTTTAAAGATACAGTACAATGTATGTAAGCTTTTGTGATTTGGTTGAAAATATGTTAACATCACATATTGATTTAATGACATTACTTTTTTGTGTGCATTTAAAACAAAGGGGTACTTTTTCCATATTTACACGTTAGTATTGTTTGTCACATGTACAGTACATTGATTGTAGGCAGCTCTGAATAAAGGTAGGTACATATGCAGAATATGGGTATGCAGTTCAGGTATAACATGTTGAGAGTACATTGTTTTTCTGGTAACTATTGGTCTACGTGTGTCGCAGATTTATGTCAGCGGACGAGTGCCATCACATCCTTGAGGTTAGTCCTCCTAGTGCCGGTATAGTCCCTGGCTGCGCTTAATTCTTGTAGGTGACTTAGAGTTTGGACTGGTGTCCATGACTCTGGTGCTCATATCCTTATCATAGTAGTGACATAGCACAGCAGGTTGTGTGGTACTCTCCTGTGGGATAAAAATCAGACCGTTAGTGCACAGAACAGAAAGTATCGAAATAACTTCTAGTAGGTTCTTTGTTTGTGTGTTGACCTACAGAGGCTGACCGAGTTGTGTTGTGTACACGGAAACAGTTCCCTAGGATTAAAAAGTGTATTGTGCAGTGAGGGAGAAGTGAGGGGTGTGTGAGTTAAATAAGGGGAAAGGAGGAGTCAGCGTGTATCAGCGATGCATCATTAATGTAACTGTAGTGGGCGTGGAGAAGATTTAAATATGACTGTACATCTCCTCATCCTGGTTCATGCCATTGGGGAACTTGGTGCCTGCCTGTAATATGAAGCGCGACTCACGTTTCTGGAGTGCAGCAACTCGATTGCCTCCTCTCGGGTTAACACTGACACTGTCCAGAGCAAAGAATTTTGCTTTGGTCCAATCTGCCTCATGTTCTCTGGCAAAGTGTCTCGCCGTACTGTAACTGTTGTCTCTGTTGGTGATGGCATGCCAGTGTTCTAGTATCCGTTTTTTCACAGGAAAGGTGGTGGACCCAATATACCATAGCCCACAGGGACAGACAATCACGTACACAACAAACTCGGTTTTCCAATTAATTAGAAGAGGTATCCTCCATTTCGTTTTGGTTCTCTCTAGGGTAACCTCCGTGACATTCGAGCTATGCTTGCATGCCTTGCAGTTACCGCATTTGCGAAACCCCTTAGTCTGTTGTAGCCAGCTAGTTCTCTTACCCTGGAAGTGACTCTCTACTAGGATATCTCTGAGGGATGCATTTCTTTCACACGTGACTGATGGTCTGACCCCTATTTAATTTCTCAAGCTGGGATCTTGCCTAAGAATGTCCCATCTGTTTTTGAGAATGTTGCGGATCTGATTAGAGTGGCTGCAGAATTTGGTAATGAACCTGATCTGCTGTGTGTCACTTTCTCATGTGCTTTTTTAGGGGGAGACACTGTCTCCAAGTACCTGATCCCTGTCCTTTGCTTCTACTCTGATTTCTGCCTGGTGTAAAGCCTTTCTTGAGTACCCCCTCTCCGTGAACCTGAGTTTCATGTCATTTTTGGTTTGTTTGTATGACTACTCCAAGCTACAATTGCGCTTAGCTCTCAAAAATTCGCTGTATGGGATGCCCCATCTGAAACTGGGGGTGTGTGCGCTGGTGGACTGCAAAATGGAGTTTCCTGTGGTTGCTTGGCGGAAGAGATTGGTGCTTATTCTCCCTTTCTCTACCATCAGTCCGAGGTCAAGGAAATCAATCTGTGTTTGGCTATAGTGTCTGGTGGAGCGTAGGTTGACATGGTTGGCATTAATACAGTCAATGAACAGGTTAAGCTCACTTTCCGAGCCTTTCCACACAAAGAAAATGTCATCTATATATCTCAGCCATTTGTTGACATTCAGTGCCCATTTCTCTGGTCGTTCCATAGCACCTGCTTCTCTCACCAGCCTACCAAGAGATTGGCATAGCTGGGGGCAAAGCAGGTGCCCATGGAAGTTCCTTGTAGCTGTTTAAAGTGCACATTCTCAAACATAAAAACATTTTCTTTCAAACAAACAGAAATCATTCAAGCAACATAGTTGTGTGTTGAAGGTACTCCACTTTGCGATCCCTAAGGAAGTACTTACAGGCTTTAAGATCATCCTCATGTCTTATGCTTGTATAGAGTGCTTCCACATCTAAACAAACAAGCCAGTCCCCCACCCCCATCACAGTGTTTCTAGTTTTGTGCAGGAAGTCTGTCGTGTCTCTTATGTATGATTTTAGTTCTTTTACATAGAGGAATAGGAAATGATCCACAAATGTGCTGTTTTTTTCCATCAGGCTGTTTTTTGAGGAAACTATGGGTCGTCCTGGTGGATTGGTCTCACTCTTGTGGACTTTGGGCAGGAGGTACAGGGTTGGTGTGGTTGGTGTATTGTTAGTGAGGAATTGTTTTTCATCCCAACTGAGGAGACCTTGTTCATGCCAGTTTTTTAGTTTCTCGTGGTATGTGTCTTTGAGAGTAATGAGGTATTTCCTGTCCACTTTAGTGTAACAGGTTTGGTCATTAAGCTGGCGGTAAGCCTCTTTGAGGTACATCTCCCTAGTGAGCAGGACAATATTCCCACCCTTGTCTGAGGGTTTTATGATGGTATTGCTATCTTTCTGGAGGTCATATATTGCTTCCCACTGGCCCTTGTTGAGGTTATTTCTGGTGTTGTGATTCCCTATGAGGGAGAGCAGGTCATTTGCAACGAGCTCACTGAATACGTCTATGTTGTCCCTGGGTAGTATGGGGATGTATTTGGATTTGCCTCTAAAATCAGTTTGTGGGGTATGCCCTGTTGCCACCCCTAGGTTATCTGGGATGCCGCTCGCACTTGTGGGGTCAAACGGATCAAGGGTTGAAATAGAAGTGTTATATGGTGTCTGTGCAGCTAGGTCTGTAATAGCTTGTAATGCCGGGACATCCCTAATAGTTATTCCGATTTCCTCTGTTTGAATGGAAGGTGTGGTGAATCCTGTTTTGTTTTTTTGTAGGCATGTAATTTGCACAATTTCAGTTTACGCTCAAATTTGTACAGATCTACCCTTACTTGCGCATAGTCTAAACCTTTCTCAGGACAAAACGATAAGCCTAAATCAAGCACTTCATTTTCTACATTAGACAAAGGTCTATTACTAAGGTTTATTACCGTTAGTTTTTGGGTGTTGTTCTCCATTATTGTTTCCTCGCGGCCTGGCCTCTGGTTCCCATGCCAGTTGTTCTTAAGTTGCTTGTGCTTTATATATATATATATATATATATATATATATATATATATATATATATATATATATATATATATATATATATATATATATATATAAAATAAATTAAAATATTAAAATAAATATTTAATTTTAAAGCAACATTTTACACTACATTAAATAAAACAGTAGGGAAAATGTTGGATAGTGTAGAGGATAAAATTACTATTCCCACTCCAGGGAATGCAAAAGTAGGGAAAGTGTTGGATAGCAGAGGGGATAAAATGACTATTCCCACTCCAGCAAGTGCAACAGTGGGAAAGTGTTGGGTAGCGGAGGGGAATCGTTTACTATTTCTACTACAGGAAATGCAACAGTAGGTAAAGTATTGGATAGCGGAGGGGATAAAATTACTATTCCCACTCCAGGGAGTGCAACAGTAGGGAAGGTGTTGGAAAGCGGAGGGGAATAATTTACTATTCCCACTCCAACAAGTGCAACAGTAGTGAAAGTGTTGGATAGTGGAGGGTAATAATGTACTATTCCCACTCCACAGAGTGCAACAGTAGGGACAATTTTGGATAGCATAGGAGATAAAATTACTATTCCCACTCCAACAAGAGCAACAGTAGGGAAAGTGTTGGATAGCTGAGTAGAATAATTTACTATTCCAACTCCAGCAAAAAATAAACATTAATTAACAAATACTTAAATAATAAAAAATTATTTACCTCCCACCAAATCCCCCTATAAATGACACCACCAATATTGTAAAACATGACACAATTAACATAATTGCTTAACAACTAACTAATTAACTAATAACAATGAACAATCAAATTAAAAACAATCAGTAAGAAATGAATTCAGACTATTACGACTATAATATAGCAATAACTAAATATTATATAAAGAATATTTAAAAATATATAAAATTGTAATTACTTCCCACACTACTCCCCTTTAAATCCACAACCCACTCTTAAAATAAATACACAATTTACATATTTACCAATGAATTAATAATAATAATAACCAATTAATAAATATTTAATAACAAATTAACACAATTAACAATATAAATGATTAAATACAAAAATATTAATTAATTAAAATGATTAATTAATTAATTATAATTGAATTACATCCTACCCTATTCCCCTATAAACCCACAGCCTGCTACAGAATTAAAATGCGATGTTTAATTTTTATAAAATGAATAACTTCTCAAAATTATTAATAAATATATTATAATTAAATGACTTCCCATCCTATTGTCTTATAAACCCACAACCCGCTACAGAACTAAAGTACGCAAAATTAATTATCATAAAATGAATTATTTCTAAAAATGTCAAACATACAATACAAAAATAAGCTATACTTATACAAAATATGTAAATCACATACTTTTAACACATACTAAAATACAGAAAACACAAATAAATTACGATATTAACAACGATATTTTTTACTAGAGATATTACTAACTTCGATATTAAAATAAAACGATATTTCTTACCTGCATATCGATATTTTGGTCGACGATATTCTTGCAGGTCGATATTGTGCCGCATCGATACTTAAACATCGATATTCTGGTATATCAATATTTAAACATCGATATTATGTCTGCATACCGATTATGATATTCTAATTTGTAGCTATAACGCAGGCACTGCTCTAGTGAATTTCCTGCTGTAACTATGCTTACTTCTAGGAGAAACTGCTTAATCTGAGGGCCAGTGCTTGCATGACATGGGGTAAGGGCCTTAGCACACCACCGAGAGATGGAACCACATTACTGCAAAAATAGGATGTGTCTGTGTAATGGACGAGCTCCAGCACATAAAATGATGCTGAAAGTCCATGCATGTCCTCGGAGGTGAAGGAAGAGGCCCGTTTAGGGTCACCCAGGTCACTCGCGACCACCTCTCAACCTTCAATACAAATGAAGAGTTGGTCAGACAGTAGAGAATACAAACCAAAGATATTTATTAGTGGTACACTTGAGTGGAGTCCAGTCCAGTCTGACCAGCCTCCTTAGATTGCTGCAGAGGGACTGACTTCTGCCAACCTCGTAACACATAATATACATCTTCAGAGCAATTAAAGACACACCCAGACTGGAAATTTCCAGTTGATAGCTGGTCAGCAAAGGAGATACAGAAGGATGAGTTGCAATCCTGGGACATGCTATCATAGCGTCAAGGTTACTCTGCCTGTGCCCGCCGCTCTAAGGGTGGGAGCAGGCCTATCTAGTGAGAAATATATGTGATGACAAAAACAACCTATTCATTAGCACAGCAAAGCTCAGCCTTGGAGAAATACAAGGAGGAAAAAATAATATAGCAGCTGCTTTTTGCTGAGGCAGACATACGAGCGAGACAGAAGGTAGTTTCAATCATGGCTCAAAATGGTGGCTCAACTTAAAATGGTGCAGCAAATGCTAACTTTACATAGAGCAATATGCAAGCAAAACAAATGCATAACATTTACATTTCAACAGAGGCCCAGCATGGCTCACGGTTTGAGCAATGGAATTTATTATTGCTGGCCAGGTAGGCCGGGACTGCAACATGTTGCATGATTGACTTGGCAGGATGTCCCCATGGTTACAAGTTGGTGTCACACCTCACAGTGCTGTAGCCGAAAAGAAGTCCAAGCAGCTTGTTAAGTGGGCGAACTCTGGCCAGCAGTTAAATTAAAACTGTATTTGGTACTGTCAACTTCATATGGTTGTTAAAAAAACAAAAAGACACTGAATTGTGGTGGTAGGGCTGCTTGGATGAGAGAAGAGCAAACCTCTTGGGTGATGACTTTAGCCTGAATACATTCATACATTCTGCCCCCCACACCCCCAATTGGACCTTCCTTCTGCTCACAGCCAAGGCTCAGTCGCTGTTGCAGAATCCATTCATTAAATTACTGTGAACAGGGTCCCGACAGATGTACAAAACCTCTGCCACCCATAAATTGTCAAGTATTTAGTGGTCACCTGGGGCTTTAGGATGGATTATAGTCTGTCCCAGAAAACTAGGGGTCTCCCTCCGACCAGGGCTGTGTGGTAATTGACTGCATCCTCCTACACTAACTGAGGGCCCTAGCTGGGAGGGTCATGTGTGCACATTCTGTCAGGTCAGCCTGGCCCCACTAAAGGAAGAATCCACCCACCAGTGTCGGGGTTCACACTAGCCCGTAATGCTTGCGCCGCGGTACACCCACCGCGCGGTATGCAGTGTGCCGCAGGAGGGCACAATTGAGAAACCACCACAAGAGGTGCGGCCTTCGCAATTGCACGTGGAACAGAATCCTGCCCTTGACAATTCTTATTGTAAAAGGAACATCCAAAATAGGCAAGAAACAAAATAATTATTTAACTTTGTATGTACCACAATTACCTTAGGCAAAAAAATAGAACACATGGGAAGGTAACATTAAAAGAAAGAAAGAACTGATATATGGGTTATTCGATTGGAAAGAAGTAGTCTCTTAGGCTCTGGTATACCGTTGATAAACAAAGGTATCCACCATATTGCTAGGCCCATTTGTCGGGACAGCAACTTGCACTGACACTGCCCTTGGCTCTTGAGCATGAGTGTGTGAAAGGCAGGCACTTATTTTTAGGACTAGTGTTAGCGAAGACCTTCCGATTGTAATAAAATTATACATATTATATTTTAATATAGGTCATTCAGCGCTCTTCATTCATTGGTCAGCCAGTGTGTCATTCACATGTTGTTTTCGCCCTCCACAGCACACAGCACCAGGCACATGTTCAGCCAACTGCAGCGATTGGTTTACCTCTCTGTGAGGGACGACATTCTGCTCTTGCACAGTATGCACATGCAAATAAAAAGTACGCTTGTAGTTCTATTAAAAAACATTCAGGAACATTGGAAAACCCTGAAGTTGACAGACAATATCACACCTATTGGCTTTGCCAATGCTTGTTTTTTTTTTTTGCCGGCATAGGTAATAAATAATGGCCACATAGGGCTCTGTTTCATTGTCCATTTTTTCGCTTGACTCAAATCTAGCACATGTTATGCATACATAAATACTGAATGTGAGAGTAAAGTAGGCGTACCTAAGGTTAGGGACAGAGGAGTAGGCCAGGACTTGAAAAACAGGTTTGGTTTACACCCAAAATGTAACACTCATTTTAGGAAAGTGCTTGCTACACTTATTTTAGAACCTAACTTACAAACAAGTAGACCTGAAAGATGTAAGAAAAATAGACTGTATCAATCCTGCCACTTTGAAAAATTTGTCTCTAATTAAATCAATAATCCAGTAATTTAGGGCCAAAAGTAAAATGAACAAACATGATTACCTACTTGATTTATCTTAACGTACAAATGTGTACCATAAGCAGCAATACAATACACACACACACTAAGGATTTGGCAAAATAGTTGCACGTGAACATGCATATTTTTTGCAACGCCTACTTTGCGCAAGAGGCAGATAAATTGATTTAATCCAATGTTGCCACTGACAGTGTAATATCACATGTATTCTCACAAATATATCAATGCAAAGGTATAAACCCAGGCCAAAAGTACAAGGACAAACACTGGCTATTAAAAAGAACAGATTATACACAAACAATAACAAAAAAGGACTATACTGATATAAAAAATATATTTTATGATTATATTGATAAAAAAAGATTAAACACATCAATCACATGTACATGATAATTTGATACAATAAAAAATTCTGATCATTGTTTTTAAAAAAAACATTTGTTCTAATAATAATACTCGAGGAACAATATTGTCGTCCCAGATTGTATTAGTGAGGCTGTTGTCTGTCTTGTCTGTCAACGCGTTTCGACACGTCGTAGTGTCTTCATCAGGACAATATTTTTTGCAGCCAGAATTTCTAGAAAGAACAAAGCATTTTTAGCTTTTCAGAACATATAGTACAGTGTGTTACATTAATTGGATACATTTTTTTCCCTTTTTTTATTCAATAAAACTTCTTTTTCTGGTTTTACTTAGCCAGGTTTAGTGATTAAATCAATTATTTTCCGCTAAAGATAGACAAAAAACGGGTCTTGACCACAGTCTAAGACCACATTTTCTGTAGTAAATCTTGGCATCAGTCTAAGATTATACATCATATATAATTTTCAGATCTATTTGGTAAATACAGATAATCACATGTTTAATTAACAAAACTGTTTGGCAAATACAGATAGTCATATGTTTAGACTTTACACCATACTTAAATAGAAAAAGGAGGAAAGAAAAAAGGGGGAAGGTAAACTGATCAAGGGTGTAAAAATATATCTTGATTCTGTAACTGGTGTAACTCATTGGGGCAGTTTGTTCAGAAGTTTGCATATTCCCTACTATTATTTACTGGATTATAAAACATTAAAAATGTTGGTAGGACTGGCCTATTTTCTATCTGCTTTCATCGAATACTTACTCCACTGTATTCAGGCTAGAAAATTCATTCACCTCTGTTTCTGGGATAAACCCAAATTCCAAAGTTTCCTGTGGTTTCTGTTTAAAATCAGTTGGTATTTATTGAGCCTGGATAGTCACAGGGAAAAATAAGCAGATATCTTAGTTTATGTTCCATACTAAACTGGCTATTATTCCTAAAGGGTCAGAACAGTAAATTTAAAAAAGACTTCAGTCTCTTGTGGGTTTTAAAGTTTGTTACCTCTATTTAGTCCAGTTTCATTTAATGCAACAAAGGCTTTTCAACTTTTATTTATTGTAGCGAAGGCTTTTTAACTTTTATTTATACAGGTCTGTTTTTTCTTATCTACGTGCATAACGCTATTAATTCCAACTATCAATTGCATTATCTACGTGCATAACGCTATTATTTCCAACTATCAATTGCATTGGACATTGGTTGTTTAATCCTAGTTCTCCTTATTTGAGTTCCCTTGTTATTGCTCGTTGATGCCCGGGCTCTATATTTAATCTCCGTGATAGGTATGCTTTCATTTTATTTTTACTATATGTAGTTATAACATATTTTGTTTCCTAATGAAACTAAAAGCATTTCTTACCTAGAGTAAGAAATGCTTTTAGTTTCATTAGGAAACAAAATAGGGCATCAACGAGCTCTTAACCCTCATGAGCCACATCATTGTGGTATAGTCAGGGCCACTGTAAATATGTGGTGGTGTAGCTTTGTCTGCATAGTTATGGATTTGCTGCACTTGTGACAGAACCCATCATCTGCTGCATAATTTGTATATTTTAACAACAAAAAACTGTCTCGCTCAAGCGGATCAAAAGTTACTAAAAACCCAGCGCCACTCATTGCTGCAGAGTAGAAGGCCTTTCATAAAGGTTGACTAATCACATTTCAGTAGCTTATTGCTGTAAACTGGTACCAATGCTCTGGAATCTTGGCCCATATGATGTTAAGATGTAAAAATGACAAAATAACCAAGCAATGTTACTATCACAAAATGTGCAGCATTACACAGACAGATTTTTGCCTTTTCATGCTGCATAATTTACTCACTTACGGCTGAAATGCCAGAAACCGGTCCTAGGAAGCTTGTTTCCGGTCCAGGGAAGACATGGCTTGGCAGTTCGGGCTGGACTGTTCCCATGAGGCACAGGGTCAGACTGATTTGCATATGGCCATGTCTGAGCTGGGGTGGCAGAGTGGGCTAAAGAGCAGTGATGGATTAAACCCAGATCTGTTGACTGGGTGTGAGTGTTTGATTGGTTCAGATGCTCCGTGCATCACCACCCCCTTTTGTAGTGCTTTGCTCGCCATGGGTTGGCAGGGTATGCTCAGACGTGAGTCCCTTGCTCACTTTGCCACTGGATTCAAGCAAGCGTTGCTGAAGACGGCTGAAATGCCAGAAACCGGTCCTCGGAAGCTTGGGTGGCAGAGTGGGCTAAAGAACGGTGATGGATTAAACCCAGATCTGTTGACTGGGTGTGAGTGGTTAATTGGTTCAGATGCTTCGTCCATCACCACCCCCTTTTGTACCGCATAATTTACTCAAGCATGTTGCTTAATTTGGTCTTCACCTGCCGCATAATTCCAGTGTCCGTGAACCTAGTACAATGCTCACTTACTGCAGCTTCCAGGCCCAGCAGCACAGCCGGCCAAGCCGATCCAATGCTTCCCTGAAATGCTGACACAGAAGATCCAAAGTCAGCATCACCCTTCACTCAGCAGAATGTATCAATCAATCAATCATTATCTTTATTTCGGCGTGGAAAGGTCATAAAAGAGCAACATAAAAACACAACAGCAGAAATACAATAAAAACAAGGAAAAAATACAAGACATATAAAAAGCAGCAACATTTAAGTACCTAAGCTTTATGTCACAATACATATTGGTGGCACACATATTTCTAAACACACAAATTTAGCAGGCAAGGGAAGTGAAGTCATTTGCACTGGATCAAACACAGTGGCCGCTCCTCCGCTAAGGAGGGGAGTGTTGCCCCACTACTTGTAGAGCAGTGTAAATGGAAAAATAAACGATAATAACTTGATATTATCATTTTTTTGTATCGCCAGGTTAGGGTGGGGCAGGTTGGGGGCGGGGCGGCGCTTGACTCCCATGACGTCTGGGAGGAGGAGTGGTTCCTGCACTCTAAAGTGCACATGATGCTTTGGCCGGCTGTCTTGGACAGACCAAATTGTCATGAGCACTTTACATGTTCTCCGCACAGGCTCCATTACAGCCTGGGTGGAGAGCATGCCCAGGCTCCCATTCCCCGTCTGAGTACCACACCACGGTGCCCAGACCAATCACAACTCTGCATTGCAGCATTGTGATTGATTTGAGGGAGCCTGGGTGCCTCCTGGTTGAGGAGTGGAGAAGGGATGACGTGGTTGGGACAGAGAAGAGATGCGGTGATCAGTAAGTGTTATTTTGGTTGAGCCCCACAGAAATATACTGAACTTGTGGGGTGTCATTTTCAGACACTGGGACACATTCAGCAGGGCCTGCACATTGTCTGCTTTCATTCTGAGCAGCAACTGGCAGGCAAAGAGGGGGCTTTCATATTTTAGATTCCAGCTGAGCCCAAAACAAAGGCCGGAGTGAATGTAATGGAGCTTGAAACAAAGGCACACCACTCGTTATCACTTCACAAGCACTTAAGCGAGGCATGTTTTTGACTTTGTTCATACCCTGTATGTAAGACATGCATGCACACTGTAAGAATCGTCAGATGTGTTGCTCTGTCCCAATATTTACACAACCATCAATTTAAATACCACTTTTTGTGCATTTCTTATATATCGCTATTCATCCCAATCCAGGGTGTCAGAGCACTTTACATCACACATACGTTATACATTGAAAATAAATCAGGCTTAGGTAAATCAATGCCCAGGATGTGTTACATAAAACAGTGAGGTTTACAAAGTGAGTCACATGCCCTTCGTGCTCACTGTGCTGTAAGAATTACAATTTATGATCTGCAAATAAAAAGATCTCCGTGTTGCAAGTAGTAACATAGGCTTCGTGACGTCACTTGAATACTGCCTTACTTAGTTACTCGCCACTTCTGTTTTTAGGACTTGGCCCTGGATGTTGGCAGCAGACGGTACTGAGTGAGCGTCTCCCACGTGTCCTTATGCTGACACAAACAGGATCTATGCACTTCAAGTGGCCTAGCCTGTATATTAAATGGTGCCATGGTTTAACAATCTTTTTGCAAGTGTTCCCCGCACGCACTCGAATTGAAAATATGGCTTCGTTTGGGAGTACAGTTAACGGGTCATCATGAATGATTTTTGGTTTCAAACAAAACAACCCTCGTGCTGTTTGAAATGTCATTTACCATTTAGATATTAAAAACAAAAATAGAAAAATAAAATACAGTGGTTGCTTGTGAAATCCAGGATTTTCACCAACTATTATGTAACGAAAAATATATACCCGGAAAAAGCAGCTACAATTGACAGGCACCGAGAAAAATACCTTTCGGTTTTAAACTATTAACATTTTGGCAGATTTTTCCATTTAATGACAAGCTTCCCATAAGACCCACTCTAAAAAGGAGAAAACAGAATGTTGTTTGTATTTCTTTACGGTAACATTTATTTGTCTCAAGTTCAAAAAAGGTGCACTTGACTCGGCTCCCAAATTTGAAGCCGTATGTGTTAAGCCACAATTTAAAAACCCAAACTAATCAGTTTAGTCAAACTAATTAATTTAGTCAGTTCTCGATTCAATTTCAACTATATAATAAATGATAAAATATTTGTTCAAACCTCAAATTAAGTTGTGTTTAAAAGTCGACCAAATCCGACCGACGTTACAAAATCCCCAGATGTCCAGTTTAGTTAATAAAGTAGCTAATTGTTCTTGCCAAAACAGGCATATTTAAGGTAAAAGACAAACAAAATATTAAGCACTGTCTCGCTCAGTTACGATAAAATATTTCGATCCCGTAGTTGGTCATATACGCATATGAGGCCGCAGGGTAAATCTTCAGTGCGACACTAAAAGGTGTCGCGCTTTTAGATAATGCCGAAGCAGACGGACATACTGAAGCAAGTACAGCACTATATAATGATGTCAGAGTGTTCACCTCTGACTCCCGCTTTTCTTCAAACAAGGATGAGGGTCAAACATTTCTGAACTAACGCCGTGCCTGGAAACAGAACTGGACCTTTGACAGGAAATACCTCAGCACTAAGATGCGAACCCGCTCATTCTGCCCCAGAGGAGGGGGTCTGGCCGGAGCGCACGGTATGATCGGATTCTTCCTCACAAGGACAGGTAAGAGGTGACCCCAGACCCTCAGGCGTGTTTCCACTCGAGCTCCCCTCAAACATCCAAATACAGCAAGTGCGTCGTGCTAAGTCAGATGTGCGGTAACCACTGTGGCAAATGTGGATTATCAGCTCACCTTGCCATTATTAACGGCAATTTTAATACGAAACCAAAATAAAGCGAGGTGACATTTTGCAAAGGATTTAATTAGAGGTAGCTCATTAAAGAACCCGGTGAGCGTTCCGGGGTACATCTGGCTAATGTCAGGCTGAGGCAACAAGAGTACAGCCGAGTGTTTGGGGTGTAGGAGAAAATGAATTTAAAATTATAAAATGCTGGTCCAGTTTACATAACCCCAACCTGAAACAGGTCAATTTCAAAATTGTAACACCTACATTTTTTATGAATAGGAACTCAGAGGTGACTTGCATTTGCCCTCGCTCATATGGAAGGTGTACTTTATTCCTTATAATACATGTTCACACCATAACCCCTCTCACACACGACTTAAATCCTTAATACTGTGCTCGTTCGTACAAAGAAATTGAATGTTTATAAACATGAAGAATACAATTAGCATCTCTAGTGTAGAAATAAACAAAGCAAAAGCCGTTAGATATTTGCTGCAAAAATATACTAGAACCAGTTTCATGCAAGGCTGGCTTAAAAATAATTGTACCTCATAAGTAAAAGCAAGTAGAGAGATTCTATTTTTCTTTAATGACTAGCTACATTGTGAAATTTCAAAAAAATAAAACATGTTGCCATAAATAGCTCCTTAATGCTTTTCAAACGTTCGGCTAGAAAAAAAAGAGCAGAATAAGGAAAAAAAACAGCACTTTTCCCTTTTTTTTTAAACTGTATTCTTTGGCCTGCCTTTCCCCTGGGCTGTGGGCTCTCGCAGAAGACATTGTGACTCAGAACTGAACAGTAATATATTATTACAGTTGAGCAGCTACCTCATTTCTTTATTACAGGCAATAGGGACGTCACAAATCGCTTGTAATAAGTAAATTAGAAGTAGGCGTTTATGTAAGGAATGTGGGCTCCCATGATCTACCTGTCTACCTCTATGCTATGAGCAGAGGTGAATGAGTGCGTGTGCCCTTCCGTGGTGTGTGTATCTAAGGTTGCATGACTTACCGCCTTAGTGTATGTTTTGTTGCAACACGTTCCGTGCTTTGGTTTGAACAGCTAAATGTAAAGTATAATCAAAACTACCCTAATCGGAGGATATTCCAAATTACATATTCGATGTACTTATTTGACTAATGCTTTTAGGGAATCAGCAGGCAACTTGTGCCAGAATGAAGTTAAATATGTGAGCATAGGCGGAACCTGTACAATGAAAAAAAAAAGAAAGGAAACCGTTATCTCGGTAATGACTCCTTTCCATCCGGTCGGCGGGTTAATACTGGTTTAATACTGGTTTAAGTACAAAAGAAAAAATACAGACTGGCAAAATGTACATATATATTTTGTGTTATAAATTAACATTATTGTTGGTTGCACACGTTAGATTTCGATACATTGTGTATGTGTTAAGTTAAATATGTGACTGCATTGTGCTTATATAAAAGAAATAAAAGACTTCAAGAACAAAGCAAGCAGCCGCAGTTTGTGTGTTGTGACATCACGGCGCTGGAGACCACCGCACAGGTTTTTTTTTTTATCTTTCTGTTGTCAAAAAGCTCTGAATCTTTCAGCTGTGATGACAAAACTGAGAGCCCTAAAATCTAGGCGCTCTGTGACGTCACAAAGCAGGACGCGGCAGCCAGCGAGAGGCTTTGTGACATTCCGAAAGCATCATTCCGCCACAGACCGGCTTT
Organism: Lissotriton helveticus; assembly: GCF_964261635.1. NCBI lineage: Eukaryota > Metazoa > Chordata > Amphibia > Caudata > Salamandridae > Lissotriton > Lissotriton helveticus. The sequence goes on from NC_136057.1 coordinate 1,611,668,325, forward strand.
GCAACGTCACAAGGCGGGGAATTTACTTCACCTGCTTGGCTGGGTCATCACCCCTTGGGAGGGGGAGGGGGGGGGGGGGGGGTTGAGCGGTTTTAATAAATGCTTCCTTTTCCTTTGGGGCACAGGATGGATACCAGACGGTCAGCTTTTCTTCGTACAAAGGAACTGCAGCATTCCCAAACTAATCAGTCAATGGAAGGTACTTGGTGTACACATGTGTGAATGAATTAGATATACACACCATCAAAATATGCGTAAGATCAGAAGCGGGAAGCCACTTCAAGTGAAAGATTTTTGTTTTTGTGTTAGTATTACCCAATGATTGGCAAACCGTCAAACGTCCCACGGTTATAGAATAACACACCACGAGCCCCGGCTTCAGCGTTCTGGCAGATTGGCAGCTCCGGCCCACCGGGCACGGCCTGGCAAGTGTGCCAGGAGGACTGCTTGACGTCACATCTCGCCCCGAGCAACGAAAACAGACACACGCTCGGATTTCGAAATATTTTGGAGTGAGAAGTTAAGATCAGGAGGACCCAATATACTCCGGCACAGTGCTCTCCCCAGAAGAGGGGGCTCCGCGCTTCAGCCACTGCCCGACTGACACACAGGAGTCCAGAGATGGCGTCCTTCGGACTGCGGGGATGGTTTACTTGCAGCGGTCTCACTCTAGCTCAGAGGTTGACAGTGCTCTTAGCTGTGGGGGAGCTAGAACTACGCTACATCCCTCACGAGAACGAGAGAGTAGCAGAGGGGGCTCTTTAAGAACTTCTAGGTGTCTTTGTGAATCCAACTTCCTTTGAAGTAAAGAGCAAAGATGAGCACGGTCATCTCTAGCAGATGAAGATTTCAATTTCGTTCCATTTTAAATGTTTGGGCACAAATTCACAACTGCACGTAAGAGTACTACAAAGGAGCACTGCAAGAGCAGTACAGGAGCACTGCACGAGCAGTACAGGAACACTGCAAGAGCAGTACAGGAGCACTGCACTACAAGAGCGGTACAGGAGCACTGCACTACAAGAGCGGTACAGGAGCACTGCACTACAAGAGCGGTACAGGGGCACTACAAGAGCGGTACAGGGGCACTACAAGAGCATTACAGGAGCACTACAAGAGCGGTACAGGACTAATGCAAGAGCAGTACAGGAGCACTACAAGAGCGGTACAGGACTAATGCAAGAGCAGTACAGGAGCACTGCAAGAGCAGTACAGGAGCACTACAAAAGCAGTACAAAACACTCCACTGTACGGGCGGCGAGTGAACACGCCGGACAACAGCCCCGGATCAATGACAAAAGGCGGCTTGTGGAGGTGGGTTATTGTGCGGCTGTGTGGAGCAGGGTAAAAATACATCCCAGGAGCCGCTAAGTGATGTAAACACAACTGTATACAAAGGTTTATGAGAGGAGCTCATATCCATAAGCGTCTATAGAGAGGTGAAGGCGGCTGTGTGCTGCCATTTAAATCCTTTCACCCAGTGAATGTTGTAGTGTGACTATACCCTTATAGGGGCAGTGGTTGCATATGCCAAGTTAGACACTTGTGGGACGCATGCTGTATATCCATACTTGGACTGAGGCCGTTTGTGATGACCTCCTTGTCTTTTTTGCATTGGTGCAGCCATTTTGAGGCTGCTTGTATGTACAACTGAAGTTGTCCTCACTTGCCCTAGTCATAGCACGCGAAAGTGGACTTTTCCTCACCTGCCTCTTCATAGCAAGTGACAGAGGACTGGTCGATGATTCCACAACAATAGAAAACGGACTGAGCCTGAACTACCTACAGAAATAGAAAGAGGACCTCCACAGTGGCCATCTTGGCATGGGCATTTGTCCAGCAGCCTTTCCAACTTCCTTACTGCACTAAAAGCTCACTTGCCCCATTCTCAGCAAGCGAAAGCGGACTGATCCAGGCTTCCACAACAATAGAAAGAGGATTTGAGCTTGTAGTTGCAGCTGTGTTGCTTCCACACCCCAACCATCCATGTTATTTCCCCCCACCCAGGCCCCCCCATGCCCAGAACCTGGATGCCTGACCCTAAGATGGCGGCCTTTGCCACCAGTCAGTGCATAGAACAGAAAGAGGAATGCTCCTTCCAATCTTTGATGGCCATCTTGGATTGGTGCTTCCTCTTCCTCTTTTAGAAACAGAAGAGGTATGCACACATTATTCAATGCTGCTTCTCCCCTGTACCTTTCTACCTGTTTCTAGCCTTGTCGGGTATCTACCTCTGGTTCTGTTTTGACCTCACTCCTATTGGTTTTATTCTCACTTACTTCCGGAATTTGCGCTCCCTCTCTTATTTTACCTCTTTGCGTCATCACTACTCTAGTGGCCCCCCTTTTTCTGTCCACCACACCACGTCTTCACCTCATCTCCTTATCATGGCTTCCAGTCGAATTAAGTCTGGAATCAACTGTTTCAAAGTAATCTATCCCCCTCATATGTCCAAAGCAGTAGCTAAATGGTTCAAACATAACATCATTGAACAATTTCCAGATTCCCTCTTTGTTGACCAATTCCATAATGGGCGCCTAGGGAAGATTAAAAATGACTTCCTTTTCTTCACTAACGACATCCCTTCCTGGTCCTCCAAATTCTCCAATTCCCTCAAAGTATCTTACTCCTCTTCTTTCCAGCATGGGAAGCGGTAAAAAATTTCTCCCTCCGCTCACTTTAATGGCTTTCTCACCATTACACTTTACAACAATGGCACTGTCATGATCCAAGCTTCTGACTCCGGTCTCTCTCTCTTTGACCACATCTTCCACTCCCTTCGTCCCACCCCTGCGACTACTATCTCTCTAGATTCTTCCTCTTCTTCTTCCTCTAGCTTGTCTTCTTTCTTCCTTTCTCCCCCCTTGACCCCCACTCCTTCCTTCAGACCACTCTCCCGGGAGTCACAGGTTGACCCATTATCCCTTCCTTTTCTTGTTCCCTCCCCTCCCATTCTGCCACCTTCCCAACTGGACCTCCCCCTTACCTCATCTGCTTTTCACCTCACTTCACCTCCACATCTTGCATCTCCCCACTATTCCACTGCCTTCTTCCACCCCCTAACTCCCCTATTCCTTCCCAGTTCCCCCTTTTTAATCCACCTTTCTTACAATCTGAACTACCGATCAACTCGCCTTACCCTCCCCCCTCCCTCCCCACTGCTCCTCACCCCACTCCGCTCTCCCCCTTTCCTCATACCCTCCATTCTGTTCTTACATCTCCCACCTCTCTACTACCTTCTCTCCCCCCTCCCATGCCTCACATCCCTGCCTCCCCTATTGGTAATCACATCAGCATCCCTCCCACTGATCTCACACCCCCATCCCTCCTCATCTGACATTCCCCCTATGCTTCACAACCCTGTTTCCCCTCTTGGTAATTCCTCCCTCTTGCTTCCCTTTGACTGCTCAGCCCTTCACTCCTCCCGAAACTTTCATTTTGCTCGACCCCCCACTCTGCCTGATGCCTTTTACTACCCATGGTACCTGGCCTGCACCCTCTCTCTTCTCCCCACTCGTGTGGCCTCCCTTTGACCTCCCTCCCTCCTCTACCTGTTCAGCCCCTTCTCCTCTCATCTCATCGTATCTATGGCCCTCCCATAACCCCACTCCTTCCCCCTCCTCCTCCAGTCATCCATTTCTACTTCTCAACTTTCTCCTTCCAGGTATGATCTCTATTCTTTACCTCTGCTCAACACCAGTAAAAATATCTCAGTAACTCCATTCACTCCTTTCTACCACCTTCTTTCCCCCCTCAGACCCTTACATCACATCTCTCTCCCCAGTCCCCCACAGCCCACTGCCCTCCTTCCCCTACTTCACTTCCTCCCCCACCTTTGACCCTCGCACCCCAACACTCTCCCCGGTCCCCCACTTCCTCCTGTCTTCCTTCGCCTAGGCCACTCTCTCCCTTAACCATTGAGCCACCATTCACTCCGTGCTCAGCACACCTCTCTTTGGAAACTAAACTTGATTCTCTCATCTCGTCCATTTCCCAGCTTGAAGCGTCCATTTCACTCCTATGTGCTAAGATATCCCCCTCCCCGAATAACCTCCCGAGGAGTTCCTTGCTACCGCGCCCCAATAGAGCCAACCACAATCTGTCCTCCACAGACATTATCAACTTATTGGCTACCTGCAAGACCATCAATGTCAATTCCCCTCCACTCGCCTCTCCTAATAACTCTACTCAATTTGCCATTCAGACCATCTCTTCCTTCAGAACTTATCAGCCTCCCACTCAAGGGGCACCCTCATTCAAGAATCTAATCCCTATCCCCTCATTAGTCCAGGCACTCACATCACCAAAACAGTTGCATCAGAGCTACAATGTATGCTACATAACTGCAGATCTGCAACCAAACACAAACTTGAAATCTCTGACACCATCACTCACCACAATCTCAACATGCTCTTTCTCACTGAGACCTGGTTTAATGACTCCTCTCACACTTCATTTGATCTTTTGTTACCTACACACTACTCTATCCTCAGAAACGACAGAACAGGCAAGATCGGGGGAGGTGTTGTGATCATCTTCAGAAACACCCTCCAAATCAAAGCCTTTCCCACCACCCTCTTTCGCACCTTTGAATGCCTTTCCCTAGAACTCCAAATTCATCATGGCTCACCCTTCAGGTTCCATACCATCTACAACCCGCCTGGTAATTGCTCTTCCTTCATGGAGGAATTCATCGAGTTCATTAGTGACCAATATTCACATAGCGACAAGCAGATCTTCCTAGGTGATTTCAATCTCCACTGGGGCTCCAAGGAAGACTCGGCTGCCAACAAGTTTGCAACCTTTCTCTCAGCTAACGATCTTGCCCAACACTGCTCTGAAATTACACACGCCAAGGGCTCAATTCTGGACCTTGTGATATCCAAATCAGACCAGATTACCACTGCTTCACCCATCTGTGTTGACTGGTCTGACCATTTCTTCATTCCCTTCTGTTTTCACCTCTCTCACATTTTAACTCTCTGCCAACCTAAAAGAGCCTCTACGTGGTTCTGCAACACAAAATACATTGATCTTGAGACTCTATGTGAGTCTGCTATGCAGTCACTTCCTAGCCTAGACCCCAATACGGATGTCAACGATCTCACTCCCCTTTGCCTCTCAATCCTTGCCGTCAAAATCGACAAGGTTGCTCCACTCCAAAGCAAAAAGAAAAGACCCACCCCATCGGCTCCTTGGTTCAACAAAGCTCTCTATGACGAAAGAAAAAACCTTAGAATGTTGGAGAAGCAATGGAGACAATCTCCATCAACTCCCAACCTCTCTCTTTTACGTTCAGCAAGATCCATATACCACAAGCACATCTTCCAGGAAAAAATATCACATTTCAGATCCCTCCTCGATTCAGCTAAAAACAGACCCAAAAAACTTTTCGACCCCATCAAAAACCCAAATTGTTCTCCCCAAATCATCAAGCTTGAGGATGCTTCAAAGAAAGCAACTGAGTTTGCTATATTCTTCGATTAAAAGGTAAAATCTCTGGTGGAACAGGTCACCCACCCAACCCCCATCGAGGTGCGAAAATCCTTAGTCACTTGGCAGAACTTTGCCGCCATCTAAGAGCTTGATCTCCTCAAATGCATCTGTGAAACCAAACCCTCCAACCATTCTTCTGACCCCAAACCCAGTGGCATCGTCATTGATTTATATACTAACACTCTCTCCTACTGGACAGGCTAGTAAATCTCTTCCTCAGTCAAGGATCCCTCCCAATTGTCCTCAAAACAGGACAGGTTACCCCCTTCTAAAAAAAAACCTCTGCTGACGCAAACGACCTCAATAACTTCCACCCCATCACCAATCTCCCTTTTCTTTCAAAGACCACAGGAAAATGTGTTGCAAAACAACTTTCCCAACACATTATGGACAATAATCTCCTCGACATGTTCCAGTCGGGCTTTATTCAAAACTGCAGCACTGAAACAACCCTGCTGCAAGTGATCGATGATGCGCTGCATATTCTCGATTCGGGGGAATCGTGCCTTCTGATTCTTCTTGACCTCTCTGCAGCTTTTGACACTGTTAATCACAACATTCTTCAACAGAGAATGGGTGTGGAAGGCACAGTACTAAAATGGCTTGCCTCTTTCCTCTCGAACAGATCCCAAATGATCAAGATTGCGAACAGTCTCTCGTCTCCACTGGTGGTTGGTCAACGCGTCCCTCAAGGTTCTATCCTTGCTCCCGCTCTGTTCCATCTCTATCTGGAACCATTAGGGAACCTTCTAAGCAAATCTGGGACCCTCTACCATCTCTATGCGGATGACACCCAAATCCACCTCAAGGTGTCTTCCCCTCATGATCTCTCACTACTCAGCTCTAGTCTCAGCGCTATTCACAACTGGATGTTAGTTCACCAACTTATTCTCAATCCCTTCAAAATGGAATTCCTCCTCTTATCTAGCTCTCTCTCCCCGCCTCCTGTTCAATCCTGGAAGGATCAATCGAATCTACTCAACAGTAAACCCATCATTGTAGACTGCGCTAAATCCTTAGGTGTCATACTTGACAAAAGACTCAACCTAATCTCACACATCAATTCCATGGCCAAGTGCGCACGCTATCAGCTGTGCCTTTTATGGGAGATTCGTCGGTTCTTACTGGAGAATGACCTAAAAACCTTGGTCCAATCGCTAGTTCTCTCTAGACTGGATTATTGTAATTCTCTTCTGACTGGTCTTCCCAAATCTCACCTCTCCCCCATCAAATCCGTCCTCCATTCAGCAGCTCGCTTCATTTCAGGGTCCACACGAAGTGACCACATCACTCCTATCCTGTCTTCTCTCCGATGGCTTCCCATCGAGGCTAGAGATATCTACAAAACAGCGTGCATCACCCACAAAGATTTGCACTCTTCCTCCCCTCGCTATCTGGCGAATAAACTGAAATTGTCTGGAGGCTCAAGACTTTCTCGGAATGCGGAAAAGTTCCTTCTTGAACCCCCCTCCTTCAAAAGGGAAAAATTGTTGGCACAATCGTTCTCAGGTAATGCGGTGAGAATCTGGAACACGCTTCCTCCTTTGCTCCGTGCCATCACCTCCATCCAGATCTTCAAAGCGGACCTCAAATCTCTTTTATTGCAAAGACACTTTCAGAACTAATTCCCACCTTCTCAGACCCCCACAAGAAGTTCTTTAGTCATTGTAAATGTGTCATATATATTTATATTTTTGTTTGTACATCCTGTGCTTGCTGCGTTTGATATTGTGTTCCTTTTGCCTGCGTTGTTTTGATTCTATGGCCTGCGATTTCTCGCCAGGAAGGTCTTTAGTCATTGTAAAATGTGTCATATTTATTCTTATTTTTGCTTGTACAGTCAGTTCTTGCTGTGCTTGAGATTGTTTGCCTTTTGCCTGCGTCGCTTCGACTCTATGGAATGCTATTTTTGTTTGTTCCATTCTTGTAACAGTTCTCTCATGTAATGTAACTGGTTCTATTGTACAGTGCTCTGACACCTTCGGGTAAAGTCTGCGCTTTATAAAAATGCATTAAATAAATAAATAAATAAACAGTCACATTCCAATATTCTTTTAACTTTAAACTTGTTAACTGAGAAGATGAGAAATGCTCAATTAACAAAAAAGATTTGCGCTCGCCCTAGTTTGGGCACTCGCAACCCCACCAGGCACTCGTGTGGGGCTTTTAACAGCAGTCATACTAGGAAAAAGATGCGTAGGTTTCACCACAATTTCTTCTTCTCCAGGGATATTTATCACCAACACTTTTTCCAGAACTCCGGAAGTCTACAAAATGCCACGCGGGTCTTTATGAAGCACTTAAAGGGCGGCCCATTAAATCACTCCATGCAAGGGCACACCATAATAGTGCTACAAAGCAGCTTTGGGATATTTCCAGAACCAGCAAGTCGCCCATGTCACCTTTTTGCACCTTTCTCCCATGCAATATGAAGCGACACACTCTATCTACTCTCTTTACTCGGACGCACACAAACTTGTTGACATGAACGCACAAGTGAGATTGCGTCAGAGACGTGTAAACGGACCCAGCCCCACTCCCTCCAGCCCCCCCCCCCCCCCCGAATTCTGCGTGACTGTTGGTGTGCAAGGACTGTTTAATTTCACGTGAAAGAAACTCCAACCCCTAATTCCAAAAGCAAATACATGATCGGATTGAAGAGCGGAGGGTAAGACTGCCAGGTGCAAAGTGACGCACGACCCTCGAAGAAGGACCAGAACACACATGGAGTCTGGCCGGAGCTAAATAAAGACGCACACTTTTAAAAATAATAAATGAATAAAAATGTAGATTGGAGAACAATGCAATAAAAAACACGACGAGCCACGACAAAAGAAAGAACAGAAAGGGGGTGTAAAACACACAGGGTCAGTGTACGGGTGTTTATTGACAGTTAACCGCCCCAGTGCCAGGGATGCTGCGTGCTTCCAACGGGGTAGGGACGGCTTCTGCCCTTTGAGGACGCACCGGCCGTCTGCCTGGGACAATGGCTCTCCCGCAGCAGACACGGCCCTCCCCTGTTAAAGGTGCTTAATTGGCAGTAAACAGCCGCACGTCCTGCAATAAGATGCCTGTGGCTGCCCCGCTTCCTCCCGGCTGCAGGTACCAGAAGCCTCGGATGCGTGCGACCTTCAACGAGCAAAGTTGTAAACAGGCGACGCATGAGAAGCATTTCACCACTGTCTCGAGGGCAGCATCTCCCCAAGGTACATTCAGCTATCAGAAGACTCGCAAGGGCTGAACAAGCGCTTGCAAAGATTCTTCTCTTAGAGGCCCATGCACACATCTGTCCTTCAATCACACGTAGAGCAGGAGTAAAACACATCTCAACGGTACTGGCAGTGGGCCCAGAGAGAATGGGAATCAGATTGGCTGACTTTGTGTTTCAGGCGCAGACACCGGTTTGCAGTTAAACTCCACAGATTCACACCAAGCAGTGCTAGAGATTGTTTTCTTATGTAATGCATACATGTACTGATTGTGTATTCACGTTTAGACTGGCTACAGCCAACGCTGGGGAGAATGAACCACAGATGTCTCAATACCAGAGTCTCAGGAATATTATATCGGAGACCCTCAACCACACCTTCACACTCTGCGATGACCCGAGGGCTAGGAGTCTTAGATCAGCGAATCATCCACTTTACAAAGATTTTGTTTTTAGTCTTATTTTTATACTATTCCTTTCCCTTAATAAAGATTCAGCTACAGGATGGGAGGTAATTTGAATCCATTTACCACTGGCAACATCCAGACAGTCTCCCTCCGGGTGAAGTTTATGATTCATATCACTTGGGAAACAGGACACTCAAGTGTCAGACCCGACGATGACACTAGCCACCTTAAAACACTAAGCGGAGAATGTATACACCGCAGACTGTGAACGTGTGCTTGAGGGTCTCCGAGACAATATTCCTGAGACTCTAGCATTGCGACCTTTTGTGGCTCATCCTCTCCTCTTTTTGACTGATGATAAGCATTGCTTGAAAGCTGAACAAACCTCTGCTTCTCCCTCCCTTCCTCCATTTGTTTGATTTGAATTACAGCTAACAGAGACCTGGATTTGAATATGGCTAATCTGGGGATGCCATGTTGGTTCACACAATGTGTTTTTCTTTATTTCAGGAGAAGCTGTTTACAACACAATGTGAATGTGACCTTCCTCGTGTTCACGTGAAATTAGTTGATAGTGTGCACCTGTAGAGTCCACTCCGGTACAATGTATCTCACTATGCTGCTGATAATTAAGCTTGAAGGGTGCTTAGAGTAGCCTCATCGTGTAGTAGCTTGAGAAAATAATGAGCTTAGGTAACTGTGTGTGCCTTACCCCTGATTAGTTCGTTATAAGGGAACCATGTGCTGGGATATCAAATGCTAGAATTGTGTCATTTTAAACTAATGCAACAAAAAGTCAAAATCCCTCGTTCCTGGCTCACTAGCAAAATGTTTCCCCGAGTAGCAGAGTAGGGGGGGTCTCTCTATGGGGGAACTGATTTTGCTTAACTTTTTTGGGGGGGGACATCTTTTGTCTTTGTTTAATGACTTTAGGATTGCTTTGAATGATACATTAACTGATGTATTCATGTACTGATTATTGATTATTAACTAAATTGATGATTTGAACTTGTAACTTTGCTAATCTTTTAATACACCTTTATGGCTTTAATTTAACCAGTCTCTATCTTCCTTGTGGAGCCTTACTTACCTACTTCATATACTGAAATTTGATGTTTTGCCTCAGATGGAAATAAAGATACATTAAAAAGCGCTTGATGAACTCCTGAATTTCCACCAGAATTGGCACGAAGCAAAACACTCTTATAGTGGCATAAAAGTATGGTGATTCAGCAACTTTTGTTTTACACTTTGAGGAAGATGTCATTTACAGTAAACATGCCTGGAGCAATACAACACCACTATGCTTGTCATAATTAAAAGAGGTGAAATTAGGGCAAGAACTCTCTTCCACCGGAATTGCGCAGAACATCATCAATTACTGCTTTCAAACTTGAAGTCAAAAGTTTCCTAATGAACACATTTTTACCTTAATTTGGCATTGCCACCTGCAGCAGCCTCCTATTGACCTGTTAATCACATTACTCGCTGTGCATTTTTTGCTAGTGTTTATTGTGACTATAACTGTTTGGTATTCTTATCCGATACCGTACTGGAGTTTTATTCTTCCTCTCTTCTCGATGTGTATCACTTGTCTATGATTGTTGTGACTACAACCGTTCTTCTGTAAAGCGCTCTGATATCCCTCAGCAGGGCATAGGTCCTAAAAAAAGAAGTGGGGGGACGCTGACGTCACGACAGGAAGTGACGTCGCGAAAGGTTGCTTGCACCATCAGACTCATTGCCTCCCCTCGCTCACTCCTTAGATGCGATTGTATCAGAGAAGCCAGCGCGTGAGCAGCGTTCTGAATGGGCACCGATCTCGCCCCAGAGAGGGCAAAGAGTGAATGTGTGGCTCCATTTGCTCCAGTTATCGAGCTCCTGGTAAAATAAGTGGGGGGACGCCGTCCACCCTCGTGGTACCCCAACTCGAGCCCTGTCCCTCAGGATCTGGTTTGCGCTATATAAAACTTTATAAAATAAATAAAATAAAAAATGGGACGGATAGCCTGTTCTCTAGAGGGAAAATGTGCCTCCTGTGAGAAGTAGAGATAAGCCATCACTGCACGACTGCCATGCACTTCGCTTCCCCTTCTCCGGAAGTGGCCTGGCTGTGAGGCAGGTACTGCTTAGCCACTGCTGCTCAGGGCTCATTGCCATTGCTGTCCAGCTGAAGGTCCATTTCCGTATCTGGATATAACTACATGCCAGTCGCCGGGCAATTCCAAAGCCAAACGTACGCGTGGCGACACAGTGAGCTCAAGCTTCATTATCCGTAAAGGCAGCAAAACTTCCCGACTCCACTGGCAAAGGCAAATCTTGCCCCCCCCCCCTCCACACACTGAGAATTCTAGCGTTTGTTTTAATATCCCTACGCTCAACACATTATGTTATGTGTATTTGTATAGCGCACAACTATCCTTGGTCGGGCCTAGGTGGAGCGCCTGGTCTTCAGTTCATTGCGGAATTCAAGATCTCAGGAGGAGGCTCTGACGTGCAGGGGCAGCGCGTTCACATAATATTGCTGGCACTGAAATTAAAAGGAACATTAGGAATAGCATACAGCAGATTTTCAGTGACCTGAGAACGCCTGAATAATGATGTCAGCTACCTGGTGGCAAACATATAGGAGTAAAGATACCCTCAGGCTCACTTCCACCTCAAAGAATACCACAGAACCAGGGTGGGTAAGGGCCCTTGGCAGCGGCCAGTGTTCAGCTGGAAGAGCCCTGCCCGTACACCGAAGTACTGAGGCCTAGGACGTCAGGAAGAACACACTCACCTGAGTGGCCACAGCCCTGCCACTCTGAGGGACTAACGGGCTGCTACTGAGGGAACTGAACCGGGCACTCCAGAAATAGACCAAAAGGTCTGGTCTAATAATAAGAGATGGCACCGTCTGCAGTGGCACGTGCTGACGCCACAGGATCGTAGTCCGAACAGACAAAGGATTCGCTGCCATGTACCGAGAAGAGAGGCCTGCAGGGCTCCTGAAGACGCCGGGATTCAACTGTCAGTACATCTGAAGGCGAGTACAAGATGTCTATTCACAACCGCCTCCTGCTTTAAAGGCCACAGGCCAGGGCCCCTCGGCACAGCCACAAGTAAACACGCTGGCCTGGCTCAGCTGGGCACGCATTCAACGAGCAAGGGTTCCCCGGAGGTAATAACCTGGATGACAAGATGCCTCGTCCCTTTTCTATACACCCCCTGGCCTCTCGGGCACGCCAGAGCACCCCGAGTCACGCTGCAAACACAAACACGCAGCTGATGGAGGGATTTACTTTTCCTTCGCGTGAAGGAAAGTCGAAAGGTGTCGCATGTGAAGTGTGTGGTAGGGGAGAAGGCGAGGCAATGAAATGTCCCTACAATCCAAAAATGTATGTGTTGTGTGGTTTTGTTCAGCGTGGAAACTGACAGAACAGGCGTTAGAAGACGGTAGGTGTGAACACTGATCATTCGTTGCACCAAATGTGTGCAAGAGGTCCTTTTAATATAAGCAGTCCCACCGATAGGACTGTATGTTCAACTTTAGACAAGGCATTTCATGGCGCCGACGGTCAGCGCTCATCTGTTGATTAACGCTCTGCTTCTTCCTGCTCTGGGTGCCTGGCACAACCCTGCAGGGGGCCCTACTCATTAGGATGCCAATGCATTGTAGGCACTTGCCATGCCATGCATTTTCTGCACCGGTGCCCTTTATCTATTTGTCACTCGATTGCAAGTTTTGTGGTAGCTGCCTGAAGTCACGTGAGATCTGTGCTATAAATTAGTAAGTACTTGTGAAATGTACCAGTAAATATCATGGCATTCTCCTCACCCGTGCTACACGTATGTCTGTCCTGTATCAGCTGTGCATCGTCTGTTCCACATGACCCACGTCATGGATATTGAGTCATTAACATGACAAGGCAAGCAAAGTGACGACACACAAACTTTGCTTTTTTTTAGTGACATCACACGTTTGAGGACACGTACCCTACGTTAGCCTTTCACGTCCTTCTATTTGCTGCTGAGAGCTAGTGTCGAGGTCTGAGGTACAGCTCTTGCTTTTCCGTTTCTGTCACTGCATAGCAAGGGTTTGCGTAGATGTACCAGAGGGAAGGACGTCAGGGGTTACACTCTGCTACCACTGCACACCCCTCACTGACGTCCATGACCATTTAAAAAAAAACAACTTTATTTTCCATTTTGTGAACATCTTCCAAAAGATACATATGAGCTACTTAGTTCACCATTGAGTACAGCTGTTTCCGGCACAGCTAGTACAATGAATACAACAGAGCATCCCCCACGGGTCCACCTCCTGTCCCTAACCCATTTCGTATCCCAGTGACACCAGGTACCCTACATATTTAGCCAGAGTGATCCAACATTCAACGCAGCATAGAATTGAGGATGGTATCCTATACGGAGTTCGTTGGCAGCATGAGAAAATTTCACCCCACTCCCTCTGGAACAATGCCGTTGTCTGGTTGAGAGTTAGTGGCCTGTTTAGTAGCCTCCACATATGAACGGAATGGGCCCCATATATCCCTGGGGTGGGAAGAGCAGGGCATAATACCAGCATAGGTCTCAAAATTTACATTGCAATATGCCAAGCTGTTTAGCCAATCTTGTACTTTAGATACTGTTCTCCTACCCCAATGGATGGCGACCTCTCTTTTCGCCAGTAGGAGACCCAGTGATGCGAACTGCCTGATCCCCTTAGGGAAATTCACTGTGTATCCCAGCAGGGCCACCTCCGGGGTTGGAATGAGGGGCAAGCCAACCATCTTCCCAGGTGTGCAATGGATATTTTCCAAATAAGTCTGCAGTCAGGGACAGGTCCATGCAAGATGTGCGAGGTCACCATGTGGCGCTGCGCATTTCAGGCATGTGTGTGGTCTAGATGAATCTATCCTATGCGCTTTAACAGGAGTGAAGTAGACCCGACAAAGAAATTTAAAATGAAGTAGTTTGTGCCTACTGTTTAGTGAGACTTCTTTAGTGACTGCACAACACTTGGCACATTGCTCGTCTGTTATTGGGCGGCCTAAGTCTTTCTCCCAATCGTTGCGGACCTTGACGTCACTTACCGGCCTCATGTTAGCGCAAGCTTTATATAATTTACAAATGAAACGCGCTCCGTCAGGGTCCCGATTAACAGCGTGAGTGGGAGAAATGACTCTGGCTCGATCGGGAACATAGGAAGTGTCTACCGTAAGGCTGACCGAATGCGGTTCATGACGACCTGTCCAAAAAACTGCTGTCTGTGTAGCGTGCATCATCTTTTAGTGAGAAGATGTGCCCTTCGGGATATAGGTCTCCTTCCTTGGCAATGTCGAACGTTGTCACAGTGCGTTGCACTAGTCATTCGTCTGAAATCGGAGACCACCTGGCGTTCGGGAGAGGGGGGGTGGAGCAATATAGTGTTGCAGCGCCGGTCAGTCTTCTCAGTTTCTACCACGCTCAGCTGGTGATGGACACAGTTTGTATGTCATGTGGGTCTCGAGGAAGGGCCGTAGGCAGAACTGGGGACAACTGCTCAGGGAAAACGAGGCCCGCCTCAGGCCGAAGGTACGGTATTCTTGCGTCCGGATGAAACCATGCGTGTGCATAGCGGCTCTGGGCTACCAAGTAGTACAATTGCAAGTCTGGCATGTTATACCCACCTCTGTCATACGGTAGTGTGAGTACTGGCCTGCGGATGCATGGTTGCTTCCCCCCCTAAACCAGTCGCGTAAAGTGGGTGCGTAACGTCTGAAAAAAGCAGTCAGTGAGGGGTATGGAGATGTTGTTAAAAAGGTACAAGAATTTGGGATGTACTATCAACTTCAGAATTGCTACCCAGCCCACTAGTGACAATGGTAATCTCAGCCATCTGTCCACCGGTGTCGCCAGGGTGTTAATTGCCTGCCCATAGTTTAAGCAAATGATCTGTGTGGTGTCTAGGTGGATGTGGATCCCAAGATATTTGAACGAATCTGAGCACCCTTTGAGTGGATATTCACATTCCCAATGTTTCGTGCCCGTGGTAAAGGGAAAAGGATTGACTTACGCCAGTTTATACCCAAGCCAGAATAATGGCCAAACCGAAGTATTTCTCTGATGAGGGGTGCTAAATTTGTCCGGGGTTCCCTGACGTATAGGATTGTGTCATCCGCATAAAGCGAGACAAGGAGAGGGCCCGTGTTAAACTGTAACCCTCGCTACAAGTGACGTTCCTGAAAACTTTCAAATTAGCGGGTCCATTGCCAGTATAAACAAGAGCGGAGACAAGGGGCAGCCCTGTCTGGTACCGCGAGAAAGCATAAAAGGTTTGGAGAGCATGCCGTTCAGTCTGGCCGTGGGGCTGCTGTATAATAAGGCTGTGGTAGCAATGAAACCCATTGGCATGCCCATTTGTCTCAACACTGAGATAATAAATGGCCACTCCAAGGAATCGAAGGTCTTCTCCGCATCCAGAAGGATCGCAGCCGCGGGAGTCTCTGGATTAATTCTGTGAAGGACTGCAAATAATGTCCTAAGATTCAGGGAAGTGGACTGATGGGGCACACATCCGGATTGAACTGGAGAAATTATATACTCCATTTGTTGAGACAGTCGATTAGCGATGACTTTGCCTAATATTTTGTAGTCTAAATTTAAAAGATACAGTGGTCTGTAGGATCAGCAGAGAGATGGATCCTTACTGGGTTTGGGGAGTAAGATAATAACGGCCTCGCGTAGTTTGGGGGACAGTACCTGCTTCTCCAATGCCTCTGCATATACCTCAATCAGCTGCGGGCAAGTAGGTCCTTATATTCTTTATAGAAGTCACCCGTAAAGCCATCCAGTTCAGGGGCTGTAGAGCCACAAAGGTGTTGATGGCAAGAGTGATGCCAGCCACGGTGATGGGCTCAGCCAAGAAGTCTTGCATATGCTTTTCTAGGTATACTAATGTGATCTCTGACAGGTAGTCTTCCTGCGCTGTGCGATCGCTCCCCGTTTGGAGGTGTGCAGTGTAGTGTAGTAGTCCAGGAATTCGTCTCGGACCTCAGATGTGGTGGTGAGTGTATGATTAGTGGTGGAGCATATTTCAGTGATGTATGCCTTGCTGTATGGTAGTCGTAACATCTGCGCTAGCACTCTAACAGGTTGTTCCCACTCCCTATATCATCTGGCTGTGTGGTATTTTCCCAGGTACAATATCTCCCGGTCGGCAGTGTCTCTATATTCAGTCAGAAAGGCCAGTCGCTTTCCCTGTCAAGATGGATCAGAGGGTAGCACAGGGTTGGAGTCAATGGTTTCCATGTTGTGTTCAATGCGTGCCATCGTTTTGCGGAGGTTCCTGAGTACCCCGGCATGCTTAGCAATACAAGCTCCCCTGATGACTGCCTTGAGCCCCTCCCATAGTACAGCCCAGGACTCCACGGAACCAGTGTTCATCTCAAAGTAGTCCTTGATGGCTTTATGTATTTCTGCCTTAAAGAGTTCGCCGTGCATCACCTAGGGAAGCGCCAGTGCCGCTCATATCCCTCAGGACGTGGGAGTTTCAGGTGCAACACTATCGGGGAATGGTCTGAATATGTCTGAGGTAGAGTCATAAGTGCGCCGAATCAGTCTGTCACTTCGGGGGAAATCAGTCAATAATCTATTCTAGTTCAGGTGTCATGTTGACCTGAGTAGTGTGTGTAGTCAGTTAGTGTGGGATTACCCTTACACCAAATGTCTGTGAGTGAGTTTTGATCGCAGAGGTCTAGGAGTGTGCCGCGCTCGCGGTTTAGTGTCAGGGGCTACTGAGGTGCTGTCAAGTCTGGGATTAAAAAGTAGGTTGCAGTCCCCTGCTATCATTAGCAAGCGTGGCTCTAGCTTCCAGTTGGGCATTCAGAGCGTGGAAGAAATGGGGGGAATCAGTGTTCGAGGCATAAACGCTTATCAGGGAGACCGTGTGCCCACCCAGGGAGCCAGTAACAATAATGCACCTGCCCTCTGTATCGCGTACAACAGCGCTGAGACTAGAAGGAACCCTTTTGTGTATTAAAATGGCGGTGCCCCTAGCGTAATTGCTGTGGTTGGCGAAGTACCTATGTGCACCCCAGCTAGCACCGAAACGTGCCACGTCTGTGGTGGGCAGATGCGTTTCCTGCAAGTAGTCTATGTCTACATTATGTCGTAGCAAGTAGTGGATCACCTGTCTTCTTTTGCGATTGTCGTTGAGACCTCTTACGTTCCATGAAACCAGGGACAAGTTAGAGGGGCCCTCTGTATTACCCAGCTGTGTCATCAGTGAAATGTGACCAACCCATCGTAACAGAACAGCGATAAATAACTGACATTTTGTGCGACGGTAAACGTAGGTGCAAATAACGACAAAAAAATCTTCCCCCACCCAGGCTCACATCCTCCCATGTGAGGCCAAACCTTTGCAAATGATCGAACATGAAGTACCAATTGACTTTATACTTGACTGACAAACCCCAAGAATAGTACCCCAGTGTAGGTAGGAGCAAACTCAACAGATACACCATGGGGGTGTGGCAACGCTGGGGCATTCTACCAGCCAAGTGAAGTGACAGAGTAAGATGTATATCATTTTCCCAAACTGTTCACATTAGAGTGATTGAAGCCATGTAAGTGTGTTAACCAGTGCCTGAGCTTGAGAATAGTTCTGCACTAGTGTCCGAGCCACTGTGTGGTGGGAAGGGGTGGCCACCACCTGCAGAGGCCTGACTGTTATGTTGTTTACATGTCCGGCAAAACTCCTTAGTCTCAGCAGGGGTGTCGAACATGCGAGCCCTACCACCTACATCCACTCGCAACAGAGCAGGGTATAGCATGCCATATTTGAGACCCAAGGTACTGAGGGTGGCTTTCACCCCATTGTATTTGCGTCGGGCCTCTTGTACCATCGCTGTGTAGTCAGAACAGAAGGACAGCTTCAATCCCTGCTGATCCATATCTCTGCACTCTCAGGCCAGTCTCAGCACTGAATCACGGTCTCGAAAGTTCAAGAGGCGTGAAATTATGGGCCTGGGGGGAGACCAGGGTTAGGTCGGGGGCCCAACGATCTGTGTGCCCTATCTACCACACAACCAGCGGTAAAGGACTCCTTGCCAAACAGGTTAGTTAGTAGATTTTCCACAAACAGATCCATACGGCCAGTGGCTGTCGTCTCCGGACCCCTAGGATATGGATGTTGTTGCGTCGACTACGCGCCTCCAAATCCTCATTTTTAATGGCTACCTCTTTGAGGATATGCTCAAAGCGTTCTTATTTTTGAGTGATTGCGCTGTCCCATCTTCAATGTCTGAGATACGAGCCTCCGCAACATCTAGCCTTAGATCGTGAACCTGGATTTTAGCCCCTAGTCTGGCAATGTTCTTGTCAAGCGAGTCAAAAAGGCAGTCAAGCGCCTTGAATCCTGCCCTCATTTCCTGTAGCATGGAGGCATGGCTTGGCAGTTCAGGCTGGACTGTTTCCATGCAGCACAGGGTCAGACTGATTTGCATATGGCCATGTCTGAACTGGGGTGGCGGAGTGAGCTAAAGAATGATGATGGATTACACCCAGATCAGTTGACAGGGGGTGAGTGCATTGTTCAACACTCCGTTCATCATCCCCTTTGGTATTGCTTTGTTCGCCCAAAGTTGGCAGGGTATACCCAGACGTGGGTCCCTTGCTCACTTTGCCACAGGATTCAAGCTAGCCTGGCTGATGACGGCTGATTAGCCAGAAACCGGTCCCAGGATGCTTGTTTCCAGTCCAGGGAAGACATGGCTTGGCAGTTCAGGCTGGAGTGTTCCCATGAGGCACAGGGTCAGACTGATTTGCATATGGCCATGTCTGAACTGGGGTGGCGGAGTGAGCTAAAGAATGATGATGGATTAAACCCAGATCAGTTGACTGGGGTGAGTGCTTGCATTGCTCAACACTCCGTCCATCATCCCCTTTGGTATTGCTTTGTTCGCCCTAAGTTGGCACGGTATGCCCAGACGGGGGTCCCTTGCTCACTTTGCCACTGGATTCAAGCTAGCCTGGCTGATGACGGCTGATTAGCCAGAAACCGGTCCCAGGATGCTTGTTTCCGGTCCAGGGAAGACATGGCTTGGCAGTTCGGGCTGGACTGTTTCCATGAGGCACAGGGTCAGACTGATTTGCATATGGCCATGTCTGAACTGGGGTGGTGGAGTGAGCTAAAGAATGATGATGGATTAAACCCAGATCAGTTGACTGATGGTGAGTGCTTGCATTGTTCAACACTCCGTTCATCATCCCCTTTGCTATTGCTTTGTTTGCCCTAAGTTGGCAGGGTATGCCCAGACGTGGCTCCCTTGCTCACTTGCTCACTTTGCCACTGGATTCAAGCTAGCCTTGCCGATGACAGTTGATTCGCCAGAAACCAGTCCCAGGATGCTTGTTTTCGGTCCAGGAAAGACATGGCTTGGCAGTTTGGGCTGGACTGTTCCCATGAGGCACAGGGTCAGACTGATTTGCATATGGCCATGTGTGAACTGGGGTGACGGAGTGAGCTAAAGAATGATGATGGATTAAACCCAGATCAGTTGACTGAGGGTGAGTGCTTATATTGTTCAACACTCCATCCATCATCCACTTTGGTATTGACTCATTTCCTGTAGCATGGAGGCGGAGGCCGCTGCAGTGGCCGCTCCGTAATCAATGGCGTGTGTGTTATCCGCCATATTGGAACTTTCCAATGGAGTCCTATCTGCAATTTTCTCGAAGGGGAGGGTTTTTTGTCTGGGGTCTTTGCAGCCCATGCCACAATGACCAGGTGTAGTTGAAAAGGGCCAGGTGCTAGGTGGCGTCTTTCAAAATGAGGCTGGCTGCAGAGCAAAATGAGCAAGGCCGGCTTATATGACCCCAGCCGGACCCCCGCAACAGTGTCGCCGGAACCGCCAAGAGGCTGCATGGACTGTGCAATGGTAGTGATATGTGTTATGTCTCTTCAAGATGGCGCAATAAGGCCTTGAACTGTCCGTTTCCCACCTCTAGTTAGACCAGCAGGTTACACCGCTGTGGGGCCCAGGAGAGGAAGGTACTGCAGTCGCTCAGCACCAGGATTGCTCTGTGTGGGTCAGCAAGGCACCGCTACACCTCCGGTGGGCTCATCAGCGGCAGGGCTCCCAGTGTGCCTCACGACACTCAGTCTGCACGAGCGCACAGCGCACACCATCCTGGACCACTGGGGATGTCAGAGCCGGGGGAGAGGAGGGATCGAATCACCGCTGCACTGCCAGCGACTAACCGCCATCCCCGATCTGGCATTTCACCCGCTGCAGCAGTGTGTCGGAGCGTCTTCAGGTCCGCTGGCCGGATAATGGCGCCGAGTAGCTCTGCAACAGGCTCCTCCTGTTGTATTGTCTCGGAGCCGTATCTTGTCCGCCCGGGCTCCATTCTGCCCCACTGTTAGTTTCTTCGGAGCAGAGTGCACTCCGCTTGCCGGCACTGTAGATCTCTGGGCATGGTTGTTGCTAATATTGGGGGAAAATGCTTTTTGGCTGGATCGCCCTCTGAAGATTCACTGCCAAGCGACGATCTTAGCCTCCGGCTTGGCCACGCCCCGACGTCTGTGACCATTTGGTATCCCTATGCCTTTACTCCCTCAGTAAGGCAGAGAGTGAGTGTGGAGGCAGCGGGGTGTTCAGTGGTGTATTTTTGTACCACATTTAGACAAATAAACAGCTGAACATGGCGCAGTAGGGAATGTAATTTCAAAATACAACATGTTCCATCGAACAGGCAATTTTTTGTGGAACTAAATCACCTCAAAAAATC
Source organism: Lissotriton helveticus (assembly GCF_964261635.1). Lineage (NCBI taxonomy): Eukaryota > Metazoa > Chordata > Amphibia > Caudata > Salamandridae > Lissotriton > Lissotriton helveticus. The sequence continues at coordinate 1,611,689,196 of NC_136057.1, forward strand.
CTTGACTGCCAAATGATGACAAGTGAGACCTCCCTTTATTTCCAATCTTACAATGTTGACTATTTGAAAGGTAAATGTAAAAAGAGCAGTTGATGGACAGAATGCTGCACAATGTCAAACATTCACCCCACTACAGAGATCTAGGGCTAAATCCATTGTTTTTTTGCTTCCCATGCCATTCTAGTTAGAACCCAACCATATGCATATCAGTCTTGACCCTGCACCCAATGGGAACAGTCTAGCGCGAACTGCAGGGCCAAGTCCTCCCTGGACTGGAAACAAGCATCCTGGGACCGGTTTTGGGGCATCACCGCATATCAGCCAGGCTAGCTTGACTCCTGTGGCATGGAGAGCCTGGAGCCACGTCTGGACATTTCCCTCCCACTCGGGGTGACAAATGCAAAAAGAACAATTGATGGACAGAATGCTGCACAATGTCAAACATTCACCCCAGTACAGAGATCTGGGCCTAAATCCATCGTCTTTTGCTCCCCATGCCATTCCAGTTCAGACCCAACCATATGCAAATCAGTCTTGACCCTGTTCCCAATGGGAACAGTCCAGCCCGAACTGCCAGGCCAGATCCTCCCTGGACCGGAAACAAGCATTCTGGTACCAGTTTTGGGACATCACCCCTCATCAGCCAGGCTAGCTTGACTCCCGTGGCATGGAGAGCAGGGGACCCATGTCTGGGCATACCCGACCCACTCGGGGTGACATATGCAAAAAGAACAATTGATGGCCAGAGTGCTGCACAATGTCAAACATTCAGCCCAGTACAGAGATCTGGGCCTAAATCCATTGTTTTTATGCTCCCCAGGTCATTCCAGTTTGAACCCAACCATATGCAAATCTGTATTGACCCTGTTCCCAATGGAAACAGTCCAGCCCGAACTGCCAGGCAAGGTCTTCCCTGGACTGGAAACAAGCATCCTGGGACCAGTTTTGGGGCATCACCTCTCATCAGCCAGGCTAGCTTAACTCCGGTGGCATGGAGAGCACGGATCCACGTCTGGGCATACCAGTCCCACTCAGGGTGACAAATGCAAAAAGAACAATTGATGGACAGAATGCTGCACAATGTCAAACCTTCACCCCAGTACAGAGACCTGGGCCTAAATCCATTTTTGTGCCCCCCTGCCATTCCAGTTCAGACCCAACCATATGCAAATCAGTCTTGACCCTGTTCCCAATGGGAACAGTACAGCCCGAACTGCCAGGCCAAGTTCTTCCTTGGACCGGAAACAAGCATCCTGGGACCAGTTTTGGGGCATCACCCCTCATCAGCCAGGCTAGCTTGACTCCTGTGGCATGGAGAGCACGGGACCACCGTGTGGGCATACCTGGCTAGCTTGACTCCTGTGACATAGAGAGCACGGGACCCACGTCTGGGCATACCCGACCCACTCGGGTGACAAAAAGAACAATTGAGGGACAGAATGCTGCACAATGTCAAACATTCACCCCCATACAGAGATCTGGGCCTAAATCCATTGTTTTATTTGCTTCCTATGCAATTCCAGTTCTGTGTGTCTTTCAGGGTCTATTAAGTTCGGGTAAACAGTGATCAGTCACTGGTGAGCTGTCCCTACAATGAGCGGGAGCTCTCAGCCAACGTCTGCTTTGTGTGCTTTGCGTCTTGAAGCATTATTGCCCATCACAAAACCCTTCTCAACTTTCTGGCACATTCAGAAAAACAGTTGATTGAGCTTCAGATGAGAGACTGGTATACTGGAAATGACTGGGAGTTTCCCATTCTTTCTCTCTCTCTCTCTCTCTCTCTCTCTCTCTCTCTCTCTCTCTCTCTCTCTCTCTCTCTCTCATTATTAAGCCGATTTCTCAGTGTTTGAAGCAAAGTTGTGGCAAAATGATGGCTGAGAGGGTTGTCAGATGCTTTTCCCATTGAGACTGCTGAAAGAGATTAGTAAAATTCTCTTGTAGGAGGAGTGATAATCATCAGCCCCCTTGTCTGCCCTCTCTGCAGTGCGCACTCAACCCTGGGGCAGCTGCTGATCGTTGAAAGTGGTGAGGCATACTTGGAAGGAGCTCACCCACTTTTTTCACAGTTTGGTCAGGATGCGCCTAATCCATTAAGATTCCATTCAGCACGCCAATGCCACCATTCTGTTACGGGCACCCTTCTGCCAATGATTATATACACCATTCCAGCACCCGTACTTTGCAATTTGTACTGCCCCTATACCATGGACGACACTCATGTTAAAATGTAGCATTTTATCACGGTTTGCTTCTGCTCAACTCGCCCGCTTGGCACCAATAAGTCATGAATGCATTCTTTGAGGGAAATAATTACCTCCAGAATGCCAGCACTTTGCCATAGGTGTCCCCACATGCCAGATATTACTTCAGGGTCTTCGTTTTTGCCATGGGCACACTCCCTTATGCCAAGATTTATCTCCATGGGCCAACAGCCAGCATTTTGCCATGTTTGCCCCATTCCAACAATTACTTCTAGTTTGTAAGGGCCTACATTTTGCCACTGGTGCCCCATTATGGTAAGATTTGCTGTCAATATGCCAGTGACAGCATGTTGCCTTGGGTGCCACCATAAGCTCTGCATTATATTGAGTATTCTATGGTCCACAGCAGACTGACAATCATAAAGCATGCAAAGAAACACACTCTTACTTTCACTTACACATGCTCTCATTCACTCTTCCACTTTCACATTCTCTGACTTCCACTCTCCTATTTACTCATCTTCAATACCACTCACTGTATCTCACACACAAATATACTCACATTCACTGGGTCTCACTCACTTACAAACACACTTACACACACTCACCCTTTCATACTCACAAACTCTCACTCACAACTCCTGATGTACAGGCACTGTGCTTTAATAAGTAGGATGCACTGAGCTCATCAGGACCTGTTGCATCTTTGACAGCTACATTTTTGACTCACTTCCACTCCCTCTCACAATCTCTCTTCACTCAATTCTTCTAACACACTTGCACGCCTTCACTCATTCCCTCACACTCGCTTTCACTTATTCATACTCTCACACTCACTCTCATTGACACACAAACAGATTCACACATGCACTCTCACTCAATTGCTTACAAACACACTCGCAAGCACACAGTCACACATGCTCGGGGAAAAACGTTAAAAGTTTTTTTTTACTGATGTTGCTTCCTTTGCTAACCACTTGTAAGCTCCATGGCGGCAGTAACGCAGACATTTGACGCTGACTTTGGAACGAGCAAGCCATGATTCCCAACAACAAGCCAGACACTGCATCAGGGCCTGCCTCAATCTCTCTTTCAGGTTCTTGAAAGGACAGCCCTCTAAGAAACTGGGATAGTGTTGCGGATCTTGCTGCTCTTTATGTCCCCTCAGGGATACACTTATGTGCGCCCTGACAACCTCATTGCAGAAGATATACAGGGCTCCCAGAGGCATGCGCAGTATGTCTGCTAAATAAAATGATTGTCCCTGTATGTGTGTGTGTGGGGGTGGGGAAGATCAGCAAAGGACAGAATAAAAAACAAGTAAATAAGACTAGAATAATCAATGTAACTCAGCATGAGTGTGTGGGAGGTGGGGGGCGCAGAGGGGCAGGGGGAGCCCAAGTAGCCAAAAGCGGCGACAGAAAGAAAATTATGATAATGGTAAGTTAAAAAAAAGCACAAGGCAAATAGAGGGAGAAAGCGAAGGAAGAATAGAATGCAAATACTGAAAGAACGTTGGAAAGAAAGAGAAAGATTTAGATTTAACAATGGAAGGAAGGACAAGAGGAGGATGAAATGGAATAATGGAACACAAATGAATGTTAATGTGGAATACGGAAATATGAAAAGAAAATGAAATATGAATTTAAAGAATAGAGAGAGACTGAGACTAAATGAAAGGATGCACAGACAGAAAGATAGAAAGAAAATAAATGGAGGATGTAAAGGACAAAGTAGATGACAAAGGTGGATAGAAAGAAGGACATAAGGAAAGAAAGAAAATTTAAAGATGGAAAGAATAAAAGACAAACGTCAATATTAGTAAATGCACTTTTTGACCAAGTTTCTTTCCTGCTGTAAAAAGCATAATTTTGCATTATTTTTGCAAACTTTTATCAGGAACAATTTTCACAGACTTCAAAATGAAAGACCAGGATAGCTCACTTTGCTCCTTTATTTAGTGCCATATAAAGTGTGGGTATTTTATTTTTCTGGCTACTCCCTTGCAATGGGCCCTTGTGTAGTTACAGCGCATGGCATGCCGTCACCTGTATAGGCCTGGGGCACTGCATGCTGCTTTTGTGGAAGAGCTGTGCTGGAGAACTAAGCTACATTTTGAAATATTCGACAGGATGAAAGGCAAAGACTTCTGAGTGCTTTGCACTACTGCAATTTTTGGGCCATAACAAAAATGTCTCTTTAACTCTGGTGATTAATGTATCTCTTTGAGAAATCTGAGGTTTCACTAATCCCGGTTTTGACTCATCATAAAGGAGCATTGAGGCATAATGCGCCTCTTGTAAGTATTTATTTGTATTATAATTGTAAAGACAACCCCCACCACTATGTTATGTGTAGGCTGTGGGGTTTTAGGTTTAAACCTATAATAACTGATAAAACCCCACTGAAAGAAAACTAGCCCTCACCGGTGAAAACATATAAACACTGAAAAAACACCTGGACAACCACAAACTAAATGCCATTCAAAGAAAGGAAAAAGAGAGTGAAAGAGTCATTTTTTCTTCCTGAAGGGGTCAATACAATGCAACTTTGTTATACAAGTAGCAGTAAGAAAGACTGGCTAACATTATTCTGCTTGAGTTTTGTTCTTTAGGGATGCCACTAAAATATTGTTTCTTCTTCCTTTTACTTTTTCAGTTTTGTGGCCTTTGGTCCAAAGATGCAGGGTTTAGTTTAATGTTTTAGGTCTAGTTTAATTATTTTATAAACTATAGAGAATCAGGAAATATCAAACTCATATTTGATATTTTGGCTGCATTTGATTCTTTCACCGATAGGTAAAATGGCTGGTTTCATAACAATCTTTCCTAATATGTGTCATCACATTTACCCACGGAGAATGGGTAAAAACCCTTAATACATCAGACCATTGTTTCTAGTGGGTCAGTATTGATAGTAGGTGAATTGCCAACACCTCAGGCGTTAAACATTCAATGTAAGGTGTAGTGACAAGTATATATATCACCAAGCATCTGGGATAGTGGTGAAAACATGACACCAAACTTTTGGAAAACATGGAACGCAGTGTCACTTGTAATGCTCTGCAAAAAAGGTTCTTTCCAAGTTCAACAAAGATTGTAGTGATATTGTTTGTATTTGCAGTGATTCAGCTACGTATATAAAAAAGTTGTGTGATGACCTGTCAAAATTGATACCCGAGCTGAAATGATTCCCTGTAGTAGATCCTTGCCACTTGTTAGATGGTATGCTGAAAGCATCTTTACAATCTTAAGAGTTAATGAGGGATGCTATTGACTTTTTAGTCCATTCTGGTACACTGGTTTCTAATGCACAGGAACTAAAATGCAAATATTTATCATTTTGTGCTTTATGTGGCATCAAAGAAAGAGTCATCCCAACTGTGTCCCTTACCTGATGGTTCTCAGCCCAATGGGCTAAGAATGCTGAGAGGGCCTTTTCACAGACTTTTACATGGGAAGGAAAGAGCAAGCGCACATGACCCAAAGACTCACTGAAGAAGTATTGTACGGTGTACTACAATAAGATTAATTTGCAAAAATCTATTTGGACCTCATGTACACTATAAGTACACTGTCTATATACCATGTTCTTTCAGTGCAGAAAGCAAGCAATAATAAAAGCAAAACGTTCCATAAACACTGAAAAAATACTTTTTCTGTTGTTTGGTGGCGCGAAAATGTGTAACCACTGATAAAAACTGTTTTTTAAGATATTGAAAACACTGTAAAAAAACACCAGAATTTACCAAAAATAGAAACTGAAAACAGCAAAGCCTAGTTATGTGTTATATCCTCAGTTTGTATTTCAGGTCATTGGAATTGTGCAATTGTGCGGCTTCAACAGTTTTCGCATGATGGATGGATTTGCCACATTTGCCACATAATCCAGCATTAGCTGAATATATCTGAAGATTCTAATTTAAAAACAGTTGCTACCTCAAATTTTTTAAAAATAACGAAAAGGGCAGTGATGTATTGCAAAGGCCCTTTGTAAAGGTTGACTGGTCACCTTCCTTTGCATATTACTATATTTGGGTGTTATACGGGTACTAATGAGGTGCAACCTATGACCAGAAAGTGTTATAATGTGCACAAATGAGAATATAATATGGTAATACTATGACAAAATTTGCAGCATTACTCTGCATAAATTCCCTTTTCTTGAAAAAATAATTTAATCAACCCTGCAGCATAATTCAGCCCTCCCTGCTGCATAATTCCAGTGGCCCTGCATATAGTACCTAACAGTATGGATGCCTTGTGACTCCTACACTTTGTAGCCCTCCTTGCCTTAAGTAACATTTCCTATACATTGATTTACATACTTATATAAGTCATTGTCTCTGAACAATAAGTGTGTGAGCTGAAGCGCTCAACACCATACATTGGGCGGAGCAGCACTGTAAAATAAATGACATACACATGAGCGAGGGTCTATATAGCGATGAGGGGCACCACGGGAGGTGGATAGTGAGGGAATCTGTGCAGAGGGAGGTCTTTGGTGAAGGGGCGTTAATGAAGGCTGAAGGTCTCTGCAGCCCCTGCAGTGCGGGTGGGACAACATTTCAAAGTAACCCCAAACTGTAAACAAAATATCATATGAAATACCACAAAAAGAGCTGCACAGTTGCTCAAAGCTGTGCACATACCAAAACGGTGAGGTGCACGATTGTCTCAACTTAATCTAAACTTATTTTGACATGTATTTATGTTGGTTATCTATTTACTTACTTATACACTATTGTACAACCTTCTCTGAAGTGTCTGAAAACATACATTTTGTCCCAAATTTCTGTCCTGAATTGTGACCTGCTGTCCTGTATTTTTGTCCTGAATTTTGACCCTTTGTCCTGAATTTTTACACTCACTGTCCTGAATTTGCACCTATGCCAGTTGGTCACCCTACTGATTAGTGGTAGTGGACACAGGCAGTAAGTGGTGCCTCACAAGAGTCACAACTGCACCCTGAAGCCCGTTAAGGAGACCCGACAGTCGACCTGAAACAACTGAGAGAGATCAGATAGTAATCCTAAGAACTCTTTACTAGGTCACATTTTCTGACAATTACCTGGATATATTACTCTTCCAAAATTTCAAAAACATTTATATTTCCATTACAAACATTTTGTTACTAGTTTGTGTAATTTCAGATAAAGTCTCATTCTGAAAAATTAAGAAGCTGCAGAAACACTGTTTCTGTGGAATCATCTGTGGCCATTGGAATTGCAGAACATGCAATAAAGTATGAAACGAATAGGGTAGGAAGCCCCTCAAATTAGGGCATGACAATTCTAGATGTGCAGTAACTTTGCTCCACCGGCGGTGTCTTCAGAGCTTTTGCCACTCTGTGATCCGCTTGGCACATGGAGTTCGGCAAAAAACTCTGTGTCCCACCGCCGCATAGCTTACCACCCATCATCACAACTGCCTTATACGTTGAAAATAATAAATTGAGTTATAATTTCCTTTGTTGCATGCGCAGACCTGCGGCGGGTGTTCGCAGTCGCTGCAGGTTTCTAGTGCACATGCATACAATAACACACATGCACACACAAAAGAAGGTGTCCTGCAGGCCAGGCAGGCTGAGGTAATCCTCCAGAGGCTGGAAGCAGCAGGAGGCAGCGGGAGAGCATTGTCGGTGTGTCGACCTCGAGGATCTGCGGCCAGGGAGAAAATAGGAGGCATGTGACGTTCTGGCAGAGCTCTACTGCAGTCTTACAACGGGCGGAGCAGAATTTCACTGAGTTTTTATTTAACTCTGCCTACCCTTAATGACAATGGGGAAACAGAGAGGATGATAGAAAGGGCAAGAAGGGCCAACAAAAGGGGCAGAGCAGAGGCACCTGGTGAAGAAAGATCATGTTTCACTTCTGCTCAGCTGGGCCAATGGAAAACAGACTACCCTAGTGCAGTTTCAAATGTCCCAGCTCTTGGGGACCTACCTGAATTTACCTAAATCACACAAAAATCTTTTCATGCATTTTAGGAAATGCTGAGAAGTTCCATGCCCTGAATACTCTAATTCTGGTAGATCAAAAAGGTGCCCATGTCGAGTTCATGATAAATGGTAAATGCGCCACTTGTCTTAGCGACACCGGTGCTATCTGCATTGCCTTGAAAACCTCTGTGTTTCCCTCATTACGTCTCTTGGACTTGTCCATAGACGCAGTCGATATTTCTACCCACCATGTTTCCCATTATATTGTCTCTATCTCCCATGGATCAGTTACATATATACATGCTTTCATACTCAGTCCTACCACATCAATGGGTAGGCGAAGGCAATATTATGTAAGCTTTGAAAATGAGGAGCTAGCATTACTTTGGGGCACTTCAAATTGTCATCCTGTTGTGAATAACGCTGAATTATCTCCCAACCTAACTTATTTACTTCCCCATGTGTCTTCCACATTGTGGACCATAGGGGCTAACAATGTGGGAGTTATTGCCTTGACGGAACCAACAAATATCAAGATTAACCCACAAAAGAAGCTGACTCTAATCCCTCAGTATCCCCTTAACTCGAAGGCAAACATTTGTCCTGTAATCACAGACCTCATTAAGAAGGGTTTTTTAGTACCAATTATTAGTAGAAGCAAAATCCATATTCTTCCTACTAAGAAAGCGAGAAAGCCAAATGCATATTGATTTGTACAAGATCTTCATGGCATTAAAATATGGTGATCACTAGATTCTCTGTGGTCCCCAGCCCTGCCACCATCTTTTCTTGAATCCCCACAAGTGCCCAAAGGTTAACTGTGGTGAACTTTTGATCTGACTTTTTCCCCATCCCCACACACAGAGTCAGTTCCTCTTTGTATTTGGAACATCCCAACTTTCAGGGCAAAGGCTCCCACAAGAATTTACAAAATTCAAGTCAATATTCTCCCATGCTTTAAAGAAAGATTGGAACACTCTTCCTGCAGGCCTGGGAATCCATGCTAGTTCAATACATGGACGATTTACTCTTGCCATATATTACTTTCGATCACTTCAAGGTTGATTCTGTTTCCTCACTGAACTGGCTAAAAAGAGGCATAAGATGTCAATAGAGAAACTGCAGTTTTGCCTTCCCCAAAGACTATACCTTGGTCATAAAATCTCAGCTGGCGAGTGGTAGCTGTCACCTGTTCAAATTGAAGCCATCCATAAGTTGCCCCATCCAGTGACCTTCTCCAGATGTGAACTTTCTTGGGTACGGCTGGTAACTGTAGACAATTGATTCTGGGCTATGCCACTACGGCAAAGCCATTGAAATAATAAATTGTGTCAGAACAGGCATACCCCAGTCTATGGTCTAAATAGGCTGCAAATGAATTTGTGGAAATACTACAAGCCTTCACTTCTACATCCACTTTGGGCTCCATGATTATGCTAAACCTTTCGCTCTATATAGTCATGAACACAATGGCTTTGCCCTTGAAGTACTGGTTCGAGATCACTGGCAATATAAAAAGCCTGTAGCTTATTATTCCTCTGTTTTGAACCTGGTCATGACTGGGCTTCTGCTTGACGTATTTGGCCTCATATACTGTTGATATAAAGCTTTGCCTTGCATTATCTTTATAGGCATCCAACAAATATGCTGCTATCAGTAATTAGATAGATGAGGGAATGAGACATTAGGTCTGTTCTAATGGTCTATTTAAATAGTATAATTGTTTCCTTTTCTTCTGTATTTGTAACTTTTATTCTGGTAGGCGGGAGTTCAGTTTCATCATTTGTTAGAACTAGCAATGCAGAGCCTATGCTAGTTCTATAATATTTCTTTCTTTAAATATATCACACGGTCACTTTACTATGTAGATCGTGCTATATAGGCTATCTCACGTTATTGCTTATATGTTAGGTACTTTTCGCGTTTACTTCAAATGCCTGGCAACATCGGCTGTCTTTAGTCTCTATAAATCAGCAGTGCGGTTCTACTTAGGAATATATGGTAATTTTACCCGTACATCACGTCGCTTTTCACTTGCCTTAAATCAGCAGTGCGTGATATTTAGGATTAAACGGTAGCCCGATCCGGACATTACGTGACTCACGCCAAACAGCAAAGTCGTACGCGGGTAATTTGACTGCTTATTTAAACCGTGTTTGTTTGTCCCGTACCGTTGCTACCATAACCGGGCCTCAGAGACGTTTTAATATACGTGGCGATTCCAAGTAAGTTTTCTTGTGCGGATGCCATGTGCCAGTTCTTAAAATTATAGAGGTTCTTTAGGGGAGCCTATTTTATGCTTGCCCTCTGCCCACAGGAGGTTATTTTCCTCTAACTGTATCTATACTGGGAAAGAGAGCGCATTATACTAAGCACTCTCCTTAGCCTCTAGAGGACCCGTTTAACTTTATCTAAATTTTACTTGTCTGGGGTTATAAAGTAACCTACTGATGGAGCGAGGTTCAGAATGATATTTTGTTCTGACTCGCAAAGTTAAACTTCCAATAAAAAGCGTAACTGTATTAATCAGTATGTGATGAAAAGTATTAACCAACTTAGTTTAAAAATGCAAACACATGAGAAAACACGAGGGACTAACTTATGTGCTCTTTGTTGCAAAAGCAAGTGCGTATAAAATAATAAACTAACCTTGTCTATTGTCTTTGTCAGTATTAAATGCGGCTGTTTAACTAATGGCATGGGCTTATTTGTGTGCTTATGTTATGTCTTTACGTCTTTAAGTGGCAAAGCTCGTGAAGGATACCCTGCGGCCTATAAGAAGAAGGTAGATAAAAAATGCAGCTTTGTGTGCTCAGCTAGGTAACATAAGTTAATGGGTTAATAATTAGCAAAGGGGGTGGTTAACAGAATGGGTCTCAATTCTCTAATTAACTGATGTCTTGTGTTTTTTTAAATAATAGTTTTCGAGTGAGGCCTAAAGGTACATTGAAAAGATGGCGTTTTCGAGTTCTGTCCTGAAAGAGCCCTGCATGGAGAAACTTTTACCACGTTGACAAGTTTTTGCAAATTCGAATAGACTGTGTTTAACGTGCTCTTGGAGAGACAGACTCAAGGACAGGAAGTGGCAAAGTTTGCCAAGCTAAGGAAGTCATGAACTGTAACTCGTGAAATGTTTCATTTTTGAGGAAGCCAAAAGTCACGAAAAACAGTGGACAATAGAGTCAAAGAAAAGGCTCGATTTTGGTATTGCGACGTAATAGACTGACATCAGTCAGCCAATGAGGACACTGGATGGCAGAGAAAAATATACAGTTTAGAAAGATTAGCTAGTTAGAAAGGTATAATAATTGGCCTCATGGGCAGGAGGGCGCTTCTCGCTTTCCGATTCCTGAAGGGCGTGACGTGCTGTTGGACTCTTTGGCGCACGTAAGGATAACAGGCTTAAATGACTTTCTTTTAGGTGAAGTGAGATTTAGACAGGGAAATAGAATTTAGGGAATGGAAACTGTTATTTTCTTTAATTCATGCTAACTGATTTGCCTTTGAAATGTCAGTCTAATGTGTTTTCCCCTTAATAAAGGCTGCTTTAAATTCCTAATAAAATTAAGATTCTTAAGAAAATGCTCTATCTTGAATAATAAAGTTAATAAAAATTAGATTTTTGAAACGACAAGCTGGTCTTGTTTATTCATGGTCTAGTTACCATTAGCTGATCCATTTACCTAAGTGACTTAATTAAAATGATATAAATGTTTAAAACCATGGTAAGAAATGATAAACTGCAGTTTTATATAAAATTGTAAATAGTTTGTGAATAGTTCTGTTTAATTAGGTCACATGATTCAGTTGCCCAAAAATTGTCTCGTTGGTATATGGGCCTGTTGAGTGATTTATGATTAATGGTGAGTATTGTGGTGTTGGGTAGTGTTGGTGAGACAGTTTTTCCTTAGGGGCGCTGAATCAATTCCTTGGTAGCAGAGTTACGGTTGCTATGGTAACTGTCATGCTACATGGTAATTACGTAGGATCGATGTTTAACATATGTTGAGTTTGTTAAGTTGTTATATGTAGTCGAAAGGTTTTTTCCAGCAGTGTGAAAATTCCTAGTTGTGCCGGCAAGAGTAGTGTAACAGGTGAAGTTGCACAGTGCATTTGTTCTGTTTCAAAATAGTAGTATTGTCATATATCACTAGTGTTGTGGTCGTACAGCACAAGTTTAGGGATTCTAGGTGTATAAGGTAGAATGTATAGTGAGGATTGTCTATGAAATTGTAGCTTTCGAGTATAGGGACTTGGAGCCTGTTTTAAAACTCACTGTGAAAAGAGTAGTAGATTTTATCCAAGCTTGAGTGAAGGGTAAGGAAGCGTCATCTATCTTACTAACGAGTGAGGATTTCTATGGTTGGTTAAAGTCCTACCAGGATTCATGCATGTATGGTTAGGGATTTTTCTGTTTGAATGTGCGTAAATGATTTGTAATATACGATCAAGTGAAACTTTGAATTGTTACTATATGTACATTCAGAGAGAAACAAGTTCGTTATTACCTGCTAGAAGGGTAGAGTAGCCTTACTTTATCAACGAATTTAAATATTCTGTGAGAATAGCATTGTCTATTCCACGCAAAGAATATCTGAATGACTGAAAAAGCTATCACTTTATTTTAGCGAAACAGACAAATGGTTTGTTTTTCTGGAGTTACTAACTGAATTCCATTGAAAGGTTTTCTTAAAATGGTGCTGTGAAAATATTTTGTAAAGGAAGTGTCAGTGTCACAGCGGACCGAGGACAGGGAAGCTGCAGCGGCAGTATAAGTCACTAGTGTCGCGCTGTGATTGGCTAGCATACGTCACAGTATTCGCGCACTGATTGGCTCATGTGACTAGGCAAGCTTGCAGCTGATTGGCTTATTCTGAAAAGCAGTAATTCTATTGGTTGAGCAAAGTAGTGACGTAGCTTAACCTGATTGGCTTGTTGGTGAGTTTCGCGCACGGATTGGTTGATTTTGCGGAACAACAAGGAACCGTTCCGGAGTAAGCGGAATCGTTTAAAAACATGGATTATTATTACATTAAAGAGAAAAAGAAGCTTTCTTGGTTTCAGAAATTGAAAAATAAATTGAAACCTGACAAGAAAATTGAAAAGCGAGGTGGAAGATTACTTCATAAGTACAAAACACCTGCAGCTTATATGTTAGGTGAATATGGTTATCACACTTGTCTTTGAATTGAGAATTGGATGGAATATACCAAGAATGATGGTGTTTTAGCATGGCCGGAAGATGGTTCATTTAACATTAAGGTTATGAAAAACCTTGAAGAAAAAATGATGACTCTTGAACCAAAGCCTAGACCTACACAATTTGAGGCTTTAGCTGAATCGGAGGATGTGATGTTTGAATTGGAACGAGAGAATAAAGGTATAACAAGAGGAACTAGATTGGACATAAATAGAGAAGCTCATGAGGATAGGATGCGTCGATGGAGACGTAGCGCATGTGATGGTCTGTACCCAGCGAGATTTGGTGAGGTATCTAGTCAAAACAATGCCCAAAAGAAAAATAATAATGCTGAAGAAAGTGAATTAGAAGATGCTGTTTTAGAGGAGATTTATATGACAAAACCGAAACGACCTCCTCCTTATCAACCAGCTTGTACATGGTCTACCCCGAGAGTTCCTCCAGGAACTTCTCCAAGTGCTCCTCCTAGAGAAATTATTGATGAGACATCACCCAGATTAAATCCGAATAATGCAAAAACTCCTGAAAGAATAGAAACAAGATCTAATTCTAGTTTGTCTGGTGAAAACAGAAATGATGCTGAAACCCCAGTTCACATAAATGAAACCCCAAGAAATGTAATGAGAACAGAAAGATGTGAGGAAATGCCAAATACCTCAGAATATTTCTGATCAAAAGATGAATTAATACAGCAGTTAACTAAAGGCATGGAAGCAGTAACGGTACCAGTAACGATGGGACCTGTTCAACCAGTATTTGATCAAAGGGAAATTAGACATTCAGCTTTAACTATTCCATTAAATGCAGAAATTCAGAAAGTGGCTGAAAATTTTTATTCAGATTTAACAGAAATTCACCAAGAGAAAACAACGATGCCTGACTTAACTTTTAATCAAAGTTTTTCGATTAAAACTCCATCTGGTGCAGAATCTGATTCTGGAACTCCTGAAAAGAGCATAAATAAAATAGATTTAACGCATTTCCCACAAAGCTCAGAATTTGAATTACTTGATGTTGCAAAACTGAAAGCAGATTTGGAGGAACTGATTATTGGCACAATTGGACCTGACAGTTTAAAGCTATATCAGGATGATGAATTATTGTTTATTTGCAAAAGCATACAATGGAAAACGAAAACCAAATATGATTAATTAGAGGAAATGGCTGCTGAATTAGAAATAGATTTAAGTAGACAGAAACATTTGCAGAAACATTACAGAGTGGATTTCTCCGAAAAAGACATTGAGAATATGAATACCACAGGAAGAATTATGAATGTAAAAGAATTCATTGTGTTTCTGAAAAGATTAGGTGAATTAAGTAAGTGGAGAGTAAAATGGACAAAGAAAAGAGAGGAAGACAGACAAGAAAGAGGAGAAATAGCTACTGAGTTTCCAATGAGGGAAATAGCTGGAGGTGGATATGTGCATGTTCCTTGGTCAAGACAGGACATTTTACTGTTTACAAATGATTTCCCTCGGCTGAGAGAAAAACCTGTGGAATGGTATCGACAGGTAGACATATTTGTTAAGGTTTCAAAAGTTCTGTGGATTGATCTTGATGGATTCTTTGACATTGTTGTCCCATCGGATCTTTGGACAGAATGTAAAATTTCTATAGATTGGCCAAAAGAAGAACCTCTCCGAGATAGAGTAACAGGTGCTCCTTCAGCAGATGTTATGAATCTGTATGATAAGGTAATTGTTTGGTTGAAAAATAAGATTCCCCCAAAAGAAGTTGATTGGGTTAAAATTGATAGAACAAATCAAGAGCCAAAAGAATCAGTACACTCATTTTATGAAAGATTACTACTGGTATTTAAACAATATAGTGGTTATGAAAAATTGAGTGAGAAAGATATGAGCCATTTTATTTACAGATTTGTTTATGGCTTAAGACCTGAAGTTGGAGAAATGATAAGGTCTGGAATAGTTGGCTGGCAATCACTTTCGGTTGATGACATTTTGAGAAAAGCAAAATATTGCAGTGATGAAATAGATGCAAAACAGAAGAAGCTAAAAGAAAAAGCTATGTGGGCACAGGTGAAGGTAGCTGAACAGCAAATAGCTACTCTAGAAAACAAAAATGTTAATCAGAATCAAGGAAAATTTAAAGGTAATTTTAATAAGCCAAGATTAATGGGACATATTGAAGAGTTAACACAGAAACTCCCATGTTTTAATTGCGGCGAAATTGGACACTGGAAGCGCGAATGTAAAAATCCGCCCAGAAATTTAAAAAATGCATCATTAAATCCACAGATGCAGAATGAGATAAATCTGCAGCAACAGCTACAGCGACAGGTAGTGAATCAGCAGAGTCAGATTCCACAACCGCCACTTCCAAATTGTGTGAATGTGCAGAGGTACAATACAGAAACGGGATTCTGCGGAGGTGAACAGGTAAACAGATCGCCAAGAGTGAATGTGTCAAATGTTTCTCAACAATATTTGTTGAATGAAAATGTAGGGAATGATTCAGAGGATTACTTATGACGGTGCCTGAGAGAGGAGGAAGAGTGTGTGCTTGGAGCCACTCTTGAGGTAGATCAGGCTGGTCCATTTGTAAATGGTAAAGTGAATGATGTAGAAATCACTTTTCTTGTGGACACTGGTGCTACCCGTTCTACTGTTAGATCAGTGGAAATAGAAAACCTGCCTCTCTCGGGTGAAAAAATTCAAGTAGTTGGAGTAGCTAATCAACAAATTAAAACAGATTTAACAGAACCAGTTAAAGTTGAAATTGGCAAATTTAAAGATAAGCATAGATTTGTAGTTTGTAACAGCAGTCCTGTAAACCTGTTAGGAAGGGACATACTCTGTAAGATGAATTGCAAAATATATTGCTCACCGGATGGTATTGAGCTTCAAACTCAGGAAAGAAGACGGGCTTTACAGACTAACGATGTTATTGGTTGAAGCAGAGGAAAGTTAATTATTTCCTGCATTTGATAAAAAAAATCTACCTGAAGAATTAAGAGACAGTCAATGCTAAAATTTGGGATTTAACTGGAGACGAAATGGGTTTGATGAAAAATGTAGACCCAGTAAAAATAACAGTAAAGCAAGGAGTAGATTTTCCAAACATTCCTCAGTATAAAATGAAAGCAGAAACTATTGAAGGTGTTATACCTGTAATTGAAAAATTCATAAAACAAGGTGTGCTAAAAGAAATTGAGAGTAGTCCATGCAATTCACCGATTATGGGAATTAAAAAGCCAAACGGAACTTTCAGGATAGTTCAAGACCTGAGAAAGGTTAATCAAATAGTTGTTCCATGTTGCCCAGTTGTACCAAACCCAGCGGTAATTCTTTATCAGATTCCGCATTATGCAGAATGGTATACAGTTATAGACCTTTGTAATGCATTCTTTACTGTTCCATTGCATCCAGAAAGCCAGCAAATTTTTGCGTTCAGGTTCCAGGACCGTATCCTAGCATGGTATCGTATCCCTCAGGGGTATATTGAGAGTCCATCTATTTTTAATCAGTTGCTAAAGAAATCCTTGGAAAATCTAGATTTACCTGGAAAATCGACATTAGTGCAGTATATTGATGATCTCCTTGTGGCTGCAAAAACACGAGATAATTGTGTAACAGATACCATTTCTCTTTTAAATCATTTGGCAGATGAGGGACATAAAGTGTCTCCTGCAAAATTACAGTTTTGCAAACAAGAAGTGAAATACCTTGGTCACAGAATTGCAAAAGGAATCAGGCAAGTGACAATTGAGAGAATTAAAATGATTCAGGGAATGCAACCTCCAAAAACACAGAGACAGGTCAGAATGTTTCTATGAATGGTAGGTTATTGTCGCCAATGGATTAGTGGATTTTCGCTAATTGCAAAACCACTGCAGAGACTGACAAAAGCAGATATAAAAGACCCGATTACCCTAACAGATACTGAGTTAGAAGCTTTTGAGCAATTGAAGAAAAGTCTCTGTGAAGCACCTGCTTTAGGTATGCCAGACTACGAGAAGGAATTTGAGCTGTATTGCAGTGAAAGGGAAGGATGTGCATTGTCAGTTCTGATTCAAAGACATGGTAGACTGAGAAAGCCAATAGCTTATTTCTCAGCAGTTCTAGATCCTGTTGCAAAAGCATTACCAGGCTGCTTAAAAGCAGTAGCTGCAACTAGTGTAAGCCTTGAGCAGAGTGAAGGAATAATAATGGGATTTCCTGTAAAAGTATATGTACCCCATTCAGTTGAAATTCTTCTCACCAGAAGCAAAACACAGCATTTGACAAGTAACAGGTTGACTAAATATGATTCTGGGATCAGATAACGTTTCAATTGCAAGATGTGTGAATCTAAATCCTTCCACATTATTGCCTGAGGGTACTGTAACAGAAATCAGAAATGAAAATGATATTGATCATGAATGTTTGGATGTTTTAGAATATTGTACAAAACCCAGGCAGGACAATAAAGATGTCCCGTTAACTGAATCAGATTTTGTTTTTTTGTTGATGGTTCATGCTTAAGAACAGATGAAGGTGTTCTGAGTGCAGCATATTCTGTTTGCACAGTTGCAGATGTAGTTGAAGCCTCTTGTCGCAAAGGAATTCGTTCAGCTCAAGTAGCAGAACTGATTGCTTTGATTCGTGCATGTGAAAGAGGAAAAGAATTAAAGGTTACCATAGTGACTGATAGTCAGTATGGATATGGCGTAGTCCATGACTATGGCCAGCTCTGGTCTCAAAGAGGTTATTTAACTTCTGCGGGAACTCCTATCCGAAATGCAAAATTGATCAAAAGGTTGATCGATGGCATTCAGTTACCAGAGAAAATTGCTGTCCTGAAATGTGCAGCGCACAGGAAAGGCGATGATTATATGACTAAAGGAAATGCATATGCTGATGAAATTGCGAAGTTCTGCGTGAAGAATAATATGTCAATCAATCGGGAAAAAGACAATGAACATGTTTTGAACTCACTTTTGCTAACATCTGTCGTTGAGACATGGCAAGGAGTAAAAGATTTACAAGATGAGGCAGATGATGAGGAAAAAGACACATGGTTAAAAGCAGGTTGCAGACAGCGAGAGGAAGATGAAATTTGGGTTTACAAAGATGACAGACCAGTTATGCCAGATAGCATGATTGCTGACATGGCTCGAATGTATCATGGTCCAGGACATATTGGAAGAGATTCGATGATTAGATTATTTAGGCAAACATGGTGCAATCCAAAGTTCAGACTGATTGCAGAATCTTTTTGTCAGAGATGTTTGATCTGCTAGCAGATCAACCCAAACAGCAAAACAGTTGTGAGCCTGGGAACCATAGGACGGGAGGGTGGTCCTTTTACTAGATTGCAAATGGATTTCATTGACATGCCACCACATAACAAATTGAGATACGTCTTGGTGATAATCTGTCTGTTTTCGAGATGGGTGGAAGCGTTCCCACACGTCACAATGATTAGGTTACTGTGGCTAAATTGCTTTTAAGGGAAATCATACCAAGGTACGGTTTTCCAGTGACGGTTGAGACTGATAGTGGAACACATTTTGAAAACAGATTGCTAAAATTGGTTTGTGAAGCACTGAATATAAAGCAAAAGATTCACTGTGCTTACAGGCCAGAAGCATCAGGCGTTGTTGAGCAAGTGAATGGCACAATCAAAAATAGAATAGTCAAAATGTGTTTAGCCACAGGAATGAAGTGGACTGATACCCTTCCACTTGTTTTGATGTCTTTAAGAAGTACTCCAGATAAAAAAACAGGTTTAAGCCCTCATGAGATACTCATGGGCAGAGTCATGAGACAAGCATTAGTACCAGTTGGCAAAGTTATGAGCATTAATGATAGCGTAATTTTGGTTTACTGCAAGAACCTTTCTGACGTTGTGACTTCTGTGTTCCATCAGGTGGGAACTGAAGTGATTACCAGAGAAAAGGAACAAGCTCATGTTCTGTTACCCGGAGACTGGGTGAGAACAAAAGTACACCGGAGAAGAAACTGCCTAGTACCGAGGTGGAAAAAGGCAAGACAGGTGATACTTGTCACAACAAATGCAGTAAAGTACAGAGGATTGAAAAGGTGGATTTATGCTAGTCACACCATTCGTGTAGCACCACTTGAAAATCCTGACGAAGGTGATACTACAGCTGATTCAGATTCTGAAGAAGAACCTGAAAGAAATCCAGATTCTGAAGATCGACAAGAAGGTCGACATCTGGAAAATTCAATTGTGAATGCGGGTGTTGAATGAAGATACTGAAGAAATTGTGATACAAGACTCTGAAAATGATGAAGATCTGCTAGACAAAGAAGCAGAAGAAGAGTCTGATCAAGTGGTGATTCAAGGAGAGTATTGAAAAGCAGATTGGAAGCTCTGAAGGCAGGAACGGAAGTTCTGAAACTGGGAAGTTGGAAGTAATTGAAGAAGAAGAAGAAGACGCAATTCCGAGTACCAGCTATAAGGATGATGTTCCTAACAGAGTTAAACTGCCGAGTAAAGAAGTACCTGAATCTAAAATTGAAATCTCAGAAAGCGAAACTGACGAAAGTGATGATGAATCCAAAGTGCGAAGTTCATAAAAAAGAGCTTGGAGAGCAGAGTGTAATGTGACTGAACCAAAGAAGAAATTATCAAGAAAAGGGGATAACTGGCCAAATGAGAATGAGAGTCTAAAATTCAAATTAGTAAACAGGTCAAAAGAGCAGGTTAACAAAGTCTCAAATCAAAGAGGAGACTCAGATAAGAAAAATCAAGCAGGAAAGAAAATAGAAGTGATTAGCAGCAGAGCAAAAAGGGTGATTAGGCCTAATCAGAAGTATAAGTCCCCTGAGTGGACTTACATCATCATACCACCAGTGGTGGAAGTGAGTAGCAGTAGTCAGGAAGATTTAGATGACACGAGTGACAATGATTGATTTTATTTCCATTTAAAATCGAAATTTCTAATTGGCATAAGGCTGAAGAAATTGTGTTAGGTGACACAAGGTCGAAGAAATTGTGTTAGCTGGAAAAACACGTTGATGTAAGACGCAAGGTCGAAGAAAAGCTGTTAGAACGTAGGGTTTTCTTTAAAAAAAAAAAAAAGTAAAAACAGGGGGGTGTGTATATTAATTTTTAATTTTTGATTTTTGATTTTTGATTTTTTTTGTAAGGCTCTTGTTTTAGAATAAAGATGCCTTCTATTAACAATAACTCAAGATGCTCTATCTTAAGAAGATGCTGCAAAATGTCTTCTATATGTGTGATTTTAAAAGTTTTGGTTTGGTTGATTTTAGCTGTCATTTTTCCTTTTGGTTTTGATAAAGAAGAATACAAGAATAATATGACTAGTAAAGTTGTGGCTAAACAAGATAACCATAATGTAATAGGCAAGTCTAACAGAGTTATTTAGCACAAACCAGAGATCCATCAAGATAGATCTGTTGGTGATTTTTCTAGTAATACCTTTTCAAGACTTTTATCTGAATATGTTAAGGTTATGGATGTTAAGGATTGTTACATTTGTGTGAAACTACCCGCTTCAGTTTCTGAGGGGGTCGCGTATAATATGCTTCCCCTTACTTATGGCATCACCTGCAGTGTAATTGCTAGTTTATTTTATCAGACAGGTCGTTTAGAGTACTATTATTCTAACTATGACGAGATTTTTGCAAACTTAAAGATTGATAAAAGCTTGAATAAACATAAACATGCTAAACAGATGAGGGAATTTTTCATTGTAACTAATGAACTTACTTATGAGTATGCTTTTAGAAACAATTTAACCTGTAAATTGAGAACTGAAGAGAAATCTTTCTTAAACTTGGTTGAAGAGAGAAGGGCAATTTATAAAATAAATGAAATGCTGAAACAAACTAAATCTAAGTTTTGGCAGATTGAGGATGAAAAGCTAAATGGTAGAACTGAAAATGTTGCTATTCACATAGATAAACCTGTTAGTGCAAAGCTTTGTATTAGAAGAGACAATACTCAATTTGATAATTATTTTGTTGGTGCGGGTCAATGTGAAGACACTTATCAAATCTTGGGTGGATGGGGATTTAAAGGTGGTAAAGACCCAATTTTTCCTGGAATTAATTTTGTTTGTGGGAACAAGGCCTATTATAATCTCCCTGATCACTGGTATGGCACTTGCTATATCGGATTAGTTTTTCCAAAGATTTTTCATGTAGATAGAAATGCAGAGGGTTCATTTGAAATTAGTAATCATCTGACTAGATTCAGAAGGGAAAGTTTTTCAGAAATCTTGGGAGATATTTTTGGTGCAGTAATACCTTTGGTGGGTATAACCCTGAATGCAGTTAAAATCAGGAAAATGTCTACAATTGTTGACAGATTGTCTACTGATACTGCTAGTGGATTCCAATGAGTCAATACTGAACTTATTTCCATGAGATCGATGGTTATGCAGAACCGTCTTGCTCTTGACATTCTATTAGCTAAAGAGGTAGGAGTCTGTGGAATATTACATGTCCAGCATTGCTGCACATATATTCCTGACAAGAGTCAGAATATTGAAATGTATATTAAGAATATTACTGAATTACATTCAGAAATTGTACCTTTAGAAGATGAGGATTTTTCAGAACGTTTGAGCAAAAGATTTGCAGCAATCAAAAACTGGTTTCAAGAGATTGGTAGTTCAATTTTAGGCAAAATATTATGTCCTTTATTTGTCATAGTCTTTGTGATACTTTTGTTAAAAATTAGTTGCATGCTACACAAAAGAAAGAAATATCTAAGGGAAAAGAAGAGAATCTCTAAACTCAGAAAGGAACAAGAAAAAGAAATAGAATTAGAAGAGTTTCGTAGGTCACAATATGAGAGTTACATACAAACAGCTGAATCGAAAGTTTAGAAACACTAATACTGTGATTGTCCAAAACATGTTCAAGGGTTTTAAATTTTTGCTAACATTTTGGGTGTAGTTTGGTGATTTTGAAATCACCAGATGAGGGAGTTGATGGAGCGAGGTTCAGAATGATATTTTGTTCTGACTCGCAAAGTTAAACTTCCAATAAAAACCGTAACTGTATTAATCAGTGTGTGATGAAAAGTATTAACCAACTTAGTTTAAAAATGCAAACACATGAGAAAATCACGAGGGACTAACTTATGTGCTCTTTGTTGCAAAAGCAAGTGCGTATAAAATAATAAACTAACCTTGTCTATTGTCTTTGTCAGTATTAAATGCGGCTGTTTAACTAATGGCATGTGCTTATTTGTGTGCTTATGTTATGTCTTTACGTCTTTATGTGGCAAAGCTCGTGAAGGATACCCTGCAGCCTATAAGAAGAAGGTAGATAAAAAATGCAGCTTTTTGTGCTCAGCTAGGTAACATAAGTTAATGGGTTAATAATTAGCAAAGGGGGTGGTTAACAGAATGTATCTCAATTCTCTAATTAACTGATGTCTAGTGTTTGTTTAAATAATAGTTTTCGAGTGAGGCCTAAAGCTACATTGAAAAGATGGCGTTTTTGAGTTCTGTCCTGAAAGAGCCCTGCATGGAGAAACTTTTACCACGTTGACAAGTTTTTGCAAATTCGAATAGACTGTGTTTAACGTGCTCTTGGAGAGACAGACTCAAGGACAGGAAGCGGCAAAGTTTGCCAAACTAAGGAAGTCATGAACTGTAACTCGTGAAATGTTTCATTTTTGAGGAAGCCAAAAGTCACGAAAAACAGTGGACAATAGAGTCAAAGAAAAGGCTCGATTTTAGTATGGAGACGTGATGACACGTAATGGACTGACATCAGTCAGCCAATGAGGACACTGGATGGCAGAGAAAAATATACAGTTTAGAAAGATTAGCTAGTTAGAAAGGTATAAAAATTGGCCTCATGGGCAGGAGGGCGCTTCTCGCTTTCCGATTCCTGAAGGGCGTGATGTGCTGTGGGACTCTTTGGCGCACGTAAGGATAACAGGCTTAAATGACTTTCTTTTAGGTGAAGTGAGATTTAGACAGGGAAATAGAATTTAGGGAACGGAAACTGTTATTTTCTTTAATTCATGCTAACTGATTTGCCTTTGAAATGTCAGTCTAATGTGTTTTCCCCTTAATAAACGCTGCTTTAAATTGCTAATAAAATTAAGATTCTTAAGAAAATGCTCTATCTTGAATAATAAAGTTAATAAAAATTAGATTTTTGAAACGACAAGCTGGTCTTGTTTATTCATGGTCTGGTTACCATTAGCTGATCCATTTACCTAAGTGACTTAATTAAAATGATATAAATGTTTAAAACCATGGTAAGAAATGATAAACTGCAGTTTTATATAAAATTGTAAATAGTTTGTGAATAGTTCTGTTTAATTAGGTCACATGATTCAGTCGCCCAAAAATTGTCTCGTTGGTATATGGGCCTGTTGAGTGATTTATGATTAATGGTGAGTACTGTGGTGTTGGGTAGTGTTGGTGAGACAGTTTTTCCTTAGGGGCGCTGGATCACTACCATTATATTTAGTTCCAGTTGGACATGATTAATTAAGTCTTTAATTTTTCCGGTCATGTGCACATTTTATCCAGGTTTTTGCAATATATAATACATCGATTTGTGTTCATATATTTGTTTCAGATCATCACTATCCAGATGATCTATGTTTTATTGCCTTCATCACATGGCAATAATTGTGAAGTCAAAACTAACCTGAACATTAACGGGCACGTTTTCATATAAAAGGTAAATCACCATATATACTTTGCCTAGAGCGTGGTGAACAACATAATGAAATGGCATAGGTGGTTCTTATATAGCAGCTCTTTGAAGCATTTATAGCTTGCTCTTAACAATTTTATGAGTACTGGATATTTCACAATTTTGCCTTGCAGATTCACATGTATACATATGGTAATCCTTGCCAGTACATATGGTACTGCATAGTATCCCAGCTCTTCATACATCTTTGATGTGCTGTAACGCTATCGCATTCAGGTAAAATAAGAGAGAATTAGTTTTTGCGACACCGTATGTAATACAGAATCACGTGCCAGGTCCTGTATATATTTGTTCTCTATCCTATGCAGATTTTGTCAAACGTGCGGGTGACCCTGTTTTCTAACTTTAATAGCTGCGTCCCCTCTTTATCAGGTATATTCCTGTGTTCATATACTGTACACATGTGAATGTGTCACTTATTGTTTATAGGAACACGTTTATAATTAATTCATAAATCATTTTTACAGATCCGTTTTGCCCTGAGGCTTAGTACCTAGTTTTAGCTGAGACATCATCGATCTCTTGTCTTCCTGCAATTGATCTAACTTTTATCATGTATTTGCCCAATTAATCAAAAAATCACCTATTACTTTTGAAGCGTGTTAAAAGTTAACATGTTTCTAACTTAATATGGACGCTTATGTTGTTGTTCGTTTTATCTTTTCAGTCTCTATAGATAGACATTATTCTGATTTTCAAGAACTGTCAAGTTATTATACAGTCTTTTGGCTGTATTGGTAAGACTCCATATTCTGGGTTTTTAAATTGCTTGGGTGACAGTCACTCTTTATTCAACCTTTACACGATTATTCAACTGTTTCTTTTACAAGTTTATTTCTATTCATATCTGATCCTGAACACATATTCTATCCATCACTTTTGGTTTTCAATTCACTTGGGTGAGGTGTTGGTATAAGTACTCTTGGGTAACATCTTTACAGTGAAATCACATGTTTATGTGGAAACCTATTTTCTCTTGCACCATCAGTCGCTGCCTCATGTACTGTTATTATATTGAAATGTTTATCTGATATATTACATATTGTTATTTAGAAACATCTTGGTGCTCTCCTGAAGAAGGCGACTTAACGCCGAAACGCGCGTAGAGATTGTCACCATTTCTACTGACATTATTGAATATCTTTGTTAAAACTTTTTTTGTTTATGTACATTTATGTGTTTTAAAAAAAATATGTTTTAATAACCATGTTGTGGCTGGATAAATTTGTAATCTTTACATTGTCCTTTTAAATAATTATCTGTGTTTTTCATGTCTCTTTTTTAATATTCAAAATAATAAATTGTTTTTTACTCTAATTACATTGTTTGTCAAATATATTGAGGCAGCTGTTTATCTTTTTGTAAGTGCAACCTGATTTCAGACAGGTTTTTTGTGGCCTAGGAAAAATGTTGTATTAATACATGAATGGGCTTCTGCCAGCTCTCTGTTCTCTAGCCACTGCTGCCCAACTTGTTGAATCCTCTGAAAACATTGTACAGAGCAACACTCAGATTGCTGCTGTGCCTCATGATCTTGTTACCCTTCTTCTCATTACCAAAACTCAGTACCCTACTCCTGACAGATTGTTTAGATATAAAATATTGCTACTATCTGCTTCTAACATTACTCTTGCCTACTGGCGCACTTTGAACCTCACATCTCTGATTCCCAACCTCGAATATCATGATTGTCTTGTTGTAACTCGGGGTGGGCAGAACTCGCGGATTTACATGAAAATTCTACAAGATCCTGCAAAGTTCAGAGAATGAGCAGAAACCAACACGTCACACTGCTCATGCTGATTGTTAGCACCGGGAGCTTGTTCCATGATGCAGAAACAGAACAAATGGACCCACACTACATGCCTGAGTGTGCTGTGTCTTTGCTGATGCTCAAGCAAATTTTGTACTCTAGCCGCAGCTTTCTCACCGTGACTGACATGACCACTCATGTTGGGCAAATCCTGCTGGGTGCCCTCTTAGCGGCCAAAAAACACGGTAGGGATGGCAATTCTGGCTTGCGAGAATTTTTTTTGCCATAAAGCAGTTGGCGTAATTTGGCCAAACTCTGCTGTTGGAGCAGAATTTATCACCCACCCCAAGTTGTAATCATACCTACACACATGTACCCAAATCTTGTGTTGATTTGATTGGCACTTCGATACCCAACACTGAAATAATGTATTTTGTGGGTGGTTCATATCTTAGAAATGAAGAAGGTATCCTGGTAGAAGATACGCTTCATGTATCAAATTGTTGTAAGCTAACTTTTGCCCTATGTTACGTCTGCTCAGGTTGCTGAACTCATTGCACCCCCTTAAGGCTGCATCCTAGGTGAGAAAGACTGTAACCATGTACACAGACTCGAAGTACGCATTTGGAGTGGGGCACGAATTTGGACTCCACTGGATGTGAAGCAGATATTTGACAATTTGCTGGAGCACCAATTTAAAATAGCCAATATGTATAGAAAGTATTAATGCTTTGATGTTTTAGTCAACAAGTTGCAGTGGTTGGTATAGTGTGCTTCCCGCATTACCCACATAATGAAGTGTTAGGGGGGGAATGCCCTCACTGATTCAGCTGTCAGAATGGCAGGCTTGTCACAAATCACAGATGTTGCTATGTTTGTTGTACAGACTGATTTGTTTCCAGTACCATGCCTAAAAGAGTTGTTTATGTCGCAACACTGTTCCCATTGGGCGCAGGGTCAAGACTGATATGCATATGGCTGGGTCCATACTTGAATAGCATGGTGAGCAAAAAAAACATGGATTTAGGCCCAGATCTCTGTACTGGGATGAATGTATGACATTGTTCTGCATTCTATCCATCAATTGTTCTTTTTGCATTTGTCACCCCGAGTGGGACGGGTAGGCCCAGACATTGGTCCCGTGCTCTCCATGCTATCCTGGTCCTAGGATGCTTGTTTCCAGTCCAGGGAGGACCTGGCCTGGCAGTTAGGGCTGGACTGTTCCTATTGGGTGCAGGGTCAAGACTGATATGCATATGGCTGGGTCCAAACTGGAATGGCATGGTGAGCAAAAAAACGATGGATTTAGGCCCAAATCTCTGTACTGGGGTGAATGTATGACATTGTACTCAAAGTACTTCTTCTCAACAAATACTGGGGTAAATAACGCAAGCTCTACAGATTTCACTTTCATTATGTAATCTGCTATATTATGTATATTGCTTCCATTACGTATATTTTGCTTTTTGTTTCTTCCATTACGTATATTTTGCTTTTTGTTTCTCTATTTCTCGCACAAACATTTGTTGATTCTCACCTCCATGTAAAGCGCGCTGATACTCTTGGGTCCAGAAGCGCTATATAAAACCTTGGAAATAAATAAATAAATAAATAAATAAATTGTTCTGCATTCTATCCATCAATTGTTCTTTTTGCATATGTCGCAGCAACAAGCCTCTCAGTTTGAAAAATAATACTGGATCAAACAAAAGTACAAAAGGTACTCCAAGGCAGTGGAGAGAGAGCTCATAATGTGTAGTTATACCAAAAATGTCTACTCCCAAACCAGCGAAAGCATACCAGAGGGTCTAGGAACCAGAAGAGGGTTTGTAGGGTGCAAGAATCAAACGGGCAACAAAAGACCCCTATACTAACCTATAAATGCGGTATTCAGTGACATCCTAGTGGATAAGCCAGAGATACCCATCAGTCACCACTCGGAACCTCCCTTCATCATTTGGGAGTTTTTCAAAGCCATCCACATAGATGTATTCTTATCAAGCAGAAAGAGACCTTGATGTGGGATAGATCTCTTCTACTGAAAGAACAGTAGTATGGTATACCACTTCTCAAAACCAATAAGTGGTGGAGTGCCGTGTGACTGGAGGTGTGCAGTGCAAAACAAGTGAAGTGCAAAAAAACATACAAACAAAGTGTATAAAATTGGATGAGAGAGTATGGAACAGTATTTATTCAAGTGATACTCACTCCGCCAATATTAAAAATCTTTTGTTCAGACAGTTTAAAAAATACTGTCTAGAGGTGGAACTAGGTCAACATGTTTCAGTAATAAATGGACAAGGGTGTCCTTGCTTTCTTCAGGACCTTACGACAAAGAAATGCTACTGCATGTTTAATAGAAATAATAATAAGTGAAAGCTAAGAAAAACAATTCACAGACAAGTACTGAGGTCACCTGCAGTTCCTAGGTGAAACGTCTTGTCCTGTTTCTTACAGCTGTGTCATTCACTAAAAAAGGTTAGAACAGAAAAGGGGTTAGATGTTAAAAAGGCTGACTTAGCACAAACAAACACAAATAATAGCTAGGTCTCGTGCACATAGACCTTAGACTGAGCCCGACTCTCAGTGCTGGCTTTAGAACACTCATAAGCGTAGTGTAAATATTTCCCCAAGGCAGAATCCTATATCGTGTGAACTTAAGCAGTGGGAGAAAATTATGCCCAATGTACAAATGAACATATTTTTCTTTTCTCCACTGGGAAATCATTTTCTCCATGGCGAAACAATTCTACATCTCCTCCAAGTTTGGAAACTGCCCATCCATCCCAGAAGGGGAGTTTACTCCAGCATTTCTCTGAAGTAAATCTACAAACATTTCCAGTGTGGGAAAGGATTGAGTCGGAGTTTGCCTATGCGCACAAACGTAAAGTTTGCGGGCATTCAAAAAAGTTAAAGTCTAACCATGATTACGCCTTCTTCCATCCACTTTTCTACCCGTGCAAAGGAGTTACCAAATGTGGATTTCTCTTCAGTCGTGTCGGAGAAATCCACAGCAGTAAACCAATTTATAACTGCCAGGGAATTGTCAGCTGTATAAATATAATTATGACCGAACACACCTTAGAACTGCCCTAGTGAATTTTAGTTTTGTAATTGTGGTAATTTTATATGAAAATATGATACAATTAAATGGGGAATTAGTACATCAGCACAATATCAGCTTTGTATGCATCACGCAGTGCTTAGTTTGTAAAAGAATGCGTGTCAAGACCCAAAGTTTTGCTCAGATGCCCCTGGTGGCACTATCTCATGAAGGGGGTGCTAAACACCGAGGCGGCGTAGTCTTGATTCCCTGCCTCTTACCTCACTTTTTCAGGCTCTTTTTCATCCCTGCTTTCATTCTTTGCCACTATTTTTCTGTCTTCCTCTCCCTCCTCCTTTACTCTTTTTGCATTTTTCTCTCTCTTGCTCTGGGTCAAAGTCTAATGAGGAAAAATAAGTGCCTGTCCTGAAAAATGAGTACTGGTGGGTACCCACCTGCAACTACCAGCTCAAATTAAGCACTGACATCACATTAAGTAGTCTTAAACCTAATATCACTGAGTATATTTTAAACGATTTATATCTATTTCCCCCATCTTACATCATGCTTAGGAATAATTTATTTAGCAGGCTGCTAGGGTAACTGAAAATCTCTCTAAAGATGAGTTTTTTGATAAAGGTTTTTATTTACCTCTGTGTTAAATAATCTATTGGGCTGTAGGGTGCCACACATGCTGTACCGCATGGACATTGCCACTATGTTCAAGTGCATCATTTCCTCCTTTTGAGGATATCAAAGAAAGGAAAGTAAACATTAGGGATCCACAATAAAAATGTTAGTATCCGGTTGCCAGAAGACTTTGCCTATATTTTACCCTGACTTTAAAAAAAGCAAACACTGCCAGAAGAAAAATACTCCATCTGTCTCTTATTGTTTGTTCTCCATCTGAAGTCCTTCAATGTTACACAGGGGTGTTGTCGCACCTCCCGCAACCCTAGTTTCAGTGCCAATGTTTGAGACCTCTGGCAGGAAATCTAAAGGCAACTACTTACGGAAGCATTATGGTATAGAGAGTTGTCCCTTCATTCAGTGCATGCATTCTTCGTCTCCCCTCCACAATTTGTGCATTTCTTCTCTTTGCCATCACTACTTTTAGCGAACAATGCCCCAACCATCGACTTCACCATGCTCTTCCCTACCTCAGTCCTAGTTCCCTGTCTTTCTCTAATAACAGCCACTAGTCTATGGAGCCATGCACAGCCTGTCGTGGCCAACCTCGCCACCTCGCAGCTCCATATAAACCCTTTTTACCCTGATGGATCAACTAACAATTACCACTGCATGCAAGAGTAGACCTACATAAACATGGTCCCCACCTCCAGCGGATTATTCTCCAAACTCATGCCTTTAACAACATGTAAAACCGGTTAAAATCTCGTTCTGCCTTTGTCACACACACAGACAACTCACTCTCACCCCCTCCATCTCACAGCTGATACAGAGACAAGCATTTATACACCTACATCGACTGCCCTCCATACTGCTCATACACTACTTTCCAAATGACTACCAGGCTAAAAAAGTGAAGGAATTAGACTTCTCCTTAACCAGTCACTTACAATCACACCCACCTCTCCCATTAACACCCTAATTATTACACAGTAAGAAACTCTTTCAAAGCCCACTTGTTCGCACTTCATCACATTTCCACTAGTCCGCGTTGACGATTTCATTGCAAGACCGGAGGCTACATTATGCATAATCTTTTAATGCACTCACAAGCAGCCGCAGTACATCATAAACAAACAGTTCTAGAATGGAATGAACAAGAAGTATGAAAGGGATGAGCACTAAGGAAACAGCCTCTTTTAAATGCAGCTCGCAAGCAGATAAGATTCCTTTTTTTATTACTATTTCAAATGTCTTTTATTTAATGCTAGCTTCTACAATATTGCTATTTACTTGTGCCTTTTACATTATATTTGATTGATGAGGCTTCTTCCCCCTCATTTTCCACTCCATTTCCCCCTTGAATTCCAATTTATGGTCTCCAATTCCCCCCCCCCCCCCTTCATGTTCTCTACTTTGATCGTTATTACCGGTTGGGGCTGAATAGCCAGTTTCTTTTGGTCACCACCTTCTCACTATTCACGGAGATCGGCTTTTCCTCCCGCTCTGTCTCTGCGATGATCGCGCACCAGTGACGATCTCGCACCAGCGAGTCTCCCTGCGGTCCGATCTGTGTTTGCGTATTGGTCACACACCAGGGAGTCTCGCTATTATGTTCCCCCAAATTTGGCCGCATTTTGTTTTTTTCCTCATACCGCTCGAGCGCTTCATTTGAGGAACGGCCCTTGGCAACAACAGCGCAATGCACGCCTCCCCCTAAGGGCCATTCCTCTAATTTACTCCGGTGGCAGCTGATCTCGAGCGCTCGTACTCGTCAGTTACCAGCTGCCACCGGAGACTGTTTTGGAGTCTGTTTTTTGGATTAGACAACTTCATTACGCTTCTATTAACATATATATATATAAAAAAGGGAGGAGACACAAGTTTTAGGAAACTCATAATTTTCTTCATAATTTATCCCCATAATGTCTGATATTAATTCAGATGAGGATGCTGCAGCTTCTTCCCCTATTTACAACAATGAATCCTTTAAAAAGTTCCTTCAAAAGGAAATGAGATCTTGTATTTTAGATACATTTAAGGAGGCTATGTCTTCTAAAACACCCCTCCCCTCTCAAGACGAAGTCCCTGAAGGGCCAACTTCTCTCAACCCCCCTCTTACTAACCAGGGTAAAAAAGCAAAACAATTTAATTATTCAGAGCCTTATACTAAGAGCACCATGGGAGGTCCTAGCACCTCAAATGACTTGGGAGGTCGTAGCACCTCATTCATGAAAGGAGGTGCCCGCACCTCAAATTTGAAAGGTGTCCCTAGCGGCACAATTTACTCAGGTGTCCTTAGCGGCACAAATTACAATGGTGCCCCCCACGCGGCACATCTTACATGGGTGTCCCTAGCGGTACAAAAGACCGGTGTGCTCAATATATTACAGATTCAGATTCAGAAAATTAGGATATCCTTCAGATTAATTTGTCCTTGATTTGGACAGTGATGAGGACCTTGATTTTAATAAAGAGCTTAATGATGTCTCACCATCCTAATCTAAAGATATCGTCCTCGACCCTTTCGGAGAGGAGATGTTATCACCATTTAATATTTCCCATCTCAGGAGCTCAGAATGGTTTCCCCAAGGACATGCGGTGAAATTTATTTAAAAAATGGCTAAAAAATACCCTGGAAAGGCAGACTCGGAATACCCTCAGATCGGAATGTCCTCGTCCATCTATTCAAGATAAGGTCTGCCAGACGCCTAACCTAGACCCTGACTTAATGTAATTTATGTTTAAACTGGGAAAGGACCCCAGAAAGGGTATCGAGAAGTGCCTTAAGGGCTGCCAGGATCGCCTCCTCGACATCCTGGGTCCCCTTTCCAGAATCTTAGACGCAGCAGAAGATTCTCACATCAATGATGTCCCTCTGGAAACTGACATGATCAGAGGCTGGAACCAAAGGGTGTTAGTCATCCTCAGCAATGCTAACTCCAACCTTAATACCGAAAGAAGGAGAGCCCTTCTCACTAAGATGAATCCAAAATTGGGCGACATGGCCGAAGAAGAACATTCATTAAACCCTCCTTTTCGGCGAAAACATGATTAAGTCTATTGGCAAATATGTATCAACCTTCACTGCCCTGGATAAGGCCCCAAACCACATGAAACGTATTTTTAATTCAAACATTTTTGGTCAGGCCGGAAGAAGGGGCCTTTCTTCTGGCCGAAACTATGCTTCTACCAATCCAACTTCCAATCCAACCCTGAATTCTTCCCTCAAAGAGGAAGGGGCTCATGCTTCAGAGGTTCAAGATCCTGCACCACACCTAATACTTCAAGTAAGTACTCCTTTTACCCCTTCTTCTTCCCCTCCAAAAGTTGGAGGCAGACTTCAACTATTTTACAAGATTTGAGAAAGCTTGACTCAAGACCCCTGGGTTTTAGAGACTGTTCGGAGTTTCAGGATAGAATATTTTGGAAATTCCTATACAAACATCTCTCCCGAGAGTCCTAACTCTTTCAGATGAACATCAAAAGATGTAGAAGAAAAAATGTCTTCCATCCTCCTAAAGGGAGCGATCGTAGAAGTTCCTTGGAATTTAAGGAAATTCGTAAGCACCCTCTTTCTCGTTCAGAAAAAGGTTGGAGGCCAGTCATAAACCTTCGAGATTTAAACAAGTTTCTCGTCTACAGGCATTTCAAAATTGAGGGCATCCACCTCCTGAGAGACCTTCTTCTAGAAAAAGACTGGCTGGTCAAATTGGATCTGAAAGATGCATATTTTACCATACCAATGGCCAAGGAACATCAGCCCTTTCTTCAATTCACTTGGAACAATCGTCTCTTCCAGTTCCAAGCCCTTCCTTTCGGGATTTCTTCTCCCCATTGGTGTTTCACCAAAATTATGAGAACTATTGCCTTTCTCCTGAAGGAAAGAGGGATTCGCTTAATTATTTATCTGGATGACATTCCGCAACCACCACCACCACATCAGGGCTGCCAAGAAGACCTCCTTCAAAGACCGCCTCGACAACAATGCACACGACAGCAAGGAGCTCTTCAACATCTTCAAGGAACTCTCCAACCCCAGATCCAAAACCAACGACATCCCGCCGTCGCAAGCCCTGTGCGACTCCCTCGCCACCTTCTTCCACCGCAAGATAGCAGACATCCACGACAGCTTCAATACCTAGACAGCCCCAACAGACAGCAACACAACAGACCCTCCGCACACCATCGACCACATCCCCTTGCTAGCCTGGACCAGCGTGAGCGTCGATGACACCATCAAGACCATGAGCACAGTCCACTCCGGCTCACCATCAGACCCATTCCCGCACCACGTCTTCAACAAAGCAAGCAGCTCCATCGCACCCCACCTACGCAATGTCATCAATCTCTCCCTTGAGACCGCGACCTTCCCAGAGAGCTGGAAACACACCGAGATCAACGCCCATCTCAAAAAACCCAAGACAGACCCAAGAGACCTTAAGAACTTCCGACCCATCTCTCTGCTCTCCTTCCCGGCCAAGGTCATGGAGAAAATCGTTAACAGACAGCTAACCCGATACCTCAAAGAGAACAGAATCCTGGACCCTTCCCAGTCAGGGTTCTGCAGCAACCACAGCACCAAGACCACCCTCATTGCCGCCACCGACGACATCAGGACCCTGCTAGACAACGGGGAGACTGCAGCACTCATCCTCCTAGACCTCTCCGCCACCTTCGACAACGTCTGCCACCGCACACTACGCGCACGCCTCCACGACGCAGGAATCCGAGACAAGGCTCTGGAATGGACCACCTCCTTCCTCTCCGGCAGAACCCAGAGCGTCCGCCTCCCCCCGTTCCGTTCCGAAGCCTCCGAGATCATCTGCGGCGTACCTCAAGGATCCTCCCTCAGCCCGACACTGTTCAACATTACATAGCCCCGCTGGCACATGTCACCCGACAGCATGACCTCAACATAATCTCCTACGCCGACGACACTCACCAAGGACCCCATCACCGCCAAAGCCAACCTCCATGAAGCAGTGATGGCCGTTGCCGACTGGATGAAGATCAGCCGTCTGAAGCTGAATTCTGACAAGATGGAGGTCCTCATCCTCGGCTCCAACCCGTCAGCCTGGGACGACTCCTGGTGGCCAACGGCACTGGGGGCAGCCCCGACCCCACCGACCAAGCACGCAACGTGGGAATCATCCTCGACTCAATGCTCTCAATGACCAAGCAAGTCAACGCCGTCTCCTCCTCCTGATTCAACACCCTCCGCATGCTCCGCAAGATCTACAGATGGATCCCGACAGATACAAGAAAGACAGTCACCCAGGCCCTCGTCAGCAGCAGACTCGACTACGGAAACGCCCTCTATGCGGGAGCCCCGACCAAGCTCATCAATCGACTACAACGCATCCAAAACGCCTCGGCACGACTGATCCTCGATGTACCACAACACGGCCACATCACCCCCCACCTCAGAAACCTACACTGGCTCCCCATCAACAAGAGGATATCCTTCAAGCTCCTCATCCATGCACACAAGGCATGCCACAAGACCGGCCTAGCCTACCTCAACAGACGGCTCTCCTTCTACACCCCCAGCCACCAACTCCGCTCCGCCGATCTCTCACTCGCCACCATCCCGCGCATCCGAAGAACAACCACCGGCGGGAGATCCTTCTCCCACCTCGCCGCCAAGACATGGAACACCCTCCCACTGAGCCTACGACAGACCCAAGACCTGCTGACCTTCAGGAGGATACCAAAGACCTGGCTGTTCGATCAGTAGCGGCCCCCACCTTCCCCCCCCCAGCACCTTGAGACCCTCGCGGGTATGTAGTGCGCTTAACAAATGACTGATTGATATTCTAATTATGTCCCAAGACTTTTCACAGATCCTCAAAGACCTGTCCACTGCAATGAATCTCATAGAGAGTCTAGGCTTTATTATAAACCGGGAAAAATCTATTCTTACCCCCTCCAGATCCCTGGAGTTCCTCGGATTTACAGTGGCCACTGAAAAGTGCCTTCTTTTACTTCCTCCCCAAAAAATTGCCAAAATCCGCAAAGAAATCAGAGTTGTTTTAAAACAAGACTCTCTATCTCTAAGAGAATTAGCCAGGCTTTTAGGCCTACTCTCCTCTTCCATACAAGCCATCTTCCCATGACCTCTCAACTAACTAAGGAGGGAGCTCTTCAGAGGATAAAAGGGAAAGCTCTCAGATCTGGTCTGTGGTACGGGGACCTTGTAACCTTGGACCAAGAAGCCAGGTCGGAACTCTCTTGGTGGCTGGAAAATTTGGTTGCCTGGAATGGCAAAGCAATATGTGGTTCGACTCCAGAGTTTATCCTCGAATCAGATGCGAGCCTCCATGGACCTCCATGGGAGGGGTACTCACCTCCTCGACCAAAACACCGGAGGTGTATGGTCCCTTGCAGAAACATCTCATCACATAAATTATTTGGGGATTACAACAGGGCTTTACGCTCTTATGAGCTTCAAACACTCCCTTCAAGGAAGATCTGTATTCTTGAAGATGGACAACATCTCCGCAGTTTCTTACATCAACCGTTTATGAGGGACAAAATCAGAAGACCTCTCTGACTTAGCCAAGAGACTGTGGATGAATCGCTCTGAGAGCAGAATACCTTCCCGGAAAGTCAAATGTTTTCACGGATTGGAACTCGAGATTCCTCCTGGACTTCAGCCATTTGAAACTCGACCCGAATGTCTTCAACGCTTTAAATCAATTTTGGGGACCACTGTATGTGGACCTTTTTGCGAGCAGGTTAACCTTCCACTTGGAAAAATACTTCAGCTGGATGCCGGATCCGGGCGCTCTTGTAGTGAACGCCTTTCTCCAAGTCTGGTTTGACCTTCAAGGTTACTCCATTCCCCCCTTCGCGATGATTGAGAGGGTTCTTCAGAAGGTCAGACAAGAGCAATGCTTCCCAGTCCTGATAACCCCCTTCTGGCCTTCTCAGGCCTGGTTCCCGGCAACTCTAGAATTGGCTTGCAGTATCCGTTCATCATTCCTGCGGTCAAGGGTCTGGTTACAAATGCAGACGGACAAGATCACCACCTAATTCTTTCAGGGAATTTGAACCTTCTTGCCTGGAGAGCGTCAGGAGATCCAATGAACTCTCTGGCCTTTCGACGTCAGCTACACTTCTCCTCGTATAATCTTGGGCTCCAGGAACGCATTAGAGGTACAACAATATTTGGAGAAAATGGTTTAGTTGGTGCATGGAAAGGGACTTGGATTCCGTGGAGGCCCCTATCGTATTCGAAGTTAATTTTCTTGTCGAACAATTTGATTTCGGCCTTTCCTATAGATCTATTAATTGTTATAGATCAGCTATTTCTGCCGGACACTCTCTCATTAACAGTAAAAGGGTAGGTAAAAATGTTATTGTTTGTAGAGTAATGAAGAGTATTAGGCTTAAAAGGCCTCCTAGACCAAAGTACCAATCCATGTGGGACGTCAAAGCTATTTTAGATCTCTTTTCATCTTGGCCTGATAATTGTCTGCTTAATAGGAACTGTCTTTCAAACTTGCAACTCTCTTATGTCTAATTGTGTGCCGTAGAGTTTCCGATATTAAATGTCTTGATATATCTTATAGATCTTATGATATGTTTGGCGCTAAATTCGATTTGTTTAGAAGAACGAAAACCATGTCGGACTCTATCTTCTATCCTCGTTTTGACACGTGTAAAAAACTTTGTGTTGTAGACTGCATGAAGGAGCCGGCGCTAGGCATGGGCAGTGTGGGCAGCTGCCCAGGGCCTCGCGCTCAGGGGGCCCCCTGCTTCACTGTGAAAGGGCACGCTTTCACAGTTAGCCTCCAGGGCCCCCTGCCCCACGCAATCAAATTACAAATGCGAGGTGTCTTATCCTTGCTGTCAGGGTGTGATGGCATTCCTGGGGGCGCAGGGGTGGGGGGGGTAGGGACAAACAAAGTAGGGACTGCACCGCAACTGGGCCAGCAATTATGTGTGCTCACAGTGTCAGGGGGGAGGCAACACCTCCGCCAAGTACCGGCCATTGCCTTTCTGCATTTTGTTGCTAGGTGACAGAGGCCCCCTTTGTTAGCAGAAACAGCTAGACACAGGTATGGAGAGGTGGGTGAGGGGAGAAGGGAGTAGCCAGATCAACTGGCTCGTGTTTACTTTTGTATCCCCTATTTTTTAAATGGGAATGTGCATTTAAAATGTATGTAGAACTGTCACGGTAGTGTTTTACGAAATGCTTCTTTACTGCTTGGAGGCCCAGGGGAGGGGGCCCCCTTTCCCTGGGCCTCTAGGCACTAGAGCAAGATCCAGGTGTGGGGCCCCCCTCCGGTGTGCCTTGTAGCCATTACTCCCTCTTTCCTTTCTTTGTCCCCCCACCAAAAAAAACAGGCTTGCTGGAAAGGTTGTCTCTTTCTGACATTTTTCAATTTAAATGTGCTCCCTCGGGACGGACAGAAATAAAAGGTTAAAATTGAAAAATAACTAAAGCAAGACAGTGTGGATCGAAAAAAGTGGCAAAATTGATTTTATTAAACCCAAAGCACATTAGCACCACTTTAAAGAGTTTGCCAGTGAAGCGCTACTTTTGTTTTTATGAGATGGGGCAGAGGCAGGGTGACAGAGGCAGGGTGACAGAGGCAGGGTGACAGAGGCAGGGTGACGGACGGAGGGTGACAGACGGAGGGTGACGGACGGAGACAGAGGGAGGGAGAGAGATAAGGAGAGAGACAGAGGGAGGGAGAGAGATAAGGAGAGAGACAGAGGGAGGGAGAGAGATAAGGAGAGAGAGACAGAGGGAGGGAGAGAAATAAGGAGAGAGACAGAGGGAGGGAGAGAGATAGGGAGAGAGAGACAGAGGGAGGGGAGAGAGATAAGGAGAGAGAGACAGAGGGAGGGAGAGAGAGAGATAAGGAGAGAGATAGAGGGAGGGAGAGAGAGAGATAAGGAGAGAGAGACAGAGGGAGGGAGAGAGATAAGGAGAGAGACAGAGGGAGGGAGAGAGATAAGGAGAGAGACAGAGGGAGGGAGAGAGACAGGGAGGGAGAGAGACAGGGAGGGCGAGAGACATAGGGAGGGAGAGAGACAGAGGGAGGGAGAGAGACAGGGAGGGCGGGAGACAGAGGGAGAGAGACAGAGGGAGAGAGACAGGGAGAGAGACAGAGGGAGAGAGACAGAGGGAGGGAGACAGAGGGAGGGAGAGAGACGGAGGGAGAGAGACAGAGGGAGAGAGACAGGGAGGGAGACAGAGGGAGAGAGACAGAGGGAGAGAGACAGAGGGAGAGAGACAGAGAGGGAGAGAGACAGGGAGGGAGAGAGACAGGGAGGGAGGGAGACAGGGCGGGAGGGAGACAAAGGGAGGGAGAAAGAGATGTGGGTATGCTGGTCTGGTGGCTCAGTGGACAAAGGCGTCTGCTGCAGGGACCTGTGTGAAACCTCATGGTCACAATTATTTTGCTTCCCCCCCTCTGACCCCTCCCCCACCGGTGCGGCCCTCGGCCAAAAACCACATTGTAAATTCCCCCCCCCCAGAGAAAGTTTGTGAGTACCCATGCCCTAGATGGTCAGTGACCCTGTCATTGAGGTCACAGGACCCTTGAGCAGGGAGGCTCTAGGGCGGGGGATCGGTGACATCGCACTGAGCGCTCACTTCGGGTGGGGGCGTCATCTTTGCAAGTATATTATGTTTTTAAAAGCACTTGCTGCCTGCTTCCTGGCCTCCGGCAACAATAAAAATGTCATGATAACTCCAGTGATTAATGTTCCTCCTTGAGAGAGATTGAAGTTTAGTCTAGTGGAAGTTTTGACTCGTGGAAAGGTAGAGCAGAGGATTAATGTGCCTGCTGCAAAGAACATGTACCATGCAGATCACAAAGTGCACATATTGTAAATAAGTCAGTTAACAAGTCAAAATCCTAACACTGAACAGTGAGCTATTAACTGTCATCTAAGAGCTGCATGCAAACTTCAAGGTATAAATTGGAGGGTTATGTTTTTTCCCCAGTCTTTGGTTATCTTAATGTTGCAAAAAGGGTTCATTTGGATAGAATTCAATTCTGGTT
Source organism: Lissotriton helveticus (assembly GCF_964261635.1). NCBI lineage: Eukaryota > Metazoa > Chordata > Amphibia > Caudata > Salamandridae > Lissotriton > Lissotriton helveticus. The sequence goes on from NC_136057.1 coordinate 1,611,728,673, forward strand.
ATTAAAGAGAACCTCCAACCAAGGTATTACGTTCTAAATTCAGAGTTTGTGTTTATTCAGACCAATCACTAATAAACTATAATGCCTAGTAACATGATTGTCTGATGACTCCTACACCTTGTAATCCTTTGTCTTATGTAACATTTCCTATACAGTGATTTAGACATTTATGAGAGATTGTCTCTGTATAATGTGTGTGATATACATTTCTCTGAAACCCTACACTGGTATCAGTAGCGCTGTAAATCAAATTAAATGCATCTCAGTGAGAATGTGGTTATGGAGACTCGAGGGGCACTGTTAAAGGGTGGTAGTGAGGGAATCTGTGGCAGAGGAAGTAATTAGGGGCACTAACAAACATTGTTGCATAGGTCTCCACCAGCGCTAAAGCCGGCCACTTGCATTTCTAACACCGAATCAAAAACGTTGATTTAAAAAAAAAATTTAAATCTGCAGCATACCTTCAAGTCAATGTATGATTTAGTAGTGGTCTCGATTCTTCTAGGTCTTTTTTATTTATGTACAATCTTAATTTGTTTGCAATGGTGTCTTGTAATTTTGTATTATATGTGTTGTGTTTTTGCACTCAACATAATTCTGGCAAGTAAAGAGCCCACACACAAAAAAGATTGTCCTACGACTCTTCGCATGTGCGTGTGGTATACTGGTGAGAAGATTTACGTTCAAAGAAATTACTTAAAATTAATGTCATCCTAAGGTGGCAGCTTAATGACACAAAATGGTAAGGGAGACTTTTGAAATGTGCAAGGTTTGCTTTTGTGTAATTTTGGGCCAGATGTAGGTCGGTCGGTAACGGCCGACAATCGGTATGTTCGGCCGTTACCGACCGGTATTGAAGAATTGGTATGTAGGGGCTTATTTTTACAGAATCGGTAAATTTACCGATCGGTAAATTTACCGATTCTGTAAAATACCAAATCGGTATTTTTTACCGATTCGGTAAATTTGAGATGTAGGTGGGACTCTTCTGAGTCCCACAAGCCTTACCGAATCGGTATTTTACCATCAAATCCAATTTGATGGTAAAATACCGATTCCGGTGTGCATGCACATGTGTGCATGCACACCTCTGCCATATGACAGGCAGACCTGCCCTTGGGGCATGTATGCCTGCCACATGGCACCCGAGCCTGTTTTGGGGGGGCCAGATGGTGTCAAAGGGACACCCCCTGCACCCTTGTGAAATTCGGTATTTACCGATTCGGTAAATACCGAATTGGTAATGCCCATTCATTCCTATGGGCTTCAAAGCCCATAGGAATGGATGGGCATTACCGATCGGTATTTACCGAATCGGTAAATACCGATTTTTCTCCGATTCGGTATTCCAGCACATCTGGAATACCTACATACCCACCCCTCAGATTTACCGATTCTTAATTACCGAATCAGTAAAATTCGGTAATTAAGAATCGGTAAATCAATCCTACCTACATCTGGCCCTTTATATTTTGAATGATCCCGCCCCTCATTACCTCAACAGGATCTCCCCCCTTTATGAGACAGAACTGGAATTTCTATCAAGCACTCATCTGGAAACGATCAGTTAACTTTGAGTGAAAAAACATCCATCTTTCTAAGACCTGGAAGTAGCTTTTCCATTCAATGTGACAAATGTAATCCATTTAATACAGTTTGAAAATATATGGACTTCTTTCATTTGTATATTTATCTTTTTGTCATTGTTACTGATATCCACGTTAGGTCTCTTCAGTGATGCCAATTAAGATAGATCAATAGTCCCGCAATGTCACTTTCTGTGGTCACTTCTTGTGATGTTACATGCAAATTAGAGGGGCCTCACATCTTCCCTTTCGCCCGGGGCCCCAAAAGTTCTAGGACCGGCCCTGACAACAGAATGAATGATGTTCACCCTAGTGGCGCTAATCAACTCCTTATTTCCTTTGTCAAACCTTTCAAACCCATTTCCTCCACCTCTATTGCAAGATGGATCAAGTGCGCTATGAACTTAGCTAGCGTGGATTTATCTAAATTCCAAGCCCACTCTCTCAGAGGTGCTATGGCGAGTAAGTCGTTCTGGTCTGGTGCTATGTTAGAGGATATCCTTAAAGCTACGGATTGGTCCAACACATCCACATTTGCTCGACATTACTGTAAACCTATCAAGCACATGTCTGATATTGTCCTACACAGCTACCAACAAGCATAATGTAGCCTCCGGTCTTGTTATGAAATTGCGATTCTCCTATTAACATGACCAGAGAATCTGGATTTCATTAAAGACACGGAGGCTAACATTATCCCACCCGTCCCTCCCTCAGACGGTTTTCTCTCTTTTCTTAATATTTTTTTGAATATTTATTACCTATTGTCATCGTATTTATTACTGAATGTTATCGTAATACCTTTTTGACTTTATTCTAGCATGCTCTGATTTTTCAGTGTTATGGTATCTCCATTCCTAACTTGTTCCTTTTCCTTTCAGATACTTCAACTTAAGGATTTTAAAGGACTATTCAAGCATCTTCTTTTATTCACCATTTCTTATCTTCTTCTTTCCGTTGCGGTTTTGTTGGATTCTCCTTTTGCAAGAACTTGTTGATGCTGATCCTTTTGGAACTTTCCTTTTGGTCCACATTTAAAAGAGGCTGTTTCCTTAGTGCTCATGCCTTTCATACTTCGTGTTCATTCCATTCTAGAACTGTTTCTTTATGATATACTGCGGCTGCTTGTGAGTGCATTAAAAGATTATGCATAATGTTAGCCTCCATGTCTTTAATGAAATCCAGATTCTCTGGTCATGTTAATAGGAGAATTGCAATTCTCCAGCAAAGACTTACTCTGCTCTTATTCACAAACAGTCAAATCTTCTCAAAGCCTGTACTCATCTCCATTACACGGAACCGATATACGTAAGTCATTCAATAACAGCTTTCAATCAGTATCAGATTCTCACTACCCTACCCACACTTCATCTGCCCCGCAGCTCTGGATCACCACCTCCATCTGAGACTAATGTGCAGCCTCCTACTCAATGGCAAAGGTGTTGCAAAGACAGCAGCCTCGCTAATTATAAAGGACCAACAGTGTCCTCACAACCATCCCTCGAAGTAGTCAAATCCTTGTACAGAACTTCATCATGAGTCTGCTGCTTCTTGCACTGTCTGTTAACTCTCTAATGACCCAAGCTTACCCACTACTGACTTTACCATCTACTTTTCTTACTAGGTGTCTCTAACAAAACAATTACTCTTTCATTGCTCTTCAAATCTACTTTGTGCTATAAATCACACCACTTCCTTCTCTGGGAGTAGGGCTCGCCCCCTCTGCTCTGAACATACCTAATATTACACCCTGCTAACCCTGTATATATGACTATTGTGTCACTATAAAACATTTACATGAACTTGGGCAACTACTCTGAATTAGCAAGGTGTAAGTTACAAAGTTTCTCCAATCACAAATGCCCCATCATTCTCTGAGTAATACAATTAGGTGCAGAGGAATCACAGAAACTATAGGTGAATACACCTGGAAAGAAAGGTGAGGGGCACTAGGCAGGAAGACTGAGCAGCAAAAGACAGGAAATAGAACAGCAATGGAGAGAAGAGGGACACAGATGTCATTCTTTCACAGTTGTGAAGTGATGTGGTATGTGTCTGCAAGGGTTACTAGAAGTGTTCTCCTGGTAGTGGATGAAAGAGCATTCCAAGAGGAAGAGCTCTTAGACACTACGCTAACTGGTGTGAAGAGATACTACACAAGGCTGGCAGACACGCACCTGTGTACCTGGCTGCAAATGAGGGCGCAGTAAGGAAATAGGGGCAGAAAACTCAACGTTAAAAAAGCCCAGCCAAAAGGCACTCCTGCTCACGTGTTGTACCACGATGGTGGAAAATGCATATTCAGGCATATTGAACAGCGGCTGGGCTGTGGAATGCTCTTCCTCCACCTCTTCGTCAGGAGCCTAACCTTCTTGTCTTTCGGAAAAAGTTAAAAACTCTTTTGTTTCCAAAAACTAGATAATTCAGATCTCCTTTTTTAATTCATCCCTGTCTGGTCAGTTTTAAGCGCTGGGATGCTCCCGAGTGGCCATGCGCTATAAAAGAACCTTTTAATAATAATAATAATAAGTACACTAATGGTGTGGATACGTAGTACTGTCCAGAAGAATGTACCTTGGACATTGAGCGCTTGATCCACCTTTAAAACGATTGAAAGATCCCAAGTATAAACCTAGTCCAAAACATTGGGCAGACTTTCTACACTGGTAGGAGGAAGCCATGGAGTGTAAGCAAGAAGGCAGAGGAGAAAGCAAAGCACACATCTATTAAAGCGAATCATGTATCAGTTGCAGGGTTACAGGCTATAATGGTGGCAGGGTTTGGCACAACAGAAAAATATGGCAATATAACAGCAATTGTGCAGCGTAAATCTTGCACAAAGTAAGCTTCGCCGGGCTTTCATATTTGCAAAATAGTGGTCATTTAAATGCCTAGAGTGGGCATTAAACCCCCTTGCTTCAACAAAGTAGCAATGACTGGGCGAACCCCCGCATTTCAATATACCTAATTACCAGTATCTTCGGCCTTTCTCGTTTTCTGTGGTGAGCTCATGTGACCTCATCTACACTACAAGGATATACAGAGTTATCTTTCTACAGCCTTTCAAGAAAGATATGTATTGCTTTCAATTTTAAAGGCTTTCAAGTAGATCGAGTTAAATTTTAAAGGCTTTCAAGTAGATCGAGACACCCTCAACTTCGTGGAAGGATCTAATTTAGTTCAATACGTTGAAGACTCTGTAATTGCTTCTAACTCTTTGCAACAGCAGAAAGTTGATTTCCCCCATCTGCTTACTGAATTGGCTAAATAGGGGCGCAAAGTGTAAAAAGTTTAGTCACAACTCTGCTTGCCCTATGTTCGATATTTAGCTCACAGCTTCTTGGGGTGCAACCTGTACATGGACTGCACTGAAGCCATCCATAAGCTTCACTAATACCCTTTCACATGCACACACTCTTTTTGGGATAGTGGGATATTATTGCCAATGGATTTAAGGAAATGCCAATATTTTGAAGCCATTGCAAGATTTTGTCAGAAAGGATATTCCTTGACCATTGCCCAGGTCGAAAGAGTCAAGACAACCCACTGTAAAGTTGAAACAAGCTTTGTCCTGCACATCTGCTTTGGGATTACCAGGATATAATAAGCCTGGCACACAGTTCTGCCTTGAGAGGGAGGGCTTTGCTTTAGAGGTGTTGATACTAAAAAGAAGCCAATTGCTTATTATTTATCTGCAGTTGATGCTGTGGAAAGGCTGTGCCTGGGGGCTGCGGCTGCCCATCCGCAGGCATATAAAAAAACATCTTGTTAGGGTCAACTCTTACTGCCTCCGTGCCTCACGCTGTAGTCACATTATTATGGACTACTAAAACACACCACCTTTCTTTGTACAGACTGTTACCCTATGAAATACTGTTACTGTCGGCTTCTCGCACCATCCTGGCCTGGTGTCCTGCGCTGAATCTTCCCTACTCCCTACTGCTAGTGATGGTGAATCTTACAACTGTTTTATTACCATTGCCACTGAACTAAACCCTGGATTGGTCTCTCCTGGTGCACCCTTACAACATTGTGATCATGTGAAATATGTTGATGGTTCATATCCAAGCACAATAGGGGAATATTGGTTACAGGCTATACTGTTTGCATCATATATGATGCTGTTGAAAGTAAATGCTTAATCAAATGTGCTCTCCACTCTAAAAGCTGAACTGACTACTTGTACTTTAGCTTCTCAGAAGACTGAAAATGTAGTCCTTGATTCAAACGATCCCTTTAGGGCTACCTGCAACTTCAAGTTTCTCAGGCTGCTGGAGTCCCCATCAGAACGGGTCCTATCTAAAGGTTCAGCTCGATGCTCCTTAACGGTCTTTAAAAATTGATAGTGATGGTTCGCAGCTCATCAGTCTGTGCAAGGTGAGGTGTCTAGAGAGAACAACCTGACCAATCACACCACTATTGGAGCCGCTCTGTCACCTGATTCTGAAGTCGTCCCATCTACTGAACCCTGCATGTTCACCTTAAAGAATATTGCTGAATTACAAGAACGTGCCCCATATAACAAGAAAAATATTTGTCTAAAACAGGAATATAAAAGAGATAAAGATGGGTGTGGCGGGACAGAGCATGGGAAGGTGGTTGCCCCTAAAATGCTACTCCCATACCTTGCCCACAATAACAGATACAGCACAATTTTACTGCATGTGAATTGTTATATACTTTCAGTTTATTGCCCAACAGTATTATCACTCTTGTGCTATTATGCAAGCTCATTACATTGGGAGGGGTGTCAAAGCCCACCCCCACTCATTCACCTCCATGTGAGCCTTTGGACTATATCTAAATTGATTGTATTCAAATGCCTCGTTGTTGTCATGTTTTTGCTTGTGTGCATGTTCTCCAGATGGGTCACAGCCCACCCTTTTGCTTGAGTGGTGAAATCACTATAGCCATGAAATCGCTTAGAGATTGTATCCTTTTAGGTTTGGAATTCCTCTTTAAGTAGGGTGTGACTAGGCTATTCGCTTTGTGTCTTATGTGGTTCAAGAACTATGTAAGGCTTTAGTATTCAAACAACACTTTAATTGTGCTTACCATGCCAAGTTTTCAAGGAGCATAAAAAGGTTAAATGGAACTTTGAAAAATACATTTGCAAACATTTGTAGTGAACAGGGCTGAGATCGCTTGCACCTGAATGATGATGCAACTGCTAAGAAACATACACAATTTAGATAGCAGCAATGTTGGCAGCAATTGACCCAACACACTACTTTCAGTTTTGGGTAACGTAACTGAACAGATTGTCTATAAACAACTCATCTTATCTAATTTGCTAGATACCTCCATTCTTGATCCCCGCCAAGTGGGGTTTTCCCCATGGAATTAACACAGAGCTAGTTTTGGCCCTCGCTTTAAAAGAATGAATAAATGGTTGACCAGGGTGACTTTGCTGCTCTCTTATTACCAGACTTGCCTGCAGCATTCAACATTGTTGTTCCTTATGGTTCATCCTTACCTCCTATGCTTTTAAAAATCTACATTCGACCCATGTTAACTCTTATTAGCTACTTTGGCTTCTCTGTCATTTTTCATACTATTGAAACCCAGATTGTCATATGACTAAACCATCAATCTCCTGGCTGTCCAAGGCTGGATGGCTCATAAATTCTTAAAACTCAGTGCGCAAAAGTCCTGATAGTTCAAATTCTCAGCAGTGGCGAGAAGACTGAGCCAGGATTCTCTCCATTGCTTGAAGTCACCCTGTGCCACCTCAGGCACTGGCGTAACGAAAATTGAGGGGGCCTCCCTGCAAGGTATGTAGAGGGGCCCCCTCCGGGCTCAATTAGGAGCTCTCCGGACAGATTGCAGTGCCGAGGGGGCCCCCTGGAGCTTTGGGCCCTCCCGCACCGCGTGGGCTGCGGGGGCCTGTGTTACGCCCCTGACCTCAGGTGTAACTGCCATTCATGAGCCACACTCTTCTGGAGGTGATATACAACGGACTCTGGCAAGTCTGCCTTCAACAGCCAGTCATTGAAATTGGGGAAGTCTGGTACTCCCTCACCTCCAAAAGTAGTCTCTGACTACCGCCATCACCTTAATGAACACCTGAGGACACTGATTAGGCAGAGTGGAGCATGGCAAACTGAAAATGCTCATGGACCATCTTCAACTGGAGGTAGCGCCTATTGGATCTTCAAGACAGGAATATGGAATAGGAATCCAGCAGAACCAGTGCTACCATACTGTCTGTTGGATCTAGGGCAGCTAGAATCTAGGCCATCATGAGCATCCTTAATTTGTCCTTTCATAGGAAGAAATTGAGAGATCAAAGAACTACAATAGGGCAAAAGCTTCTGCCGTTTTTCAGCACAATGAAATAATGAGCGTAACACCCAGTTTCAAATGGTCCTACGAAATTCACTCTGATGTAGGTGGAAGATGCCGAGGGGCGGAAAAGAATGCCAGGACGTAACCCCCATTGAACTATCTGCAGTACACATCTGTCGGATGTTATGGATCTCCACCTGCCTCCAAGAGAGTGGTCTGGGTTGCTAAGGGTGAACTAAAGCAGCTTGGAGGCTGTTGAGGCTGTTGCTAAAGGGGTAGGGGACTGGGAGGTTCACTGTCTCTGCTGTCCTGGACTTTGTCTGCTGAACTCCCTACCCCAAAAACGGACTGAGATGTCTGCTGTGAAGGTAGTGGCACTTCACTCTCCCTGTAGGTATAACCCCTAGCAATATCTCATTTGGGGTTAAATTGATGGGAATATTGCCATGAGGGTGTGGTGAGTCTCAGGGAATGTGCAGTGGCTCTAGGTTTTTTCAAACACTTGAGGGCGGAGAAGGCTTTCTCCTCAAAATGGCGAGACCCATCACAAGGCATTTCCATATGTGACGTTTGAATGTAACCCAAAAAGCCCTTGGATTCATCCATGCGTGGTGCCAGAGACTCACGCTAGTTTCTACTACCCTAACTAAACAGTTGGCCATGTCCAGGCCTGACATATGACTTACTCAGCTGTATCCTGGCCATCTTGAGTGGTCTGTGCCAAGTTGGAGTGGAAGTCTTCTGGGACTGCCAGCAAGATTTCGGCAACTGTGCCCTATAACGCATGGAAGTACCTACCCAACAAACAGTTGACGATGACTCACCAAAGGGTGAGACTAGCTGATTAAAACATCTTCTTTCCAAATGCCTCAATTCTTTTTGATTCTCCTTCCTGGTGGGTTGTAGGAAAATAATCGGGGTACACTCCTATAATAGATGCATGCACTACAAGATCTAAGAAGTGCGGTTCAGCATCAGGAATGCAGGATCAACCTGAGGATGTCTGTGGCAGTGTGCCATCTGTCTGTTCACAGGTGGGCAGGAGCAGGGTTTAGCCCAAGTGCCTTGTTGAACAGCTATAAAGCTTTGGATTATATCTCTCTGCGTTGGTAAACTTTTATGACGATGTTGGTTTTCAACTCAACAGACGGTAACTGTAAATCAAGAACATCCACCACTCATCTGATGACTATGGTGAGTAAGGATATTGTAGAAGGGCCATGGGGAGAACACATCGCTTGGTCAGGGAAGCGTCCAACCCACTGGCTTCTTGTAGGTCCATATGGATGAAATAAATTCAGTTAAACGTCAAACAGGACAATAGGTTTGGTGTCCACCTACGGTGTCAGTGTCATCTGGGCCGACATCAAAGCAGCAGCAACCAGCATTTATTGTGGTGCTGGGCTTGGAGTTGGCTCCAAAGTCGGAGCTGAACCCAAAGCAGGAGGCACAGATGCTCTGAGGGCTGACCTACTAGGGCAGGGGTCTTCAAACTGTGGGGCGTGACCCCCAGGGGGGCCGTGGAGCGATGCAAAGGGGGTCGCGCCTTCACAGCCACACTTCTGCCCACTCTTCTGCCCTTCAGCCCCCCTCCTCCCTCATTGTGTGTCTTAGCCCGGCTGCTGCTGCAGTGAAAATCGAGCTGCTGGGGGCTCAGCTGGGCAGTGTCTGGAGTCATCTCAGCACGCCCGAGTTTTTCACAGGTCTTTAAAAACCATTCGCATATTTACATGCCTTTGTGAACTGGTTACAGAGGCTTAGTTTTTTTCTGGTTCCAGTACCCCCTGGGCCCCCACTCTGCCTGTTCCTTACATTTGTATTTTACAATTACTGTTGTACTGTGAGAATGCATTTAATGAAAAGAAATATAAAGTAGGGTTGCCAAAAGAAAAATGACTGCCTGTTTTGTTTAAAGAGCCTCGAAAGACCTCCTCTTGACACTTAATAGACTTTTAAATACAAAAGTATGTATGCATTCGTTATGTGACTTTTCTGTCTTTTTTTATCTTTGTCAGTCATGGATCATTGAGGCAGCCCTAGAACACAATTAAAAGTGCTTTCTATTTATATTTGCTGTTCGAAGTATGCACAGATAAGTGCTGAAAATACAGCTTTAGGTGACTGCTTATTTTTGTACCGACTCGGCCATCAAAATAACCAGCTGGCAACCCTAACCATAGGACTGGAAGTTTGTTGCAGGATCAGCACATTATTTATTTCCTCCACCCTCGATCCCCGATTAATGCCGCAATAGTTTAACTTAGATCTTAAACCCTATGCCACCGTCAGTAGCATGCAGAGTTACTTCAAGTGTCTGGGAATGCACCCTGCATTTAGACAACTCGCTCCTCATTCTCGCCCTTCACTTTCACGCTTACCCTGCACTCACACTGATCACCATGCACTTATACCATTCACTCTGCACTCACAGTGATCACTCTGCACTCACAATGTACTTGCGCTGTTCACCCTATACATCACCCTGCAGTCACACGAGTACACTACTCATCTTGCACTCATGCGACACTTCGCTCACCTGTTCCCCTCACTGCTCAATATGCAACTCACTCAAACAAGCCCATCAGTAATCATACATTAATTCGTCCCATTCTAAACTTGCATTTGCACCCAAGTTCATAAATTCATCGCCACCTCATTCACCCTGCAGTCACTCCTCTTACCCTACTCTTGCACTGTTGCATCGCTCACCGTGCACTCACATGGACACTCTTGTCACCCACACAGTGTGCAGAGGGTTAATGTGCCTGCTACAAAGAACGTGTGCCATGCAGATCACAGAACTGAGTGTGAGTAAACTATGAGTAGCGCTATAAAAAAATGAAATGTTTGTCAGAAAGGTGCTATAGAGAGATGAGGTGCATTATTGGTGAGTGGCAGTGAAGGAATTCATGGAGAAGGAGGAAACGGGGGTGGGGCACCAAAAAAGACTGTTGCACCGTGTGCGGCCAGTGTTAGGACCAGCCCTGGCTGGGAGTGTTAGTCCCCTCCGAATTTCTGATCTAGTGACTCCCCTGCATCTGGCTATTATTATTATTTACATTTGTAGTGCACTACTGTTACCAAAAGATGTCCTGGGGCTAATAACCATCTGCTGCCTGTAGGCAAATGAGAAACACACAGAAGGAGAAGGAGAACCAGCCAAATGGGGTAACCTACAGTAACCTTCACTTGTGCCCAATGAGACCCACATCGTGGGGTTTCACAGTAGTCCCTGGTCTGTTCTGTCCCTGTTTTTGTTCGCAGCCTCCGTTTGAATTCTGGATCACTGCTACCATTTTGTTTTGTGAAAGCGATTCGCTGCCTCCATTTTGTGCCACACTTGAAAGAACATCGCTGCCTGTACATTGGTCCATCACAGAAAACTTTCTATTTGGCTTTCGCTGAACCTCTGCATCATGGGGGTTTCTCCTCCTGAGTTGAGAGTCCACACTCTGCCCTTCTTCTTTGAGGGCTTATCCAGGTGATCACCTTGCCTCTTTGGGGCCCTGAGCAGACGACCATCCGACTACCGAAGACCAGCTCTCTGCGCTGGCATGCCCTACGCCCCTCTTGCCTCACCCCCCACAAAGACAGGAGGCCGTGCCCTATACCTTGGACCTGATTTCTGAGTCCACAGACCTACGCTTTCTGATGCCCGATGGAGCTACCTGGTTTAGCTATTGGGGAGACAGGTCGGGGATTCCCTCCTTGGACGTCACCTACCCAGTTGGTCTTTAGCCAGACTTCCTTTCGTCTCTACGGTTGTCTCTTCCCTCATCCTCACTTTCTCACCTCCCCTACCCCCACTTCTTTTCTCTCTCATTTCTCTCCTCTCCCAATGTATTGCTGATTGTTTGATGTCATGTGTAATTGTTGATCTTTTTCTGTTATATTGTAGAACCACATTGTTGCACTTCCTTTTTACCTCCTGTCGTCTCCTCCCGCATCCTCCCTCTATTTATGTCTCTCCTTCTCCCCTCTCTCAATGTATTGAGACCGAACCTTTTTGTCTAAATGCCCGATGGAGCTACCTGGTTTAGCTATAGGGGAGATGGGCCGTGGATTCCCTCCTTGGTCATCACCTACCCAGTCGGTCTTTAGACAGACTTCTTTTCGTCTCTCCGTATTGTATCTTCCCTTATCCTCCCTTCTCTCACCTCCCCTGCCCCCTCCACTACTTTTCTCTCCCCTTTCTCTCCTCTCCTAATTGTATTGCCTATTTTTTGTGGATTTTTTGTTTAATTGTTGAACTTTTTCTGCTACACTGCTGATTCTCATGTAAAGCGCTCTGATGCCTCCAGGTCTAGCCAGCGCTATATAAAACTCTTTAAATAAATAAATAAATACATAATAAGCATAGAGAAAGTTTTTTAAATCTTCCGAAAGGATAATAGATTCTTGGTGGAGCGAAGCAAAGGAGGGTGCAAGTTCCATTAGTGCACGGCCTGCACCAAAACAGCGAGCCAGACAACTCATGCCTTCTTGAATTAGGGAACAATAAGCAGAGTGGCACAGGCCAAGAGGAGAAATACGGGTCCGACCCGTATGCTTGGTGACGAGAGATGAGGATGAGAGAGGACAGCAAGGGAGTGAGAGAATTCGATTGAAGAGGTCAGGGATGAGGAGAAATGTGAATTGCCGAAGAGAAGTGTGGACACGCAAGAAGTGAGTGTGAGCCAAAGGTGAAGGCTTCTGTTAGAACAAAGGGGAGATGTGAAAGTTGAATGGGGGGGGCTGGAGAGGTGTAAGATACAAATAGACAAAAATTTGAATGGAGCGACGAGGTAAATGAGAAGTGCTGAGGGGCACGGGAGGTGACGGGACCAGAGAGGCCATGAGATAAATGCGGGAGACTGTTAGAGATGAGGGCAGTGAAAAGAGAGAATGGCAAGAGGTGATTAAAGGTGAAGTGAGAGGTTGAATGGGGAGAGTTCAGAAGTTGTAAAAAGGGGTGAAAGAAAATGGCCTGCAAAGTGAGAGGGATCCGGGGTTAGGAGAGGGGAGAGGCATGGAAGGGAGGGGATGAGAGGAAAGCTGCATGGGTAAACTGCTTAACTCTGCACAAAACCGCCAGGTTTTTAAGGGACCCCTGTTTCTCCTGGCCAGGGCCAGATGAGCTTCTAATGTGGCAGCACGTATTCCTGCAGAGTGGAAGGCCCTTCTCAAAGGTTGACTAGAAATCTTTCTGGTGTTAATTGCTGTATTTTGGTTATAAACGGGTACTGATGGGGTGAAATCTTTCCTCAGTGTTACTGTGTATAAAAAATGTCAAAATAAAGAAGCAATGCTGTCCCAAAATATGCGGTCTCACATAACATTACTTACATATTCTTCCCACACAATTTAGTCAAGCCTGTCGCGTAATTTGGTCCTCACCTGCCTCATAATTCTAATAGCCCTGCCTACAGGTTTAGAAATGTTTGTCAGGAGGGGGTCCTTACACCTCAAAATGTTGACAGGGGGGTCTCGGCATCCAAAAGTTTGAAGACCTCTGTACTAGGGGTACCTCGACTGAAGGCCTCCTTGGATTCAATTTGCCCTAAAGGCACACCACAGGGAGGTGGGGTGGCAAAAAGCATTGCCTATTAAATGCCTCAATCTGGTGTGGCATCAGACAGGCCTGGAAAGTTGTGGTGCATCTAGATCAGCTGCAAACTCCTCCGTGGAGGAATGGGAGGAAGAAATTAAATATAATGAAAAGTAGATTTATAAAGCGTGATACATTTTACTCAAAGGTATCAAGGCACTAGCTTTCCTAGTAAAAATGAGGATGGATTTAAATATACCATCAGAGATACAACAGCCATGTTTTTAGCGCTTTCCTAAATGCCAAAGGTGAGTTTCATTTTTTAACCTCTGGGGGAGAGAGTTCCAAAGTCTGGCCGTACCAACCAGAAAGCTTCTCCCGCCCCAGGAACTTTTCCTGAACCTAGGGATCATCAGATTAAAAGACTCAGCTGAGCGTAAATGAAGCGTAGGGATATATCGACGGAGGTGCTGCTTAAAGAAAGCTGGGCCTGTGTCACGGGCAGACATAAAAGCTATACAGAGAGCCTTGAACTTGATACGTCTCTTTACTGGTAGCCAATGTAGTACTTTTAACGTGGCAGAAACAGATTTGTGTTTAGGAATATCTAACAGTATACGTGTAGCAGCGTTTTGCACAATCTATAGTTTATTCAATACAATACAATTCCCTTTACCAGTAAAATACCTGTACAATGCAAACCCTTATGTCAACAGGCCCTCCAAAGTTTTCCAATATTCAAATAAAGGGTACATTTATACAAATTCTCTGATTTTTGCAAAAGATCCGAAAAAGAACTATATATATATATATATATATATATATATATATATATACACCACGCTATATATATATATATAGCGTGGTTTGTCCCTTCTTTTATTGACCCTGTATTGCTCATGTGCCAGTGAAATGAGAGTAACAGGGGAGAGGGTTGTTTTCATCCCCTCCCTCTTGCACATCGTGGTCTGTAATGCCACTAAGAGCTTCTTGGAAGATTTATTTTTAATTTGTTTGTCCCGCTTGTTATTGTTATGATTTTCATTATCTAATATAATAAAATTCAATTTACCAGTAAAATAGCAAGAAGAGGAGCAAACCTCCAAAACATTCCAACATTCAACCAGCACAGCCAGGAGGTAACGAATGGAGATTGGCACACAGTCGGTATGTGAAAATCCCACCATTTTTGGCAGCCATTCTCCAGGCTCCCTGCCCACTGACATTCGTCATCCTGTCCTCTCACCCCGTGACCAGGGTCCCACTGGGAACTCAAAGGAGCCTTGACAATTTTGTCTGACCAGCCCCCGGTGTGTGAGGGTAGGGCGCAATTGTGAAGCACTGCTGCTTTTGTTACTGGGGAAATATATTGCAGCACCTACTGCAAATCTGGCCCCTAGTAAAAAAAAACGGCCTCCACCACTGCTAAACTGGCCCCACCCTTCGAGCCTCCAAGGGAAACAGCGATACCTGGAATGGCCAGTCCAGCCATGCCTATGACAGCTGATTTCAGCCTCCAATGCACTAGATGTCCTATCCACTGTACCCCCTTGGCAATAGTCCTTCTTCCTGCCCTCCCCTGTGACTCCCACTTTTTGTCCTTCCACCCTCCATCAAATCTACTGTGCTGCAACCCTTCACAAGCAGCCTCCATCTAGGGTGATCCATCCACAACCCTCCTCTCCCGTGCACCTGCCTCATGCATGAATGGCATCCTGGAATACATGGTGCTGGCTATAGTCTTTCTTATTCATTTCTACTAAAACAATGCACGGTTACGTAGTATAAAGACTATTTCATCCCAGCATCAATTGTGAAGAAGTTATCTGGTTAAATGACCCCCCAGTAGATGTCAGCACATTTGTCCTTGTGTAAATTCCCTTCCTTGATGCCCTCAAGACTGAAGAGATATTTCACCCTATAAAATAAACCTGATCCCTCACATACAATGGCTAGGGAGCATCATTGACAAGGCATGCACAAATCAGCCACATGATAAGCAACGCTTTCCGATAACACTATCAGTCTGGATTCTTGCTACAATGCACCATTGGAATGGCACCAATTATGTCATCATTGGCACTATGCCAAACTCAGATAAGACACCCTTCTTATTCTGCTGCTTGACTTCTCTGCTGCCTTCTCACCCTTGACCACTTAGTCATGCTGAATACTCTATACTGTATTTGAAGCTGTTTTCCAACTCTGGGTAAAATCATACATGAGGGACAATGAAGGAGGTTTACCTGAGCACCTCCAAGGCGGAGTCTAATCCTGTAATTTGTAGCATCCATCAAGGATAATTCCACTCACCAGTCATTTTCCACCTCTACAAATAGTTCTTAGGAATCCTACGAGGTAGCAAGACCACCAACAACCACCAGTATGAGGATGGCAACCAGCTTGAACTGAAGGTCTTATGTTCTTATGACACAGATCGGATGAAGGTTTGCCTTCCATATCTTGGATTCATAGCTTACGTCTAGCTGCTGATCAACTCATCTCTTATCTTCAGATGATGATAAACCGAACCCTCCACTTGTACACCAAATCAGTAAATACACACAATACAGTGCATGTTATAATTATGATTATTTACTATGCAGTATGTCTACACATTATGCTATCAGAATGATCATAATTATTATAAGCAACTCAGTACTTGATATGCTAATCAAGGTAAGTGTTAGGTAAGCCCTGTTCCTATTTCATCACACACCCCTATTTTACTAGTCTATTCCCTACTTAATATGTCTAAATGGTGACAGCCATTTGAAATGTACGACTTCCTTAACTTACTCAGCCTTAATAACGGTAAACCATGTATAATTACTTTGCCTGCCCCCTAGGTTGGGCAAGCTAAGTACTGTGTTAACTGATCTGGTGAACTTAGTACTGCAATATGCAATGTGGTCTGTCCACAGACCATTAGCAGCAAAAACCAAACCCAGGTAAGAGAAAGTGCTTGTGCTTAGTGAACTCTGATCGAATACATGGAGGACATTCAACGCGTGCGTCCTTGGTCCACAGGCCATTATAGAAGATTTGTTAAAATGAGTGTGCAAATCTAAAGAGGCCATAAAATCAACAAAACGATGTACCAAAAGTCGCAGAGCTTTGAGGGGTGCGGCCTGTTAGGACAGTATCATCAGCACATAATAGAGATTAGAGTATAGACCCATTAATTCTTTGATCATTAGTGAGCGTCACAAAAAATGTATGTAGGTTATTAATATACAAAATAAAAATTAATGGAGCCAATACACAACCCTGCCTTACCTCTCTAAAACACCAATATCATTGGAAACCTCCCCTTGTGTGTTAGTTCTAAACCCTGGCTTTCATGTTTTCATTTAAATAAGCTAAGAATTGCACTAATGTCTCATCCGTTCCAGTTTCCAGCAGGATAGTCCATAACTGTGATTGGTTAACAAAATCAAATGCAGAGGTTAGATCCATGAACGCCAGGTATATTGGTGAGCGCTGGTCAATTGTGCATTTCCCCATTGTTAGATTTAAATTAAGGCATTGTTCTATTGTGCCCACCTTATTTGTAAAACCGAGTTGGCAGGGGTGCAGAATAGAGATCTACTCGGCCCAAGTTTTGATCTTTTTGTATAAAACCTTACATAGTATTTACAGCGTTGTATCTATGAGGGAAATGGGCCTGTAACAACTCAGTTGAGAGAGGTTAACCTTTATGAAAATTGGTATGATAACAGAGGTAGACCATGTGCTTGGCAGTGGGGAGCAAGCTAGATTATTAAAAACATTGAGCAGTAGAGGGGCCCAGATATCAGGTTTATGTTTAATACGGTCTATGGGCACCCCATCTGGTCCCGGGGCCTCATTGCCTATACTCTGAGTTATAGATTCCTCCACTTCAAGGAGAGCTATTCCAACTCCCTTAAGGTTTGGCAGCTCAGGCACTTCCTTATCATGGGATGGGGCTGTATATATTGCTGAGAAATGTGCCTCCCAGGCCTAACTAGTTATATTGCAACTTATCAGTGATAGAACTTGGCCCACTGCCCACATATCTTTTATGGCAGCCCAAAACATTTTTTGCATTCTTTAGGCACACGGTATTGGCAAGCGGATCCCATCGAGAAACCAAGATCTCTTCCCTCCTTAAAAGTGCTTTAAATGGAAAAAAATAAGTGCAGGTACTCATTAACCTCATCGCTGCTTGAGAGTTTCCCCTGCTGTGCTGGACAGCAATAAAAAAGGGTGTGGTCATGACGAGCTCAGCTCGTCATAAGCACACGAGCACTGTGCTGCATGACGAGCTGAGCTTGTCATGAGCATGGAAGGGGTTAAAATGAGCTAGAGTTGTAGTGAGTGGGCGGGGCTAGGGGCGGGGCTAAGAGCAAGACATAATGATACTTAACAACTTCCATAATAGTTGCAGCACACAACAAAACACATGATAAATGTGTTTATATAACCAAAGCAGGTTAACTCATTGCACAAAATGAAAGAGAAATGCGATAATATGTTAATCCTTTTTTTGCAATAGTTGCACCTTCTTAATGCCATACTGTTAATTGATGTTGTTTGGCACAATACTATATATTTTTGAGCACGTGGCTAGGAAGAAACTGAAAATACCCCCACATCAAACCGAAGCTCTTATGGCAACAAGCAAATGAAGCAAATTGTCATGACCCTCCCCAGAAGATCTCTCGTCTCTTCCATCGATCTATCCATTCATCCTTTCATCCTACCATTTACCTGCTGATGTCCACCATTTACCCTTTACATTCTGTTGTCTATTCAGTTTTTCATCCATCATTCAGTTTTTCACCATTCCGTCTGTCCACCCTTCATATCCAAACCTATCCATCCATCCATCTTTAAACCTATCCATTCATCCTTTCACTCATCCATCTCTTTATCCACCCTTTCACTCATCCATCAATCCTTTCACTCATCTATCCATCAACCCTTTCACTCCTTTATACCATCCACCCTTTCATTCCATCCACACTTTCACTCAATCCCTCCTTTCTCTCATCCATCATCCACCCTTTCATCCATCCTCTCTCCCTTTCATTCATCCATCCAATCTTTCACTTATCCACCCATCAGCTGCCCTTTTATCCAATCATCCAGCCTCTTTCACCCATACATCCAGTCACTCATCCATCCATCCACTCACTCACTCACCCACCTACACTCCCTGCTACGTTATTCATGAACCTTTGTCGCCGCAGACATGTACACACTAAGTGCCACCCGTTTTTTTTAAATACCTCCAGAGAGTGTCTTGATTCTCTCTCTCTCTCTCTCTCGCTTTTTTCTTACAAAAAACAGGCATACAAATGCAGGCAAACACACAAACATAAGCAGACACACAAGACTCCGATATGTTAAAAGCCATGTTATACTCTTTACCATGGCTTTTTTAATTGCCACTGCCAGGGGACAGCCATGATTCCTGTGTTTGCGCAAATGCAGAGGATAGTGCTAATGTGGTTAACAGCACGGGGCCTGAATGGACCCCAGAGCTGCCAAGGTTTCAGATTGCTTATGTGTGACATTTTCATTGTAATTATGAGTGACATTTAAACGAGTATGAGTGACACTTTCCTGCGAGCAAAATTAAGCAATGAGGACAAGGGAATCATATAAATATCAGAAACTACACTCCTTTGAGTTTAGCTGCTAATGTTTCAGATTGCTTATGTGTGACATTTTCATAGATTCTGTGGATTTATGAGAGTCAGGCAACAACTAGATGTGTAACACTTAGAAAGTTACCAAAATCATGGAATGAAGTCAATGGAAATAGACAAATATCAGAAATCACAATCATTTGAGCAACATGGAAGTCAAACTCTGCAGCAGGTGCTTTTGAAGCTATTATATAATTTCAACAAAAAAAATTAGCACCCTCCACTGAACCTCAGCTTCAGGTGAGGCCAAACCACATGTAACAAAGGGATCTCTGTGACTAAACAGCAACTCACTGAGCTATTCACATACAATACAGTACAATAGAATATGCTTTTTTGAAGGAGGCATATTAACCCTCTACGCTACTTAATGGTGAGAGTGAAAATTGCCAGTAGAGAAAATTCTGACTTCTCTCCAGCGGTAACAATAATCACATGACTTATCTCTGAATTGGCAAGTCTAATTGTGGCGAGAAAATAAAGGGTGCTGCTTAGTAGTGTCACTGTCGAGCAAACACTTTGCACTACTAATAAATCAGCAAAACTGCTAGTTTTGGCAAAACATAGCGCATTTTCAGCACAGGCGGACAACTCTAGTGTGCCCATTTGCAAGGCCCTCTGCCATGCTGAAGCCCCCTAATCATTTCTGTAACAAACATTTTAAATGTCGATCAGCAGCAGGAAATTATTAAATTAATATCTGACTTAGCTGAATCTCTTTACAGCTGTCAGAAGGATCCACCGAGAGGAGCTGCTGGCCTGGCACTACGTGGATCACTACTAGCCTGTCTCTTCTTCAGAGTCACACAGCGGCCCTGCTGCGGTGTCTCATCAGAGAAAGCCTTCAATGTACAGACCGGGTAATTGAGGCATTTGACGAGAAAGTAGTTATATTAGTGCTCAAGGAGCCTCTTCCGTCGCATTGTCTGGACATTAACCCTCCGATCTAGAGAAATAAGGGAAGTGTGAGAATCCGCCGCTCTTGCCCCTGATCAAATTTATGTTTAAAGTATTATCCTACACTGACTTTTCACTACCTCAAGTGCGGCGATTTGAAAATCACAGGCGCACCCTAGCAGGTAAAATTAATCTCTACCCTGCTCTGTCAAGAACAGCTTGACGGTGAGCACCGCACATTATTCAAATGAGCCCTGCCGAATAGCTCAGCAGGGGCTCAGATCGGGCTACAGAAGTAGCGCCTTGGCTGCCAGACTGTTCCACTTCTGCTGATTAGCACTCTCAGCCAGTGAGCCAACCTTTTAATGAGTACCGGTACTCTCCTTGGGCAGTAGAGAAGTGCCGGTACTCAGTGACAAATCCAAGAATTGCCGGTACTCCGTACGGGTGAGTACCGGTCAATTTAAAGCACTGCTCCTTAATGAGAACACCAACATATATTTTTTCCTTACCATTTGTACTGTCTGCAGACATCTTGGGTTCGCCACAAGGGCCCTACGTAACTGTTGGTTTGATACTGAGCATTCATGATTAAACCATCTAGGGGTACGAGATGAGGAGCAAGTAGGTTTCATTAGTTCAGCCTTGATGGTCAAACAAAGATTAATGAATGCAATAACCACGTCAGGACTGGGTTCAGTCATTGTCAGACAAACCTCAAACAGTGCAAGATTCTCCCTTAACACTTAGTTAAATAATTGCTCAGGGTCAACTCCTCACCACACTAATCGGAGATTACCAGCGGAAGGTTCCAAATTCCTTGCGCCATACTCAGGCTTTGGCGACAATTTAAAAGCCACTTCTTTGGGTTATGGTCACCATACAATGTTACGACTTTGTCATACAATAAAAAATCCTCTAAATTAGGAGGGATAAAAATATGGGGCCTTATTTATGAAGGCCTTGCGCCGCCGGTGCGTCACTTTTTCCCATTTTAAAAGTGGCGCACCGGAGGCGCAAGGCCTTCATAAATAAGGCCCATGGTCATTTGTGGTGGTGCAGCCCCTTCCTCTAAACGTGGGTAGCGATGTATAATTATTAACAGTGGCGCCGATATCCATGACATTGCTCAAATTTTGAGTAATCAAATGTTCTATCAGCTCTGCACCCCTATTACAAGTTGGAGCTCTGCTGAGGTTACTAAAACGAGAATCCATGCCTGCCAATATGGCGTTAAAATCACCTCCCAAAGAGATACCTGCTGTATTAACAAAATCTTTCAAGTTTCGTAGGGCAGAAATATAATGAAAAAGGTTAATAAAATTAATGCAGGGTTTGTTGTGAAAATCATTTTAGTAAAAAATGAGCAGATATAAGGTTATACCTCTTTTATATCTTAAAACTTGAAAGTTGTCATTATAGGTAGGTATAATCTTAGTGCAATCCCCTGCAGTGATGTTCACCCATATTGCTAAACCACCAGTGGGTCGGCCCATTTTGGGTAATGAGGCAGGGATGTTATAACACTCAAACACTTCAAGGTAGATATTTTTAGTGGCTAATGTTTCCTGAAACATTAAGATGTCATATTGCCTGATTATTTGAAGTCAATCATTTAAAATTATATCTTTGATTATTGTAGGCCAGCCACATTCCAACTTAGTATTTTCATAACCTGGCTGTCATATGCCGGATCCCCCGCTGTGACTGTTGAGGGATGTACCAAGGTTGCGCTTGGTGAACGCGCAAATAGTAAGTCACCCTCGCCTTCAACAATTGGAAACAGTCAATCCTGGGCATCAAGGTCATTTAGTACTACAAACCTGTTCTAATTGACGAGAGAAGATGTTCTGGGCAGAATACATCTAATAATAATAATAATAATAATAATAATAATAATAATAATACTAAGGCATTTATTAAGCGCACAGCTACCCCTACGGGGTATCTAAGGGGTGGTTTATAGAAATATCCTAGTGGAAGTGTCCAGATTTTGGTATGTCTTCCAATAGGGATTTCCTGACAACTCAATAATGCCCTTACCATAGCAGGTCTGCGGAACTTCATTACGACACAATCATCTTTCATGCTCTAGGCGAGTCACCCACCCCTCTCCACACCATAATCATTTCATTAATATTTGAGGCGCTAAACTGGTTGTGCTTGGACAGCACAATTTGTTGCGCTGTTAGCCCCAAGATTCCTTCTGCTGTGTCTGAGTGGGGGTACTCCTGCCAGCACCAAAATGGAAGGTGAGGCAGCTGGGTGGATACCCAACACATCCGGGTTAGTTTTGGGGCTGGACCCAATTGATGGCTAGTGGATGAGTAGTTGACGAGGGATAGCGCTGTTACTTTTACTTGGTATTTCTGGGTGGTGGTAGGTGAGTGTGGGTGCAGGATTAGGACCAGCTGCAAGCCTAGAAGGAGCTAAAGAAGGATTAGACTCAGAAGGACCACCCCCGCCTGCAATGTGCGGATGGGCACTATTTAAAGAGTTGTGTAGTGCCATACCATTTGTGGGCGGTTGGGCATCTTGTGTACATCTGGAAAGAGGTGCAGTAAAGGGACCTCCAAGGGGTGGTGATCTAAATAGTAGTGATTCAGTGTGTAGATGCAACACTTGTCAAACAACAAAAAACAATAACGACACCTCCCGCCTTGGTATCAGAAGTGGGAATATTCATAGCCTTTACATGGTCACAAAGTCTATTCATTAAGGTTTCCAGGTTAATCAGGAGGTCCAACACTGCATTATGTATTTTTGTCTACTAAGTCACCAACACAAGAGTGTAGTGCATTATTAATAAACTGTTCTACAGCAGGAGGCTCAGAGGTGGCTTCTGTTTGGGTGCCGCAGGATTGGGTAGTGATGTAATTCAGAGATTTAGCCATTGGTTCAGAGTTCAGTGCTAGGTGTATCAAGGAAGTCAAATCACATTGTGAGGCGCCCAGGCATGTGGGTTGCTTTCTCTTGGTGCAAGTAGGTTTTCCTAGTGTCGCTTTGCGTTTTACCGCACCAGCCGCAGTTACAAGAGGGGCTATCATGAAGTTTTGGTTCAGAGGGTAACCACATTCAAGGACGGGCCCATCAGTTTGTGACTCAATAATAGGGGCAATAACAGTATGCAGGTGGCACTACCATTGTGTCGAAGAGTTGGTATAGCACCACAGCACCACTCAGTTGGTAAAGCCTCACGCCCCAAAGACAATCTACGCTCTGTGAGCTCTATCTCACTGGATGCTATGTTAAACACCCTCTCTAGCATGCTGTTGATGATAACGGGAGGCCGCACAGTACTAGTTGAGGTTGTGGTTAAGACTAACAGGCAAGTTCTTTTCTCCATGATTACTTAACACAGCACGAGGAAGCTCTCACCTTATATTGTTGCTGCAAACTCAACTTAGATCGAAGAGAGGGGGCCCAGCCAGCCTCTGCTGGCCGCTGACGGGTGCAGACAGGTCCGCTCTGGGCATCCCACGCTGCAGGAGCCCACCGTCTAGTTTGTTCAGCGCCTCCAGGCGTGGGTGTGATGGCATTGGTGTGCGGCTGCTGCCGCAGTGCCTCCTGGGGCGTGTGATCTGCACCCAACAAAACAGCAAGGACTCCCTCGCTGTGGGAGCTTACCGGCCAATTTTTTCAGTGCCTCTGGGCACAGGAGTGACGGCATTGGTGTGCAGCTGCTGCAGCGGTGCCTTCTGGGGCATGTGGTCTACCCCCAATATAACAGCAAGGACTCATGCGCTGCCGGAGCTCACTGGCCAATTTGTTCAGCCCCACCAGGCATGAGGGTGATGGCGTCGGTGTGCCAAACCAATAAATAGATCTGTTTTTCACTTGAATATATTGGTTATACCAAATAGTGAAACTGAGGAAGGAGAGTAAGTCTGCAGAAGAGTATGAAGTGACAAAGTCTAGTAATTTACAGGTGATTTTGAAAATAGGAGTGGAACATTTATATGTTTTTTCGCATGAAGGTTAACGAATTCTGGAATGAAAATGGGGATAGGAACGCACATTCCAATTCAACCCACAAAGGAGTATATAATAAAGAGGACTCAAACCAGTGTGCGGATTGTCTTAACAGAAAAGAGTTATATTTAGGGAAATCTGGAAAACTTACTCCACCTCTGACTTTGAGGTGCTTTAAATGATTTAAGACATACAGGGTTTTTTAGGTCGAGCGATTTATAGCTCGGAACACTCTTGAACAAGCGGATTTCTCCCAATGCATGTTGTCTACTGAAGCGTGAAGCTTCACCAGGCGCGTGCTATGCTCGTTCCCTCCCACTCGCTTGCTCCCCTGCTCCCCCGCCCCCCCACCCGACTTGAAAGGAAGCCTCTCACACCAACATTTGTCTCTCACACCACCAGACATCAAAGGCTGCTGCTCCCCCGCCCACCCACCCCCACAGCAATGCCCATATGCTCTCGCCTCAAGAAGTAGACTGCTTTGGATTTACGAAAGTGAAGGCTGGTGTCCCCGTTCTGCTTGTACTCGGACAGGATGTGGAGACGCCTTCCTGGCTGCCTGGCTTCCTGTTATTCACTCCCTCTCTCTCTCACACACACTCTCTCTCACTCACACACACACACACACACACTCCCACCCACCCCCCACAGCAAATGCCCATGTGCTGTCGCCTCCTGTCTCTCCCCCCTCTCGCTCACGCTCTCTTCTTCCCTCCTCTCATTTACTCTCCCTCACACACTCGCTTATGTTCAAGCCCGTGGCCTCTTATTAATGCCCACTTATCTTCCCTTGGCCTGCTGCTTCTTAATCGAGTGCGCTTAATTTACCTCTGATTTTACATGCTGCTGTTTTCTTTCTTTCTACCCTCCTTTTCTCTTCTCTCATTTTCTTCTCCCCTTCTATGTTTTCTCTCCCTCGCTAGTCGCTACGCCCTTCACCACCTTTCTTTTTTTCCTTCATCTCATCTTTCATTCTCTGTCTCGTTATCTTTCCCTCGTCTCTCTTTCCTTCCCCTTCCATTTGTGTAATTTCCTCCGGTTTCTTTCGGTCTTGTGAATCACAGGGTGCTGCTCAGTTTCAAAATCCGCGGCTATGGCGTAAGACATCCTATGCTTTTATGCAAGAGAGCAGAATCTACTACAGATTAGACAGGGACTCTTTCCACTTGGCTATGATTTCTGTCGCTCGCTTTCCATTTTTTTCTCCCATGCAATTCAATTTGAGAATGCTTTATTGACAATGCCAGAGCATTTACAAATTCACAAATAAGGGTATACTTCGCATCCGATTTTAACAGCCCTTTGATGGTGCTTCAAACTGGAAGGTATTTCACCTCTTCCTGCCTCCCTTGAGTTCTTATCAAGAAGTAGACTGCTTTGGATTTACGAAAGTGAAGGCTGGTGTCCCCGTTCTGCTTGTACTCGGACAGGATGTTGAGACGCCTTCCGGGCTGCCTGGCTTCTTGTTATTCACTCCCTCTCTCTCTCACACACACTCTCTCTCTCACTCACACACACACTCTCTCTCACACACACACTCTCTCTCACACACACTCTCTCTCGCACACACACTCTCTCTCACACACACACACTCTCACACACACTCTCTTTCTCTCTCACACACTCTCTCTCTCTCTCTAACACACACTCTCTCTCTCTCACACACTCTCTCTCACACACACACTCTCACACACACACTCTCTCTCTCTCACACACACACACACACACACACTCTCTCTCTCACACACACACACACTCTCTCTCACACACACACACTCTCTCTCTCACACACAGGACAGCCTTCTACCGCCACCACTCTACCACTCTCTCCATCAACACTCTACGACTCTATGCGCCACCACTCTATGCGCCACCACCCTATCCACCACCACCCTATCTACCACTCTAGCGCCCACACTCTAGCGCCCACACTCTAGCACCCACACTCTAGCACCCACACTCTAGCACCACCACTCTACCCACCCACCACTCTACCCTCCAACGTCACCCTCAAAATCCACCATCCAAGCACTACTACACCCTCCAAATACACCCTCCGACTACACTCTCTAACTCCACCATCCAACTACACCCTCCAACTCAACACTTCAAATCCACACTCCAACTCCTTCCTCCAACTACAAATCCACCCTCCAAAAACACCATCCAACTCCACCCCGCAACTCCAACATCCAAATCCACCCTCCAACTACAACTCCAGCCTCCAAATCCACCCTCCAAATCCTCCCGCAAACTACAACTACGGACTCCAACTCCACCCTCAAAATCCAAGTCCACCCTACAACTCCACCATCCAACTCCGACCTCCAAATCCACCCTCCAACTCCACCCTCCAAATACACACTCCAAATACACACTCCAACTCCATCCTCCAACTCCACCCTCCAACTCCACCCCCCAAATTCACCCTCCAACTACACCCTCCAACTACACCCTCCAACTACGCCCTCCAACTCAAACTCCACCCTCCAAATCACTCCTCCAACTCCACCCTCCAACTCCATCCTCCAACACAACCCCTCAACGCCACAGCACCACTCAATGCCACAGCACCACTCAATGCCACAGCACCACTCAGCGCACAGCATCCCTCAACGCCACAGCATCCCGCAACGCCACAGCATTACTCAATGCCACAGCATCACTCAATGCCACAGCATCACTCAACACCACAGCACCACTCAACGCCACAGAACCACTCAACACTACAGCACCACTCAACACCACAGCACCACTCAACACCACAGCACCACTCAACGCTACAGCATCACTCAGCGCCACAGAATCACTCAGCGCCACAGAATCACTCAGCACCACTGAATGCCACAGCACCCCACAACGCCACAGCCTCCCTCAATGCCACAGCATCACTCAACGTCACAGCATTACTCAACGCCACAGCATCACTCAATGCCACAGCATCACTCAGCCCCACTCAACGCTACAGCACCACTGAATGCCACAGCATCACTCAGCACCACTGAATGCCACAGCATCACTCAGCACCACTGAACGCCACAGCATCACTCTGTGCAACCATTCAACAACAACTGGTTCTAATATGTTCTTTCAATGTTTCAAGATTTATTACAAATGTCACAAAAAGATGTTAATATTTCACTTCTGTTCTTGGATTTTCATCACAATAAAATACACTGAACATAATCTTCCCAAAAGTTATTTACAAAAGTTTAAGCTATTGCCATTATAAATTACAATAACTTTTATTTAAGTATTAATTATTTAAAAAAATAAAAGCCATTGTTATTTGTAATACTAATACATCTAAGTCATGTAAATACAACACATATTGCATTAGAAATGCTATAGGTGTTCCGTTTGCGAAAGTTAAAACTATTGGTATTGTAAATGACAAAGCTATTAATTTCGCTATTTTCAAAACCAACACATAAATAAAAAAATTGTCATTTACAATACCAATACCTCAAACTTTCCTCATGCGAGACCTATTGCATTGCAAATGCTTGTTTTTTATTCCAAAGAAAGGAAGATAATATTGAGTACGTTTTCTTGTATGCCTTAAGAGGGATATTCATGGGAATATTAGAAAGTGTAAATAAGACTATAGGAAGCAACATCATGTTGATAGTGTCAAGTCGACCCCACCAAGACAAATAAAGAGGACACCATTTACTGGTCAGGGAAGTTAGTTTGTGTATGCAAGAGTCAATCTTAATAGAAATGGACGAGGTGAGGGACTGGGTAAAGTGAAGATTTAAGTTGCTTGGATTGCCATTTAAAATTAGTCGGAGAAATCATGTTTAAAGGTGAATTTGTTTAGAGGTAAGATTTTGCACCTGTCGAAGTTCAGTTTATATCCGGAAACAGAGGTATAAGAAGAAACCTCTATCGCAAAGCCATGAAGTGAGGCATGAGGTTGAGAAATAAATAATAAAGGTAAACAGCCTTAACCATGCAGCGTTAACCATGCAGCGTGAACTACGCGGGGCTGAACCATGCAGGAAGTACCATGCACGTCTAAACCATGAATATGCCTTAACCACACATATTGTATCGAAGAATAGGAGTATAAACCCGTCAACCGTGTTGGAATTGGGGTAAATTATGATAGGAACAAGGAGTATCCCAACTGGTATTATTCGTAGGCAATTAGTACGGATATGCATACACTATTATCCAGAAGGAAACAATGAGACTCTATTCAATTGTAGCATGTGCTTACGGCATCATTTTTATAAACCATTTGAGGAAAAAAGAAAGTAATTTACAGTTGTAGCAGCACTGTATTTACATAAATAAAAGCAATTATTGCAACCCAAATTGCACGTGGTGCTCGTGGTTTGTGAGTGAAAACCGGAAGTAGCAACTCAGGTGACAATGTGAACAGCGTGAGCGGCGCAGAAGTGGTAGGTGTAGAATTATATACAGTGAACAATTGGCACAGTATGGTTCCGGATTTCTTCTGGAGTACAGTTTGATTAGAATACAATTTAACTGTTCGTGAACCAAATCTGTGTAGAGCGCCTATGGCTGCGCTGGTGTGTCGACGACGTTTCGATCCACATGAATCGGGATCATCATCAGGACTGTGTAGGGTTCAAGGGCAGTGCTGGAATCATGGCCCCGGTGTGGGGATCGCTGTGGGCAGGCACGTATCCAGAGTAAACGCGGAGGCTATTTCAGCAGGAGATAATCTTGAAATATGGCCATGGCGACATCAGGCGCGGGTAAAGCGATGAGTGCGTTGTGAGGCGCGCATTCTCAAGGGAAAAGACGATGTGCGCGGGGTCCGGTAGTCCGAACCAAAAGTAATCGCTCGGGGGAGACTGAATCTCTGACAGGCGTGGAGTCGGCTGAAAGCTGGAACCAGGCTGGAGTTTCAGCCGACTCCACGCCTGTCATACGTGCCTGGGAACAGTCTAGACCGACCTGCCAAGCCAGCTCCTCCCTGGACCAGAAACAAGCATCCTCGGACCGGTTTCTGGGTATTACCCATCATCAGCTAGGCTGGCTTGAATCCAGTAAACAAAGGCTCCTGTGGATTGGTAAAGAATATTTATAATAGAATTACGCACAACGGCTATGGAAAGGGTTGGAGGGATATCAGAAAGAAAGCTGACTATACACATCCCTTGTGAGTTTCTTTAATTACACATTTTTCATGGTGCGTTTCATAACCAGGCAGGATAGGCTCCACGTTCAGGTAGTGTTGATAATCAGTTCTGACAATTCTGTCTCACCAGAAATATTTCCCTACAAGGGCCACATGCTGACTATATTACCCTACTATCTCCTCCAGGTGTCCCCACATTGCCAGGTCCTGAAGAGACCCAATACCCTAACTGGGTCGAAACGCCATCGACAGTCCAAAGAGGCAAACCTAAAAGCAGCATTTTTTGATTGTTTAAAGTGTTACGGCACATATGACTATAATTTCCATGGTCGCCTAATACGTTCTATAATTGATACCTTACCCATTTGTCACTTGTTAATGTCAATTTTTAGCTTAGGTTCAATTTCACTTTCACTGGGACACCAGACACTACTGTCTAATGTTTAACTTTTGTATAAATACATATGTCTACTCAAAATACTCATGTATGTATTATGTTATCTGTGATTTCTATATATATAACTTTACTAACTGACCAAACGTCGGATGTGTATAGTCAGCTTTCTTTCTAATATCCCCCAACACTTTGCATAGCCATTGTGCGTAATTCTATTATAAATATTCCTTAACAATCCACAGGAGCCTTTGTTTTCTTAAATAGCCTTCACACCCAGGCTCCCAGTGAGTAGGGTCCCCTTGTTTCCTTTTTCAGCTTGAATCCAGTGGCACAGTGAGCAAGGGGCCCATGTCTGGGCATACCCATCCTACTTAGGGTCAAAAGTGCTACACAAACAAATGATGGACGGAATGCTGAATAAATCATGCATTCACTCCCAGTCAAGAGATCGCGGTTAAATCCATTGTTCTTTTGCTCACCATGCCACCCCAGTTTAGACCCAGCCATATGCAAATCAGTCTTGACCCTGTGCTCTCATGCCACTGAAGTCAAGCTATCCTTGCTGATGAGGGATGAAACCCCGAAACCGGTCTTAGGATGCTTGTTTCTTGTCCAGGGAGGACCTGGCCTGGCAGTTCTGGCTGGACTGTTCCCATTGGGCGCAAGGTCAAGTCTGATTTGAATATGGCTGGGTCTCCATCTGGAATGGCATGGTGAGCAGAAAAATGATGGATTTAGGCCCCGATCTCTGTGCTGGGGTAAATGTATGACATTATTCTGCATTCTGTCCATCAATTGTTCTTTTTGCATTTGTCACCCATAGTGGGATGGGTATGACCAGACATGGGTCCCGGGCGCTCCATGCCACTGTAGTCAAGCTATCCTGGCTGACGAGGGGTGAAACCCCAAAACTCAATCAATCAAATATATCATTTCTAAAGCGCACTACTCACCCGTGAGGGTCTCAAGGCGCTGGGGTGGGGAATGCTGCTACTGCTCGAAAAGCCAGGTCTTGAGGAGTTTTCTGAAGGTCAGCAGGTCTTGGGTCAGCCGTAGGTGGATGGGGAGGGTGTTCCAGGTCTTGGCGGCGAGGTGGGAGAACGAGGTCGCTCTTCGGAAGCGGGGGACTGTAGCGAGGGCGAGGTTGGCGGAGCGAAGCCGGCGGGTGGGGGTGTAGAAGCTGAGTCGTCTGTTGAGGTACGTTGGTCCGGTGTTGTGGAGTGCCTTGTGTGCGTGGGTGAGGAGCTTGAAGGTTATCCTCTTGTTGACCGGGAGCCAGTGCAGGCCTCTCAGGTGGGGTTTGATGTGGCTGCGGCGAGGGATGTCGAGGATCAGGCGTGCAGAGGCGTTCTGGATGTGTTGGAGCCGTCTCAGGAGTTTGGCCGAGGCTCCTGCGTAGAGGGCGTTTCCATAGTCCAACCTGCTGCTGACAAGGGCCTGGGTGACTGTTCTCGTTTCAGTGGGGATCCACTTGTAGATCCTACGGAGCATGCGGAGGGTGTTGAAGCAGGAGGAGGAGACGGCGTTGACCTGTTTAGTCATGGAGAGGGTGGAGTCGAGGATGACCCCTAGGTTGCGTGCGTGATCGGTGGCTGTTAGAGCGGCTCCCAGTGCGGTCGGCCACCAGGAGTCGTCCCAGGCCGAAGGGTTGGATCCGAGGATGAGGACCTCCGTCTTGTCCGAGTTCAGCTTAAGTCGGCTGTTCCTCATCCATTCAGCAACGGCCTTCATTCCTTCGTGAAGGTTGGTTTTGGCGGTGTGGGGGTCCTTGGTGAGGGAGAGTATCAGCTGGGTATCATCGGCATAGGAGAGGATGTTGATGTCGTGCCGACGGGCAACGTGGGCGAGCGGTGCCATGTAGATGTTAAACAGGGTTGGGCTGAGCGATGAGCCCTGGGGTACGCCGCAGATGATCTCGGTGGCTTCGGAGCGGAAGGGGGGAAGGCGGACGCTCTGTGTTCTGCCGAAGAGGAAGAAGGTGGTCCAGTCCAGGGCCTTCTCTTGGATCCCAGCGTTGTGGAGGCGTGTTCGTAGTGTGTGGTGACAGACCGTGTCGAAGGCGGCTGATAGGTCCAGGAGGATGAGGGCCGCCGTTTCTCTGTTGTCCAGCAGGGACTTGATGTCATCGGTGGCGGCGATGAGGGCAGTCTCGGTGCTGTGGTTGCTACGGAACCCGGACTGGGAAGGGTCCAGGATGTTGTTCTCCTCGAGGTAGCGGGTCAGTTGTTCGTTGACGGTCTTCTCGATGACCTTTGCCGGGAACAGGAGCAGGGAGATGGGCCGGAAGTTCTTGAGGTCCTTGGGGTCCGCCTTGGGTTTCTTGAGTAAGGCGTTGATCTCGGCATGCTTCCAGCTCTCTGGGAAGGTTGCAGTCTTGAAGAAGGTGTTGATGACTTTCCGGAGATGGGGTGTGATGGATGTGCTGGCTTTGTTGAAGATGTGGTGTGGGCATGGATCTGACAGAGATCCTGAGTGGATGGTGTTCATGATCTTGATGGTGTCATCATCGTTGATGTTGGTCCAGTAGAGCAGGCGGTTGGTGCGGATGGTGGTCATGGGGGCGGAGGTCTCAGTGGTTGTTGGGGTGGTCGTGGCGTTGAAACTGTTGTGGATGTCTGTGATCTTGCGGTGGAAGAAGGTGGCCAGCGAGTCGCACAGGTCTTGCGAGGGTGGGACGTCGTTGGTGTTGGAGCTGGGGTTGGAGAGTTCCTTCACGATGTTGAAAAGCTCTTTGCTGTTGTGCACGTTGTTGTCTAGGCGGTCTTTGAAGGAGGCCCTTTTGGCGGATCTGATGAGGTGATGGTGTCTGCGGGTGGCATTCTTGTGGGCGGCGTGGCTGTCCGGTGTTCGTTCACGGAGCCAGATCTTCTACAGCTTTCGGCAGGTTTGCTTGGAGGCCAGGAGGTTTTCAGTGAACCAGCTGGTTTTCTTGTTGTTATGATTGTTGGAGGGTTTCTTGATCGGGGCGAGGGTGTTGGCGCAGTCGTTGATCCACTGTCTGAGGTTGCGGGCGGTGGTGTCGGGGTCGGTATGGTCGGCGGGTGGGCTCTGGGCGAGGGTGGTGGTTAGCTGGTCTTCGGTGACTTTGCTCCAGCAGTGGTGAGGCATCTGTTGGGTGCAGTGGTTCGTGGTGGGTTTCTTGAATGTGAAGTGGATGCAGCGGTGGTCGGTCCAGTGGAGTTCAGTGGTATGGTTGAATGAGACGTCGGGCTTGCGGAGAAGATGGGGTCAAGCGTGTGACCGGCAGAGTAGGTGCGTGTTGTGACGAGTTGTCTGAGTCCGAGGTTGGCTAGGTTGTCGATCAGGGTGGTGGAGATGGTGTCGTCATTGTTCTCGAGGTGGAAGTTCAGGTCCCCGTCCAGGATATAGTCCATGGAGGCGAGGGCGTGTGTGCTGACGAAGTCGGCGATGGAGTCGCTGAACTGTGGTCGCGGTCCGGGCGGTCTGTGGATGAGGGTTCCTCAGAGGGTGGTGTTGGGGTCAGTGTGGATCTGGAAGTGTAGGTGTTCGGCGGTGCTGAGGGTGTCGTCGGTGTTGGTCGAGACTCTGAGAGTGTTCCTGTGGACGATGGCGATTCCTCCTCCCGCTCTGTTGGTGCGGTCCTTGCGGGCGATCTTGTAGCCTTCTAGGACGGCTATGGCTATGTCGGGTGCCGAGGCGAGGTTCAGCCAGGTCTCCGTCAGGAAGGCGACGTCTGGGGAGGTTGAGTCGAGTAGGTCCCAGAGTTCAACGGCATGTTTTTGGGCGGAGCGGGTGTTGAGAAGGATGCATCTGAGGTGGTTGGGTTCATTCCTGGTCGGCAGCATGGTGGGGCGGATGCTTGTGAAGCTGCAGTTCCGGTAGGTGAAAGCTCCGTGTGTGCGCTTTTGGGCGGCCAAGAAGCAGGTGTGTGATCATCCGGTGTTGAGTGCGTGGAGGGTTCTGGCATCGTAGCGGTGTCGGGCGTCGTGGCGTTCATGGTGTCCAGGGGTCCTGGCGCTGGGCGTGGTCCAGACACGGACGGGCACAGACGGGCTTGCCTTAGTTGCGCCAGCGGCGCGCCCACTAAGTGCGGCCGCGTAGCGGCTTCCATATGAGGGGATGTGGGAGGGAGGAGCAGCTGGGAGGCGGGAGCGGGGCGGTGAATGGGATTGCAGGTGGGCGGGGCCACAGGGACGCAGCGGCGGGAAAAACAGGCCGGGGCCACGGGAGAACTGGGCACAGGAAGGAAAAACAAGTATAGGCAAGAAAACAAGTACAGGCACAGAGGACTAAAAACAAGTCTGGGCAAGAAAGCAAGTTAGGCACAGGGGAATAAAAACAAGTCTGGGCAAGAAAGCAAGTACAGGCACAGGGGAATAAAAACAAGTCTGGGCAAGAAAGCAAGTTAGGCACAGGGGAAAAATACAAGATTAGGCAAAAACAATGCAGGCAGAGCTGTGCAGCAGCGTGGGGAGCGACCTGCCTGCGAGCAGGGTCATAGGTCCTAGGAGCTTGTTTCTAGTCCAATGAGGACCTGGCCTGGCAGTTCGGGCTGGACTGTTCCTATTGGGGGCAGAGTCAAGACTGATTTGCATATGGCTGGTTCTAAATTGGGGTGGCATGGTGAGCAAAAGATGATGGATTTAAACCAGATCTCTTGACTGGGATTAATGTAGGACATTGTTCTACATTCTGTCCATCAATTGTTCTTTTTTGCATTTGTCACCCCAAAATGCCCAGATGAGGGTCCTGTGCTCTCCATGCCACGGGAGTCAAGCTATCCTGGCTGATGAGGGGTGAAACCCCGAACCGGTGCTAGGTTGCTTGTTTCTAGTCCAGGGAGGACCTGGCTTGGCAGTTCGGGCTGGATTGTTCCCATTGAGCGCAGGGTCAAGACTGATTTGCATATGGCTGTGTCCAACTGGATTGGCATGGTGTGCAAAAAAACAATGGATTTAGGCCCAGATCTCTGTACTGGGGTGAATGTATGGCATTGTTCTGCATTCTGTCCATCAATTGTTCTTTTTGCATTTGTCACCCGAGTGGGACAGGTATGCCCAGACGTGGGTCCCGTGCTCCCCATGCCACTGGAGTCAAGCTACTCTGTCTATCAATTGTTCTTTTTGCATTTACTTAACATGTCTTTACCACGAAATTGCCTGGTAAAGGTATGCATGGTAAAGATGCGGTCGTGGTTTAGACTGTGCGGTTAAGGCATGCGTTGTAGAGGCATGCGCTTTTCCATCATACAACCAATAACAAAATATCATTGCCATACGCACCTAATTTATTTTGTTGAAATTTGTGGGTGAACCCATGTATGTCTGTATTCTGCCGGATCTTAAACAAGAATGTTAGTGCTAAATTGAAAAGAAGTGGAGAGGGGCACCATTGATGAACTCATCTGTGAAGAGTGAAATATGAGGAGGTGAGACCGTTGGCACAGATGGCAGTCTGAGGAGAGGTATGTAGAAGGGAAAATAAAGTCATAATTTTTGGGCTGAAACCAAACCAGACTAGAGTATGAACAAGCATTTACAATGCAATGGCCTCATCTTTGTTAAAGTTAGAGCTATTGTCATTGCAAATGGCATTTTTTTGTTTTTTTAAAAACATAAATAAATGGTATTGTCATTTACAATGGCAATAGGTGAGCATTAGAGAGTAGTAGAGATTATTAGCAGTGATTAATAGTTAGTAGAGAGTGACTAGTTTATTAATAGAGAGTATACTTGTATAGAGTAGAGTAGGAGTGAGTTGTAGGCAATAGTAGTTAGTGAGTAGTGTAGATTAGTAGAGAGTAGTATAGAGTGAGTAGTAGATCGTGTGTAGAGAGCGTAGTAGAGAGTGAGTATAAATTTGTGTATAGTGTAATTGAGTGAGTTGTGAGGAGTGTGACTTGTATGTAGTAGAGAGTAGTTAGAGGGTGTATTAGAGTGTGATTAGTAGAGTGAGTAGTAGAGTGTGAATTGAGAGTATTAGAGAGTAGTAGAGATTGAGTAAAGTGTGAGCACCCCCACACACAGACAGAGCCCCACACAGAGACACAGAGCCCCACATACAGACACAGAGCCCCACACACACACAGAGCCCCACACACACACAGAGCCCCACACACACACACAGAGCCACACACACACAGAGCCACACACAGAGCCACACACACACACACAGTACCACACACACACACAGAGCCACAGAGACACACACACACACCCTCACCCCGGGGACTCTCCTTATTTACAAATGGGTTATTCGAGGCTCCCACCAACTCCCAGAGCTCACCCGTTGCTTCCCTCAGTCCAGGTCAGCCACATGCCCATCTCTGCCCAGTAACGCCCCAGGGAACAGAGGAAAGAAAATGATCACAACCAGGGAACAGAGGAAAGAAAAGCGATCACAACCAGGGAACAGAGGAAAGAAAAGCGATCACAACCAGGGAACAGAGGCAAGAAAAGCGAGCACAACCAGGGAACAGAGGCAAGCAATGCGAGCACAATCAGGGGGCAGAGGAAAGAAAAGCGAGCACAATCAGGGGGCAGAGGCAAAAAAAGCGATCACAACCAGGGAACAGAGGCAAGAAAAGCGAACACAACCAGGGGGCAGAGGCAAGAAAAGCGAGCCCAATCAGGGAACTGAGGCAAGAAAAGCGAGCACAACCAGGGAACAGAGGCAAGAAAAGCGAGCACAACCAGGGGCCAGTGTCAAGAAAAGCCGATCATAACCAGACAACAGAGGCAAGAAAAGCGTGCACAACCAGGGGGCAGAGGCAAGAAAAGCGAGCACAACCAGGGGGCAGAGGCAAGAAAAGCGAACACAACCAGGGGGCAGAGGCAAGAAAAGCGAGCACAATCAGGGAACTGAGGCAAGAAAAGCGAGCACAACCAGGGAACAGAGGCAAGAAAAGCGATCACAACCAGGGAACAGAGGCAAGAAAAGCCGATCATAACCAGACAACAGAGGCAAGAAAAGCGTGCACAACCAGGGGGCAGAGGCAAGAAAAGCGAGCACAACCAGGGGGCAGAGGCAAGAAAAGCGAGCACAACCAGGGAACAGAGGCAAGAAAAGCGAGCACAACCAGGGAACAGAGGCTAGAAAAGTTAGCACAACCAGGGGGCAGAGGCAAGAAAAAATGATCACAACCAGGGAACAGAGGCAAAAAAAGCGAGCACAACCAGGGGGCAGAGGAAAGAAAAGCAAGCACAACCAGGGGGTATAGGCAAGAAAAACGAGAACAACCAGGGGGCAGAGGCAAGAAAAGCGAGCACAACCAGGGAACAGAGGCAAGAAAAGCGAGCACAACCAGGGAACAGAGGCAAGAAAAGTTAGCACAACCAGGGAACAGAGGCAAGAAAAGCCGATCATAACCAGACAACAGAGGCAAGAAAAGCGTGCACAACCAGGGGGCAGAGGCAAGAAAAGCGAGCACAACCAGGGGGCAGAGGCAAGAAAAGCGAGCACAACCAGGGAACAGAGGCAAGAAAAGCGAGCACAACCAGGGAACAGAGGCTAGAAAAGTTAGCACAACCAGGGGGCAGAGGCAAGAAAAAATTATCACAACCAGGGAACAGAGGCAAAAAAAGCGAGCACAACCAGGGGGCAGAGGAAAGAAAAGCAAGCACAACCAGGGGGTATAGGCAAGAAAAGCGAGAACAACCAGGGGGCAGAGGCAAGAAAAGCAAGCACAACCAGGGAACAGAGGCAAGAAAAGCGAGCACAACCAGGGAACAGAGGCAAGAAAAGTTAGCACAACCAGGGGGCAGAGGCAAGAAAAAATGATCACAACCAGGGAACAGAGGCAAAAAAAGCGAGCACAACCAGGGGGCAGAGGAAAGAAAGGCAAGCACAACCAGGGGGTATAGGCAAGAAAAGCGAGCACAACCAGGGGCAGAGGCAAGAAAAGCGATCACAACCAGGGAACAGAGGCAAGAAAAGCAATCACAATCAGGGTACAGAGGCAAGAAAAGCGAGCACAACCAGGGAACAGAGGCAAGAAAAGCGATCACAACCAGGGAACAGAGGCAAGAAAAGCGAGCACAACCAGGGAACAGAGGCAAGAAATGCGAGCACAATCAGGGGGCAGAGGCAAGAAAAGCGAGCACAATCAGGGGGCAGAGGCAAAAAAAACGATCACAATCACAATCCACCGCTACAGCATTACTGTGGGGCAAGAAAAAACTATCACAACCAGGGAACAGAGGCAAGAAAAGCGATCACAACCAGGGAACAGAGGCAAGAAAAGCCGATCATAACCAGACAACAGAGGCAAGAAAAGCGTGCACAACCAGGGGGCAGAGGCAAGAAAAGCGAGCACAACCAGGGGGCATAGGCAAGAAAAGCGAGAACAACCAGGGGGCAGAGGCAAGAAAAGCGAGCACAACCAGGGAACAGAGGCAAGAAAAGCGAGCACAACCAGGGAACAGAGGCAAGAAAAGTTAGCACAACCAGGGGGCAGAGGCAAGAAAAAATGATCACAACCAGGGAACAGAGGCAAAAAAAGCGAGCACAACCAGGGGGCAGAGGAAAGAAAAGCAAGCACAACCAGGGGGTATAGGCAAGAAAAGCGAGAACAACCAGGGGGCAGAGGCAAGAAAAGCGAGCACAACCTGGGAACAGAGGCAAGAAAAGCGAGCACAACCAGGGAACAGAGGCAAGAAAAGTTAGCACAACCAGGGGGCAGAGGCAAGAAAAAATGATCACAACCAGGGAACAGAGGCAAAAAAGCGAGCACAACCAGGGGGCAGAGGAAAGAAAGGCAAGCACAACCAGGGGGTATAGGCAAGAAAAGCGAGCACAACCAGGGGGCGGAGGCAAGAAAAGCGAGCACAACCAGGGAACAGAGGCAAGAAAAGCAATCACAATCAGGGTACAGAGGCAAGAAAAGCGAGCACAACCAGGGAACAGAGGCAAGAAAAGCGAGCACAACCAGGGAACAGAGGCTAGAAAAGTTAGCACAACCAGGGGGCAGAGGCAAGAAAAAATTATCACAACCAGGGAACAGAGGCAAAAAAAGCGAGCACAACCAGGGGGCAGAGGAAAGAAAAGCAAGCACAACCAGGGGGTATAGGCAAGAAAAGCGAGAACAACCAGGGGGCAGAGGCAAGAAAAGCGAGCACAACCAGGGAACAGAGGCAAGAAAAGCGAGCACAACCAGGGAACAGAGGCAAGAAAAGTTAGCACAACCAGGGGGCAGAGGCAAGAAAAAA
The DNA here is from genome assembly GCF_964261635.1 of Lissotriton helveticus. Lineage (NCBI taxonomy): Eukaryota > Metazoa > Chordata > Amphibia > Caudata > Salamandridae > Lissotriton > Lissotriton helveticus. The sequence continues at coordinate 1,611,767,301 of NC_136057.1, forward strand.
TGATCACAACCAGGGAACAGAGGCAAAAAAAGCGAGCACAACCAGGGGGCAGAGGAAAGAAAGGCAAGCACAACCAGGGGGTATAGGCAAGAAAAGCGAGCACAACCAGGGGCAGAGGCAAGAAAAGCGATCACAACCAGGGAACAGAGGCAAGAAAAGCAATCACAATCAGGGTACAGAGGCAAGAAAAGCGAGTACAACCAGGGAACAGAGGCAAGAAAAGCGATCACAACCAGGGAACAGAGGCAAGAAAAGCGAGCACAACCAGGGAACAGAGGCAAGAAATGCGAGCACAATCAGGGGGCAGAGGCAAGAAAAGCGAGCACAATCAGGGGGCAGAGGCAAAAAAAACGATCACAATCACAATCCACCGCTACAGCATTACTGTGGGGCAAGAAAAAACTATCACAACCAGGGAACAGAGGCAAGAAAAGCGATCACAACCAGGGAACAGAGGCAAGAAAAGCCGATCATAACCAGACAACAGAGGCAAGAAAAGCGTGCACAACCAGGGGGCAGAGGCAAGAAAAGCGAGCACAACCAGGGGGCATAGGCAAGAAAAGCGAGAACAACCAGGGGGCAGAGGCAAGAAAAGCGAGCACAACCAGGGAACAGAGGCAAGAAAAGCGAGCACAACCAGGGAACAGAGGCAAGAAAAGTTAGCACAACCAGGGGGCAGAGGCAAGAAAAAATGATCACAACCAGGGAACAGAGGCAAAAAAAGCGAGCACAACCAGGGGCAGAGGAAAGAAAAGCAAGCACAACCAGGGGGTATAGGCAAGAAAAGCGAGAACAACCAGGGGGCAGAGGCAAGAAAAGCGAGCACAACCAGGGAACAGAGGCAAGAAAAGCGAGCACAACCAGGGAACAGAGGCAAGAAAAGTTAGCACAACCAGGGGGCAGAGGCAAGAAAAAATGATCACAACCAGGGAACAGAGGCAAAAAAGCGAGCACAACCAGGGGGCAGAGGAAAGAAAGGCAAGCACAACCAGGGGGTATAGGCAAGAAAAGCGAGCACAACCAGGGGGCAGAGGCAAGAAAAGCGAGCACAACCAGGGAACAGAGGCAAGAAAAGCAATCACAATCAGGGTACAGAGGCAAGAAAAGCGAGCAAAACCAGGGAACAGAGGCAAGAAAAGCGATCACAACCAGGGAACAGAGGCAAGAAAAGCGAGCACAACCAGGGAACAGAGGCAAGAAATGCGAGCACAATCAGGGGGCAGAGGCAAGAAAAGCGAGCACAATCAGGGGGAGAGGCAAAAAAAGCGATCACAACCAGGGAACAGAGGCAAGAAAAGCGAGCACAACCAGGGGGCAGAGGCAAGAAAAGCGAGCACAATCAGGGAACTGAGGCAAGAAAAGCGAGCACAACCAGGGAACAGAGGCAAGAAAAGCGATCACAACCAGGGAACAGAGGCAAGAAAAGCCGATCATAACCAGACAACAGAGGCAAGAAAAGCGTGCACAACCAGGGGGCAGAGGCAAGAAAAGCGAGCACAACCAGGGGGCAGAGGCAAGAAAAGCGAGCACAACCAGGGAACAGAGGCAAGAAAAGCGAGCACAACCAGGGAACAGAGGCTAGAAAAGTTAGCACAACCAGGGGGCAGAGGCAAGAAAAAATGATCACAACCAGGGAACAGAGGCAAAAAAAGCGAGCACAACCAGGGGGCAGAGGAAAGAAAAGCAAGCACAACCAGGGGGTATAGGCAAGAAAAGCGAGAACAACCAGGGGGCAGAGGCAAGAAAAGCGAGCACAACCAGGGAACAGAGGCAAGAAAAGCGAGCACAACCAGGGAACAGAGGCAAGAAAAGTTAGCACAACCAGGGAACAGAGGCAAGAAAAGCCGATCATAACCAGACAACAGAGGCAAGAAAAGCGTGCACAACCAGGGGGCAGAGGTAAGAAAAGCGAGCACAACCAGGGGGCAGAGGCAAGAAAAGCGAGCACAACCAGGGAACAGAGGCAAGAAAAGCGAGCACAACCAGGGAACAGATCGCTAGAAAAGTTAGCACAACCAGGGGGCAGAGGCAAGAAAAAATTATCACAACCAGGGAACAGAGGCAAAAAAAGCGAGCACAACCAGGGGGCAGAGGAAAGAAAAGCAAGCACAACCAGGGGGTATAGGCAAGAAAAGCGAGAACAACCAGGGGGCAGAGGCAAGAAAAGCAAGCACAACCAGGGAACAGAGGCAAGAAAAGCGAGCACAACCAGGGAACAGAGGCAAGAAAAGTTAGCACAACCAGGGGGCAGAGGCAAGAAAAAATGATCACAACCAGGGAACAGAGGCAAAAAAAGCGAGCACAACCAGGGGCCAGAGGAAAGAAAGGCAAGCACAACCAGGGGGTATAGGCAAGAAAAGCGAGCACAACCAGGGGGCAGAGGCAAGAAAAGCGAGCACAACCAGGGGGCAGAGGCAAGAAAAGCGAGCACAATCAGGGAACTGAGGCAAGAAAAGCGAGCACAACCAGGGAACAGAGGCAAGAAAAGCGATCACAACCAGGGAACAGAGGCAAGAAAAGCCGATCATAACCAGACAACAGAGGCAAGAAAAGCGTGCACAACCAGGGGGCAGAGGCAAGAAAAGCGAGCACAACCAGGGGGCAGAGGCAAGAAAAGCGAGCACAACCAGGGAACAGAGGCAAGAAAAGCGAGCACAACCAGGGAACAGAGGCTAGAAAAGTTAGCACAACCAGGGGGCAGAGGCAAGAAAAAATGATCACAACCAGGGAACAGAGGCAAAAAAAGCGAGCACAACCAGGGGGCAGAGGAAAGAAAAGCAAGCACAACCAGGGGGTATAGGCAAGAAAAGCGAGAACAACCAGGGGGCAGAGGCAAGAAAAGCGAGCACAACCAGGGAACAGAGGCAAGAAAAGCGAGCACAACCAGGGAACAGAGGCAAGAAAAGTTAGCACAACCAGGGAACAGAGGCAAGAAAAGCCGATCATAACCAGACAACAGAGGCAAGAAAAGCGTGCACAACCAGGGGGCAGAGGTAAGAAAAGCGAGCACAACCAGGGGGCAGAGGCAAGAAAAGCGAGCACAACCAGGGAACAGAGGCAAGAAAAGCGAGCACAACCAGGGAACAGATCGCTAGAAAAGTTAGCACAACCAGGGGGCAGAGGCAAGAAAAAATTATCACAACCAGGGAACAGAGGCAAAAAAAGCGAGCACAACCAGGGGGCAGAGGAAAGAAAAGCAAGCACAACCAGGGGGTATAGGCAAGAAAAGCGAGAACAACCAGGGGGCAGAGGCAAGAAAAGCAAGCACAACCAGGGAACAGAGGCAAGAAAAGCGAGCACAACCAGGGAACAGAGGCAAGAAAAGTTAGCACAACCAGGGGGCAGAGGCAAGAAAAAATGATCACAACCAGGGAACAGAGGCAAAAAAAGCGAGCACAACCAGGGGCCAGAGGAAAGAAAGGCAAGCACAACCAGGGGGTATAGGCAAGAAAAGCGAGCACAACCAGGGGCAGAGGCAAGAAAAGCGATCACAACCAGGGAACAGAGGCAAGCAAAGCAATCACAATCAGGGTACAGAGGCAAGAAAAGCGAGCACAACCAGGGAACAGAGGCAAGAAAAGCGATCACAACCAGGGAACAGAGGCAAGAAAAGCGAGCACAACCAGGGAACAGAGGCAAGAAATGCGAGCACAATCAGGGGGCAGAGGCAAGAAAAGCGAGCACAATCAGGGGGCAGAGGCAAAAAAAACGATCACAATCACAATCCACCGCTACAGCATTACTGTGGGGCAAGAAAAAACTATCACAACCAGGGAACAGAGGCAAGAAAAGCGATCACAACCAGGGAACAGAGGCAAGAAAAGCCGATCATAACCAGACAACAGAGGCAAGAAAAGCGTGCACAACCAGGGGGCAGAGGCAAGAAAAGCGAGCACAACCAGGGGGCATAGGCAAGAAAAGCGAGAACAACCAGGGGGCAGAGGCAAGAAAAGCGAGCACAACCAGGGAACAGAGGCAAGAAAAGCGAGCACAACCAGGGAACAGAGGCAAGAAAAGTTAGCACAACCAGGGGGCAGAGGCAAGAAAAAATGATCACAACCAGGGAACAGAGGCAAAAAAAGCGAGCACAACCAGGGGGCAGAGGAAAGAAAAGCAAGCACAACCAGGGGGTATAGGCAAGAAGAGCGAGAACAACCAGGGGGCAGAGGCAAGAAAAGCGAGCACAACCAGGGAACAGAGGCAAGAAAAGCGAGCACAACCAGGGAACAGAGGCAAGAAAAGTTAGCACAACCAGGGGGCAGAGGCAAGAAAAAATGATCACAACCAGGGAACAGAGGCAAAAAAGCGAGCACAACCAGGGGGCGGAGGCAAGAAAAGCGAGCACAACCAGGGAACAGAGGCAAGAAAAGCAATCACAATCAGGGTACAGAGGCAAGAAAAGCGAGCACAACCAGGGAACAGAGGCAAGAAAAGCGAGCACAACCAGGGAACAGAGGCTAGAAAAGTTAGCACAACCAGGGGGCAGAGGCAAGAAAAAATTATCACAACCAGGGAACAGAGGCAAAAAAAGCGAGCACAACCAGGGGGCAGAGGAAAGAAAAGCAAGCACAACCAGGGGGTATAGGCAAGAAAAGCGAGAACAACCAGGGGGCAGAGGCAAGAAAAGCGAGCACAACCAGGGAACAGAGGCAAGAAAAGCGAGCACAACCAGGGAACAGAGGCAAGAAAAGTTAGCACAACCAGGGGGCAGAGGCAAGAAAAAATGATCACAACCAGGGAACAGAGGCAAAAAAAGCGAGCACAACCAGGGGGCAGAGGAAAGAAAGGCAAGCACAACCAGGGGGTATAGGCAAGAAAAGCGAGCACAACCAGGGGCAGAGGCAAGAAAAGCGATCACAACCAGGGAACAGAGGCAAGAAAAGCAATCACAATCAGGGTACAGAGGCAAGAAAAGCGAGCACAACCAGGGAACAGAGGCAAGAAAAGCGATCACAACCAGGGAACAGAGGCAAGAAAAGCGAGCACAACCAGGGAACAGAGGCAAGAAATGCGAGCACAATCAGGGGGCAGAGGCAAGAAAAGCGAGCACAATCAGGGGGCAGAGGCAAAAAAAACGATCACAATCACAATCCACCGCTACAGCATTACTCTGGGGCAAGAAAAAACTATCACAACCAGGGAACAGAGGCAAGAAAAGCGATCACAACCAGGGAACAGAGGCAAGAAAAGCCGATCATAACCAGACAACAGAGGCAAGAAAAGCGTGCACAACCAGGGGGCAGAGGCAAGAAAAGCGAGCACAACCAGGGGGCATAGGCAAGAAAAGCGAGAACAACCAGGGGGCAGAGGCAAGAAAAGCGAGCACAACCAGGGAACAGAGGCAAGAAAAGCGAGCACAACCAGGGAACAGAGGCAAGAAAAGTTAGCACAACCAGGGGGCAGAGGCAAGAAAAAATGATCACAACCAGGGAACAGAGGCAAAAAAAGCGAACACAACCAGGGGGCAGAGGAAAGAAAAGCAAGCACAACCAGGGGGTATAGGCAAGAAAAGCGAGAACAACCAGGGGGCAGAGGCACGAAAAGCGAGCACAACCAGGGAACAGAGGCAAGAAAAGCGAGCACAACCAGGGAACAGAGGCAAGAAAAGTTAGCACAACCAGGGGGCAGAGGCAAGAAAAAATTATCACAACCAGGGAACAGAGGCAAAAAAGCGAGCACAACCAGGGGGCAGAGGAAAGAAAGGCAAGCACAACCAGGGGGTATAGGCAAGAAAAGCGAGCACAACCAGGGGGCGGAGGCAAGAAAAGCGAGCACAACCAGGGAACAGAGGCAAGAAAAGCAATCACAATCAGGGTACAGAGGCAAGAAAAGCGAGCACAACCAGGGAACAGAGGCAAGAAAAGCGAGCACAACCAGGGAACAGAGGCTAGAAAAGTTAGCACAACCAGGGGGCAGAGGCAAGAAAAAATTATCACAACCAGGGAACAGAGGCAAAAAAAGCGAGCACAACCAGGGGGCAGAGGAAAGAAAAGCAAGCACAACCAGGGGGTATAGGCAAGAAAAGCGAGAACAACCAGGGGGCAGAGGCAAGAAAAGCGAGTACAACCAGGGAACAGAGGCAAGAAAAGCGAGCACAACCAGGGAACAGAGGCAAGAAAAGTTAGCACAACCAGGGGGCAGAGGCAAGAAAAAATGATCACAACCAGGGAACAGAGGCAAAAAAAGCGAGCACAACCAGGGGGCAGAGGAAAGAAAGGCAAGCACAACCAGGGGGTATAGGCAAGAAAAGCGAGCACAACCAGGGGCAGAGGCAAGAAAAGCGATCACAACCAGGGAACAGAGGCAAGAAAAGCAATCACAATCAGGGTACAGAGGCAAGAAAAGCGAGCACAACCAGGGAACAGAGGCAAGAAAAGCGATCACAACCAGGGAACAGAGGCAAGAAAAGCGAGCACAACCAGGGAACAGAGGCAAGAAATGCGAGCACAATCAGGGGGCAGAGGCAAGAAAAGCGAGCACAATCAGGGGGCAGAGGCAAAAAAAACGATCACAATCACAATCCACCGCTACAGCATTACTGTGGGGCAAGAAAAAACTATCACAACCAGGGAACAGAGGCAAGAAAAGCGATCACAACCAGGGAACAGAGGCAAGAAAAGCCGATCATAACCAGACAACAGAGGCAAGAAAAGCGTGCACAACCAGGGGGCAGAGGCAAGAAAAGCGAGCACAACCAGGGGGCATAGGCAAGAAAAGCGAGAACAACCAGGGGGCAGAGGCAAGAAAAGCGAGCACAACCAGGGAACAGAGGCAAGAAAAGCGAGCACAACCAGGGAACAGAGGCAAGAAAAGTTAGCACAACCAGGGGGCAGAGGCAAGAAAAAATGATCACAACCAGGGAACAGAGGCAAAAAAAGCGAGCACAACCAGGGGGCAGAGGAAAGAAAAGCAAGCACAACCAGGGGGTATAGGCAAGAAAAGCGAGAACAACCAGGGGGCAGAGGCAAGAAAAGCGAGCACAACCAGGGAACAGAGGCAAGAAAAGCGAGCACAACCAGGGAACAGAGGCAAGAAAAGTTAGCACAACCAGGGGGCAGAGGCAAGAAAAAATGATCACAACCAGGGAACAGAGGCAAAAAAGCGAGCACAACCAGGGGGCAGAGGAAAGAAAGGCAAGCACAACCAGGGGGTATAGGCAAGAAAAGCGAGCACAACCAGGGGGCAGAGGCAAGAAAAGCGAGCACAACCAGGGAACAGAGGCAAGAAAAGCAATCACAATCAGGGTACAGAGGCAAGAAAAGCGAGCACAACCAGGGAACAGAGGCAAGAAAAGCGATCACAACCAGGGAACAGAGGCAAGAAAAGCGAGCACAACCAGGGAACAGAGGCAAGAAATGCGAGCACAATCAGGGGGCAGAGGCAAGAAAAGCGAGCACAATCAGGGGGAGAGGCAAAAAAAGCGAGCACAATCAGGGAACTGAGGCAAGAAAAGCGAGCACAACCAGGGAACAGAGGCAAGAAAAGCGAGCACAACCAGGGGCCAGTGGCAAGAAAAAACTATCACAACCAGGGAACAGAGGCAAGAAAAGCCGATCATAACCAGACAACAGAGGCAAGAAAAGCGTGCACAACCAGGGGGCAGAGGCAAGAAAAGCGAGCACAACCAGGGGGCATAGGCAAGAAAAGCGAGAACAACCAGGGGGCAGAGGCAAGAAAGAGCGAGCACAACCAGGGAACTGAGGCAAGAAAAGCGAGCACAACCAGGGAACAGAGGCAAGAAAAGTTAGCACAACCAGGGGGCAGAGGCAAGAAAAAATGATCACAACCAGGGAACAGAGGCAAAAAAAGCGAGCACAACCGGGGGGGCAGAGGAAAGAAAAGCAAGCACAACCAGGGGGTATAGGCAAGAAAAGCGAGCACAACCAGGGGGCAGAGGCAAGAAAAGCGAGCACAACCAGGGGGCAGAGGCAAGAAAAGCGAGCACAACCAGGGAACAGAGGCAAGAAAAGCAATCACAATCAGGGTACAGAGGCAAGAAAAGCGAGCACAACCAGGGAACAGAGGCAAGAAAAGCGAGCACAACCAGGGGGCAGAGGCAAGAAAAGCGATCACAACCAGGGAACAGAGGCAAGAAAAACGATCACAATCACAATCCACCGCTACAGCATTACTGTGGGGTAGTCAGTGAGGCCAATTCTCAAACCTGTTCTGCAAACCCGGACCCCTCTCCAGCAGCGTGCGACTGTCCTCCATTCGCTCACATCACCCTCCGGCGCCACTGCTCTTCACAGCTTCGCCAGCGTTCTTTCCCTTCCTTAGCCCAGGGCTAACGCTGCCCAATGCGGTCGCCGGCTGCCTCCCGTGTCTCCTCGTTTTTGCACTCAGGGTCACCCAAGCCGCCCAGATCACAACCAGGGAACAGAGGCAAAAAAGCGAGCACAACCAGGGGGCAGAGGAAAGAAAGGCAAGCACAACCAGGGGGTATAGGCAAGAAAAGCGAGAACAACCAGGGGGCAGAGGCACGAAAAGCGAGCACAACCAGGGAACAGAGGCAAGAAAAGCGAGCACAACCAGGGAACAGAGGCAAGAAAAGTTAGCACAACCAGGGGGCAGAGGCAAGAAAAAATTATCACAACCAGGGAACAGAGGCAAAAAAGCGAGCACAACCAGGGGGCAGAGGAAAGAAAGGCAAGCACAACCAGGGGGTATAGGCAAGAAAAGCGAGCACAACCAGGGGGCGGAGGCAAGAAAAGCGAGCACAACCAGGGAACAGAGGCAAGAAAAGCAATCACAATCAGGGTACAGAGGCAAGAAAAGCGAGCACAACCAGGGAACAGAGGCAAGAAAAGCGAGCACAACCAGGGAACAGAGGCTAGAAAAGTTAGCACAACCAGGGGGCAGAGGCAAGAAAAAATTATCACAACCAGGGAACAGAGGCAAAAAAAGCGAGCACAACCAGGGGGCAGAGGAAAGAAAAGCAAGCACAACCAGGGGGTATAGGCAAGAAAAGCGAGAACAACCAGGGGGCAGAGGCAAGAAAAGCGAGCACAACCAGGGAACAGAGGCAAGAAAAGCGAGCACAACCAGGGAACAGAGGCAAGAAAAGTTAGCACAACCAGGGGGCAGAGGCAAGAAAAAATGATCACAACCAGGGAACAGAGGCAAAAAAAGCGAGCACAACCAGGGGGCAGAGGAAAGAAAGGCAAGCACAACCAGGGGGTATAGGCAAGAAAAGCGAGCACAACCAGGGGCAGAGGCAAGAAAAGCGATCACAACCAGGGAACAGAGGCAAGAAAAGCAATCACAATCAGGGTACAGAGGCAAGAAAAGCGAGCACAACCAGGGAACAGAGGCAAGAAAAGCGATCACAACCAGGGAACAGAGGCAAGAAAAGCGAGCACAACCAGGGAACAGAGGCAAGAAATGCGAGCACAATCAGGGGGCAGAGGCAAGAAAAGCGAGCACAATCAGGGGGCAGAGGCAAAAAAAACGATCACAATCACAATCCACCGCTACAGCATTACTGTGGGGCAAGAAAAAACTATCACAACCAGGGAACAGAGGCAAGAAAAGCGATCACAACCAGGGAACAGAGGCAAGAAAAGCCGATCATAACCAGACAACAGAGGCAAGAAAAGCGTGCACAACCAGGGGGCAGAGGCAAGAAAAGCGAGCACAACCAGGGGGCATAGGCAAGAAAAGCGAGAACAACCAGGGGGCAGAGGCAAGAAAAGCGAGCACAACCAGGGAACAGAGGCAAGAAAAGCGAGCACAACCAGGGAACAGAGGCAAGAAAAGTTAGCACAACCAGGGGGCAGAGGCAAGAAAAAATGATCACAACCAGGGAACAGAGGCAAAAAAAGCGAGCACAACCAGGGGGCAGAGGAAAGAAAAGCAAGCACAACCAGGGGGTATAGGCAAGAAAAGCGAGAACAACCAGGGGGCAGAGGCAAGAAAAGCGAGCACAACCAGGGAACAGAGGCAAGAAAAGCGAGCACAACCAGGGAACAGAGGCAAGAAAAGTTAGCACAACCAGGGGGCAGAGGCAAGAAAAAATGATCACAACCAGGGAACAGAGGCAAAAAAGCGAGCACAACCAGGGGGCAGAGGAAAGAAAGGCAAGCACAACCAGGGGGTATAGGCAAGAAAAGCGAGCACAACCAGGGGCAGAGGCAAGAAAAGCGAGCACAACCAGGGAACAGAGGCAAGAAAAGCAATCACAATCAGGGTACAGAGGCAAGAAAAGCGAGCACAACCAGGGAACAGAGGCAAGAAAAGCGATCACAACCAGGGAACAGAGGCAAGAAAAGCGAGCACAACCAGGGAACAGAGGCAAGAAATGCGAGCACAATCAGGGGGCAGAGGCAAGAAAAGCGAGCACAATCAGGGGGAGAGGCAAAAAAAGCGAGCACAATCAGGGAACTGAGGCAAGAAAAGCGAGCACAACCAGGGAACAGAGGCAAGAAAAGCGAGCACAACCAGGGGCCAGTGGCAAGAAAAAACTATCACAACCAGGGAACAGAGGCAAGAAAAGCCGATCATAACCAGACAACAGAGGCAAGAAAAGCGTGCACAACCAGGGGGCAGAGGCAAGAAAAGCGAGCACAACCAGGGGGCATAGGCAAGAAAAGCGAGAACAACCAGGGGGCAGAGGCAAGAAAGAGCGAGCACAACCAGGGAACTGAGGCAAGAAAAGCGAGCACAACCAGGGAACAGAGGCAAGAAAAGTTAGCACAACCAGGGGGCAGAGGCAAGAAAAAATGATCACAACCAGGGAACAGAGGCAAAAAAAGCGAGCACAACCGGGGGGCAGAGGAAAGAAAAGCAAGCACAACCAGGGGGTATAGGCAAGAAAAGCGAGCACAACCAGGGGGCAGAGGCAAGAAAAGCGAGCACAACCAGGGGGCAGAGGCAAGAAAAGCGAGCACAACCAGGGAACAGAGGCAAGAAAAGCAATCACAATCAGGGTACAGAGGCAAGAAAAGCGAGCACAACCAGGGAACAGAGGCAAGAAAAGCGAGCACAACCAGGGGGCAGAGGCAAGAAAAGCGATCACAACCAGGGAACAGAGGCAAGAAAAACGATCACAATCACAATCCACCGCTACAGCATTACTGTGGGGTAGTCAGTGAGGCCAATTCTCAAACCTGTTCTGCAAACCCGGACCCCTCTCCAGCAGCGTGCGACTGTCCTCCATTCGCTCACATCACCCTCCGGCGCCACTGCTCTTCACAGCTTCGCCAGCGTTCTTTCCCTTCCTTAGCCCAGGGCTAACGCTGCCCAATGCGGTCGCCGGCTGCCTCCCGTGTCTCCTCGTTTTTGCACTCAGGGTCACCCAAGCCGCCCAGATCACAACCAGGGAACAGAGGCAAAAAAGCGAGCACAACCAGGGGGCAGAGGAAAGAAAGGCAAGCACAACCAGGGGGTATAGGCAAGAAAAGCGAGCACAACCAGGGGGCAGAGGCAAGAAAAGCGAGCACAACCAGGGAACAGAGGCAAGAAAAGCAATCACAATCAGGGTACAGAGGCAAGAAAAGCGAGCACAACCAGGGAACAGAGGCAAGAAAAGCGATCACAACCAGGGAACAGAGGCAAGAAAAGCGAGCACAACCAGGGAACAGAGGCAAGAAATGCGAGCACAATCAGGGGGCAGAGGCAAGAAAAGCGAGCACAATCAGGGGGCAGAGGCAAAAAAAACGATCACAATCACAATCCACCGCTACAGCATTACTGTGGGGCAAGAAAAAACTATCACAACCAGGGAACAGAGGCAAGAAAAGCGATCACAACCAGGGAACAGAGGCAAGAAAAGCCGATCATAACCAGACAACAGAGGCAAGAAAAGCGTGCACAACCAGGGGGCAGAGGCAAGAAAAGCGAGCACAACCAGGGGGCATAGGCAAGAAAAGCGAGAACAACCAGGGGGCAGAGGCAAGAAAAGCGAGCACAACCAGGGAACAGAGGCAAGAAAAGCGAGCACAACCAGGGAACAGAGGCAAGAAAAGTTAGCACAACCAGGGGGCAGAGGCAAGAAAAAATGATCACAACCAGGGAACAGAGGCAAAAAAAGCGAGCACAACCAGGGGGCAGAGGAAAGAAAAGCAAGCACAACCAGGGGGTATAGGCAAGAAAAGCGAGAACAACCAGGGGGCAGAGGCAAGAAAAGCGAGCACAACCAGGGAACAGAGGCAAGAAAAGCGAGCACAACCAGGGAACAGAGGCAAGAAAAGTTAGCACAACCAGGGGGCAGAGGCAAGAAAAAATGATCACAACCAGGGAACAGAGGCAAAAAAGCGAGCACAACCAGGGGGCAGAGGAAAGAAAGGCAAGCACAACCAGGGGGTATAGGCAAGAAAAGTTAGCACAACCAGGGGACAGAGGCAAGAAAAGCGAGCACAACCAGGGAACAGAGGCAAGAAAAGTTAGCACAACCAGGGGGCAGAGGCAAGAAAAAATGATCACAACCAGGGAACAGAGGCAAAAAAAGCGAGCACAACCAGGGGGCAGAGGAAAGAAAAGCAAGCACAACCAGGGGGTATAGGCAAGAAAAGCGAGAACAACCAGGGGGCAGAGGCAAGAAAAGCGAGCACAACCAGGGAACAGAGGCAAGAAATGCGAGCACAATCAGGGGGCAGAGGCAAGAAAAGCGAGCACAATCAGGGGGCAGAGGCAAAAAAAACGATCACAATCACAATCCACCGCTACAGCATTACTGTGGGGCAAGAAAAAACTATCACAACCAGGGAACAGAGGCAAGAAAAGCGATCACAACCAGGGAACAGAGGCAAGAAAAGCCGATCATAACCAGACAACAGAGGCAAGAAAAGCGTGCACAACCAGGGGGCAGAGGCAAGAAAAGCGAGCACAACCAGGGGGCATAGGCAAGAAAAGCGAGAACAACCAGGGGGCAGAGGCAAGAAAAGCGAGCACAACCAGGGAACAGAGGCAAGAAAAGCGAGCACAACCAGGGAACAGAGGCAAGAAAAGTTAGCACAACCAGGGGGCAGAGGCAAGAAAAAATGATCACAACCAGGGAACAGAGGCAAAAAAAGCGAGCACAACCAGGGGGCAGAGGAAAGAAAAGCAAGCACAACCAGGGGGTATAGGCAAGAAAAGCGAGAACAACCAGGGGGCAGAGGCAAGAAAAGCGAGCACAACCAGGGAACAGAGGCAAGAAAAGCGAGCACAACCAGGGAACAGAGGCAAGAAAAGTTAGCACAACCAGGGGGCAGAGGCAAGAAAAAATGATCACAACCAGGGAACAGAGGCAAAAAAGCGAGCACAACCAGGGGGCAGAGGAAAGAAAGGCAAGCACAACCAGGGGGTATAGGCAAGAAAAGAGAGCACAACCAGGGGGCAGAGGCAAGAAAAGCGAGCACAACCAGGGAACAGAGGCAAGAAAAGCAATCACAATCAGGGTACAGAGGCAAGAAAAGCGAGCACAACCAGGGAACCGAGGCAAGAAAAGCGATCACAACCAGGGAACAGAGGCAAGAAAAGCGAGCACAACCAGGGAACAGAGGCAAGAAATGCGAGCACAATCAGGGGGCAGAGGCAAGAAAAGCGAGCACAATCAGGGGGAGAGGCAAAAAAAGCGATCACAACCAGGGAACAGAGGCAAGAAAAGCGAGCACAACCAGGGGGCAGAGGCAAGAAAAGCGAGCACAATCAGGGAACTGAGGCAAGAAAAGCGAGCACAACCAGGGAACAGAGGCAAGAAAAGCGAGCACAACCAGGGGCCAGTGGCAAGAAAAAACTATCACAACCAGGGAACAGAGGCAAGAAAAGCCGATCATAACCAGACAACAGAGGCAAGAAAAGCGTGCACAACCAGGGGGCAGAGGCAAGAAAAGCGAGCACAACCAGGGGGCATAGGCAAGAAAAGCGAGAACAACCAGGGGGCAGAGGCAAGAAAGAGCGAGCACAACCAGGGAACTGAGGCAAGAAAAGCGAGCACAACCAGGGAACAGAGGCAAGAAAAGTTAGCACAACCAGGGGGCAGAGGCAAGAAAAAATGATCACAACCAGGGAACAGAGGCAAAAAAAGCGAGCACAACCGGGGGGCAGAGGAAAGAAAAGCAAGCACAACCAGGGGGTATAGGCAAGAAAAGCGAGCACAACCAGGGGGCAGAGGCAAGAAAAGCGAGCACAACCAGGGGGCAGAGGCAAGAAAAGCGAGCACAACCAGGGAACAGAGGCAAGAAAAGCAATCACAATCAGGGTACAGAGGCAAGAAAAGCGAGCACAACCAGGGAACAGAGGCAAGAAAAGCGAGCACAACCAGGGGGCAGAGGCAAGAAAAGCGATCACAACCAGGGAACAGAGGCAAGAAAAACGATCACAATCACAATCCACCGCTACAGCATTACTGTGGGGTAGTCAGTGAGGCCAATTCTCAAACCTGTTCTGCAAACCCGGACCCCTCTCCAGCAGCGTGCGACTGTCCTCCATTCGCTCACATCACCCTCCGGCGCCACTGCTCTTCACAGCTTCGCCAGCGTTCTTTCCCTTCCTTAGCCCAGGGCTAACGCTGCCCAATGCGGTCGCCGGCTGCCTCCCGTGTCTCCTCGTTTTTGCACTCAGGGTCACCCAAGCCGCCCAGATCACAACCAGGGAACAGAGGCAAAAAAGCGAGCACAACCAGGGGGCAGAGGAAAGAAAGGCAAGCACAACCAGGGGGTATAGGCAAGAAAAGCGAGCACAACCAGGGGGCAGAGGCAAGAAAAGCGAGCACAACCAGGGAACAGAGGCAAGAAAAGCAATCACAATCAGGGTACAGAGGCAAGAAAAGCGAGCACAACCAGGGAACAGAGGCAAGAAAAGCGATCACAACCAGGGAACAGAGGCAAGAAAAGCGAGCACAACCAGGGAACAGAGGCAAGAAATGCGAGCACAATCAGGGGGCAGAGGCAAGAAAAGCGAGCACAATCAGGGGGCAGAGGCAAAAAAAACGATCACAATCACAATCCACCGCTACAGCATTACTGTGGGGCAAGAAAAAACTATCACAACCAGGGAACAGAGGCAAGAAAAGCGATCACAACCAGGGAACAGAGGCAAGAAAAGCCGATCATAACCAGACAACAGAGGCAAGAAAAGCGTGCACAACCAGGGGGCAGAGGCAAGAAAAGCGAGCACAACCAGGGGGCATAGGCAAGAAAAGCGAGAACAACCAGGGGGCAGAGGCAAGAAAAGCGAGCACAACCAGGGAACAGAGGCAAGAAAAGCGAGCACAACCAGGGAACAGAGGCAAGAAAAGTTAGCACAACCAGGGGGCAGAGGCAAGAAAAAATGATCACAACCAGGGAACAGAGGCAAAAAAAGCGAGCACAACCAGGGGGCAGAGGAAAGAAAAGCAAGCACAACCAGGGGGTATAGGCAAGAAAAGCGAGAACAACCAGGGGGCAGAGGCAAGAAAAGCGAGCACAACCAGGGAACAGAGGCAAGAAAAGCGAGCACAACCAGGGAACAGAGGCAAGAAAAGTTAGCACAACCAGGGGGCAGAGGCAAGAAAAAATGATCACAACCAGGGAACAGAGGCAAAAAAGCGAGCACAACCAGGGGGCAGAGGAAAGAAAGGCAAGCACAACCAGGGGGTATAGGCAAGAAAAGCGAGCACAACCAGGGGGCAGAGGCAAGAAAAGCGAGCACAACCAGGGAACAGAGGCAAGAAAAGCAATCACAATCAGGGTACAGAGGCAAGAAAAGCGAGCACAACCAGGGAACAGAGGCAAGAAAAGCGATCACAACCAGGGAACAGAGGCAAGAAAAGCGAGCACAACCAGGGAACAGAGGCAAGAAATGCGAGCACAATCAGGGGGCAGAGGCAAGAAAAGCGAGCACAATCAGGGGGAGAGGCAAAAAAAGCGAGCACAATCAGGGAACTGAGGCAAGAAAAGCGAGCACAACCAGGGAACAGAGGCAAGAAAAGCGAGCACAACCAGGGGCCAGTGGCAAGAAAAAACTATCACAACCAGGGAACAGAGGCAAGAAAAGCCGATCATAACCAGACAACAGAGGCAAGAAAAGCGTGCACAACCAGGGGGCAGAGGCAAGAAAAGCGAGCACAACCAGGGGGCATAGGCAAGAAAAGCGAGAACAACCAGGGGGCAGAGGCAAGAAAGAGCGAGCACAACCAGGGAACTGAGGCAAGAAAAGCGAGCACAACCAGGGAACAGAGGCAAGAAAAGTTAGCACAACCAGGGGGCAGAGGCAAGAAAAAATGATCACAACCAGGGAACAGAGGCAAAAAAAGCGAGCACAACCGGGGGGCAGAGGAAAGAAAAGCAAGCACAACCAGGGGGTATAGGCAAGAAAAGCGAGCACAACCAGGGGGCAGAGGCAAGAAAAGCGAGCACAACCAGGGGGCAGAGGCAAGAAAAGCGAGCACAACCAGGGAACAGAGGCAAGAAAAGCAATCACAATCAGGGTACAGAGGCAAGAAAAGCGAGCACAACCAGGGAACAGAGGCAAGAAAAGCGAGCACAACCAGGGGGCAGAGGCAAGAAAAGCGATCACAACCAGGGAACAGAGGCAAGAAAAACGATCACAATCACAATCCACCGCTACAGCATTACTGTGGGGTAGTCAGTGAGGCCAATTCTCAAACCTGTTCTGCAAACCCGGACCCCTCTCCAGCAGCGTGCGACTGTCCTCCATTCGCTCACATCACCCTCCGGCGCCACTGCTCTTCACAGCTTCGCCAGCGTTCTTTCCCTTCCTTAGCCCAGGGCTAACGCTGCCCAATGCGGTCGCCGGCTGCCTCCCGTGTCTCCTCGTTTTTGCACTCAGGGTCACCCAAGCCGCCCAGATCACAACCAGGGAACAGAGGCAAAAAAGCGAGCACAACCAGGGGGCAGAGGAAAGAAAGGCAAGCACAACCAGGGGGTATAGGCAAGAAAAGCGAGCACAACCAGGGGGCAGAGGCAAGAAAAGCGAGCACAACCAGGGAACAGAGGCAAGAAAAGCAATCACAATCAGGGTACAGAGGCAAGAAAAGCGAGCACAACCAGGGAACAGAGGCAAGAAAAGCGATCACAACCAGGGAACAGAGGCAAGAAAAGCGAGCACAACCAGGGAACAGAGGCAAGAAATGCGAGCACAATCAGGGGGCAGAGGCAAGAAAAGCGAGCACAATCAGGGGGCAGAGGCAAAAAAAACGATCACAATCACAATCCACCGCTACAGCATTACTGTGGGGCAAGAAAAAACTATCACAACCAGGGAACAGAGGCAAGAAAAGCGATCACAACCAGGGAACAGAGGCAAGAAAAGCCGATCATAACCAGACAACAGAGGCAAGAAAAGCGTGCACAACCAGGGGGCAGAGGCAAGAAAAGCGAGCACAACCAGGGGGCATAGGCAAGAAAAGCGAGAACAACCAGGGGGCAGAGGCAAGAAAAGCGAGCACAACCAGGGAACAGAGGCAAGAAAAGCGAGCACAACCAGGGAACAGAGGCAAGAAAAGTTAGCACAACCAGGGGGCAGAGGCAAGAAAAAATGATCACAACCAGGGAACAGAGGCAAAAAAAGCGAGCACAACCAGGGGGCAGAGGAAAGAAAAGCAAGCACAACCAGGGGGTATAGGCAAGAAAAGCGAGAACAACCAGGGGGCAGAGGCAAGAAAAGCGAGCACAACCAGGGAACAGAGGCAAGAAAAGCGAGCACAACCAGGGAACAGAGGCAAGAAAAGTTAGCACAACCAGGGGGCAGAGGCAAGAAAAAATGATCACAACCAGGGAACAGAGGCAAAAAAGCGAGCACAACCAGGGGGCAGAGGAAAGAAAGGCAAGCACAACCAGGGGGTATAGGCAAGAAAAGCGAGCACAACCAGGGGGCAGAGGCAAGAAAAGCGAGCACAACCAGGGAACAGAGGCAAGAAAAGCAATCACAATCAGGGTACAGAGGCAAGAAAAGCGAGCACAACCAGGGAACAGAGGCAAGAAAAGCGATCACAACCAGGGAACAGAGGCAAGAAAAGCGAGCACAACCAGGGAACAGAGGCAAGAAATGCGAGCACAATCAGGGGGCAGAGGCAAGAAAAGCGAGCACAATCAGGGGGAGAGGCAAAAAAAGCGATCACAACCAGGGAACAGAGGCAAGAAAAGCGAGCACAACCAGGGGGCAGAGGCAAGAAAAGCGAGCACAATCAGGGAACTGAGGCAAGAAAAGCGAGCACAACCAGGGAACAGAGGCAAGAAAAGCGAGCACAACCAGGGGCCAGTGGCAAGAAAAAACTATCACAACCAGGGAACAGAGGCAAGAAAAGCCGATCATAACCAGACAACAGAGGCAAGAAAAGCGTGCACAACCAGGGGGCAGAGGCAAGAAAAGCGAGCACAACCAGGGGGCATAGGCAAGAAAAGCGAGAACAACCAGGGGGCAGAGGCAAGAAAGAGCGAGCACAACCAGGGAACTGAGGCAAGAAAAGCGAGCACAACCAGGGAACAGAGGCAAGAAAAGTTAGCACAACCAGGGGGCAGAGGCAAGAAAAAATGATCACAACCAGGGAACAGAGGCAAAAAAAGCGAGCACAACCGGGGGGCAGAGGAAAGAAAAGCAAGCACAACCAGGGGGTATAGGCAAGAAAAGCGAGCACAACCAGGGGGCAGAGGCAAGAAAAGCGAGCACAACCAGGGGGCAGAGGCAAGAAAAGCGAGCACAACCAGGGAACAGAGGCAAGAAAAGCAATCACAATCAGGGTACAGAGGCAAGAAAAGCGAGCACAACCAGGGAACAGAGGCAAGAAAAGCGAGCACAACCAGGGGGCAGAGGCAAGAAAAGCGATCACAACCAGGGAACAGAGGCAAGAAAAACGATCACAATCACAATCCACCGCTACAGCATTACTGTGGGGTAGTCAGTGAGGCCAATTCTCAAACCTGTTCTGCAAACCCGGACCCCTCTCCAGCAGCGTGCGACTGTCCTCCATTCGCTCACATCACCCTCCGGCGCCACTGCTCTTCACAGCTTCGCCAGCGTTCTTTCCCTTCCTTAGCCCAGGGCTAACGCTGCCCAATGCGGTCGCCGGCTGCCTCCCGTGTCTCCTCGTTTTTGCACTCAGGGTCACCCAAGCCGCCCAGATCACAACCAGGGAACAGAGGCAAAAAAGCGAGCACAACCAGGGGGCAGAGGAAAGAAAGGCAAGCACAACCAGGGGGTATAGGCAAGAAAAGCGAGCACAACCAGGGGGCAGAGGCAAGAAAAGCGAGCACAACCAGGGAACAGAGGCAAGAAAAGCAATCACAATCAGGGTACAGAGGCAAGAAAAGCGAGCACAACCAGGGAACAGAGGCAAGAAAAGCGATCACAACCAGGGAACAGAGGCAAGAAAAGCGAGCACAACCAGGGAACAGAGGCAAGAAATGCGAGCACAATCAGGGGGCAGAGGCAAGAAAAGCGAGCACAATCAGGGGGCAGAGGCAAAAAAAACGATCACAATCACAATCCACCGCTACAGCATTACTGTGGGGCAAGAAAAAACTATCACAACCAGGGAACAGAGGCAAGAAAAGCGATCACAACCAGGGAACAGAGGCAAGAAAAGCCGATCATAACCAGACAACAGAGGCAAGAAAAGCGTGCACAACCAGGGGGCAGAGGCAAGAAAAGCGAGCACAACCAGGGGGCATAGGCAAGAAAAGCGAGAACAACCAGGGGGCAGAGGCAAGAAAAGCGAGCACAACCAGGGAACAGAGGCAAGAAAAGCGAGCACAACCAGGGAACAGAGGCAAGAAAAGTTAGCACAACCAGGGGGCAGAGGCAAGAAAAAATGATCACAACCAGGGAACAGAGGCAAAAAAAGCGAGCACAACCAGGGGGCAGAGGAAAGAAAAGCAAGCACAACCAGGGGGTATAGGCAAGAAAAGCGAGAACAACCAGGGGGCAGAGGCAAGAAAAGCGAGCACAACCAGGGAACAGAGGCAAGAAAAGCGAGCACAACCAGGGAACAGAGGCAAGAAAAGTTAGCACAACCAGGGGGCAGAGGCAAGAAAAAATGATCACAACCAGGGAACAGAGGCAAAAAAGCGAGCACAACCAGGGGGCAGAGGAAAGAAAGGCAAGCACAACCAGGGGGTATAGGCAAGAAAAGCGAGCACAACCAGGGGGCAGAGGCAAGAAAAGCGAGCACAACCAGGGAACAGAGGCAAGAAAAGCAATCACAATCAGGGTACAGAGGCAAGAAAAGCGAGCACAACCAGGGAACAGAGGCAAGAAAAGCGATCACAACCAGGGAACAGAGGCAAGAAAAGCGAGCACAACCAGGGAACAGAGGCAAGAAATGCGAGCACAATCAGGGGGCAGAGGCAAGAAAAGCGAGCACAATCAGGGGGAGAGGCAAAAAAAGCGATCACAACCAGGGAACAGAGGCAAGAAAAGCGAGCACAACCAGGGGGAAGAGGCAAGAAAAGCGAGCACAATCAGGGAACTGAGGCAAGAAAAGCGAGCACAACCAGGGAACAGAGGCAAGAAAAGCGAGCACAACCAGGGGCCAGTGGCAAGAAAAAACTATCACAACCAGGGAACAGAGGCAAGAAAAGCCGATCATAACCAGACAACAGAGGCAAGAAAAGCGTGCACAACCAGGGGGCAGAGGCAAGAAAAGCGAGCACAACCAGGGGGCATAGGCAAGAAAAGCGAGAACAACCAGGGGGCAGAGGCAAGAAAGAGCGAGCACAACCAGGGAACTGAGGCAAGAAAAGCGAGCACAACCAGGGAACAGAGGCAAGAAAAGTTAGCACAACCAGGGGGCAGAGGCAAGAAAAAATGATCACAACCAGGGAACAGAGGCAAAAAAAGCGAGCACAACCGGGGGGCAGAGGAAAGAAAAGCAAGCACAACCAGGGGGTATAGGCAAGAAAAGCGAGCACAACCAGGGGGCAGAGGCAAGAAAAGCGAGCACAACCAGGGGGCAGAGGCAAGAAAAGCGAGCACAACCAGGGAACAGAGGCAAGAAAAGCAATCACAATCAGGGTACAGAGGCAAGAAAAGCGAGCACAACCAGGGAACAGAGGCAAGAAAAGCGAGCACAACCAGGGGGCAGAGGCAAGAAAAGCGATCACAACCAGGGAACAGAGGCAAGAAAAACGATCACAATCACAATCCACCGCTACAGCATTACTGTGGGGTAGTCAGTGAGGCCAATTCTCAAACCTGTTCTGCAAACCCGGACCCCTCTCCAGCAGCGTGCGACTGTCCTCCATTCGCTCACATCACCCTCCGGCGCCACTGCTCTTCACAGCTTCGCCAGCGTTCTTTCCCTTCCTTAGCCCAGGGCTAACGCTGCCCAATGCGGTCGCCGGCTGCCTCCCGTGTCTCCTCGTTTTTGCACTCAGGGTCACCCAAGCCGCCCAGATCACAACCAGGGAACAGAGGCAAAAAAGCGAGCACAACCAGGGGGCAGAGGAAAGAAAGGCAAGCACAACCAGGGGGTATAGGCAAGAAAAGCGAGCACAACCAGGGGGCAGAGGCAAGAAAAGCGAGCACAACCAGGGAACGGAGGCAAGAAAAGCAATCACAATCAGGGTACAGAGGCAAGAAAAGCGAGCACAACCAGGGAACAGAGGCAAGAAAAGCGATCACAACCAGGGAACAGAGGCAAGAAAAGCGAGCACAACCAGGGAACAGAGGCAAGAAATGCGAGCACAATCAGGGGGCAGAGGCAAGAAAAGCGAGCACAATCAGGGGGCAGAGGCAAAAAAAACGATCACAATCACAATCCACCGCTACAGCATTACTGTGGGGCAAGAAAAAACTATCACAACCAGGGAACAGAGGCAAGAAAAGCGATCACAACCAGGGAACAGAGGCAAGAAAAGCCGATCATAACCAGACAACAGAGGCAAGAAAAGCGTGCACAACCAGGGGGCAGAGGCAAGAAAAGCGAGCACAACCAGGGGGCATAGGCAAGAAAAGCGAGAACAACCAGGGGGCAGAGGCAAGAAAAGCGAGCACAACCAGGGAACAGAGGCAAGAAAAGCGAGCACAACCAGGGAACAGAGGCAAGAAAAGTTAGCACAACCAGGGGGCAGAGGCAAGAAAAAATGATCACAACCAGGGAACAGAGGCAAAAAAAGCGAGCACAACCAGGGGGCAGAGGAAAGAAAAGCAAGCACAACCAGGGGGTATAGGCAAGAAAAGCGAGAACAACCAGGGGGCAGAGGCAAGAAAAGCGAGCACAACCAGGGAACAGAGGCAAGAAAAGCGAGCACAACCAGGGAACAGAGGCAAGAAAAGTTAGCACAACCAGGGGGCAGAGGCAAGAAAAAATGATCACAACCAGGGAACAGAGGCAAAAAAGCGAGCACAACCAGGGGGCAGAGGAAAGAAAGGCAAGCACAACCAGGGGGTATAGGCAAGAAAAGCGAGCACAACCAGGGGGCGGAGGCAAGAAAAGCGAGCACAACCAGGGAACAGAGGCAAGAAAAGCAATCACAATCAGGGTACAGAGGCAAGAAAAGCGAGCACAACCAGGGAACAGAGGCAAGAAAAGCGAGCACAACCAGGGAACAGAGGCTAGAAAAGTTAGCACAACCAGGGGGCAGAGGCAAGAAAAAATTATCACAACCAGGGAACAGAGGCAAAAAAAGCGAGCACAACCAGGGGGCAGAGGAAAGAAAAGCAAGCACAACCAGGGGGTATAGGCAAGAAAAGCGAGAACAACCAGGGGGCAGAGGCAAGAAAAGCGAGCACAACCAGGGAACAGAGGCAAGAAAAGCGAGCACAACCAGGGAACAGAGGCAAGAAAAGTTAGCACAACCAGGGGGCAGAGGCAAGAAAAAATGATCACAACCAGGGAACAGAGGCAAAAAAAGCGAGCACAACCAGGGGGCAGAGGAAAGAAAGGCAAGCACAACCAGGGGTTATAGGCAAGAAAAGCGAGCACAACCAGGGGCAGAGGCAAGAAAAGCGATCACAACCAGGGAACAGAGGCAAGAAAAGCAATCACAATCAGGGTACAGAGGCAAGAAAAGCGAGCACAACCAGGGAACAGAGGCAAGAAAAGCGATCACAACCAGGGAACAGAGGCAAGAAAAGCGAGCACAACCAGGGAACACAGGCAAGAAATGCGAGCACAATCAGGGGGCAGAGGCAAGAAAAGCGAGCACAATCAGGGGGCAGAGGCAAAAAAAACGATCACAATCACAATCCACCGCTACAGCATTACTGTGGGGCAAGAAAAAACTATCACAACCAGGGAACAGAGGCAAGAAAAGCGATCACAACCAGGGAACAGAGGCAAGAAAAGCCGATCATAACCAGACAACAGAGGCAAGAAAAGCGTGCACAACCAGGGGGCAGAGGCAAGAAAAGCGAGCACAACCAGGGGGCATAGGCAAGAAAAGCGAGAACAACCAGGGGGCAGAGGCAAGAAAAGCGAGCACAACCAGGGAACAGAGGCAAGAAAAGCGAGCACAACCAGGGAACAGAGGCAAGAAAAGTTAGCACAACCAGGGGGCAGAGGCAAGAAAAAATGATCACAACCAGGGAACAGAGGCAAAAAAAGCGAGCACAACCAGGGGGCAGAGGAAAGAAAAGCAAGCACAACCAGGGGGTATAGGCAAGAAAAGCGAGAACAACCAGGGGGCAGAGGCAAGAAAAGCGAGCACAACCAGGGAACAGAGGCAAGAAAAGCGAGCACAACCAGGGAACAGAGGCAAGAAAAGTTAGCACAACCAGGGGGCAGAGGCAAGAAAAAATGATCACAACCAGGGAACAGAGGCAAAAAAGCGAGCACAACCAGGGGGCAGAGGAAAGAAAGGCAAGCACAACCAGGGGGTATAGGCAAGAAAAGCGAGCACAACCAGGGGGCAGAGGCAAGAAAAGCGAGCACAACCAGGGAACAGAGGCAAGAAAAGCAATCACAATCAGGGTACAGAGGCAAGAAAAGCGAGCACAACCAGGGAACAGAGGCAAGAAAAGCGATCACAACCAGGGAACAGAGGCAAGAAAAGCGAGCACAACCAGGGAACAGAGGCAAGAAATGCGAGCACAATCAGGGGGCAGAGGCAAGAAAAGCGAGCACAATCAGGGGGAGAGGCAAAAAAAGCGATCACAACCAGGGAACAGAGGCAAGAAAAGCGAGCACAACCAGGGGGCAGAGGCAAGAAAAGCGAGCACAATCAGGGAACTGAGGCAAGAAAAGCGAGCACAACCAGGGAACAGAGGCAAGAAAAGCGAGCACAACCAGGGGCCAGTGGCAAGAAAAAACTATCACAACCAGGGAACAGAGGCAAGAAAAGCCGATCATAACCAGACAACAGAGGCAAGAAAAGCGTGCACAACCAGGGGGCAGAGGCAAGAAAAGCGAGCACAACCAGGGGGCATAGGCAAGAAAAGCGAGAACAACCAGGGGGCAGAGGCAAGAAAGAGCGAGCACAACCAGGGAACTGAGGCAAGAAAAGCGAGCACAACCAGGGAACAGAGGCAAGAAAAGTTAGCACAACCAGGGGGCAGAGGCAAGAAAAAATGATCACAACCAGGGAACAGAGGCAAAAAAAGCGAGCACAACCGGGGGGCAGAGGAAAGAAAAGCAAGCACAACCAGGGGGTATAGGCAAGAAAAGCGAGCACAACCAGGGGGCAGAGGCAAGAAAAGCGAGCACAACCAGGGGGCAGAGGCAAGAAAAGCGAGCACAACCAGGGAACAGAGGCAAGAAAAGCAATCACAATCAGGGTACAGAGGCAAGAAAAGCGAGCACAACCAGGGAACAGAGGCAAGAAAAGCGAGCACAACCAGGGGGCAGAGGCAAGAAAAGCGATCACAACCAGGGAACAGAGGCAAGAAAAACGATCACAATCACAATCCACCGCTACAGCATTACTGTTGGGTAGTCAGTGAGGCCAATTCTCAAACCTGTTCTGCAAACCCGGACCCCTCTCCAGCAGCGTGCGACTGTCCTCCATTCGCTCACATCACCCTCCGGCGCCACTGCTCTTCACAGCTTCGCCAGCGTTCTTTCCCTTCCTTAGCCCAGGGCTAACGCTGCCCAATGCGGTCGCCGGCTGCCTCCCGTGTCTCCTCGTTTTTGCACTCAGGGTCACCCAAGCCGCCCAGTCTCTTGGGGGGCCGCAGGCACCAGCGCTCACCACGGCTCTTCCTCTGTGTGCCTCCTCATAGCTCGCCAGGTTCTTTTTTTTTTTTTTTTATTGAAAGAAGAAAAAACAAAGTACAAGGCAAAAAGGAAACAGTATACATGGACATGTGTTCACATAGGAGGACATCTAGGCACGATATTATACAACAGATCAATAGTACATATTGTGGGGAGGGGGCCAGTGGGGAAACAAAGTAAGGATAACAAAAGCACACAAGACATGGAATGCCGGATCAGGGGGACAGAGGAACTTCGGGGTTGTCCACGAACGGAGGCGCACATAGATTTCCACGGTACGCATTCCATTGGCTCCAGATACTAGTCCATTCTCTAGGTTTGCCCCGCGCCACATACACAGTCTTCTCTCTGAACATACACCAGTCCATATTCTCCTTCCACACCGATACCATGGGCGGGCGCTGGGAACCCCACAACTGCGCTACATCTCTTTTGGCAATCATATTCCCCAGGGTTGCCCACTGCGTCTGGGCCACACTATAATCATTTGGCTCCCACACATTCAACAGGCACCACCTGGCCTCAGGCTGCAGCACCACCCCGTGACTCTACCCATCACTGCATGCACATTATTCCAGAACTGCACCACCTCCGGACACTCCCAAAGTATATGGAGGAAAGTACCAAGCATCCCACAACCACGCTTACATAACCCGTCCGAGGAATAACCCATGCGAAGCAAGTGCGGACCAGTGATATACACACGATATAAGATTTTGAGCTGAGCGAAACGGAGACGGGCAGGAATCGCGACTTCCTTAGGCAAGGATAATGCAGCTTGCCAATCCTCGTCGTCCAGCTCCAAATCATCGCCGGTCCAGACCTCCCTAAGGCGCACTAACAGATCCACTCGGGTGTTGATCAACTTCTTATGTATCAGGGAAATGGTACTGTCGGGGACGTGGCCGTCAAGGAGCCTATCTTCAAGGGGGGAGGACTCGGGGACGACAGTACCTGCAGGGAGAACCGAACTCAATGCATGGTGAATCTGTGTGTATCGGAAGAATTCCCTGTCACTCAATTCATATTCTGTCTGTAGTGCCGCAAAGGTCTTGATTTTGCCCTTGACCCAAAGATCGCCCACGCAGCTAATACCAATCATATCCCATTTTTCAAACCCTTTCGTTTTACAGAGACATCCCAACCTTTCAGAAGCATACTAGGGGGTCGCATGAGTCAATCGATCTTCCCAACCCACAGACGCATTCGCAGCATGCCACACTCGTACAGCAATCTTGGTAGATCCAGATAAATCCTTGCCCGCCGCCTTGGAGTAGAGCGCCCTCCTGTAGTCCCCGCCCGGTAGCAAATACTTATCCATCTCGAACGCCGGGTTAGGAGCGGGTGCATATGTTGCATGATTGATCGCACTCAGTTGCGAGGCCCAATAGTAACGCCGAATATCCGGCAACGCTATACCCCCATCATACCAGGTAAGAGTGAGTTTAGCGAGGGAAATACGTGAACGTCCATCCCAAATTAACCATCTCTGTAGGCTCTCAACCTCCCGAAAGTAACTCGCCGGAATAATATCGAACGTATTCTGAAGCGCGTACAAAAACCTTGGTAGGGCCATCATTTTAAAAAGGGCTGCAGCATTACAAGAGTCGACACACCCCTCAAGTGCACTACCTCCCGCCTCCCCATATGCCCCACCAAAACGCCCCTTGCAGCGGTACTTGCCTTGAGCCACGGCCTGTGTCTCGGACCGCAGCATAGGGACCCGGGGCGTCTCCTCCTTCCGTCGGCCCACCGGGTTTGGAAATGATGTACACAACACTCTCCTGGTTCCTGCGTCCCTCGGCCTCGTCCGCTGGTTCTCCTCCTTCCGCTCATCGGTGCTCCGGCTTCTCCTACGCTGTTCCTTGTCCGTGGGTCACTCCTCCTTCCGCTCCTTGGCTCTCCGGTCTCTCCTACGCTGTTCCTCGTCCGCTGGTCACTCCTCCTTCCACTCCTCGGCTCTCGGCTCTCTTTTCGATTCGATTCTCCTATCCGTCCTCCAGGTGCTCGGCTCTCCTGCCTCCAACGCTGCACCCCGGGTCCCTATGCTGCGGTCCGAGACACAGGCCGTGGCTCAAGGCAAGTACCGCTGCAAGGGGCATTTTGGTGGGGCATATGGGGAGGCGGGAGGTAGAGCACTTGAGGGGTGTGTCGACTCTTGTAATGCTGGGCCTTAAGATATCCAGTCTAGGATAGAACACTGTATGTTCTTTCATTCAGTAAGAATTTCGAACTTGTTTTCAAATGTCCGCTTTTCATGTTTCGTTTTTTAATTTGTCTGTTCGTTTAAAATTACGATGGTACCAAGTGTCAGGAGGAAGAGCAGGAGGACGCCCATAGGGCAGAATGGATGTGGACTTCCGCTTTGCCACAACTGCAGAACCCGGAAATGACCAGCGCTCTAGTCTCTGATCGACTGGAGGGGGCGGAGTCCCGCATACAAGCGGTAGTGAGGAGGATAAGAGGAGAGAAGGAGGAATGGACGGGGTGCAGCGTTGGAGGCAGGAGAGCCGAGCACCTGGAGGACGGATAGGAGAATCGAATCGAAAAGAGAGCCGAGATCCGAGGAGTGGAAGGAGGAGTGACCAGCGGACGAGGAACAGCGGAGGAGAGACCGGAGAGCCGAGGAGCGGAAGGAGGAGTGACCCGCGGACAAGGAACAGCGTTCTATCCTAGACTGGATATCTTAAGACCCAGCATTACAAGAGTCGAACACCACCATGTTTCTCCAAGGTCAAGCAGAAATGGATCGGAGAAACGCCCCGTCATTTTCAGACTGGGGGGCATGTTTTTCTTTCTCTCCTCTTCCATTTGCTGGAATGTAAACAACGGGCGTGTTTTGACTTGTTGTTGTTTACATTCCAGCCAATGGGAAGAGGAGAGAAAGAAGCGAAAAAAACACGCCCCTCAATCCGAAACGGACGGGGCTTAAATTGACAGACAAACCTCTTCTCCAATGGCAGGCCGTCGTTTAGGAAGCCAGTCAATGGAGAAGAGCTGGCGGGTTTAAGCTCCATTCTAGAAAACATAAAATCTCGGCTAGCGTAGGCTGGCCGAGACCTAAAAAGGAAGGACCAATTGACATAAAAACCTTCTCAGCAGCCAAAGCAATAGCCGCCATGGATTCAGACATATCCGCTGATTTGGAGATAATGTCGAAAAACAAGCGAGTACCACCAGAAAGATATCTACCTTTGACAAAACCAGATTTTTCCTTCCCTAAAAGGTTGGAAAGAAGCGGTTCTAACCCAAAGAACAGTATGTTTTTGTAGAATTGTGTGTCTTTCTCTTTGTTTGGGATAAGGCATATGAGAGCATCCAAAAAGGAACCCAATAAAGTGGACGGGTTAGTAAAAGAATGAATTAGAGTGTACAGTTTGGGGAGGAGTAATTTGGAAAAGTGTATGTAAAACTCAGCAGTAAAGCCATCTGGTCCTGGGACTTTGTCTTCTTTGAGGGAGAGTATTGCAAGGTGAAATTTTGCTTGTGTAATATCTGTCTCTAAAAATGAGAAATCTATTTGGGAGGAGTCCTTTTTCTGAACAGAGGAAAGGTACTTTAAAATGTCATGGTCGGAGGGGAGATACTTCGGTGTGTATATGTCAGTGTAAAATTTCTAAAATTGAGCTACGATATCTGAATCTCTATGGTGAGCTGAACCATAATCATCAATAATAGATTCTATTAGTAATTTGTTCTGCTTAATTTAAAAATAATTTGCTAGAAACTTTCCAGGTTTGTTTTGGCCCCCATAGTACTTATCACTAGATTTAAGGAGAGATTAAACTGCGTTTTCAGTAGAGACCTTGTTAAACTGAAGCTTGGCTTTAATGAGCTGATTTAGAGATTGTTGTGAATGAGAGGAGTAAGCAGAATATTAAAGCCATTTAATTTCCTCTAGAATTTGTTTGACTTTGATTGAGAAAACGATCTTTTTTTAGAAACAAAATTGATTATGAAAGCTCGGGCTGAAACCTTGAATGCATCCCAAACAACATAATAAAGGAGTATCTTGTCTGGTTGAAGAGAAAAATTCTTGTAAAAATATACTGAAAGAAGTAAAAGTGGTATATAACACAAAGAATGATTAAATCTTAATCTTATATGAGAGGTGGATTTGGGTAAAATGTCTATCGGCATGGATACTGGAGCGTAGTTGGAGATTAAAATGGAGCCAATGTCAACTGAGTGCAAGGATTGAGTGAGAGGATGTGAAATGAAAAAATAATCAATGTGAGACTGTGTGCGGTGAACTGGGGAGAACTATGTGTCGTCCTGTAAAGTGGGATTACATATTTGGCAAGCCTCTGTTAGATGATGTTGGAGGATGAGTATCAATGCTTTTGCAATTTGTTTGGTACATAGTGAGATGAGAAGGGTCTGTCAAAAAATGGGTCAGTGAATAGGTTGCAGTCCCTTGCAAGAACTAGGTTGTCATCTGGGTAATGTAATAATTTATGGGAAATCAAATACCAAAATTGACAGTCTGGAGAATTAGTACCATATAAATTTAAAAGAACAATTGGAATCTTATTAATACAAAATGTAAAAAATAACTACCTACCTTCATCATCCTTTTCTTGAGATACCAGCAGAAATTTTAAGAACTTGTGATCATAGTTGCCTGTAAGCTGTGTGCCTGGAACGCTGCGCAGGTTGCATTTTCTCTCCACGCAGGAGGCCTGTCTGGAGCAAGCATAACAAAGAGCCATTCTGCTGTGTTAAGTGGAGCTCGAGCATACACATCAAACAAAGCATCAAGGAATCCGGCACCGTCCACATAGAGCTATTGCTTCTTGGAAAATGCTCACTTTTCAAGCTGTGCTTTCAGCCCCCACAGTAGACGTGCTTTCATGGTTTATCTTATTTTTCTCATTTTAATTAATAAGATGTGCCATCTGTCTCTAGCCCTGAAACAAATGTATTGCTCACAATGCTTTTTACAAGAAAACAGACTCATTGTGATCGCTTTACATGTCTGTTTAAATCCAGGTGATTTCAATGCAAAACATAACCTTATTTCCTTTGGAATTAACTTTGTTCATTTGAAAGACTTCTTATGTCAAGTTAATTTAACATGTGAGGTTCTAAACCCATACTACTTTTTTTCAAAATGAAGGAAACTAAACCCAAGCTTTTTCATTTACATCAAAATGAAGAGAAAAAAGATATTCAAGCAAAAAGTGAATAGCACAATGTCTGAAAAGAAAACATGAGGCCAAATCCCAGCATCCCTGCTTGACCTGTGATGTTAGGCTAATTGCTAATCACTTTGCTTCCCAGATTCTCATTTGTCAGTTCATGATGTATGCTATACAAAAACCACACATGTATGGTTTAATAAAAAAATAACATTACTCAATATATAAAACCAATATTTCATGAATATATAGTGTGAATGACGGACCGACTTGTCTCCTTGTTGACTTAATGGCATCATCATAAATGCATAGAGAACTGTGAGAATGTTCTTAAGTTCATGTTTGGAAACTAAGGAGCAGATTTACTAAAATTTCACGCAACACAGCTCAGCAGGCAAAAAAGCTGCACTGCATTGCACGAGAAGAAGAGAGCACGAGAGCGCCACATTTACAGAAATATGGCACTCTCCTCCACCCTTCCTAGCGCCACCGCTGTAATTAGCTGCAGTGCCCTAGGCACACACCTTTGCATCATAGTGCAAGGGTGTCTGTGTGAGTTTAGCTTAGGCTTTGTACTGGAAGGATAGCTTTCCAGTACAAAATACTACACTCAGACTAAATTGAAATTGTTTCCCACTTTGTACAGTACAGCATACATACAAAGCCAAAAAGGTAGGAGAAATGAAAGCATTTCTTCTTCATAGCACCTACTTGAAATAGACGTTGTTTTCTGATGCTAAATTCTGTCTCCTTTTTTAAGTAAAGAGAGGGATTAGCGTCAGAAAGCTTTGGTGGTTGCATGGAAAAGCCCATGCACCACCCATGGTACGCCACCTTGGTGCTAAGCGATATGTGCTGCTTTGCGTTACTTTCAAGGGATTTTTCAGCGCTAAACAAGTTTAGTGCTGGAAAGAAATTAGGTTAAAAAGATTTTGCATCAACTTGCGTCACTTTTGTGATGGAAGCACAACGTAAAATTTTAGTTAAAAGATCCCGAATACTTTAAATGTCACTTAGTGCATCACTAAGATTTAATGTACCTAGTGCTGGAATGGAAATCCAAATCAGCCTGGGAAATATTCTTTTATACCAGCCCTGAATTTGATCAAATCAACGTAATGAATAAGACTGACATTTTCCAAGGAATAGCGATAAAGAGCCTCTTCCCAAGGACGTTTCTAAAAAACACAGTAGGGCAACATGGTCAATTTTGTAGCACAATTTTCTAAATATATGGTTTAAAAAAACAATGGATTTCAGACAGTTCGGAGGGGCAAGTAATTAAATATTACATTATTTCAAGAGCTGCCACAAAACAAAGCAAGCATACATCACCACTGCTGAAAATGATGTGTCTATAAAGAAGATATGTACTTTAAAAAAAAAAACCACACTAAATGCACAATCAGGTATAAATGAGGGCCTCAGGGTGGTCCTCTTTGGGGAAAAACACTCTCAGAGAGTCTATGTCCAGAGAAAGGACACCAGTGGGCTCAAATATTCAAGGATGTCACCAGATTTATAAGGGTGCTAGATACATATTATTTTTTCTGCCCAATGCGTAACCAATCAGGCAAAATCATTACTAATCCAGCCATTGCTACTCATTGAGCTTGGGAAGACTTTTGTGCTAGGCCCAAGTACTTGTTAATGCTGCTAATGGCTGTTGCTGAGTGTAGTTTTGGTCATTCACTACAAGTGGATTGCTGGTTTACATGAATTGGGCACCACACAGAAGAATTAACATACAGGTTGTGGTTAGTGCCATAATGCCAGTGTCTGCATTGTTCTTTGTCATGTTAAATTCCCCAATACACCCATGTATAAAGCACCACAAGGAAGGCAGTTTTCACTATTCCAAAGTGTTTGAAGCACCATAACAATGCCTATATTTACAGTGACCGAGTATGTCAAGCATCACCATAATCGGGTCATTTTCTGTAATGGAACAGAATGTATAGCACCATAACCCGGCCAGTGAGACCACCTGTGTAAAGCAATTCAATCAGGCCAGTATTAAGCCAAAAGGAGAAGCACCACACCTAGGACAGTTTCCATAGCCTGCTCAATCTGTAAATCGCCACAGCCTGGCCTGTACTTTCCCAGTATGTGAAGTACCAGAGCCAGGCCAATAACGGTCCAGTATTTTAAGTACTACAATTTGGCAATTATTTACATTGCATGTGTATGTAACACATCCCAGCCAGTCCAGTAAGTCTTCAGGATCCGAAGCACCACAATCAGAATATAAGGTAAAGCATTAATGCCAGACCAATAACATCAGTGTCACAGTAGTCCAACACTACAGTCGGGTCACAAATTACAGTGATGCTGTTTCTATAGAACCACAGCCAGCCCAGTAATCCACAATGGGTCAAGGACCAAATGCTAGGATAACCACACTACATTTACATCTGGGATACGGTAGATCAATCTCTTGTGGTACAAGAAAGGGATGTGTCTCTATCAAATCAATAGTGTCAACAACCAGGTTAACCTGTAAAGTTAAAAGGGGGCACTATGAGTGCTACTTAACGGGTAGAGTCTACCATTGTCTGGTAGCACCTTAGAATTGTCAGGTAGTTGGCCTGGAGAAAATATGCAGATACCATATACCAAAATTTTAAAAAGCATAATGACACAGAAGAACTATAGTTACTTACCTGTAAACTGTGGTTCTCCAGTATTGGTGTCTTTCATAGATTCACATGCTTGAATATCCCCCGTCGTCGAAGTGGGAGTCCCACGGTACATAAAATAGCAGTATATATGCATGTATACATGAAAAATATAACTAATAAAATATACATACATATAGTGCAGTAAATTGTAAATTCCAAAAGTACCATAGAACACAATAGGCCCATTGAAAAGCCTAAGGGAGAACTCACTTTAGTAGCATATCAGAGTCATTATGTGTTGGATCACATTCCAGCCAATCAGGCTGTAGCCTCCTCTAGAACCTTCTCCTCAGAAGCCCAAGTCCTCAGATTTTCGTAGCACAGAGTAAGTAAAAGTGCCTGAGGAGAAGAGAGCCTCTGAGGGGAGGATGGGAGGGTCGCATGTGAATCTATGAAAGACACCAATACTGGAGAACCACAGTTTACAGGTAAGTAACTATAGTTCTTCTCCAGTATTAGGGGTGTCTTTCATAGATTCACATGCTTGAATAGAGTAGAAAGCAGTAAATGATCACATAAGTCATAAAGGTAATACATCAAGCAAAGAAGGTAAATATATATGGTAATAAGCAATAAATACCAAAACATTATTACTAGAAAACAAAACCTTTATGACTGGAGGTGGGTAGCAACAGAGGCTCACCTTTACTGGAAAAGATTCCGCAGCACCGCTTGACCCACTGCCGCATCCGCGGCGTCTGATGATTGCAGGCAGTAGTGCTTAGTAAAAGTATGGCTGCTCGACCAAGTAGCAGCTCTGCAGATCTGGCGTAAGGGTACCCCCGCAAAAAGGGCAGCCGAAGTAGACACTGCTCTAGTTGAATGAGCTCGAACAGGAGCAGGAAGGGGCTTTCCAGCCCGTTGGTGGCAGAAGGATATGGTAGAGGAGATCCACCTGGTTATAGTCTGCTTGGTAACAGGTTGTCCTTTGCAAGTTGGACCATATGCCACAAACAATTGATCAGATTTTCTGATAGGTGCAGTTCGTTGAATGTAGAATTTGAGACAACGTTTCAAATCTAATGAATGCAATGACCGCTCAGCTGGAGTTTGCGGAGCAGGAAAGAAAGTTTTCAGAATTACAGGTTCGTTGAGATGAAAGTCACTGGGAACCTTCGGGATGAACTTAGGATTAGTTCGTAATGTCACAGCCT
This sequence comes from Lissotriton helveticus, assembly GCF_964261635.1. Taxonomy (NCBI): domain Eukaryota; kingdom Metazoa; phylum Chordata; class Amphibia; order Caudata; family Salamandridae; genus Lissotriton; species Lissotriton helveticus. The sequence goes on from NC_136057.1 coordinate 1,611,801,352, forward strand.
CTTTGGAGAATTTTAGGAAAGGAGGCTGTATGGTAAACGCCTGGATGTCACTGACACGTCTTGAGGACGTTAAGGCGAGTAAAAGAGCAACTTTCCACGTGAGAAATTTAAGAGTTGCCGAGTGAATAGGTTCAAATGGTGGTAGAAGTAGTTGAGACAAGACCAAATTCAAACGCCAGGCAGGCGGAGGGCGACGGATAGGTGGAAACATCCTAAAAAGGCCCTTGTAAAATTGTTTAATGATCCTTGAAGAACATAAAGATGTGGAACCATCATGGCGGAAACGGGAAATCGCCGCCAGAAACACTTTAAGAGTTGAGTGGGACAGACCTGATTTTGCCAGGGATAAAAAGAAAGGTAAAATTTGTTCAGGTTTTGCAGTCATTGGGTCCAAATCCTTGGTGCGGCACCAGACACAGAAACGTTTCCACTTGAGTTGGTACGTTTTTATGGTGGAGGGAGCGCGAGCCCGCGCTAACACCTCCCTGCAGTCCTTGTCAATAGTTAATCGTGCAAATTCATTGTACTCAGGTTCCAGGCATGGAGTTGAAGGTATGCTGGATCCGGATGACAAATTTGTCCCTGCTGCATCGTGAGGAGGTGCGGCAGAGGATGGAGTGGCAACGGATCGGACTGCGAGAAGAGGAGCAGGTCCGTGAACCATGGACGTCTCGGCCACTTGGGTGCGATCAGGATGATGCGACAAGGTTGGAACCTCATCTTGTGTAACAAACGAGGGATCAGAGGAAGTGGAGGGAAAGCATAGATGAAATCGTTCGACCAATCGATCGAAAATGCATTCCCGCTCGACTCTCTGTGGGGATGCCGACTTGCAAAGCGTGGGCATTTCTTGTTGACAGCAGTCGCGAAAAGATCCATCCGTGGCTGGCCCCACCGCCGGAAGATGTACTCGACCGTGGGCTGATTGAGTTCCCACTCGTGATTGTCTGATGACGCTCGGCTGAGTGAATCCGCCAGAACATTGGCCACACCTGGCACATGAATGGCTGTGAGATGAATTTGACGTTGGATCGCCCAATCCCATATTTCTTGTGCTAGTTGAGAAAGTGGAAGAGACCTCGTGCCGCCCTGCTTGTTGAGGTAGTGCATGCTGGTGGTGTTGTCCGTCCTCACCAGCAAAGTGTGTCCCCGCACTAACCTCTGGAAAGATTTGAGGGCTAAGAAAATCGCCAAGAGTTCCAGACGATTGATGTGCCAAGTTCGTTGTATTGCTGTCCACTTCCCTTTCACAGACATGCCGTCGAGATGCGCTCCCCAGCCTTCGAGAGACGCGTCTGTTGTAAGCGTCAGAGTTGGGGGTTCGTCCTGGAATGAACGGCCTGCAGATATGTGTGGAGGGTGAGCCCACCACTCCAGCGCTTTCTGTATGCGAGGTGTTAAAAGGACCTTGTCCTCGAAGGACCCCGACACCTGTTTCCACTGCCTGTCCAGTTCCTCCTGGAGAGTCCTCATGTGCAATCTGCAATTTGGAATGAGGTGGATGCACGAGGATGCCATGCCAAGGAATGATTTGAACATTCGGACAGAAACGGACAGTTTTGATTGGAGGGAGCGCACCATCATTAACATGCGGTCCTGTCTTTCCCGGGAAACGTACACTTTTCCCTGCCGAGAATCTAGCAAGGCCCCGAGAAAATTTCTGCGTTGCGAAGGTTGAAAGTGTGACTTCTGGCAATTGATTGAAAGCCCCAAGGCGTGGAAAAGGGAGACGCAAACTTGAGTGTGCTGCTCCGTCTGGTGAAAAGTGCTTGCCTTGATGAGGCAGTCGTCCAGGTATGGGTAAAATTGGATACCTTGGAGACGTAGGAAGGCAGCTACGGGGGCCAAGATCTTGGTAAAAACCCTTGGTGCCGAGCGGAGGCCGAATGGCAGGACTTTGAATTGGAAGTGTAGCTGTCCGACCGTGAAGCGGAGATACTTCCTGTGTCTGGGGTGGATTGGCACATGGAAGTAAGCGTCCTGAAGGTCGATTGTGGAATAGAACTCGCTTGGATTGAGAAAATTCAGAATTTGGATCAGGGTTAACATCTGAAAAGTTTTTGAAATTAGAAATTTGTTTAGAGCTCGTAGATCCAATATTGGACGCCATTCCCCCGACTTCTTCTTGACCAAGAAAAAGCGGGAATAGAACCCCTTGCCGCGTTGACCTTGCGGCACTAGTTCGATGGCTCCTTTTTTGATCATTAAATTCACCTGGGCCAGAAGGTCCTTGAAGTGAGGGGGTGGTGGCCCCGAAGGTGGATGAGTGGGTGGAAATTTTGTGAATTCCAGGGTATGTCCTTTGGATATAACGTCCAGGACCCATTGGTCGGAGGTGATTGTAGACCATTTGTAAAAGTATTTCGAGATGCGACCTCCAAGATGTACGGTCGGCAAAAGGAAGGGTCTGAGGCAGTCACTGCTTTTTGGTGTTTGATCCACCTCTATAAGTGGATTTCCTTTGGTAAGGCCTGGAGGTGGATTGTCGAGTTTGAGATTGATAGGCACCCCGCTGTCTGTTATCGTTGTAGGTGTTGAATGAACGATATTGACTGGAGCCACGAAAAGTAGAGGAGCCTCCGCCCCTACCCCGTGCACCCCGAAAAGGCCGTTTCTTGTATTGTAGGCTTGCCAGGGATTTCGCAGTGTCAGTGTCCTTTTTTATTGCCTCAAGGGCATCATCCACATGTTTGCCAAACAATAATTCTCCGTTATAAGGCAAATCTAGGACTCTTGCCTGTACTTCAGGACGGAAAGTGGTAGAGCGCAGCCAGCCTTGACGCCTCAAGACTGCAGCCCCCGCCAATTGTCGAAATCCCGTGGAGGAAATATCGAGTGCACACTCAATGATTTCGGAAGAAATCAACTCTCCCTCGTGAATAATCGCCTGTGCTTCTGTCCGGATAGCCTCAGGCAGCTGAGGAATCAATGCAGCAATCTCGGACCACATCTGGCGGTCATAACGGCCCAGTATAGCCAGAGTGTTTGCCGCCCTCACTGTAGTAGCCGCCATGGTCGTGAATTTCTTCCCTATGGAATCCAATTTGCGGCCTTCCTGATCAGGAGGAGACGTGAGTGGCGTAGCAGGATTGCGCGATCTTTTTTGCGCAGCCTGAGTAATTACCGAATCTGCCTTCGGTTGAGACACTAAGCAGGCCGGAGAAGACGCCGGTGCTTTGTATTTCCTGTCCAATCTGGGTAAGACCGCAGGAACAGAATTGGGACGTTCCATCAATTTAAGGCCTTCCTTCCAAATATATTCCACGATTGGTATAGTGTGGGATTGCCTCTGTGAGATGTCTTTAAAGTCATATAGAAAGCAATCACTTTCATGCTGTTGTTGTTCGACTTTGAGATGAAACCGTTTTGTAGCCCGGATCATCAAATTGTGGAAATGTGCCATGTCCACTGGGGGCGAATGTAGAGGCGAGGTGGGCGGAGTGGAAGGTGTTTGAGCCCTATAATCGTCCCACTCATCCATGCCGGCGTCATTGTCGTCGTCATCTGTGTTGTGAGGATCCGGATCCTCATCTCCAGTGTCAGGGCGAGTACCATCCGGTGAAGCCGGTGAAACTGGTGTAGGTGCCTGAGGAAGTTGCTGTTGAGGCTGCGGAGGAGGCAGTGGTGCTGGAGAAGCAGGAGTAGAAGATGGAAACCTGCGGTTATAATCATCCAGCATGTGCTGAAGGTTCATCACCAAGGACAGAGGTATCTGGGTAACAGGCTCTGAAGGCACCGGTTCGGACGTATCAACAGGAAACAAGTCAGTCCCATCTTCGACATTGTCCACCACCTCACCCTCGTCACTATATTCCTGGCACTTAATGTTCAAATCCGAAGGACTTGTTGCCTGTTTAAATAATCCTTCCACTTCCGAATCGTTTCCGGATTCTTCCTCACCAGACTGGAATAATTTGTCTGGAAGACGAGCACCACTCCTCACAGGACTCAGTTGGATGAGTGGTATGGTCCGCAAAGAAGAAGCAGTAACCACTGTGTAGATGGAAGCCGTCTTCGGTAGAGGTTGGTGCGACGCCAACGAGCCCGTTGGCGTAAATGCGGCACCGTCAGCAACGCCCTGAGGCGACTTGGACGGGATTTTCTTCGTCGACGAGGATTCCTTGCCCGTCGACGAGCCCGTCGATGGGAGCGGGGCTTTGTTCGTCGACGAGAGTGGAGCTTTGGCCGTCGACGACGAAGGCGTCGACGGTATGAGAGTCGTCGACGAGGCCGTCGACGAAGTAATGCTGGCCGACGGAGACGTCGTCGACGGGGGCACCGTCGACGGGCCCGTCGACGGGGTGCTGGGTGAAGGCTTGGTCTTCGTCGACGATGGATGCGCCGACGAAGGATGCGTCGACGGCTTCGTCGTCGACGGGGCGCTGAGTGGAGGCTTGGTTTTCGTCGACGGTGTATGCGTCGACGGCTTCGTCGTCGACGGTCTATCCTTGCCGGTCGTCGACGAGATTTTCACCACTGAAGAGATGGGTCTCACCTTCGAGGTCGCCGTCGACGAGGTGGTCGTCGTCGACGTAGCGCCGGTGGACATGGAACATGTCGTCGTCGACGTGGAGGTGGTAGAAATGGATTTCGTCGACGCTGAAGACGTCGGCGGGCGCGACGACGAGCCCGTCGACGAGCCAAAACCAGATTTCTTACTGGTAGGTAAGGCTTTGGGCGCAGACGTCAGAGAACCAGGTCCCGTAGACGTGCCCTGAAGCGAATCCTGTGGGGAGACAATCCTAGAGGACTCCAACAGTCTCCTCTTCATGAGAAAAGGAGAAGGAGCCTCGGTCTCAGACCCACGCTTCTGAGAGGACTTTGAAGCAAAAGATGACAGGCTCTCCACATCAGAAACCACAGACTCCGAAGTTCTCAACTTCTGTAGCCACAGAAGGAGACGGGCCTCTCTATCTCTCAGAGTCTTAGGAGGGAAAGTACGACAGTACTTACAGTTTTTCACCTCATGGTCTGGGTAGAGACAGTAAATGCATTTACTGTGTGGATCCTCGTGGAAAAGGCGCAGTTTACCACATGAAGGGCAGGCTTTAAACAGAGATTTCTTGTTTGAAGACATTTTCTTGAAGAAAAAACAGGTAAAGTTGAAGAAAACTGAGCAGAGCTCAGGGAGACTCCCTTCACACGACGTGCGGTAGAAAATCTGAGGACTTGGGCTTCTGAGGAGAAGGTTCTAGAGGAGGCTACAGCCTGATTGGCTGGAATGTGATCCAACACATAATGACTCTGATATGCTACTAAAGTGAGTTCTCCCTTAGGCTTTTCAATGGGCCTATTGTGTTCTATGGTACTTTTGGAATTTACAATTTACTGCACTATATGTATGTATATTTTATTAGTTATATTTTTCATGTATACATGCATATATACTGCTATTTTATGTACCGTGGGACTCCCACTTCGACGACGGGGGATATTCAAGCATGTGAATCTATGAAAGACACCCCTAATACTGGAGAACAGTACAGCTGTGACAGGGAGCCCTGTACTTGCCTTATAATTAATGGCTAAATTTATCTTGGAAGGATGAGAAGCTTAGGCAGCCTATTACAGGATTTCAACCCATGGCCAACGTTTTGAAAAAGGAATTCCTACAGCAGATGCATTAACCCATGGACAGGCATGGCCGGCACAGGTAACAGCGGTGAGTATGAGGTGAGGCGGGAGGGGCTAAGTGGACAGACTATGGGATAGGGAAAGTCAAATAAAACAATTGATAAAACCACTTACCTTGCGCTCACTGTATCGCTGACTCGGTGAGTGCAAGGTAAGTGGTTTTATTTATTTTTTCATTTTACTTTCCCTATCCCATCATCTTTCCACTTCCTCCCCTCCCGCCCTTCCCCATCGCTGTTACCTGTGCCAGCTGCACCTGCCCTTGGAGCTATGAAAGCATTTGTGAACGGTTGGTTTATTTCAAGAGCCTTGCATCTCCCTACACCGCTGTCTCTACAAACTATGGCTTTCTAGCAAATGTAGTTGGAATAAAAAGGTTTACCTTTTACTTTAACCTCATTTCTTAAAACAAAATGTAGCAGACATGTTACCTCTCAGTGCTGGCGAAGTAGCACATTTGCGCGCATATTGACTTGTGCTATGTGTAAGTTGTGCACACCACTCAGAAAAGCGCTCATGAACAGTGCATTGCCGCACATCAAGAACAATAATTAATTAGAGGGAACATTTCTTGTAAAACAATATTATAACTCCATGTTCTTCCCCAGTTCTGGGTAAGAAGAAAACTACGCCCACCAATCATTTCCGTAATTACATAGATTTATCAAAGGAAAGGTGAGATTCTTGCAGGAAAGCAATATGAGCATGACGTGTTGACAAATGAGTAACGACTCATTGTCGCTTGAAAGGGGATATTCAAATCTCTGACATTCCAATTAACTATTGTTAAAACCATTGCGGTGGAACAAAGTGAAGATTACAATCAGACTTCAGTTGAGAAAAAATACTACAAAGCCATATGAGTGATAAGGAGATTATCTCTAAGAGTTACAAGAAAAGAAATGAGAAATCCAAAACAATAAAGGGAAAAGAAAGACAGTGGATAGAAAGCATAAAAAAGAAGAAAAGGGTAAAATTGAGTTGGAGAGAAGAGGAAAGAAACCAAATGTGCAACAAAAAGGTGGAATATACCTAACAATACTTTGAGGAGAGTGATGGGGGAGACCATGTGGAGAAGACAGCACCTCTGATCCGCACGGGAGACATGGCACAGTAGGGGCAGCAGGATATGGAACGGGAAACAAAGACAATCACAACAAAGACAACACTCATGTAATAAAAGAAGAACAATGGGTTAAGTTAACCAGGGAAAGAATGTTGCATAATATCTCACAACATCATAACAAACTAGAATTAGATAAAAGAGGAATTATAGGAACATAACAGTACATCAAAATCTCTTGAGTGCCAACAGAGTGGCTGAAAAATTAACATTATGGCATTAAATCAGTGAGTTGGCTGATGTGGCAGTGTCCATAGTTCTTACTCTACAAGTTGCAACAAAAGCCTTTAATCAAGATGGGTCCTCGTAGGATGTTGTCTTGTTGTTATACATAACCTTAAATAGCCAGGGATGAAAGAGTCTAAACTGAGCTCAGATAGAATGGAGACAGGTTTCATATTCAAAAAGTCTCTTTGTCGGTGCACTGCGTTCTTGACAATCTTGAGCGAAATATAGATTGGGGCCTGACCAGGATATTTGTTTGAGACCTTTGGCAGCAGAGACAACCTGAATTAATTCTGTGTATTCCAGAAAGTACAAAATGATGCCTCTAGGTTTTATGGCGGGTGAAGAAATAGAGGAAGAGCAATCCAGCCGGTGTCACTGGCAAGTTAAAAAAACTGAGATACAAAGATTTTGAAGAAAGATATAGGATTTGTCCCATCTGTGACCCCAGGAAGTCCATAAATGTGAAAGTTATTTCTCTTGTTGCGATTATTAAAGTCTTCAATCTGTTTCTGGAAGGAGGCAAGCTGTGTTTCAAGTGAGTTCACAGAGAGAGAAGTTGCACTAAAGTTAGCGATTTGCTGCTCCGTAGTAGACAAACTTTCCTCCATGAGTGACCATCTATCACTGAGAGTCTGTAATTTAATATCCTCCATATTCCAATTTAGTATCCTCCAAAGTATTTATGTATCCTCCATAAATGGGCGCAAAGCCCCAATATCTTCCAACAAAATATCCAAAGAAGCCATAGATGTAGACTTTGTAGGAGAAGGCGAGTCTTTTTTTAAATCTTAATTGATGTCTTGTCAGGGTTAACGTGAGAAGCTGCAATCGGTGAAACAGAAGAAGAGGCTGAGGTAGACCCTTTATTTGAAGAAGAGTCCTCCATTGCAGTAGATGTTAAAGACACAGGCCAGCATTTGAGCAATTTACCTGAAGAGGAATCAAGGAGCTGTTTAGTAACTTTTAATCTGCCCATACGCTGCAATTACTGCATGCAGAGACGTGAAAATCCATTAGTGAAGAGAAAGTAACACTTACAGCAGGCTCTAGGTCTCAAGAGCCAGCCAAAGCAACCAGAAATGTGAGTTAGAGACTAGGAATATTCCTCCAAACCATCTTTCCCAATAACCTGAAGACGGGTGCAAGGTTAAACAACAATAACGAATTAGCCCAGAGAGGTCACCACAACCATCAAGCAAGAGTCATAACCTTAGGTGCAGTTCAGGAAGTTGTGGCAGTTTGCAGTGAGTGCCGTTATTCTGAAGAATTATGTCCTGCAAACGAAATCAAAATGGCGTCTGCTTCTTAGGAGATGAAGCGTGCCACCAGTAAATTATGAAGCAAGGTCCCCTGAGCATTAAACAAGATATGTGCAGCCTCTGCTATACATTACCAGTATGTTGCTTGTCTCAGGGAGGTTGACAGGCTCAGGGGACCGCCAGAGTATGGCTGCCTCAAGTGCCGCTTTCTGGAGCTTCACAGAGATGCAACCATCCTATCCGCGCATCCAGCCACACCCCCCAGAATTGGGTTGGTGACCATTGCTGTGCTACCTAAAGCTAGTCTGGCTCCTCTTAGAGCCACTCTGAACTCTTTCGCCAGACTCTTCACAGGCTCTAGAAAACATGACCACATCACACCAGACCTAATTCAACTATACTGGCTGACCGTTGAAGATAGTTTACTGTTCAAGATAGCTTGCCTAACACACAAAGCTATTCATTACAACACCCCTGTTTACCTAGCAACAAAACTCGAGCTATCTGGCTCGAGTCGGAACTTATGAAGCTCTAAAACCCTACTATTAAAACCTCCCAAATTCAATAAGAAAAAAACCTACAGTCGTGCTTTCTCTGGTCTTGCTCCAAGAATATGAAACGCTCTTCCTACTGAAATCAGATCAAAGCCACCTACTGCCTCTTTCAACAAAGAAGTAAAATGGCTACTATTGAATGACCATTAACAGCATTATCCCTGATACCATCTCAATCTACTTCTTTCTCGGTCTTGATACTCTTTTTACTGTTTTGTTTCAAATTGTATTGTTTCTTCTCACTTGCCCTTTTGAGCTATTGGCCCATTGAAACTTTACAGGTCCCATTTGATTGTCTGACTCTCTGAGCCCCCCTTTGACCCTGTGTGTTCCCCCCTTTGACCTTGTGGTTGTTAAGGCACCTCACTTGTTCTATTTTGTTGTTGTATTTATACTTACGCCACATTGTACAGTGCTCTGATACCTGTATGGGTCATGCTCGCACTTTATAAAACTTTTCAAATAAATGCACAAATAAATACTCTAAACAATGCAAAAGCATATCATTTCTAGACAGAAAATACATATGGCAATGAAGCACCCACTGTTACCATTACCAATATAAATGATTATTTCGCTTGTCTATTCCCTATGCTTAGGAATTACATTCCTTAATATTGGATGTAGACATGTTTATAAACAATCAGGCCTTTCTTGCATGTAAAATGCATCTGCAATACACAAAATCTAGTTCTATAGGAAGTACACTTCAGAACCTCCATTTATGCACAAGTTGAATCCGACCTTGATGAGGCAACCCTCTGCTTGGTGACGTCTCCGAGACCCATCTTACACTCTAGAACAGCTCAATACATGGTGTGGCTTGTTACAAAGTTGTAAGAAAATGTTATCATACTAACTCTCAAAGAAGGAAACTGGATCCCCTGCATGATCATATCACATTGAAGACAGGCTGCAGTATCTAGAAAGTAGTCAACTTTAGTACTTGGCAAGCTTTACCAAGCCGTTCCAGTGGAATCACAAATAGTGAAAAGCTGCACCATAGCGAGGCAGAAATCCAAGAAGAGCAAGATGAAGACTAGACATTAGGAGTTCTAATGCTGTGTCTGCAATATCTGGAACTCCACCTTGACCAGATCTGCCAGATTCCTCCATTCTCCAATTTAGGAAAGGGTTAAAGATCCCCCTCATTGCACCTAACTCTGCGATTACCATCTCCAGGTTTAAAAATCTGCCTACAGAGAACCTTTTACACTCATATTCATAATTTACTTGTAATAATTTAGTGGCTGAAACACCCTGTGACTTTAATCAAACAATCACCCTTCTAAATATGCTAAGTACAGATTCACTATGCTGGATGCACAAACTCCACCCATTGCTTTACTCTAGTTTGAAAATAATCTTATTTAGTTCAATACTAGCATACTGTACAATATTTTAAGTAGGTACACAGTGAGGCCAAATCCTTATCTCGAAGATAGTATCAATAACAGTCTCTTTGTTTTATGGATATTATTATAGAGCCGGGGGTCTCCAAACATTTTTTTAGTGAGAACTACTTTGGCTCAAGAAACGTCTTCCCTTGGGAAAAGTTATCACTGTAAAATACTGATTGCATGTTAACATCACACTATGACCATTTTCAGCAAGATTATCATTGGTGATCAGCCAAGCATTTCCGGTGAGGTAACCAACAGAAATGCCAGGAAAAAGCATATCAATATTAAGGGGCATATTATCAAGAAACGGCGCTAAAATTATTGTCGATTTAGCGGCAGGAAACTGATGCTAAAGCGGCGATAATGGGCTTGATAATATGCCCTTGTGAATTCCCATAGAAGCCCACGTTCTGGTGTGAACATGGGCAACTTAGCATGAATTATCTTTCAGCTATCAACGTTAAATGTGTTTTGGAATTACAGTCTGTTATCGGCATATCAGTTTTTGAAAATATGTGGATTTTTCTATCAAATACCACTTTCTATTTTGGGCAAAAAAACTACATTTTCCATGAAGAAACACTGTTTCTAAAAAACAAACGTTTTGCCTTCAAAATATCCGTTTACTTTTTTAGGAAATATACAATACCCTGAAATCAGCTTGTAATTTTCATTGCGTTCTCAGAATTACCGATGCCTCACATGGACATATTCTTCTTCATCTGCCCATGTATGACAATCATAGGCCTTGGGTGCTCACCAGAACACCAAGGATGCATGTCATATGCCAATAATGGCCACCATTATATCAGGGCAACCACTGTGCCAAGGCTGGACACCATAATGGCCAGGATTCCCACAATATACAAGCATGGTCATTATTATGGGAGGAGCGGCCATTAATATGTCAAGGATAGCTAAAAGTAGGGCAGTCATGATTTTCATGCTTTTAATATGTCGTTGATATCAGCCAGTATGCCATTAATGCCAAAAATGGGTCAAAAATGACCATTATGATGCCATTGCCACTATTATGCCATGAATAGGCAAAATTGGGTCAGATGTATATACCCACACACACAAATACACGAAAAGTGAATAAAAGCATACACCCCCACAGGGCAATGCGCACGAGGCTCTTATTTGTCTCAGGTCTGGGTCCATACCCTGCTCGCCTCAGTTCTTGGACTGATCATGCACCCAAGTAAAACATTTTCACTCTGGCTCCAGCAGTCCCACACTTCAGTGGGTCATCATTGGTAACTGCTCAGGAGGTATACAATGTTTACAACGCAATTTTTACAACACACTACCATTACAACGAAACTTTTACAACGCAAAATCCATTACAACGCATGCATTTACAACGCAGTCATAACAACGCATGACACTACAACGCACACCACTACAACGCATACCATTACAACGCATAACTTACCATCCAACACTTACCCTACTGTTGCACCCCCTGGAGTTAGAATAGTAATTTTAACCCCTACACTATCCAACACTTACCCTACTGTTGCACCCCCTGGAGTTAGAATAGTAATTTTAATCCCTACACTATCCAACACTTACCTTATATGCAATGTAGTGTAATGCGTTGTAATGGTATGCGTTATAAATGTACTATGCGTTGTAGTGGAATGCGTTGTAAAGGTAGTTTTAAAGTATTCGTTGTAATGGTATGCGTTGTAATGGTGTGCGTTGTAATGGATGTTGCGGTGTAAAAAATGTGTTGTAAAGGTAGGCGTTGTAAAGTAACGTCATACATCCGCTCAGGATGCTACTGGCACTCTTCTTTCATGGCCCATTGTTCACATAAATGGTGCGAGTGATAGAGCTGCACTTACAAAATGGCCAATCTCCCTGTAACTTAGCTAGGTTGAGAGTGGAGATGAATGGTCACGTGCAGAGGCAAAAGATTGACTCAGGGTTTTCAAATCTTATTATGAGGCCCTGACATTTGTTTGGCTAGCTGCCACTCCAAGGGTCTTGAGATGAGTTCTGCTTCTTTAATACACACAGATCCTCTGAATGCTGCACTGGGTTCCGCTTTGCCTTTTAGAGCTACTTCAACATTCCTGGTGAGCTACCAGTAGCTCCCAGGATACTCATTGGAGATCCCTGATAACGCACATATAGTCATCAACCAATCTGTGCCTTTGATAGTCTCAGATCCTTTGATCTTATTCATCACTGACATGCTATTTGACGAATGACTTTTTTAGAGGCTAAATGGCTTAATAAAACTGTTCACATAACAATCATCGACAATCAGCTTACCTGAGATTTGTGGATGCAATTATGAAGTTTCAGTAAAGTATAAAACGCTAAACTTCTAGAGTCTGATTTATTAAACAATAAATATTGATTTTATTATGCAATTTTTCTTCCAATGCATGTTTCCTCAATTACTGTATAAAAAACCGTTCTCACTTTGTAGGGTTGCATGTTTTTCTTTGAGAATGTTCCTGATTATTCAATTGTTTTAGAATTTCAGCATTATAACCACTTGCATTCTGCAATGCTAGGCCTACACTTTTCTTTGCTGGTTTTACAATACCATTTGTTATACACTCCAATGACTGCAAAGCTTGAAATGTTGACTTTCAAGTTAAACTTTACGTATCATTTCAAAGAGGAAAGCAAAATCTGATAAAATCACATTTTCATGGCCAGATGTATCAACATTGAATTTTGCCAGTCCATAAAAGGGAATTTTACTGAGTTGCTACTATTGAATCGTAAAATGCAATGTATGTAGGTTTCGCAAAAAAGATTGCGAATCCTACATATTCCTTAATAGCAAATCGCAAATTGTAATTCGCAATTAAGGAATTAAGGAATTAAGGAATGCCTTTCTATTCATTCCTATTGGCCAATGAATGGGAAGACATTCACAATTTGCGATTAACAAATTGGTAATTGCAAATTGTGAATGCAATTACAAGGGTGATAGGGGGCCAAAAGGCCACCCTGCTGCACCCCCAAAACAAGGTAAGTGTGCACATGTGGTGCCCATAAATGCCCTAAGGGCATGTGTATGCGCCACATGGCACTTAGAAAAATGCAAAAATGTGCATTTTTCTATGAATTTGCAAATTACCACCAACTTGAAGTTGGTGGTAATTTGCGATTCCTTAAAGCAAGGTCGCAATTTTTTCTTGTTTCGGCATTGCATTAATGGAATTGTAAATTGCGATTCCCTAAATGTATTTGCAAAATAGTTAAGCGCAAAAATTGCATTTCCCGATTTTGCGAATGCCTTTTGGGATAATACATTCCAAAAGGCTTTTTATCCATTTGCAAACGGGCCGATTCTGCAAATCGGCCTGTTTGCGACCAGAAAAAGGCTTGATACATCTGGCCCGTATTCTCTTACTCATTAAGTTGAAGATTAATGGAACCCTGTGCCATCCATTTATCCAATCTGTCAAAAACTAGGTCCAATATAGGTCTTTTATGGGCCTTCTGAGTATGACTGAGGAAAAGGCTATTCGTCCCAAAAGCCACAGTGCCATCCTGTACAGAATAATATACCTGAAAGGTAACAAGCGTCTCTATTAGTGGGTCAAAACTGGGAGGAAAACCCCAGAAGTGAAAATCCTCTTTTGGCAAGCTGTGTAGAGCTTGATTGATGATGTCCATTGTGCTCGTGATAATCAGCAAGGTACCAATTTCTACCTCACATCAGAAAAGAAGAGAGCCAGACAGGACATCATCTTGTGTCAGATGATGCAGAAGGAAGTTGATCTAAGACTGCAATAGAAATGGGAAAAACTATCCGGGCTCCAGTGACAAAGGAGCTTTAGAGCTACTCCGACAAAACAGTGACACGGAGCTTTAGAGCTACTCCGACAAACAGATGGTCCTCTTCTGAACATGGCATAGTGAATAACCATGAGCTGAAGAGAAACACATCCAAGACAACTACTTCTCTGAAAGCTGTACAAACGTAAGTAAATTATAGCACGTTCCTGAACTCTCGGTATGAACGTGACACAATCATACTCATGGTTACTAAAAAAGTATTATAGACAAATCATTCTAAAGAAAATATATGATACAATTCCAAATTTGCTGTAAAGTAATTAGGGCTATATGTATCAAGCCCAAATGCATTCGCAAATGCCGAAATTTGTAGAATTTCGGCATTTGCGAACGCATTTTCGGTAAATGGTATGTATCACACAAATCTGCATGCAAAATAAGGAATCGCAAAATTTGCGATTCCTTATTTTGCAATTGCATTTAAGGAATCGCAAATTTTGCGATTCCTTAAATGCAATCTATGAAGCCAAGAAAATTAGCAAAATGACCTTAAGGAATCGCAAATTACCACCAACTTCTAGTTGGTGGTAAGTTGCAATTTCTTTGAAAAATGCACATTTCAGCATTTTTCAAAGTGCCATGTGACGCACATACATGCCCTTAGGGCATGTATGTGCGCCACATGTGCACCCATGCATATTTCAGGGGTGCAACAGGGTGTCCTTTGGACACCCCTGCACCCTTGAAATTATTCTCAATTTGCGATTTTCAAATTGCGAATCGCAGTATTGAGAATACCTTCCCATTCATTCCTATGGGCCTCCTGGCCCATAGAAATGAATGGGAAAGTATTCCTTAATTGCGATTCGCAATTTGCTAATCATAATTAGGGAATACTAAGAATTCGCAAAAAAAAAGCGAATTCGTACATACATACCAATTTGCGATTCTGAAATAGCAATTTCTTAAAAATCGCTATTTCAGAATCGCAAATCGGTACTTTCATACATATGGCCCTTATTCCCATAAATGGTGGCAAACGAGAGGCCTTCACTGAGGATTTTAATTTCCTCTTTAGTTAATATCTGAGAGGACAAACAGAACATGAGCATAATGTCCATTGTACAATTGTCATTTCTTACAGCTTGTAGAGTTGATTTTTTAATTGATGCTGTCCTGGGGTGTGCTGCCTATGATACCAGCTTTACTGTCCACTTCATCTCCTCTGTCTCTGAGGCTATCCGATCTGGCTAGGATTCAAAGTAGAATGATTCAAAGCAGAGCAGGGCCAGACTGGCCGTAGTGGGCACCCGGCGTTTCCCCCGTGGGCCCGAGGGGTGGGGGCGTTTTTGTTGGCAGGGGGACCTTTTTTGTCGCTGGGGGTCAAGTTTTGCAACAGTGCTGCAATATCGCCCCCCTATAACAAAAGCGAGAGCGATGCTTCTTACTAGCACAACCCCAAGGCCGGTCTAGCAGCAATCTGCCAGGGCAGGTTGCTGTTCCCAATCTGGACCTGAAGAAGAAGGTTGGTTACTAAAGCCCAATTCTGCTGCTTACTTTTGATTCAGACTAAGTGTCAGAAACAGAAATTACGTAAGTTCGAAAGATATATAATCATATAGTTACTCCTGTTGGAAAAAGTCCTCCCGCAATACCCGTAGATTGTGTCTTCTCAAACTTTGGGTTGCCAGCCAATTTTTGGTGGGTTCGAGAAATTCCATGCAATAAATAAAGATGCCTTCAAATTCTGTATTTATCTTTCACATTTGGATCTTAAAAGACAGAGGTTAAATAACAGGCTGTGTGTCTTCTGACAAATTGTTAGGGTTGGTGTTTACTTTTCTTTCTCCAACTGCAAAGTGAGAGGAGTTTTTAAAGTGGGTTATGTGACAGTCTTCCTGGAGTTCCAGAAAGTGTGATGTCGTTTTTTTGTAACACACAACAAAATGTAGGTACCTGCAAATTAAATGTATTCATTCAGCTGTTAGGAAAAGCAAAAAGGATTTTTTTTTTATTTTGAAGTATGCTGAAACTGAAATTTTATTAGGAACAAAATAAATCAAGACACTTTACTTGGTGATGCCCAGATTATAAATATTCACAGAATCCGGTTAACACACATTATCATTTGTGCTCTGTATAGTTGTACCAGAAAAACAGTACATCTGCGCAAAGTTAATGGCGACTTAATTAGAAAACGGGCCGTCTGTAAATGCCAGTGTGCTACTACACGATGCTGTAGTTACATTTAAAAAATCCCCTCTCCTCATGACCATTATAATCAGGTAGGTCACAGACGTTTGTGGTTCTAAACTGTGGGTTGTGGTTCTAAAAAGTCTGGGAACCACTGGCATAGATACTCTCGTTATTATACATTTTAATTTCATTTTGAAGTTTTCCATTTTTTTGTACAATATTGAGTCACTGAAGTTCTTTGATAGTGGCCTGTATTTATTTCATTAGAAACTGATTGATGACCAAGTAGTTAATTTCTAGTTCTCCTGTTTGAAATTTACGCTCTGCCTTAAAAGTTACAAATTATCAAAATCCAGGTGTTTCTCAGCCAAGAAGCTCAGTGCTTCACTTCTTCACATTCCAATCATGTATAGCCTGAAGAGTTAGGGCTCACTAATACCCACTTCAGCCTTGGCTGCCAATCTTTGATGTATACATCTATTAATAGTTGGTACCGGTGGAACTACTTTGAACAGGGAAGGTCCACTCTTCCTGTTATACTTGAAGCGTCATAAAGATTTAGGTAGTATATTACTTTACATTTCTATTATCAATAGTAGTAACATCAATAATGTATAGATCGAATAGGAAGGCAGAAAGAATAGTTTCGTCACTCCTTTAGTGTCTTGATAGCATTAAATATTTACACGTGGATACAAGAATTGTCCTGCTTTAGCCAAGACATGCTCTGCTTTGTTGGCCTATAAGCCTGGGAATTCTTCATCGCGAACAGAAAGGAGTTAGGTCCTTTGCGGGGCTGAGGGAGGGCTGGACCCTATATATTGCAAACCAACAAAATGTGCCCCCTCACTCAATCACTTCAATATTATTTCAGGACCAAATAGACATGGACGTTAAATCTGGTCCGGTATCTTTATTTATACCTTTTATGACTGATTATTTCAAAAATTATTTCATATGGCAAAAGGAGAATACAACAAACACAATTATTTACAAATAACGCTAAACTACATTAACACGATACTACTGACACACTCTGTGAACAATATTTATATGTGACATCCCAATGACAATACAATACTAAACTATAACCATCACCACTAGACAGTTTTATACAGCCAAATCAAAATTACAGACAAATCAAAAAACATGGAAAGAGCCAATTCAATACAAGAGAAAAAGCGTGAGGCAGGTATAATTCATAATACACAATCAATGTATATCATTAACTCTTGCTGGATTGCCGACGCGTTTCAAGTTTGGGCGTGAAGTTTCCAAACTATCATCAGGGCTCTTGTGATTTTTCTGAACGTTAGTGATCGGTTGGCCTGTATGGGTTTCTATAACTGGACCAAATCCTTAATTCAGGACACAACCAGGATAACTTCCAGTTTCCTGAATTAAGGATTTGGTCCAGTTATAGAAACCCATACAGGCCAACCGATCACTAACGTTCAGCCTCAGGATAGAATACATCAGGGCTGAACCAGACTCTGGATAGAATACCTCAGTGCTGAACCAGACGCAGGATAGAATGATTCAGTGCTGAACCAGACTCAGGATAGAATGCCTCAGTGCTGAACCAGACTCAGGATAGAACACCTCAGCGCTGTACCAGACTCAGGATAGAATACCTCGGGGCTGAACCAGACTGGGGATACAATACCTCGGGCTGAACCGAACTCGGGATAGAATACCTCAGTGCTGTACCAGACTCAGGATACAATACCTCAGTGCTGAACCAGACTCAGGATAGAATGCCTCAGTGTTGAACCAGACTCAGGATAGAAGGCCTCAGTGCTGAACCAGCCTCAGGATAGAATACATCAGGGCTGAACCAGACTCAGGATAGAATACCTCAGTGCTGAACCAGACTCAGGATAGAATGATTCACTGCTGAACCAGACTCAGGATAGAATGCCTCAGTGCTGAACCAGACTCAGGATAGAGTGCCTCAGTGCTGTACCAGATTCAGGATAGAATGCCTCAGTGCTGATCCAGACTCGGGATAGAATACCTCAGTGCTGAACTAGGGTGGGGATAGAATACCTCAGTGCTTAACCAGACTCAGGAATAGAATACCTCAGTGCTGAACCAGACTCAGGAATAGAATACCTCAGGGCTGAACCAGACTCTGGATAGAATACATCAGCGCTGTACCAGACTCAGGATAGAATGCCTCAGTGCTGAACCAGACTCAGCATAGAATGCCTCAGTGCTGAACCATACTCAGGAAAGAATGCATCAGTGCTGAACCAGACTCATGATAGAATGCCTCAGTGCTGAACCAGACTCTGGATAGAATGCCTCAGTGCTGTACCAGACTCAGGATAGAATGCCTCAACGCTGAACCAGGCTCAGGATAGAATGCCTCAGTACTGAACCAGACTCAGTATAGAGTGCCTCAGTGCTGAACCAGACTTGGGATAGAATACCTCAGTGCTGAACCAGACGCGGGTCAGAATGCCTCAGTGCTGAACCAGACTCAGGATAGAATGCCTCTGTGCTGAACCAGAGTCGGGATAGAATACCTCAGTGCTCAACCAGACTCGGGATAGAATACCTCAGTGCTCAACCAGACTTGGGAAAGAATACCTCAGTGCTGGACCAGACTCGGGATAGAATGTCTCAGTCTTGAACCAGACTCAGAATAGAATGCCTCAGTGCTAAACCAGACTCAGGATAGAATAGCTCAGTGCTGAACCAGACTCGGGATAGAATACCTCACTGCTGAACCAGACTCAGGATAGAATACCTCAGTACAGAACCAGACTCAGGATAGAATGCATCAGTGCTGAACCAGACTCATGATAGAATGCCTCAGTGCTGAACCAGAATCTGGATAGAATGCCTCAGTGCTGTACCAGACTCAGGATAGAATGCCTCAATGCTGAACCAGACTCAGGATAGAATGCCTCAGTGCTGAACCAGACTCAGGATAGAATACTTCAGTGCTGAACCAGACTCAGTATAGAATGTCTCAGTGCTGATCCAGACTTGGGATAGAATACCTCAGTACTAAACCAGACTCGGGTCAGAATGCCTCAGTGCTGAACCAGACTCAGGATAGAATGCCTCAGTGCTGAACCAGAGTCGGGATAGAATACCTCAGTGCTCAACCAGACTCGGGATAGAATACCTCAGTGCTCAACCAGACTCGGGATAGAATACCTCAGTGCTGGACCAGACTCGGGATAGAATGTCTCAGTGCTGAACCAGACTTGGGATAGAATACCTCACTGCTGAACCAGACTCAGGATAGAATACCTCAGTGCTGAACTAGATGCGGGTCGGAATGCCTCAGTGCTGAACCAGACTCAGGATAGAATGCCTCAGTGCTGAACCAGAGTCGGGATAGAATACCTCAGTGCTCAACCAGACTCGGGATAGAATAGCTCAGTGCTGAACCAGACTCGGGATAGAATACCTCACTGCTGAACCAGACTCAGGATAGAATACCTCAGTACAAAACCAGACTCAGGATAGAATGCATCAGTGCTGAACCAGACTCATGATAGAATGCCTCAGTGCTGAACCAGAATCTGGATAGAATGCCTCAGTGCTGTACCAGACTCAGGATAGAATGCCTCAATGCTGAACCAGACTCAGGATAGAATGCCTCAGTGCTGAACCAGACTCAGGATAGAATACTTCAGTGCTGAACCAGACTCAGTATAGAATGTCTCAGTGCTGATCCAGACTTGGGATAGAATACCTCAGTACTAAACCAGACTCGGGTCAGAATGCCTCAGTGCTGAACCAGACTCAGGATAGAATGCCTCAGTGCTGAACCAGAGTTGGGATAGAATACCTCAGTGCTCATAAAAAATCAAAAGGAGGAAGCGTAGAGGTATGAGATAGAATCACCCTCCTAAACGATTCAAATAAACATAGGGATTCTATCAATATGTGGAGGTGATATTTAGAGGTTTTTAATATTTTATAGTGAAGTGATAGGCTCTCTCTTAGCAATGGAAAGATGAGAGCACGTGTGCTTTGTTAAAATACCCCTCACACACTAAAAAAATCCATTAGTGTCATGCTTCATCATAGGGGTCTTCCCGTCCCTATAACGGGGCGGGGCGTGCTGCGACCAGACGGACTACGCGGGAGCACTGTAAGAGTGACAGATCTATGTGTGGGTGTAGTGATATCAGTGAAGTGTAGGGATCTAACTAGTGAAATGCACGAAAAATGAAAAATTAAAAATTCCCTGGCTAGTAGAACAAATACATTTTATTGGTATCTCTAGCTGGAAACGTTAAAAAGGGGGAATAAAAAGTAGAGTGATTGCTAACTACTAAGTCGACATGTTTCATAGACAGTCCCCAACTGTCTACTCATCAGGACCTTTCAGTGATCCCTACTAGGAAACAAGCTCAGTTCTACAGTAATATGCCTACTGTCCTATAAATATAGCAGCAAAAATCAGCTGAATATTTATGCTTCGGGGCATGAGCTGGCCCTAGTGAAGCAAAACACCAAAAAATTGGTGCCAAAAGGAAATGACCAGTGGTCTCTGTAAGTGAAAAAAGAAAAAGGGGGGAAAAAGCACAAACATAATTGTATTTACACTTCTGTTCGTTCGACGTACATCAATTCATGAAGTCGCATTCATTACTAATTTAGAATCTGTTTTTATATTTGCCAATTCATTCGTCACATATGTTGTGCATTGGTCAATTTGCACCTCCAGATTATGGGCGCTCTGCCCGACGTATTTGTCCAAGCAACCGACCAGCTGAAGGCGGTTATTTATTCATTCATCATCCATACATTTGTGGCTCAACGCACTCATACACCCAATCACACTGGTAGGAAAGAAAACCCATAAGTCAAATGTTTTTTTAGGAAAGTCAGTAATCTAGCACACAGTGCGATTGAAGATAGTAATCAACACATTCATGATATACATACTTTATCGTTCGTTTGACTGTGCCCCATGAGCTGGCAGGCGGGGGAAGTATTTGCTCGGTCTACTGGAGAGATAAATAAATATTTCCGCCCTCAATAATGGATGCGGTATACTCAGGTACTGGCAATTACAATAGTGAGCCTGTCACCCGTTGTTTAAAGACTCAGGGTCAGAGTCTGATACTCACGTTACCGGCCTGGCACCTCGCCTCTCACCCCTACCGTGCAGCTCCGAGGACGCGTGGTCTCTCGTCTGCGCTGTAGATATACTGTTTGCAAGTACCGTCCATGTGGGTGATTGCTTCCGGATGACGCCCATCGTTGAGAACACTAGACTGCTAAAATCAAAGATGGCCGCCGGTATTTGGCACATAGGGCGGAAAAAACGGAAGTCTTTCTTCACTAACTCTGGCTCAGCCGAGTGAAGCAATGTGTGAATATTTTGAGTAATTGTAAATAGATGTTGATTATCAGAGTGTCTCTATCACACACTGGTGAGGTCCCCATATATACACAGAACCGAAAAACTCAAAACAAAGACAATGGTTGGTGTATAAAAAATCGATATTTTCAAAAATCTAATAATGTTATTCCTACATTATTTTAAAGTTCACAGGGATCCGCTCATGTGTTGATCTCAACTGCCAAGAAGTCACCTCACCTCGTGGGGATGATTTAGATCGGAAGCGGTAGGCTTGCCAGTGGGATGTTGAGAAAGTGCTCACCAATCGGTCAGGTGTTCACACTAACCACGCCACAATCACTGGCCAACAACGCCAAGGATGACGTGATGAATAGCTGGCACAGGGATCCCCCGGTGGCATGTCGCCTGCCCTGGTGTGAACTATCCCATGAACAGCAACATCGTGCCACTAGGCTGCAATCCGACTTTTTGGTCATGACACCACATCGTTGAAATCCCTGACTAACACCTGACCGATTGGTGAGCACTTTCTCAACATCCCACTGGCAAGCCTACCGCTTCCGATCTAAATCATCCCCACGAGGTGAGGTGACTTCTTGGCAGTTGAGATCAACACATGAGCGGATCCCTGTGAACTTTAAAATAATGTAGGAATAACATTATTAGATTTTTGAAAATATCGATTTTTTATACACCAACCATTGTCTTTGTTTTGAGTTTTTCGGTTCTGTGTATATATGGGGACCTCACCAGTGTGTGATAGAGACACTCTGATAATCAACATCTATTTACAATTACTCAAAATATTCACACATTGCTTCACTCGGCTGAGCCAGAGTTAGTGAAGAAAGACTTCCGTTTTTTCCGCCCTATGTGCCAAATACCGGCGGCCATCTTTGATTTTAGCAGTCTAGTGTTCTCAACGATGGGCGTCATCCGGAAGCAATCACCCACATGGACGGTACTTGCAAACAGTATATCTACAGCGCAGACGAGAGACCACGCGTCCTCGGAGCTGCACGGTAGGGGTGAGAGGCGAGGTGCCAGGCCGGTAACGTGAGTATCAGACTCTGACCCTGAGTCTTTAAACAACGGGTGACAGGCTCACTATTGTAATTGCCAGTACCTGAGTATACCGCATCCATTATTGAGGGCGGAAATATTTATTTATCTCTCCAGTAGACCGAGCAAATACTTCCCCCGCCTGCCAGCTCATGGGGCAGTCAAACGAACGATAAAGTATGTATATCATGAATATGTTGATTACTATCTTCAATCGCACTGTGTGCTAGATTACTGACTTTCCTAAAAAAACATTTGACTTATGGGTTTTCTTTCCTACCAGTGTGATTGGGTGTATGAGTGCGTTGAGCCACAAATGTATGGATGATGAATGAATAAATAACCGCCTTCAGCTGGTCGGTTGCTTGGACAAATACGTCGGGCAGAGCGCCCATAATCTGGAGGTGCAAATTGACCAATGCACAACATATGTGACGAATGAATTGGCAAATATAAAAACAGATTCTAAATTAGTAATGAATGCGACTTCATGAATTGATGTACGTCGAACGAACAGAAGTGTAAATACAATTATGTTTGTGCTTTTTCCCCCCTTTTTCTTTTTTCACTTACAGAGACCACTGGTCATTTCCTTTTGGCACCAATTTTTTGGTGTTTTGCTTCACTAGGGCCAGCTCATGCCCCGAAGCATAAATATTCAGCTGATTTTTGCTGCTATATTTATAGGACAGTAGGCATATTACTGTAGAACTGAGCTTGTTTCCTAGTAGGGATCACTGAAAGGTCCTGATGAGTAGACAGTTGGGGACTGTCTATGAAACATGTCGACTTAGTAGTTAGCAATCACTCTACTTTTTATTCCCCCTTTTTAACGTTTCCAGCTAGAGATACCAATAAAATGTATTTGTTCTACTAGCCAGGGAATTTTTAATTTTTCATTTTTCGTGCATTTCACTAGTTAGATCCCTACACTTCACTGATATCACTACACCCACACATAGATCTGTCACTCTTACAGTGCTCCCGCGTAGTCCGTCTGGTCGCAGCACGCCCCGCCCCGTTATAGGGACGGGAAGACCCCTATGATGAAGCATGACACTAATGGATTTTTTTAGTGTGTGAGGGGTATTTTAACAAAGCACACGTGCTCTCATCTTTCCATTGCTAAGAGAGAGCCTATCACTTCACTATAAAATATTAAAAACCTCTAAATATCACCTCTACCTCAGTGCTCAACCAGACTCGGGATAGAATACCTCAGTGCTCAACCAGACTCGGGATAGAATACCTCAGTGCTGGACCAGACTCGGAATAGAATGTCTCAGTGCTGAACCAGACTTGGGATAGAATACCTCAGTGCTGAACCAGACGCGGGTCAGAATGCCTCAGTGCTGAACCAGACTCAGGATAGAATGCCTCAGTGCTGAACCAGAGTCGGGATAGAATACCTCAGTGCTCAACCAGACTCGGGATAGAATACCTCAGTGCTCAACCAGACTTGGGAAAGAATACGTCAGTGCTGGACCAGACTCGGGATAGAATGTCTCAGTCTTGAACCAGACTCAGAATAGAATGCCTCAGTGCTAAACCAGACTCAGGATAGAATAGCTCAGTGCTGAACCAGACTCGGGATAGAATACCTCACTGCTGAACCAGACTCAGGATAGAATACCTCAGTAAAGAACCAGACTCAGGATAGAATGCACCAGTGCTGAACCAGACTCATGATAGAATGCCTCAGTGCTGAACCAGACTCTGGATAGAATGCCTCAGTGCTGTACCAGACTCAGTATAGAATGCCTCGATGCTGAACCAGACTCAGGATAGAATGCCTCAGTGCTGAACCAGACTCAGGATAGAATACTTCAGTGCTGAACCAGACTCAGTATAGAATGCCTCAGTGCTGTACCAGACTTGGGATAGAATACCTCAGTACTAAACGAGACTCGGGTCAGAATGCCTCAGTGCTGAACCAGACTCAGGATAGAATGCCTCAGTGCTGAACCAGAGTCGGGATAGAATACCTCAGTGCTCAACCAGACTCGGGATAGAATACCTCAGTGCTCAACCAGACTCGGGATAGAATACCTCAGTGCTGGACCAGACTCGGGATAGAATGTCTCAGTCTTGAACCAGACTCAGAATAGAATGCCTCAGTGCTACACCAGACTCAGGATAGAATACCTCAGTGCTGAACCAGACTCAGGATAGAATACCTCAGTGCTGAATCAGACTCAGGATAGAATACCTCAGTACAGAACCACACTCAGGATAGAATGCCTCATTGCTGAACCAGAATCAGGATAGAATGCCTCAGTGCTGAACCAGACTCGGGATAGAATACCTCAGGGCTGAACCAGACTCTGGTTAGATTGCCTCAGCGCTGTACCAGACTCAGGATAGAAAGCCTCAGTGCTGAACCAGACTCAGGATAGAATGCCTCAGTGCTGAACCAGACTCAGGATATAATACCTTAGTGCTGAACCAGACTCAGGATAGAATACCTCAGTGCAGAACCAGACTCAGGATAGAATGCCTCAGTGCTGAACCAGATTCGGGTAGACTACCTCAGTGCAGAACCAGATTCGAGATGGAATATCTCACTACAGAACTAGTCTCTAGATAGAATACCTCAGCACTGAATGGGACTCAGGATAGAATACCTCAGTGCTGAACTAGAGTGGGGATAGAATACCTCAGTGATGAAACAGACTCAGGACTAGAATGCCTCAGTGCTGAACCAGACTCTGGATAGAATGCCTCAGTGCTGTACCAGACTCAGGATAGAATGCCTAAACGCTGAACCAGGCTCAGGATAGAATGCCTCAGTGCTGAACCAGACTCAGGATAGAATGCCTCAGCGCTGTACCAGACTCAGGATAGAATGCCTCAGTGCTGAACCAGACTCAGGATATAAAGCCTCAGTGCTGAACCAGACTTAGGATAGAATGCCTAAGTGCTGAACCAGACTCGGGTAGGCTACCTCAGTGCAGAACCAGGCTCGAGATAGAATACCTCAGCGCTGAACGGGACTCAGGATGGAAACCCTCAGCACAGTACCAGACTCGGGATAGAATACCTCTGCGCCGAATCAGACTGGACAGAATCCTGCTGTGATTGATCACATTCGCAACAAAATCCCTCAAGGCTGAGTCAGGCTAATTGGAGAATTCATGAGTGTTGGTGGAGACATTTTGGAGAGTCCTCCGGAGCAGAGCGAGGCATTTAGAAGAATCCTGCATAGGAGGGCGGAGCTTTGCAGAGAGAAATCGGTGCTGATCAAGGTTTTTCGTAGAATCTCTGTCTGTGGAGAGTCAGTCCTTGTGTGTAGACCATACAAAGTTACCACTATCTAGGAAGAGTCCCTCAAAGCAGACCCATTATTAATTTACACTTCCCCTTTGTTAATTCGTGTAATCTTGCTTGTCACTGTCGGTGATATTTCATTTATATATAATCATCAATTTAAACATAATTTCTGCACACGTGTTTACAAAGCAGACCCACTTGCTTCCCCTTTGTTTAGAAAAAAGAGGGGGTTCAACCTGTCACAACAGTCTTTCTATTTTTTTACTAGGCGGTGGATTTATATCGGTTATGGTCGTTGTCAAAGAATAAAAAGGGGCAAGTTCTTAGGACTCGCAATATCGGCCAAAGCATACATAAATATTTTCCCTCATTTTTCCTCCTGTCTGTCTGGATATACCTGAGTGCCTTTATCGCCTGCACCTTCATGGTGGTCTTTGCTTTAGTTGTAAATAGCGTTTCTTCCAAGATATTGCTGCAATGTTTCTGGTATCTCTTGATTTTTTACTCCATTTTCTATCTGACAAGCCTCATCGGCTCCCATCCATGTGCCCTGTCTGTCGTGCTGAGAATCACTGTCTGGTGCTTTCATTTAAATCAAAGCAAGCCAATCAACTCAAGTTGTAGCACCTCCGAGCCTGCCTGCTCCTTACATCCTATTTTTCATGCTTTTATGAGCATCACAAAGCGGTAATCCTGTAGGCACATGTGTTTCCTGGCATGTGGAAGTAGTGGAACCTTTGAAGGTGGTTTATTGTTAGTATAGCCAGGGAATCTGTAATTGCACCTTGAACAGGATAGTATTCATAAGCCTGAGAAATTCACGACTACCTGAATGGACAGAAACGCGCAGGCTCACCTCGATTCTGATCGTTTTTACAAGACTTGATGGCTGCACTCCATGAAAGCCCGCTCAGTACCTCTCCGGGTCCCTTCACCTGCCGATACCCAAAGACTCACGCCTACTCAGCCAATTATATCGCAAAGAGTCACAGGACAACTTTTGGATGTAAATAATCATAGCTGAACTGCCATAAAACACACAATTCCAACTTGTTCTAAGCTAACACTTGCTTTCCCCGTGGATACAGTGTCATGTAATATTCATCTATTCATTTCCTGTTTTTTTGGGGAAAACGGTCAGTTCATTTTGGACGGATAAAGTACAAATAGGCAAAGGTGTTGCTTGTAAAAAACAACACTCAGTTCTAGTCTTGGCTTCCACCCTGGACAAAAACGTTAGTTCTCCTCATTCCTGTGTTTGCTGCTCGGCCAAAATTTAGAAGTGCTTAGAAACATGCTAAACGTAGACATTTCAATTCATATCAAACATCTGATTGTTACATCCACTGAGAAATTGACCAGGTGTATTGAGAGATTTGGAATTTATGTTTTCATCTGAAATTTGCAACCACTGAAACAGCTAGTGTCTATTTTCATTTCATTTCATTTCAAAATACTGTATTTGGCATAAAAAAAATACAATAGAAGTGCAGATAAAATACATCATGATATAAAAACTAGACAGGCAGGTAGAAAAGATACATGTACAATCCACCCAGAGGGCAATTAAAAAAATTGACATGGTTGGAATACATCCTGGTCGGTTAAGAAAGGAAAACATATAAAATCAACAGCATACAATACGTGTATAATCAATTCCATCATGCTTAAAAGGGCCCTCCCCTAATCCTTTCTTTCTTTATACTTTATTCGATACACGTATCATAAAAGTACAAACATAAAATACATACACATATATTACAGAAAATGCACTCTTTAAAAACACTACATCTTGGCAAAAGATAAAAAAAATAATGGAGGAATAACACATTTAAAAATCATGTAAAAATATGAACTGTAGAAAAATGGGACATCAACCTTAGCCGAATAATCCAGGCACTTGCTAAAAACTTGGCGACCCCACAGACAGTAACCATGCAAGTAGTATTGGAGACAATAATTCGTAGGGCTGTTTTGTAATCCCTAACTCCAAGATTCCTAAAGACTGGCTTCAACCATTTATTTCTAGCCTGTTTATAGGCTTTACATGCAAAAAGGAAGTGGCCTAGGGATTCTTCCGGGCAGGGACAACCCGGGCATTTCCTATCCTCATCCCTCCTCCCTTTCCACCCTACCATAACATTTTTGAGAGGGAGAGTGCCATATCTAAGTTTCAGGAATAGAGTTCTGTCACGGGGAACCTGAATAAAATCCAGAAACGGTTCTAGCTTTATAGTAAGCTTGTGAGAAAAGAAATTCTCCGTTAGTGGACCCCAATTTGGATTTAGCAGAACTTTGGCCTCTATCCAATCCCAGTAAAGTTTTTTAACTGTTTGTTTAGGTGGGGGAGATTGAGAAGCCCAGGCGTCACGAAAACCCAAATTTACCACAAGCTTCTTTAGATCGTTTAACCACTTTATTTTGTTCGAGACATTCAGGTTGATTAGTTCGTCTAACACTAAGGCATAATTTGCTAGTTCCGGGGTCCTCCTAAGGCGCACCCAGAATAGTAGTGGTCGGAGCTGGACAATGTCACAAATGGATCTCTTACCCAAATCGGCAAATAAGGGTTTTAAAGGGGTTGAGACAGGAAGCGAGACTAAGTCTCTCATGAACTTATTCTCAGCCACCACCAGTGCTTTAGTATTCTCAGTACCCCACAGTTCTGATCCGTAGACCGCTGATGCTAACGCCTTTCCCTCATAGACTGCCAGTGCAGGGGCTATTGGTCTACTCACTGAAAGGCGTTGGTTCTTTAGAATAGCACCGGATACTCTTTTGAGATTTAAAACCATTTTGCATAGATGGGATTCCCAATTCATTTTGTTACCAATTCTGACCCCGAGGTAATCAAATTCATCCACTACCTCCAAAGGTGACCCATTCAAAGAGAGATGGATCTTCCTTTGATTCCTTTTTGCGGTCATAACCATTAACTTCGTTTTTGTAGTGTTTATCGTTAGCCCACGCACTTTGCAGAACACATTGAAACGGTCAAGGAGTATTTGCAGGCCTTTGGGGGTTTTGGACAGCAGGAGGGTGTCGTCGGCAAAGAGGAGAGTTGGTGTTTTCTCCCCGGCCATGACAGGAGCGTCTGCCGGGATCTCTCTCAGATGGTCCACTACTCCATTTATAAAAAGAGAAAACAAGGTCGGAGCCATCACACACCCCTGCCGCACCCCTCTGTTGACAGGAATCCTCTTGGTTAGTTGCCCCTGAGCCCCCCACCGAATCCTAGCAAAGTTACCTTCGTGTAGTTTGATTATAAGCTGTAATAAGTAACAAGGGAATCCCATGTCCAAAAGAACCTCCCAAAGTTTGGCGCTGGGGATTACATCAAAAGCCGTTTTTAAATCTATAAAGGCCAGGTACAGGCTCCCCCTGGCTATTAACACCGTTTTCCAGAAGACCGCACAAAATCTAAAAACCTGGTCCATTGCACCTACGTTGCATCTGAATCCGGCCTGAAAGTGAGTCAAAATATTGTTTTCCATTAGCCACATCTCTGTCCGGTTTATGATGACCCTGCCAACTACTTTTTGAATGGTATCAATTAAACTAATTGGTCTGTAGTTGGCAGGGTCCTCTCTAACACCTTTTTTATAAATGGTAATGACCTCTGCACCCTTCCAGGATTCAGGTACTGGATGGCCAGACTGAATAAGATTCATGATTCTAGATATGAAATCTGCCCATACTATAGGATCATGCAACAGTAAATCCCCCAGAACGCCGTCGGGGCCAGGAGCCTTTCCCGGAATTATTTTCTGAATGGCATCCTGAACTTCACGGGGTGAAAACAACTCATCAATACTACCACGCTCCGAGTTGACCATGGTAGCAATACCCAGAGCGGGAGATGTTAACGCACCCTCCACACTACCTTCACAGTATAGTTTTAAAAAGTGGGAGTGCCATTGGAGCTCGGTGATGTGGTTTGGGATAGGCTCTACCCCTCGCCTGTCAAGAATATTAATTAAATTCCAGAAAAGAGTGGAGTTTTTCCCATATGCTGCATCCTTGAGCGCCTGCCAATGGTCCTCTTCCCAAGTCTTCTTGGCTATCGCAATACTTTTGCGGTAATCTTGTCTAGCAATTCTTACAGCTACTGGGTCCTTACTTTTTGTAGCAAAAGAAATTACTTTCCTTTTTCTCCTACAGTTGGCTGTATACCAGAGATTACCCTTACTTAGATTGTACTGATCCAGTTTCGCCCCCTTAGATTTTTTAATAAAGAACCTACCAATCTCCTCCATTAGATTCTTATACTTGGCTGCTAAGTTTGACCCCGAGGTGTGGGGGGCTATTGAAGTAACCGGTGCCAAGTCACGCAGTACGGCCATGACTAGTTCCTTGATATTGTCTAATTTCCCATCATCACACCTAACTGCATTCCACTTAAGCTTGCGATTGCAGTTTGTGGGAACTACTTCTTTAGTAATCATCTCTTTAGGACCATTTTTACTAAACTTGTCTCCCCAGTAAATTGCCATGCATAAAGGGTTATGGTCGCTATCTGATCTTTGTCTGACCTTCATATCTACTAGGTTGTCCCAGGACTGAGTATCCAAGAGGATATAATCAATCCGTGATGGGCAGCCTATCCTGTTAAAAGTCATTGCTCCCTCACGATCGGATAAAGTGCGACCATTTAAGGCCCGTAAATTGTGTTCCAGAACAAGAGCATTTAACTGGATTGCTCTGGCAGTCCATTTCTTAATTGGGGTAAGGGCTAGAGGTGGTATAAACTGGCTCCCAACTTCGTTGTATAAACCCGTAAAATCTTCCTCATCCAGGGGCTCGAAAGTACAGTTAAAATCACCCCCCACCAATATTTTAGATCTAGTGGGGAGGGAGGATAACCTGTTGTCTAGCAACTCTAATATAGGTGAAATTTGGCCACCCGGAGAACCTCTAGCATATACACAAAAGAGTTCTAATATATTATTTCCGGAGGGACTTTTTACAGAAATATGCAGGATGTCATTTGAAGAGGTGTTATGAGTAGTAACGACACAGTTTAAGTCTATCTTAACCCAAATGTGTAAACCTCCAGACGGACGTCCTTTCCCCATCGAAACAGCAGGGGTAAAGAAGGTTGAGTATCCGTTTTTATATTGTGGCAGGGCACACCAGGTTTCTTGGAACATACATATATGAAAGTCATTTATGAAATCATTCCAGGCATGATTAACAAGATTTTTTTTAAGACCTGCTATGTTCCAGGACAGGATCTTAATAGAGGTGTCAGCTGTGGATAATTCTTTAGATGGGGTCAGAGTATCAAATTCCCTTTCTATAATACCTGGACTGATACTGGCCTTGTTGAGTGGTACCTCCCTGCCAGTGTTGTTGGTACTAAGGCCCGAAGAAGTGAGCTCCCCTCTCTTCCCGGATAGTTCAGGGGACTGTGGTGGAAGTCAGTCCACCCCTTCCAACCCACTGTAACGGTTGTAGCAGGGGAATAAAGGATGGTTGAGCTGAGGACCCAACCCTTCTCCAATCGGCTGACAATCACCCATCCATGGTCTCCCCGCCCTCCTACCAACTAGATTCCAACCTTCCTCTTCAATCCCACCCCGCTTTTGGGGAATCTGATAGTTATGGTTCTCCCTCCTGTTTCTCCCTCTCCCTGACCCTGTATTAAATGACCTTAACCAACTCCATCTAGCTTCTTGATGGTCCTCTTGCATATAGAAAAATGACAAGGGTTTGGCCGCAACCACAGACTTGTTGTCACATGGGGGAAGGGAGCAAATGAATTCTACCAGTCGTTGGTCCTCAAATGTGACAACAACGCAGTCACCCTTTAGACTTTTCTTATTCCCACCTACCCAAGGGGCCCTCTCTACCATAAGAATTTTTTTTTATTTTTTATTTTTTAAACATTTTATTAAGGCAGATGTTGCAATCCACAGCAGTAAACCAGCACTGTGACAAAGGCTGTACATACGGCATTCAAACAGCTTAGGCAGCAGAATAATGAGTACAGCAGGAAGTATATTCGGGTTGCACCATAGAGCACTGTAAATGTTACAATAGAAAAGTTTTCTGAGAAGGCAACTGAAATACAAATAAAACATAACCAATATTTCAAAAAGCAAAGAAATGATAAACGGGACAATAGACATAATCAGATTGCAAGACCAGCACAGTAAGACTTTCTGTATCACGTCAAGTGACGCCGTTGACAATAACCACATCACAGTAAAAGCAATCAGTGAACCCTTCCACCCAGCTATGAGTTGCACTAAGAGCAGGAGTTCGCACATTACCAAGGTGTCGATCAGGGCCAAGAGTTGGGCCGCGTGAGTGTGAAAATAACAACCTCCTTCGTTGGCATATAGACCCCTGGGACGGGAACAGTATCGTAGCCCCCACCCATCCAAGCCCTGCACCCAACCTCAGGAGGCGGCGGCAAGTGATAGTAGAAGCAGCGCCATAATGTGAGTATGGAGTGGGCGTCCCCTGATCTAGCCCACCCCGGTTGGTATATTGGGATGTAGGGACTGAGAGGGTGCTTCTAGTGCCTTCCCTGAAATGTATTGGCGGTACGGACCCCAAATGTCTGTAGGGCGGGAAGAGGTCGGGAGTTGGTCAGAATATTCCACACTGTTTACATTGCAGTATGCCACACTCCTTAGCCACGCGGCAACAGTGGGAGTACGTCGTGAGCACCAGTGCAGCGCGACTTCTCTCTTGGCCAGAAGGAAGCAGATCGATGCTAACTTGCGAATTTTGCGGGGAAAATTGGACACATATCCCATCAGGGCAATCTCTGGCAGAACAGATAGCGACAGGCCCAATATCGCACCCAGTGTGTCGTGCAGTTCAACCCAATAGGAGTGTATTTTCGGGCAGGTCCAGGAAAGATGGGCAAAGTCGGCCTGAGGGGCATTGCATTTAGGACAAGTGTGGGGCCGTGCTGGGTCAATTCTGTGGGCCAACGCAGGAGTGTGGTACAGCCGACAAAGGAATTTAAAGTGTATAAGTTCGTGCCTGCTATTCATTGAAACCTCCCTGGTCATGGCACAGCACGCCTCCCATTGATCGTCTGAGATCTGGGTGCCCAGATCCAATTCCCACGCGGCGCGCAACGCATCGTCGTCCGATGGGAGTGAGGACAGGCAAAGTTTGTAGAGTTTGGACACAACGTGGGCCCCCGAGGAGTTCTGGATGATGGATGTGAGCGCCTGAGTGTCATCTGGTGGCAACGGGAAGGTGGGAAATGTGGCCCGCATCAGCGCCCTAAGTCTTGCAAACACAAAGTTATCCATGAAAGTGCGCTCGGCGAAGCGGGGGTCTTCGGTTATAGAAATGGCGTGGGCATTGGGGAATAGATCACCGATCGTGCTCAATTGATATTTGGAGAGTGTTCGACTAATCAATGTTTCGCCTGTGATAGGGAGCCAATGTGGGTTGGGCAGCGGGAGGACAGGAGAGTACAGAGTGTCAACACGAAGCAAGCGTCTAAGTTTGTCCCAAGCCCAAGACGTTGTGGTGAGAGGGAGTATGTCGTGTGGGTCGCGGGGGAAGCCTCTAGGAAGCACGGCCTTCAGAGACACCGGGAGCGCGGCGTCTGCTTCGGGTTTCAAATGTTGGATCCTGGCATCAGGATGGTACCAGGGGTGTGCATACGAGCATTGGGCCACCAGGTAGTAGAGGTGGAAATCTGGGACCCCGAATCCACCCCTCTCGTAAGGTAGTGTCAGTGTGGTCCAGGCAAGGCGAGGGCGCTTCCCCCCCCCCACACCAGTCTCAGCAGGGCAGTGCGCAATTGAGTGAAAAAAACCTTAGTGAGAGGGATGGGGATGTTGTTGAAGAGATACAAAAACCGGGGAAGAACCACCATTTTCACTATAGCAATGCGCCCAGCCATCGATAAAGGAAGGCGGAGCCATCGGTCAGTGTTGTCCTCCAAAAAGTCAAGGGCGCGTCCGTAGTTCAGGCGGACAATGGACACGGTATCCAAGTGGATATGTATCCCAAGGTATTTAACGGAGTCCTCGCACCATTCCAACGGGAGGGAGCAAGGCCACCTAGCAGTAGCGAGGGTGAGAGGGAACAGTTGCGATTTGTGCCAATTAATTCTGAGGCCGGAATATTCACCAAAGCGCGTAATTTCAGACAGTAGAGGCTGTAGATTGGTCTCAGGGGTGCGGACGTAGAGAACCATGTCGTCCGCGTGATACCAAAAGAGGCCCGGTGCGGAACTGGAGCCCCCTGTGCAAATGCTTCTCTTGGAAGTGTCGGACCAGAGGATCCATTGCCAAGATGAAAAGCAAGGGGGAGAGGGGGCACCCTTGTCGTGTACCTCTGGAGAGGGTGAACCTGTTTGTGATAGTGCCATTAAGGCGAATACGTGCCGTGGGTGCTGTATACAGCAATTCCACAGTCGCCACAAACATAGCGGGCATTCCCATCCTACGCATCACATCCAAAAAAAAGGGCCACTCCAGGGTGTCAAAGGCTTTTTCCGTGTCCAGAAAGACCGCGGCAGCCGGAAGGGCTGGATCAATTCTGTGCAGGACCGAGAAGACCGTGCGAAGGTTCAAGGACGTCGACCTCTGAGGGATAAAGCCAGATTGCACCGGTGAAATAATGGAGTTCACCAGCAGCGCAAGCCGCATTGCGAGCACTTTGGCCAGGATTTTATAGTCCAGGTTTAGGAGTGACAGCGGGCGGTAAGAACTGCAAACCGTTGGGTCGCGGCCCGGCTTGGGCAACAACACTATGACCGCCTCACGGAGCGTAGGAGGGAGAATACCGGACTCCAGGGCCTCGGCATAGACCTCGACCAGAATGGGCACCAGCTCCTCTTTGTATGCTTGATAGAAATCGGCTGTGAAGCCGTCCAGGCCCGGCGCCGAGGATCCCCTCAGTGAGTCTATCGCCTCCGCGATCAACTCAGGCGTGATGGGATGCGCCAAGAATTCTTGCATGTACTTCTCCAAGAAGACCATAGCTATTTCGTCAATATACGGGCCGGGGTCACGGCGTTCGTCAGTAAGGGCAGACTTGTAAAGGTGCTTATAGTAAGATAAGAATGTGTTGCAAATGGCAGGAGTATCGAAGTGTGACGTGCCATCGGCAGCAGCTATTTGTGTAATGTACGCAGCCTGCCGAGGTGGGCGCAGCAACTGGGCCAGTAGCCTGCCAGGTCTGTCTCCCTCGCCATACTGGCGCCCCAAACGGTACCTGCCCAGATACTTCAGCTCCCTGTCTGCTGCGTCCCTGAATTCCAAAAGGAGCTCAAGGCGTCGCGTTTCGTTGACCGGGGATGGGTCCACAAGGATCCGGGATTCACTAGCCAATAGGTCGGCTTCTATGCGAGACAGGGTGGCTCGGATTTCGCACAGCGCTCCAACATGTTTGGTGATGCAGACCCCCCTTATGGTAGCCTTGCATCCCTACCACAGTGTGGCCCATGCGGTCACAGAACCAGTGTTAAGGTCGAAATACTCTTCGATCGCTGAGCGAATCTCCTCTGTGAAGACTGGGTCTGTGAGTGCTCGCCCCGGAAATCGCCACTGCCGCTCATACCCACCCAACCTGGGAACCGCAAGCGCCAGAACCACCGGAGAGTGATCCGAAAGGGTGCGTGGCAGGGTGCGCAAGTCAGTGACCCAACCCGCCAGGCCCGGAGAAACAAGCCAGTAGTCGATTCTAGTGCTCGTGTTGTGGAAGCCGGAATGGTGCGTGAAAGAAGGGGAGGTAGTGTGTCGCGTGGCCTCTATGTCCTGCAGTGAAAAGTGTGAGCAAATGTCCGCCATCGCAGCGCGGGAAAGCGGCTTGCGGTCTGGGAAGGGGGATGTGCTGTCCCTGCCGGGGTTCATCAGTAAGTTAAAGTCGCCCCCCATCGCTAACAAGTCAACGTCTGCGTGTAGTAATGACAGGTGTAGTTCCTCGAGGCAGGCCGGGGAATCGACATTAGGACCATATACCCCTACAATGGCAATCTTATAACCAAACAGCAGCCCATGGAGAATGACAAATCTGCCTTCCCCATCCATTTTGCTACCAGTCAAGACAAAGGGTATTCGCTTGTGTATCAAAATTGCCACACCACGTGCGTATCTACTGAAGCTGGAGAACACTCTGTGGGCGCCCCAATCCCTTGCAAAGGAAAATGTGTCTGAATGAACCATGTGTGTCTCCTGTAAAATCAGTACATCAACATTATGTCTCTCTGCATAATGTAGAACCTGTTTCCGCTTTCGGGTGGAGTTCAGGCCACGGACATTCCATGTCATCAAGGTTAGACTAGACGGGCCAGTCTGCAAACTTATCCGGGCCATAGAGTCAAATCAAGGATCGTGGGCAAGAAGTGGTCAATGAACAAACCAGTGCTATGTGTCTCGCAATCAGATACCAAAAAAAAGAAAAAACATGGAAAATACAAACATCCCCACCCCCACCCACCACCCAGCCTCCCAGCACCCCATGAGAGGCAGAACCCCACTAGTTGCAAAGCAGCAATGCAGGTCAATAAATGCAGAGTAGTAGAAGCACATAAAAATAGCTGCATAGTGAAATCTAAGAAACCCAAAGAAAAAGAGCAGAACATATCGGCCCGCGCCTTGGGGGGAAGCAACGCTAGCCCCCGAGCAGGCAACCCAACGGATTGATGAGAATGTCATCAACAAATATGAACTAAAGGATTGTCAGCCATCCTTGCAAGTAGAAAAATGAACCAGAACCAGAGCGTTATGAACGATCAGCCCTGACCAGCGTCAGTGAACAAGTCGGCGCTGGCTTGTGTGTTCGGCTGCAGGGGGGAGGTGGGTCTGGAGCCAGAGGCCGATCCCGGTCCTTTTTTGTACGTGTGGCAGAAGTCCTGTACCTCAGCTGGAGAGTCAAAGATGCGAAACCGGCCATGAACGTCCACCTTCAGCCGGGCTGGGTAAAGCATGCTGTACTTAAGGCCAAGATTGCGAAGTGCCGCCTTGACGCTGGTGTACTTCCTCCGAGCTTCTTGGACCATAACTGTATAGTCCGGAAAGAAGGACAACTTGCTCCCCTGCCACCTCACCTCCCCCATCTCTCGCGCCGCCCGGAGCGCAGCATCACGATCACGAAAATTCATTATTCTGGCAATGATGGGTCGGGGTAGCTGTCCAGCGTGTGGTTTGGGCCCCAAGCACCTGTGTGCTCTTTCCACAATAAAACCAGCCGTGAAAGTGTCTTTACCAAACAGTTCAATGAGGAGGCTTTCCACGAAAGTGTCGAACTGGCCAGTGGCTGTAGTCTCCGCCATGCCAAGGATTCTGATGTTATTCCGCCGGCTGCGCGCTTCCAAATCCTCGTTCTCGATGGCGACATCCTTAAGAATCTTTTCTACCCTCTCCAGCCGCTTTAGAGCTTTGGAGGACGGGTGGTCAGAGATTCTAGACTCCGCCAGGTCCAGGCGCCGATCGTGGGCTTGTACAGTGGAGCTGATGGCGGACAGTTTTTGCTCCAGGCTGTCGAATCTGGTATCAAGGGCCTTGAAGCCAGCCCGCATCTCCCCCATCATGGCGGCCATCATGGACGTCGCTTCACCACCGTCTTGTGCCACCGGAGCCCCCGAGGCGGCCCCCGGAGGGGGGTCTGCCGCGGTGAGAGGAGTCTTGTCAAAGTTGAGGGTCCTCTGGGCAGGATCCTTCTTCCCCATCGCAGAGGATGTATGGCGGGGCCGCAGCGACAGAGGCGGCGAGCAGGGATCAATGGTGGACCACCAAAGACCGGGCAGTGCGGGTAGCGTGACAGACAAATGGCCAGGCCACAGCCTAAGTAGTAGAAGCAGGGGCGACCAGCCAGGCGCAGGAAGCGTAATGGAGTGCCGCAGTATTCAGGAGGTAGCCATCCCACTCGTGGTGTAGCAAGCAGGGGCTCCGCGGTGGTGGTGTAGGGTGGCGCGCCGCTCGATCTTCAGGCGGGGCCGCTGTATATTGCCAGGGAGTGCCCCCAGGCCGCCCAGCAGTCACGCGGGCCGCCCCCCTACCGCCCTCCGCAAGCGCCCACAGCAAGCCCCCCAGCTCCGCACGAGTCCAAAATCCAGCCCCCGGCTCCCGCACCCCACTGGGCCGAAGGCTTCAGCCGCACCCGGGAGCCTGTAAAACCAGGGAAAAGACGGGACCGAGTGGCAGGGGGGGTCAATGCGCGAGGCCACCGGGGGTAGGAGTGTAAAGAAGCGGGGCCGCGGCCGCAATTGGCTGAGCCGCACTCACCCGGCGCACCAGCGCAGCAGGAAGATGGCGCCGAGGTCCGGAGGCCTCAGCTTCCCTCCGCCGTGGTAGTCGCGGCCAGCCGCCCCCGCGGCTCAGCAACCTCTTGCCGGCAGCCCGGAACCATCAGAAGGCAGGACACTGCGTTTGGCGTCGGCAGGGATGCAGCTCACATTCTTTCTCGTCCGTAGTGGGAGCCCGCTCGGAGGAGCTTCACAGCGGAGCGGCCATTACGGTTGCCGCTGTGGCCACGCCCCCGAATTTTATTGTTTAATCCAGGGGGTGGAGGATAATTTCTGTCTAGCCAGTGACAGATTTTGTTTTTAAGTGCCCAGAAAGGTTCTGAAACGGCAGGAGCCAGTTCAGGAATGCCAGTCAGAACTACCACATATGGACAGGCATCAGGTGGTAAGTTAATGCTCCGGCGTATGTTAGTCTTTTCAAGGTGGGGTAAGGGTTTGCTGGAAGCTGGAATAGTAAGAGCAGTACCCTTCTGAATATGAGTAGGAACCGAAGTGGTAGGCTGATTAGTACTGGTTTTATTGCTCACAGGCATAGGTATATTAAGTGAACGGGTCTTGGGAGCAGTGCTAGCCCCTGTAGGGTGCTTCTTAGGAATGGGCACCTTGTTATGAACAAAAGGTAGTGCAACAGGGGTATTGGGGACGGGATTAACCTTCTTGGGTTTTTGTGTTAAAAGAATAGCCTCAAGCTGTTGTTCAATGTTCGCTAGTCTGGTCTCTAGAGGCAAGAGTAATGATTTAATAAGGTTGGACATAGAGTTCATAAAAGAGGCATTACTAGCCTCTTGATCCGATGAAGATTCGTCAATACTACTAACATCCAGGATACTAGCCAAACTGCTATCGGGGGTTATATCGTCTGGGACACCCAATGATAAAAGGTGGGGGGCAGATTCGGCAATATCACTCTCCAAATGATCATTAATACCCAAAAGGTCCCTCTCTTCTACCACCAAAACACCCATATCAACCTCCCTGTCAATTTGTCCCAGAGACTCTTGTGCATTAGGATTAGGAGTATCAATCATATGGCTCATGATTTTTGGGTCTAACACAGCACATTTCAGACTACCCACTTGTGAAGAGTCATTCTCTTGATGGATTTCAACTGCTATTGATACTATGTTGTTTAACAAGGGGGAGGCAATAGGTAGTGTACTCACAGAAGGAGGGTCTGAAGGTGGTAATAAGGAGCACATAGGAGGAAGCAGACCCTCAACAGGCTGGCTAGAAAGAGGAGCAGAACTATTTAGACCTCTGATCGGGGAGCGAACTAAGGCAATATTGCCTAATGAGGATCTTTTGGCTTGGGCGAGATCCATCGAGACCCTCCTTTCCATAAGTGAAATTCCCTGATCGATCAAAGAGTTAGTGCGTGAAATAAAATTTTCTAAAGTGCCAATAACTTTTTTGGTTTTAGCATTAGCCGCTCTCTGACTTCGAGTTTTACGAGTAGACATAGTAGACAGTAACAAACACTCGTGGGCTCAGAAAAGCAGAGGGGTGGGGGGTAGATACCAATCTAATATCAAAAAACTACAATTGGAAACAATAGTTGTAACGAATGAGACCACCAATATGTGACAACAGCGAAAATAAAACAAATAAGTCAAACTGGTGGCTTATCGCAACAATAAGGGAAGGTATCCATGGAAAGTAGAAGGGCAAAAGGGCCTGTTCAGGCCAGGCTCTGCAGGCCTCGGAGGGCCACAGAGGGCCCGCCCTTTGCCCGGGCTTAGCCCCGGGCGCTCCCGCTCGCTCCCGCGCAGCGGTAGAGTACCTTTCTTAAATAACATATAGAGGAGTGCTTTTCCCGTCGTCCGGTGCTCAGGGGGCGGGGCTGGCAGGGAGAGCGGGCCAGGTGTCTTGAATGGCCGGCAAAGACTCCTGGAACATCGAGTCCTTGCTCCTGCTCGCAGCCCTGCTTTGCCCTTCACTCCCCAGTAGATTGCTTGCAGTGGCGTCTGTGTAAAAGGAAAATCCGGGTAAATGGTCCAAACACTCCAGCAGGCACTTGGTCAGGTCAGTGCACGAAGGATCCCACTCCACAACGGCAGAGGAGCGCTTTTCCCGTCGTCCGGTGCTCAGGGGGCGGGGCTGGCAGGGAGAGCGGGCCAGGTGTCTTGAATGGCCGGCAAGGACTCCTGGAACATCGAGTCCTTGCTCCTGCTCGCAGCCCTGCTTTGCCCTTCACTCCCCAGTAGATTGCTTGCAGTGGCGTCTGTGTAAAAGGAAAATCCGGGTAAATGGTCCAAACACTCCAGCAGGCACTTGGTTAGGTCAGTGCACGAAGGATCCCACTCCACAACGGCAGAGGAGCGCTTTTCCCGTCGTCCGGTGCTCAGGGGGCGGGGCTGGCAGGGAGAGCGGGCCAGGTGTCTTGAATGGCCGGCAAGAACTCCTGGAACATCGAGTCCTTGCTCCTGCTCGCAGCCCTGCTTTGCCCTTCACTCCCCAGTAGATTGCTTGCAGTGGCGTTTGTGTAAAAGGAAAATCCGGGTAATTGGTCCAAACACTCCAGCAGGCACTTGGTCAGGTCAGTGCACGAAGGATCCCCTAATCCAGTTCATTATTAGGGCCTTTAATCAAGCTGGCACTACAAGCCACATTTATTCACCCGATACCTCTTGTATTTTTAAGTCTCAAAGCTGCCCTTAAAAAATTTGCAGTGCAGAACAGGGTTAATACATCTATAGGCAATTTCAGAAACAACAGGGCCACCTTTGCATGTTTGAATCTAGCATTCTTTAGGATACTTTTTCAAAACAAACTCCTTGGACGCGAAAAGGACATAATAAAACAAAGTGAAGGGTATCCTGCAGAGACCGATGATCGCAGCCGCACGGGCCCTTCAACTCTATAGACGAGGTGTATCTTGCCAGGTCAGCTAAAATATGTTGTAATAGATTAAGCCTAAAACGTGTCATTATAAATCTGTCTTGGGCATTGTGAAAATAAGATAAATAAGGCTCAATACCCAGACAAGATTTAGTTAGAAATGTGCTCTGACTGATAGCTTGACCAGCTCCCTATCTTCCCTAAGGGATACAACATGCTTCTGGAATTGATCCTTAACCAGGGCCTTATCCCAGATTAACATTTTTGTGGGGTAATTAAAAAAAGGCCGCACATCCTATGCCTGTTAGGGTCTCCTTGACGTACTTAAGCCATGGGATATTCAGCCCCCGGACACGTTTTGTCCTTCCCAATTTCGGACAAGTCCATAGTGTGTGTGAGGGCATGTGTACTTAATAACTTGCCTAACACCCTTCCCTCCTTTGTGTGCTCCATATGAGGGCCCTCTTGCAGGGTGCACGATGATTAATCCCCCCCTTTACGTTCAAATGTGGGCATAAATGGCAATTGAAATTGGCAAGTAACACCAACTGGGGCATCAATGCCCCTTGATCCTGTATGCATGCCAACCTGCTCTCCAGCTCATCCATTCTTATGGTGCTCTGACCCGGTAAGATAGTATTGTAAAAATTAATACAATTTAGCTTATGGCCCTTATTATGAAATCTGATCCCCTGCATAAAATCTGAGTTCCAACCCAGATCAGTCCATCTGCCCTGTAACTTAAGATCCACATATGTGATCAGTCCTCCCCTTGCTCTCCCGGATGCGGCTTTACGTGCTGGTACGAAGTAAATTATATAGCCTTCTGAACTGAAACACGCTACTTTCCACCTCCGACATTTCCTGTAGATAGATAAGTTGAAATTTCTTAATGTAGGCTAGCCAATAGTATTTTTTTAC
The DNA here is from genome assembly GCF_964261635.1 of Lissotriton helveticus. Classification (NCBI taxonomy): domain Eukaryota; kingdom Metazoa; phylum Chordata; class Amphibia; order Caudata; family Salamandridae; genus Lissotriton; species Lissotriton helveticus. The sequence continues at coordinate 1,611,843,181 of NC_136057.1, forward strand.
ATTTAGCAGATAAGCCTGCTATGTTCCAAGAGATTATCTCAAAATCACCCTTGCCCAGCTTGGTAGTCGGCGTGCCCATGGCCCCAAACCAGTAATTAATATGAAAAAATATAGAAAAGGGGACTGATGTAGGGGATATGTGAAGAAAGACCCTTTCATAATTTTTATAATACAATAAGTAATCTAACTAACCATGGTGAATCTTTCTCCTGCATGAGAGTTGATTTGAGCACAAATGTGTTATTGAAAAAGTGAAACAGGATGTGTGCTGCATATTACAGAAAGTGGACAGTCACAAGTAAACGGTAGACAAGATAATGGGTACTTGTGAACAGATGTGAAAATGTGTATCTCACGATGAAAAGAATTTTGAACGTCTGGAATTACCAAAAAATTACTACCCTTGCATAACATGCATAAAAATGATAGTTCTAATGAGAAATATGCAGTAAAAAGTACATTCTCATTTATTTTGCTTTACCTTGTGAAAATGGCTGCTTGGTAATTGAATGGAAGAATCCGGTTGAGGTTATTTAGATCTGTGCACGAAAAACATAGTTAATGAACAAGTTACTTACCTTTGGTAATGATATATCTGTAAGAAACATGTATTAGTTATAGATTCCTTACCTTAGAATTACCCTCAGGCGTCAGACTGAATCTGGAGAATTTTTCTTCAGCAGTACCCCTGCGCGTCGGTAGGTGGCGTTGGTCGACTCCGCGTTCGTTGTTGGCATTGTGATCGCTGGAATGCCGTTGTGGTATCTACCTAGACACCGCCCCTGCAGGCTGACATCAGATCTTTACTAGGCCTGGGTCGTAAATTCCTTTCCGCTCGCGGAATTTGTGGAATTTGCGGAATTTGGGTCTTTTCGCATTCCGCGGAGAACGCGAAATTGCCCAAAATTCTGCGTTCCTCGACTTTGTGAAATTTTTGCTTGTTCGCGGTCTCAAAATGCGTGTTTGCAAGATATTTCCCCCCGAGCACGCAAACAGCGATTGCAAACAGTAAAAAAGCATCTCGAACAAGCAATTCCGCGTGTTCGTGGAATTTCTGCTTGTTCTCATTGATTTTTTACCATTTAGCGGAGATTTGCATAACGCGATTCCGCAAATTCCGCCCACCCCTAATCTTTACATAAAATTCTATGCCAGAAGCGCAGAGCCATGCAAGATCCTGACCACTGGTGCACAAAACTAGGGCCCTGAAAGGGAGTCCCTTACTCTAGAAGTCAATTCACAGAACGGGGAGGATGGGTGGGGCGGTAAGGAATCTGTAACTAATATGTCTCTTACAGATATATCGTTACCGAAGGTAAGTAACTTGTTCATCTGAAAGAGACTATTAGTTATTCCTTACCTTACCTTAGAATAGATTCACCAGCAATACCAACGCACACCAGAAAGTCCTGGAGAACTGGACGGCCAAAGAAGCCGTCTCTCCAGTCTTGACTATTCAGCCAGTAATGATTGGTGAACTTGTGCAGTGATGCCCATGTGGCTGCCTGGCAGATGTCACTGAGGGGGACTCCACGTCCCAAAGCAGTAGTGGCTGCCGTCGCCCTGGTAGAATGGGCACGCAGTCCTCCTGGACTCTCCTTTTTCGCCAAGGAATAGCAAATTTGAATGCAAAGGATGACCTATCGAGAGATCGTCTGCTTTTGCACGGCCCGACCTTTCTTGGGGCCCACATAGCCAAAAAAGAGTTGATCATCCACTCAGAATTGTTTTGTGCAATCCAGATAAAACGATATGCACGTTTTGGATCAAGACGGTGGAGCCTCTCCTCCTCTTTAGAAGGATGCGGGAAGGAGAAGGGCAAAGTGATGGTTTGTCCTATGTGGAAAGAGGTAACCACTTTGGGAAGAAAAGAAGGTCGAGTTCGAAGGACAATCTTGCTGAATAAACAGCCAGGAAAGGAGGTTTAGAAGAAAGAACCTGAAGCTCACTCACCCTGCGAGCAGAGTTGATGGCAACCAGAAAAGCAGTCTTCAAGGTCAATAATCTGAGAGGACAATTATGTAGTGGCTCGAAAGGAGCACACATGAGTTAGGTTAAGACCAGATTCACGTCCCACTGGGGCATTACGAAAGGAATAGAATGAAAGAGGTGAGTAATGCTCTTAATTTACAATAGGGGACTTGAAAAGAGAAGGCTGATCTGGAAGGCAAAGAAAGGCCAAAATGGCCGAAAGATAGCCCTTAAGGGTGCCAAAAGCTGAGCCCTGCTGGGCCAAAAAAGAATTAAGAGGAAAACCTCTGAAAGAGGGGCAGAAAAGGGATCCACAACCTTTGCAATGCATCATGCCACAAATTTGTTCCATCTTCAGGGGTATATTGTTTTAGTGACGGGACGCCTGGCTGCCAAGATGACATTACAGACTTCGGGTGGAAGGTCAAAAGCTGTCAACTGTCGCCGCTCCATTTCCAAGCAAGAAGGTGGAGGCTGGACAGGTTTCGGTGGAGGACCATCGTCTGCAGCTGCAACAGAAGATCTTCCTGAAGAGGCAGTCTAATCGGAGGATCGATGGCCATGTTCAAGAGTTCGGGATACCTGACTCTTCATGCCCAAACCGGAGCCACAAGAATGACTTGGGCCTGGTCGTGCTTGATCTTCTTCAGCACTCTGGACAAGGTGGTATAGGCGGAAAGGCGTATAGAAGACCGTAATTCCATTTGCGATGAAAAGCGGCACCAAGCGAGCGCCATCTTGGAAATTCCAATGCGCAGAACTGCTGACATTGCGTGTTCTCTTTGGTGGTGAACAGATCTAGCCAAGGCTCTCCCCACTGCTGGAAGAGACCTTAAACAACATCCGAGTGAAGAAGCCATTCGTGATCAACATGCACCAGCGGCTGAGTTCATCCACCCTGGCGTTCAGGGAACCTGTCAGGTGTTGAACCACCAGGGACATGCACTGATGTTCCAGCCACGTCCAGAGGCAGAGAGCCTTTTAACATAGGGTCCACGATCCTACCCCATCCTGTTTGTTGCTGTACCACATAGCGATGATGTTGTCCGTGAGAAATACTTGATCTACTCTCCCTTTGACAGAAGGAAGGAATGCTTGTAGTGCAAGATGGATCGCCCGGAGCTCCAGCAGGTTGATGTGGAGCACGGATTCCGCCGGAGGCCAGGGGCCTCTGATCTCGTCTCTCCCATGTGGCCGCCCCATCCTAGAAGTGACGCTTCTGTCACAACTGTGAAGTCTGGTTGGGGAAGGGAGAGGGATCTGCCGTCGACCCAATCCTGATTCGTTAGCCATCACTGCAACTGGTGTGCAGTGCCCTCCAAAATCTGGCAGACATCAGAAAGATTCCCCTGATGCTGCGTCCACTGGACTTTCAGGCCCCACTGCAGATCCCGTATATGCCACCTGCATAGTCTACCAGCAGGATGCAGGAGGCCATGAGGCCCAGCATCCTCAGGGTCATCCTCACCGAAACCCGGGATAGAGGCTGAAACATCGGTATCGTAGCCGAATATCCCGGACTTGCTCCTCGGGAGGATAGGCCCGAAACTGCGCTGTAACCTGAACTGCTCCGATGAAAAGGAGCTTCTGAGAGGGAATCAGGTGTGACTTCGGCACGTATAGTGAACCCTAGTGAGTGCAGGATCTCCACCGTAGTCTGGAGGTGGGAAACGACAGCATGGGGCGGACTCGCCTTCAGCAGCAGCCAGTCGTTAAGATAGGGGAAGACTGGGACCCCTGATCTGTGCAGATGCGCTGCGACCACTGCCATCACTTTCGTGAACACCAGAGGGGCGCTGGTAAGGCCAAAGGGGAGCAGGGTAAACTGAAAATGCTCGTGGCCTACCATGAACCGTAGGTAACGTCTGTGGGCCGGCAGGACGGGGATGTGAAAATAAGCGTCCTGCAAGTCCAATGCTACCATCCGGTCTCCAGGGTCGTGGGCACACAAGACCTGATCAATATCAACATTCTGAACTTCTCCTTCTGGAGGAAGCGGTTGATGTCTCTGAGATCCAAGATAGTACGCAGGCCTTTGTCCTACTTGGGCACCAGGAAGTAGTGGGAATAACAACCATGACCTACTTCTGGCACAGGTACTCGCTTGATGGCTCCCTTGGCCAAGAAAGCTGCAACTTCCTGACGGAGAAGGGCCAAGTGATCCTCCGACATGCAATTGAGTATTGGTGGCATGGAGGGAGGTGTAGTCTTGAAGGGGAGGGAGTAGCCCCTTCGGACTATCTGCTAAGCCCACCTGTTCGACGTGATGTGCCAGTGGGGGAGGTGATGGCGGACCCTGCCGCCCACTGGCAACTGGTGGCCCTGAAAGGTCAGAGTAGAAAAGTTTGGAGGCTGCTGCAGAGGGAGCACTCGTGGACTGGCCTGCCTGCTGGACCCCAGACCCACGGCGCTGGGCCCCACTTCCCCGGCCGGGCCGAGGCTGAGCAGCTTGCGCCGGCCTGTGGCACTTGGGGGAACATGGTGGGGCACCCTTTCCGTAGCAACGAAAGGGGCGCAAGGTGGTACCGAGGCCCAAGGATCTGGCCATAGTCCTAGAAGCGCTTGAGCACGTTGTCTGCCTTGTCGCTAAACAGGCGACGGCCATCAAAGGGCATGTCCAAAAGGGTCGATTGTACATCCCCAGAGAAGCCAGTGGACCTCAGCCAGGCATAGCGTCTCAGGGCTACCAAAATAGAAATAGTCCTACCCAGCGAGTCGGCGGTGTCCAGCACACAGTGGAAGACAAACTTTGCTGCGTCTCTACCCAAGACAAGTGCACAGGAGAGTAGAGTCCGGGCCTCCTCCAGGTAGTGTGGCAGCACTTGCGCGACCGTGTCCCACACGGAGTGGGAACAACGGCCCAAGATACATGCGGTTTTCACTGACCGCAGTCATAAGATGACGGAAGAATACATCTTCTTCCCAAGATGATCCAGCTTCTTGGATTCCCTATCGGGGGAGCAGTAGAGAACGTACCTTTTGAGGTTGAGGCTTGGACCACCAAGCTCTCAGGGGTAGGGTGTTGGGAGAGGAAAAGTGGTTCACCCAGAGCCGGGTGGTGGCATCGGGCAATCATCCTGTCCACAGGAGCCCCTGTGGTGGGCTTGGACAAAATACCCAGTAGGATTTCCATAAGTGCTTCATTCAAAGGCAGCAGGGGTCCGAAGAGGCTGCTGCTGGCTGAAGCATCTCAGTCAGGAGGTTAGTCCTGACTTCCACAGTAGGATGCCCAAGGTCTCAGCCGCCCTACGCAACACCACAGCATAGGAGGCTCCCTCCTCCATGCCACTGTAGGGGGAGAAAGCATACCAGGGTCTGGGGATGTATCAAGACTACTGGCGTCACAGAACTCCTCTCTCCAGTCCGGGTCTGGTCTGCCAAAGGGTCAACAGACCCCTTCCAGTCTGCCTCATCCTCTCCTGGCTGCCACTCAGGGTGAAAAGGAACTCCAGTGATGAACAACAGTACAAAAGTACCCCCTGGCGCCGGTATCGGCGCTGTTCGGTCCAGCTCCGTGTCCATGTCGGGGGGAGGCCGGAGTCGACGCCGGCCGGGGACACTACCGATGTCAGAAGCGGCGGAGGTGTCGTCAAAGGAATCGGCACCGGGGGAGGTGTCGTAAGGTCGACAGGCGCTAACCTGGATCCAGGCCTGGATCCCAGGGGGCCCTGCAGCGCCGGGGCCAGAGCCACTGGCAACAAAGTCCTAGAGCCCCGAGCCGAGTCCGCAGGGCCCGAAGGCGCGCCAGCAGAGTCAGGCTGCACAAGGCTGGAGTGGAGAGCTTCGTAAAATGTGCGAAGCTGGGATGGGGACGCTCCGGCTCCCAGGAAGGGAGAGAATCTCTGAGCCATCCCAGCTGCTCTGCAGGTGGAGCCAAAGGACGACGACCTTCTGCATGCCACGTCGCGTCAGACGACGGACGGGGAGAAGATGAAGAGTGACAGTGCTTCTTCACCTTCTTCTTGTGCTTCTACTTACCTGAAGGTGAAGACTTTGCTGATGAATGGTGGTAGTGACTCCGCGACCGGTCCCAAGACCTCCCTCTCGACAGGGACCACGAATTATAAATTTGATGGTTTCTCAATTTTTTTATTGAACCCAGTTCATCTGTTAGACACGAGGTCTCAATGGTGGACTGAACTTGCCAAGATTGTACCTCCACATTCTCAGTCCAGCGTACATACCGTACATTTCACAGAGTCAGTTTAGACAGCATTGCAGTTACTGCAGCAGGTGAATAGTGGCAACACTCATCATTTTTGGTGCTGCAAACATTACTAAAGGAATTTAAAGAACTCATAAACTTAAAACTCCTTTGTATGCCGTCACTGGTGATTAGATAAAATGACCACAAGATCAATTCCAACCCCGCCATTGATGAAGACTATGGGGCACATGCATCAAGGGATTTTGCGATCGCAAACAGTGCGATTTGAGAAGATTGCTCAAAAAGAGAGATCTTCTTGAGCTGTAGTGTAGCTCCTATTTTCCCAATAGGCTCTGCGCATTGGAATAGTACCTACAGCAGTAAAGGCCTAGGCCAGACGTTAACTAGGTCTACTACTGTCGAAACTAGACTTAATTTTTGGGTTTGCCAGCTAAGCTCAGAGTTCGCTAGAAACTTTCTCGAATGTTCAAGGAAGGATGAACTCCCCTGATTAGACAAGAAGGGATTTAGTTTCTGACAACCATAGAACATGACAACTTTGCTCTCCCCTAATCAAGAGTCAATCTCGAGAGTCGTGTGAGCACAAGGCAATTATTTTACTCAGTCAGTACGTGCATTCTTAGTCTCATCAGAATGTAGAGAAAAGGAAGAGACGGGCGTGTTCAATAAAAGATGTTATTTATTGATCAGTCTCTTTTCTCGTACAAGAGAAATGGATCGATATTATTGCAATACTTATAGTTAAGTAAAGTGCATACATTAGAAGCAATAGTATAAAATAATACTGTAAAAACATTGATATGGTTTCTGAGCCATATGATGTTTAAAATGATTAAAATATATTTACATACACATATACATTTGACTAAACGTACTCAACTGGTGTTTCTAAATACGCCTACCCCGTGTACCTGACCTAAGTCTAATGCGTGGGCGGGAATAGAAAGTTACAGTTTAGTTTAAGTTTGTTTTTGCCAAGTGAATAACTAAAGAATTCTCTAGGAGGGGTTATTCAGTTCTGTACCTGGAATTTAGGATGAATGAGGAATGGTATCTCTTTCTCTGCTCTCGATATTCCAGGCTGCCTGCGAGGGCTGCCCAGAAGCGCCGGTGCTGGGTCTCTCGGCTTGAGATAGCAGCGCGTCTCTCAGCGCGTCAGGAAGGCGGGGCTGCTGCCTGCGGGGTCTGCTTCTGCTCTCGGCTTCGGCAAGTATGGCTGCTCCGTCTTGTCACCACGCGTGTGTTTGCATAGGGCAAGGTCGGCAATATTTATACCTTAAAGGTGCCGAGATTGACGTAAGGATGGACATAGGTACGTCAATAAAGATGTCATACGACTTGCTCGTTAGCACATTCTTTACTAAAGTTCTCTGTGAAATCAAAACAATGGCCGCACGGATTATCCAGGTTGTCATAGGTTTGATTTGTTATGAGAACGTCGTATGCCTTATCAGGGGCTGGAGGAATATCGCTTGTCTAATTAGATCTCAAGCGTTATGACCTAATCAGATAACACGTTCCTGTGCCGTAGTGTGACTGCGTCAGATAACGGTATCTGCATCATGGGGGATTTCTTGCCTCATGGGCTGACTGTTAGTTAACTAGCTAGTAAGTTTAACCAGAATAGGGTCAGGAATAGGGGGATCGAATCAGAACCTATAGAAATACACGACACCCACTCCACGCTAACTATGGTCATATCTACTAATCTATGCATAGTATAACATAGTACAACATACTATAGAGTATAGTGTATACCTTACCACCCCAAAATACATAAATGCATTTCGAAATTTTCAAATATACTGAAAAATTGCAGTCATATATATTGTATGCACTTAAGCTATGAATTAGATGCAAAAGTGAACACGCATTGTTATGCATTATTGATTGTTGGTATATGAGAAATACACATGAAATGGCTCTTAATATGGCTATACAGAAAAAAAGTCGAAACCATTTCATCACATAAAATCTATTGCGAACATACCAGCGGGCAGCTAAAGTCTATAAAGTCTATAAAGTATCTAAAATAGAAATCTTAGTTCTCTAGGAATAGTCTCTTACTTTAAGCAGAAAATCAGTGTCCCGGGAAAAAATATATAGAAAAATATTTTAGGGGCTTGCTGAAAAAAGTTGCTGTCCGTGAACTGGATTGTAATTGTTCATGTGACTTTATTTTTAAAGTTGAAGGCCGAATTCAGGGAACGCCGTGTGCGAGTTTACTCAAAAGTCTCTATTTCTGTTCCGGAGAGAACATCATATCATTCAGGCTTTCGAAAAAACTGTCAACAGCTTCATGGGAAAGTTCCTCTAAGTCGGAAATAGGGGTAACCATGCATTCATGCGCATGATTGTCTCCATTGACATTCTGATTTGCATTGCTGACAGAAGGTCGTACCTGTTCGATGCTGCTTTCATCTTGAACTTCACTACTCTTCAATCGCAGTGGTGAAGATTCCAGGAATTCCGTCATCAGAATTGGCAGCCTTTGAGGGCAGCACAGTGCGTGAACCTTGGTAGGAACCAACAGTGTATCTGCATCCACCGGCGCATCCGATTGTAGCGTCAGACAGGTGTCTAACACGCATTCTTCTCCGCATAGCAGACACCTTAGTACAGGTAAAACACACCTTTGCCACATTGGTCGAAATGATAGAAACCAAGTCATGTTTAGGTCTCTAAGCCGGGATAGTCCCAGGATTTTTGATATCCGGTCCCGGTATCCAATGGCTAGGATCGTATCTTCCATTGTCGCGAGAGTTTGATCTGTGACATGGGTTGCCATAACGAAAAATAAGGACTAGGAATAGGATTCCTGCAATTAGTCCTAGGATCAGGGGAAGTCCGCCAAAAATCGAATGGACGAAGTCTGGAAAAATACCCAGTATGGCTTTGAATGGTGTTAATGCCATCGAAAATACTGTCTTTAATACCTTTGAGACCCCTGTGGTATCAGAAATATTTAAGATTTCGCTCAGGATTTCCGCGAAATGTACGGGGGAATTAGTTGATAATAATGTATGTATCTCTGCAGTCGTCCTTGCGACTTGTAGATCATACGTTTCTTTAGATGACGTGAGCCTTGTAGGCGTCTGAAGAAGCACTGTTTTCATTCTGCTTAAAGTGTCTATTCGAATAGAAGTAATTTTCAAACTGGGCCATGCCCTCGCCTCCCTGTCTGGAAAGGAGCTGGGGAACAAAGAACGTCCACAGCACTTGACCTTCGCCGTCGTAGTGTCGAGATAAGGAGTCCCGGGCATAAGACTACAGCATCTGCGGTCTACAATAAGAATGTAACTCCCATTATAGAGTCTTTGAAAGAATGGTTCTATTTCAGTTGCAGGTGCGCCTTGCTGGTGACATGAAAGGTTGTATGAATTCCCTTCACAGGCTCCGTGCAAACTAATACCGTTACACAGAAGCGTGCCGCTTAGTGACATAGCACAATTGATGCCACTAAGAAACACTTTCTGTCCTTTGTTACTGACACATGCATGTGAATAGGGCAGGTTCCATGTTGTTTTAAGGTACCCCTTTCCCAATTTCTCGTACATGCCAGCCTGTATATATTTTTGGCAGTATTGAAACCTGAAGGTTGAGATTGGAATATTTATGATTCCGTGGATTATCCATTCACTGACAGGTCGTTCTGACATTGTCAACGGTAATCTTTCTAGTTTTTCAATGCTCAAGATTGTATAATCAGCACCCTTCTGCGCCATACCGATTTGTCTATCAGTAAGGTTAAAGATTTGAAATAGTGACGTTGTGTTGATTAAACGCCAAGGCACATAGCCTGAACGCAGATTTTGTAACGTCCAGCCAAGCTGTACAATAGAACGCAATTGTGACTGACCATGTTGTAATAACAGTAAGTCTTGCGATAATATATCGATTGCTGAAGACACAATGCTGTCCAATGAAAAAATTCTGGAGGACAGAGTCATTAACCCATTGTCCACTACAGAAAGTGATTTTTCCAAATTAATACGGTCAATTTCCCGTATTCTTTCTGCTGTCTCAATTTGAGTAACCTTCCAGGCCTCATTGTATGCTGCATATACAGAGGCTGCTATGAAACGCTTTTGACGCTGTTTGCGTGGTCCCATTATGAAATCACGCAAGTCAGCACCATCAGTAAGTAAAGTTAGGTGTTGCTTAATTTCAGGCAGTGTGGAAGTTTGTAGCCATTGAAGGCATAATTTGCCCACACTGTAGGTTGTTATTATCCCTGGGTGATGTCTTTGGGGATATCTAGGGTCTGGCCTGTTCATTTTGAAACCCTGTGTTTTATTCAGGAATCTATCTTGACAGTTATTTGTATCTGTGGGCCAGATCAACCATTGTTTCCAATCAGGATGTGTTCTGTTTTGGTTAAGTATATGGTTTATGTCTATTTCTTCATCTGTTTCAGAGTTATTGCTAAACATTGTTGGCTTTGGAATAGACAGGTTATTTAAATCTTTGATTTTGGCTAAGCCAAGACAGGTGGTTTGTTGAACGGTGTCATTTAAAAATATCATTTGTTCTGGGATCATGCAGGCTCTAAACAAAGCTTCTATACCCTGTACTTGCCATTCTTTTGTACCCCAAACACTTTTCAAATCAACATGTTTGTCCCAATAATCAAATCCAAAAGTATTCATTTTTTCAAAGAAAGAATCTGAATATATCAATTTTGTGTTGGTTATCATGGTTTTCATCCCTGTCTTGTTTGACAATTTGTAATAAAATGTTTCAGCATTAGTTATGTTAAAACCTGAAAAATATGAATATTTGCCATACACGGTTCTAGAGCTCCCTTTTGGAGGTGTAGCACAATGTTCCCATTGATTAAAATTTAAAACATTTCTAGGTTGTGCAGATTTATGCAAGAAATGGTTACCATAATGGTTATAGCAGTACATGCTGTCATAATTTGTAGAACCCTGCAAATAATCATGTTTTGTAAATTTAGCAGACATTACTAAGTCAGACATCATATTGTTTATACTTTCAAAGTCCCAATCATCAGCAAATGAGTTTGGTTTTGCAAAGTCACTCAAGGAGATCTTGATTTGGTGTGGATATTTCAGGATCTCGACCGGACCATAAATTTCATAGTCAGTGTTGTCCCAGGCTACCCCACCAGATATTGGAATTGCTGTGAAGTTGGCTGAAGAAAGTTCTGAAGAAAGTTCTCTTTTCTCGACGTGTGAAGATGTGTGTGGTTTGAGGACCAAGTTGATGTTCTGACTTGCTGTGTCCATTTTAGCATATTTTCCCTCAATGAAGCGTCCCAAAGTAAATACCATGATGAGCCAAAGTATGAGGATAAATGCACCAAAACCCACCCAAAATTCAATCCATGGAGAAATCAGATATGTTTCTTTCAGATGTTTCAAAAGTTCCTTAGCTTTGTCTTTAAAGGATTTTGATGATGGCTGTGTCTTTGATTCACTGAAGTCGTCAGAGGAATCATCGAAGTTGATGAAGTAACCGGATGCAGTTCTGTCAATTGTTCCAATTGGTTCAGGATTTCTGTTTTTTGCATTTTCACTTGGTACTTCAGTATAGATTGGTGTGTCTCTGCTAAATTTCTTTATTTGGGTTTTCAGAGGTCTGAGTTCTATTGCATTGTTGCATAGTCCTTCTTGTTCTTCTTTAGGCGTTTCGAATGTGATGAGCCTTTTTGTTAGGACCTCTGTGCTGGTAGCAAACCTTGGTGTTCTGCTACTTATTGGGAGTCCACTTGGCCTACTGTTTGTTATCGGCCACATGTTGTGGTTTTACCAGGTCGATGGATACAACTCGGTTCTCCTTTTTTCCAGCAAGTGGCGGTAGTACAACTGATCTTGTCCCGTTGACAGACAATACAGGAACTGCTTTTCTGTAAGAAGGCCCAAATTCCTTCTTTACCGCGATCTTCTCCCTGACTAGATCCCCGACTTTTGGAATCCAGACAGGTCTTGCTGGGACAGGTGGTGATTCTTCAGTGGTCGTTGGCTGTTGTTTCAACTGTATGTTGCTCAGGTCTTTTCTTGTTTTGTTTAAGTCCTGCAAAATAGCCAAACGGTCTTTGACATCAAAGGTTTTTTCTATTACCACTGAAGTCTGACTATCAAGGTCAGAGATCAACATCCTAGTTCCGAATAATAATTCGTACGGACTGAATCCCTTCAGAGAATTTCTTGGCAAGTTATTTAGACTACGTTGGACACTTATTAGATGTTTGACCCACCCAGCTCCCGAACCTAATATCCTTTCTATTATAGATTGCTTTCTGCCTTGGTTTTTTCTTTACACCATCCCGTACCCTCAGGAAGGAAGTGAGAAGATTCCCGCTGGGCTGTGCTCATTTGGCCATGTTTCCCCCCCAGGCTGGATTGCCTGAGTGAAAATAATGGTCGAACGTAGCATGCTCTTAGCGTATATGCCATTTAGACTCGCAAATCTTGTATAACAGTCCGGACGTCAGCCGAGTGCTGAGGATCTACATTATAAGTGGAAACTAGCCTGTATATGTTAATCGCAAGCCATTCTTTTTGCTGGTAATATTATCTGCCTTGATTCGACGAGGTATTAAACTGCTTCTCTCCCCTCTGCGATCTCTGTTGCAGTTTGGGCAGTTTTTTACAAACATGGTGTAGTGCAGGCTCATGCCTGGCCACCAGTACCGTGATTGTAATTCTTCCAGAGAATCTTTTAATTTAAGGTGTCTGAGACCCTCGCCCATGTGTGCGTCTGCGATTAACAAGTTTCTCCTGTCCATGTTTGGAATCACTCTATCCCCCACTCCAGGGATTCGAGCAAAAGGAATGGAGTTTGCATCTATGATGTATGTGTAATTGAGTGGATAGTTGATCGGTAACGCCGAGCAGTCGCCTTTTGATGACGTTTTTACTGCCAGCACTGTTTCGCCGTCAATGTATTTTAATGTACGCTTTTTTCGATCTACGGGAGCCGGTTTACTGGCTGCCGCTGCGGCTGTTTCAGCCAATGAATTCCCTACAACGTGAACGCCATCACGCTGGTGACTCAGTGAGTGTGTCACGTGAGTCTTTGGTAGTTCTTTTTTCAAAAGAGCTACCTGTTCCCAGAGCAGTCTCTGCTTTATTGGTGCATCCGTGTCATCTTTGTAATCGTTCTGAATCCAGGTCTGCAAATCCTTGTTATATGCTTTGACGCAGAAATATGAATCTGACACTATAAGTGTCGGGAATTCGCGATCCGCATTATCTAGCGCCATTTTCAAAGCTAATATTTCAGTTTGTAGTTCTGAATTAGTTTCTACTGAGTGTGATTTTGTTAATAGAGGTCTTAGTTTACCTCCGTGCCACACTTCTTTTGTAATCTCACATGTGGGATTGTATGCATGTTCTCCCCAAACGGAGGGTTGAGCATGTCCGTCTGTATAGATTACACAGGCGTAATGTCGTAGAGGCAGAATGTCGATTGGCAGAGGATACGTTTTTTCATATTTTAGATTTTTTAATTCTTCTAGTTCTGGATCAAAGAAGTAATATACTTTGTCCGTTGTGATTGAATTTACCCATTGTAACCATTCTGGATCCAATGTTGTTGTTGGTAAATTACACGGTGTTGTTAATGCCTCAAAGGCTGATTCTGCTGTTCTGACTGTGATATGTCTACCGTCAGCTATGTATTTTTCTCTAGCTATTGCGGTTTGAACTGCACGAATTATTTTTTCTGTATTACTGAATTTCTGTTCAGCTTCTGTGTACATGTGTGATTTGAATGCAATTGGTACCTTATCTCCCTCATTAGAGGTTAGGTATGTGAATCCGCATCTCCCTGGGATGATTCGGATCACAAGGTTGCGTGTATTATCACGGGTTTCTAATTTTGTTTTAATTAGCATGTCTGTTTGTAAGGATCTCAACATTTCTGTGTGTGCTTGAGTCCAACTGGATCTTTTAAAGTCTGGTTTAATTAGATCGTAAAGGGGTTTGACCCTTTCTGCGTAATTTGCAATGTAAGTTCTTCCGAAATTTAGGAAGCCTAGAATTGACTGTAGGTTTTTTAGTGTTTTAGGAGCTTGGATTACGGCACATTTCTCTAGGAAATTGTCTGCCAGGCTTTTGCCTTCACTTGATAACTCATATCCTAAGAATAGGACCGTCAGATGGGCAATTCTGGACTTTTTGAAGTTGAATTTTTAACCCTCTGCAGCGAAACCAAGTATTATGGTGTTCACTCTTTTCAAGTGAGTCTCCAAGTCATCATCTGTTAAGTAAATGTCATCGACATAAGATAATGCTTCATCATCATATAGTTGTAGTAATTCTGTTACTCTCGCTGAGAATACCCCCGGGCTGTTCTTGTACCCCTGGGCTAACCGACAGAATTGTTTTTGAGTGCCATTTACTGAAAATGCAGTTAAATATCTGCTCTCTGGTGCTATGTTTTGACAAAAGAATCCATTGGAGATGTCCAAGGTTGTTTTGTATTTTTTGCGCACTATGTTATTCATTAGTGCAGCACTGTGTGAGTTTTGCACTGCAAAAGTTTTGCAACATGTGTTAAGGTGTCGGTAATCCAAAACTAGACGGTACGAATTGTCTGGTTTGGAGACCGGAAACAAAGGATTGTTCATTTGTGAGGTGCAAGTTTCAATCACCCCCTGGTATTCTAGCTGATCTAGTATTTCATTTACTTGTTTTTTAGCTTCTTGCTTAATTGGGTACTGCCTTTGTGCAGTTGGTTGTGATTTTAACTGGACTTTGTGAGGAGGAGAATCCTCATCCCATCCTACGTGATTTTTATATAAAGCAGGTGCTAAGGCCACTGCCCACTTTCTAGCAAGTGTGTATTTTTTATGAATCGGTATTTGATTCGAGAAGGCAGGCATAATTACTTCTTCGCCATGAGGGCACTCCCTGACAAACTCCGGTGGCCAGTCTTTTTCAGCTAGAAGGATGTCATAGCCCTTGGATAGGTTATCCCAAAATAGTCCCCTTATTTTCCTAGTCTTATCTCCCTCTATACGTAATGTTATCTCGTATATTTTGTGGGGCTTGCTAACTCTGGTATCTGCAGTTTCCACTTGAAGGTATTCATTCGTGTCCACTGTCTCCAGATGATTCATAAGGACTTTGCGAGCTATGCTCACCTCTGCTGCGCTGTCTAGCATTGTCTGAGCCCATTCTCCGTTTTTCAGTTGTGTCCTCAGTATTCTCGGCATTGTTAACTACCTTGATACTGGCTACCTTCTTTTTTGGAAATTGTGATTTCTTTTTCAGTTGAGCAGGTTCCTTGTCTTTGGACTTGGCGTGCTCTTCTGATCGTCCTCTTCTTTCCGATTTCTGCGAGGAATTCTGAAAAGATTGAGACGGACGTGTATCAATGTCTTGATATCTATCAGGTTTTTTAATATTATCCCTATTTCTAAGGTTATATCTATTCCCAGAGGGTTCACTCTGAGGTGACCTTTGTCTCGGGTTTGGAGATTTCTCTCTTCGCCTAGGAGACCTTCCTCTGGACTGGAATTTCTTTTCTTTAGGATTGGAATGTTTATTTCCATCCCAGTTCTTTTTTGGTGAATTATTATTAAAAAAAATTTTTTCTGGACTTGTAGTCAGTTGCGGTTTTACTGGTATTCCACCTAGACTATCTCTGCCTAGTTCTTCATAGGATTTTTCTATGATTCTGGCAATTTCAGCTGGTTGGTCTGCTATATCTGTCTCTTTTAACCTCTGGCGGATCGCCACGTTTGCTGCTTCACCCTTTATGTTGGCTAGTAATATAGCCGAGACCTGCTTGAAGTCTTTCAGTAATTTCATACCAAGAGTTAAAGCAGGTTCTGGACCGTATTCATCTTGAATTTGTTTTAGCACATCTGGTATTACCGAAATGGATGGAACACCGTGCGTTTTTGTGTAGATTGAAGCAAAGACCGTACCCCAAGTGTCACAGTCCTCAATGTGTGGTGCGATTCCCATTGGGAGACATATAGTCAGAATCCTGTGCTTTTCTAATGGGGTGGTGTCAGGAAACACCGCCTCTATTTGGGTGATTTTCTGTGCCAACCAGAATGGTATCTGTTCCCGTTTAGCTGGAACTTTACCTAGGCAGGATTGGATGTTCTGTGGTGTGATTTTATTTGTGTTCCCCTGGTGAGGGGTCAGCTGTGGAATTTTAATCGCTGGCTGAATTGTTGAAGTCCGCATTACATACTGAACTAATTGTCTGTGAATTTTTAGTAGTTGTTTTAGCTGTATTAATAGCTCTGGTGCAGTCATCTCGTCGATGTCTGGATGTGGTGTGTATCCGGCTAAGACCGGCCACGTTGCTCCTGGTCTTCCTAAAGGACCGAGCCTTGTAATGTGATTGTTATGTTTTAGGGCGCCATCAAATAAGAGCAAATGCTCTTGGAATTTGAGTGGTACTTCCACCTCCTCGAAAGGAGTGTACGTTTCAGGAGGTTCCTCTACTTTGTAATAGTGGAAGTACTTTGTTACAGCATTTGCTGCTGGAAAATGTATCCATGTATAGTATACCTCTGTCTGCCGATATTCGTGTGCCTCAATTACGAATATGACTGTGCCACCTCTAGGTGTCAGTCCATTTTCTATAAGTTTTAAGGTTATAGATCTCCTTTTGGCGACCTGGATGAGTATTATATCCGGGTCTGCTGTTTGCATGGTAGCATCAGCATCTGCTATTTCAGTAGCTAATCTAATTGCCTCTCTTTCTCCATCACTGTCTCCCATTTTACTGACAGGATGGTATTATTTTTATTTGCAGATCAGGTTTCTTTATGGAAACAGAGATTAGGTGCACAATATTTTGGAACTGTTTTATCCTTCAACGTTGACTAGACCAAGAACCATACATAGGAGTTCCCTCCTGCGAGGTTTTGGAGGATATAATAACCTTTCACCCACTCCAGACGTCTTTAGAGCCTATTGGGAAAATAGGAGCTACACTACACACCACGTTGGGCGCCATGTAGTGTAGCTCCTATTTTCCCAATAGGCTCTGCGCATTGGAATAGTACCTACAGCAGTAAAGGCCTAGGCCAGACGTTAACTAGGTCTACTACTGTCGAAACTAGACTTAATTTTTGGGTTTGCCAGCTAAGCTCAGAGTTCGCTAGAAACTTTCTCGAATGTTCAAGGAAGGATGAACTCCCCTGATTAGACAAGAAGGGATTTAGTTTCTGACAACCATAGAACATGACAACTTTGCTCTCCCCTAATCAAGAGTCAATCTCGAGAGTCGTGTGAGCACAAGGCAAATATTTTACTCAGTCAGTACGTGCATTCTTAGTCTCATCAGAATGTAGAGAAAAGGAAGAGACGGGCGTGTTCAATAAAAGATGTTATTTATTGATCAGTCTCTTTTCTCGTACAAGAGAAATGGATCGATATTATTGCAATACTTATAGTTAAGTAAAGTGCATACATTAGAAGCAATAGTATAAAATAATACTGTAAAAACATTGATATGGTTTCTGAGCCATATGATGTTTAAAATGATTAAAATATATTTACATACACATATACATTTGACTAAACGTACTCAACTGGTGTTTCTAAATACGCCTACCCCGTGTACCTGACCTAAGTCTAATGCGTGGGCGGGAATAGAAAGTTACAGTTTAGTTTAAGTTTGTTTTTGCCAAGTGAATAACTAAAGAATTCTCTAGGAGGGGTTATTCAGTTCTGTACCTGGAATTTAGGATGAATGAGGAATGGTATCTCTTTCTCTGCTCTCGATATTCCAGGCTGCCTGCGAGGGCTGCCCAGAAGCGCCGGTGCTGGGTCTCTCGGCTTGAGATAGCAGCGCGTCTCTCAGCGCGTCAGGAAGGCGGGGCTGCTGCCTGCGGGGTCTGCTTCTGCTCTCGGCTTCGGCAAGTATGGCTGCTCCGTCTTGTCACCACGCGTGTGTTTGCATAGGGCAAGGTCGGCAATATTTATACCTTAAAGGTGCCGAGATTGACGTAAGGATGGACATAGGTACGTCAATAAAGATGTCATACGACTTGCTCGTTAGCACATTCTTTACTAAAGTTCTCTGTGAAATCAAAACAATGGCCGCACGGATTATCCAGGTTGTCATAGGTTTGATTTGTTATGAGAACGTCGTATGCCTTATCAGGGGCTAGAGGAATATCGCTTGTCTAATTAGATCTCAAGCGTTATGACCTAATCAGATAACACGTTCCTGTGCCGTAGTGTGACTGCGTCAGATAACGGTATCTGCATCATGGGGGATTTCTTGCCTCATGGGCTGACTGTTAGTTAACTAGCTAGTAAGTTTAACCAGAATAGGGTCAGGACTAGGGGGATCGAATCAGAACCTATAGAAATACACGACAGAGCCACTAGCTAGATCCTGCATGGCTCAGCTTATATTGCATGAATTGGCCTTCTTTTCTATTTAAAAGTGCAGCACTGAACTTTAAAAAGGGTTCATACTAGACATTAGGGTAAAGTTTGTCCCTTGCTCACTGGACCATCAGGATTCAAGCAAGCCGGGCCGAAGACGGCTGTAATGCCAGAAACCGGTCCCCGGAAGCTTGTTTCCTTTCCAGTAAAGAATTGGCTTGGTAGTTTGTTCTGCCCTGTTACCATGATGCACTGGGCCAGGGACAGACTAATTTGCATGTAGCCAGGTTCTGAACTGGGATGGTGCAGTGAGCTAAAAAAACGGTGATGGATCAAGCCCTGATCTTTTGACTGGGTAGGAGTATTCTGCTTAATTCAGATACTCTGTCCATCACCACCCCCCTTTTTGAATCGTTTTGGCCACCACAAGCGTGGTAGGGTATGCTCAGATGTGAGTCCCTTGCTCACTGCACCATCAGGATTCAAGCAAGCCGGGCCGAAGACGGCTGTAATGCCAGAAACCGGTCCCCGGAAGCTTGTTTCCTTTCCAGTAAAGAATTGGCTTGGTAGTTTGGTCTGCCCTGTTCCCATGATGCACTGGGCCAGGGACAGACTAATTTGCATGTAGCCAGGTTCTGAACTGGGATGGTGCAGTGAGCTAAAAAACGGTGATGGATCAAGCCCTGATCTTTTGACTGGGTAGGAGTATTCTGCTTAATTCAGATAGTCTGTCCATCACCACCCCCCTTTTTGAATGATATTGAGAGGAGGCACTGTAAAGGGGATAAAAAGTCTGTACTTTTTGATGAGAGCCAGCTATTCATGGAAGTATTGATCAGTGATGTCCAAGACCTGGCTTGATATATTTACCCAAAGTTTAGAAAGCAGAAAAAGGTTTATGAGTTAATTAGGAACTAAATGTTGTAAAAATTGGATGCATTTTGACAACAATCGTAAAAAATGTAAATAACATTAGGTTGAGAGAGGCAGGTTCATTCTGACAATAAGAACATCTAGATTACATAAATTCGCGTTTTCATTTTCTTAGTAGAAGTTGTCAGTTATTGGGTTGAAGGTATACAAATTATTTTGGAAGCATCAGAAAAGAAATATATATGTGTAACCTACATTCCGTGACTTTTCAGTTTGTGTGGTAAATGATTATAGAATATGTAAGCTTTTGTAACTGGCATAATGTAGGTTCTATTTTCTATTGAAGATGCAAAATTTACAAAACTTGTTTTACTCCACACTTTCTTTTATTGTGTTGCGATTGAGGTTTTTCTGTTTTAAATGAACTATTTGAGTTTTGTTGGTTCAGGTTTTGAGATAATGTTTTTTTTTAATGTATAACTAAAATCAATATATAAAATAGCACATTTTATATTTCAATATTATGACTACTCTCTTTCGATTTTGTAAAATGTCATATTGTAGGAACATTTATTGCAATGATTCTAAAAAAAAAATGCTTCCAAAGAAAATTAGTTTGTTAGTAGTTCACCTCACTAACTATGAAAATTGCAATTAAACAGTAGATATAGTATGGAACGAAATTAATTAATTAAAACCCATAACCAAAATACACATACAGTGACAGTAATTAAAACAGAAATAATTTAATAACCAACATTAAAATTGATGATAAGATGACCATTTGGCCAGTACCAGTGACAGTGACTGCAGAGGCATTAATATAGCCATACAGTCATAAACCGCCAGCCACAACAATACTTTGCTCTTGACATCACATTTTACGTCACAACTATTATGACAAATGACATCAACAAAACTGTAGATTAAATCATGACGGAAATCACTAATAACATTGTTGACAAGAGAACATCAATAGTGATATAATTGGTGGCAAAACGAGAATCATTAGATAACAAATTACATTATTGAGGGCATCAATTATGGGACAACATCTGGGTATATTTCATGCTAGTGGACTAGCAACTTGATTATATCCAATGTCTGACAGACATTTGTGCCTAGATCCCCATGAGAAGCGAGTGTCCTACATTGCAATTAAAATGGATGGAGAACGGCTGACTGCTCCATTTAAGGTGGGTATATGAGCTCCCAGACAGGGAGCTTGAACTGCTATATTACACTGTGACTTTACAGTTCCTAAAAAAAGGAATGATCACAGTCCCCATTAAGAAAATCCTCTTCATCAATCGTGTGCATAGGTACACTGAGAAACAGCTGCTAGAAAGAAGCACTGAAATCTTCCATGCAGGGATCTGCATCTGTTAATTTTATAGCCACATGCAGGGTAGAATCTGTAGAAGCAACATCAGCATTAAGATTTCAGAAGTGGATCAAGGAGGGAAGAAAATAATCTGGCGTCCACAGGCTACTGAAAGCAGGCGAAAATGACTGGGAGATGAAGGGTACAAAAGAAAAAGAAATTTTTTTTTGATTTGTCACAAGGCTGAGAGTCTTAGAGAAGTCTATCTGTTAACATCCAAACCTAAAGAATGGAAGATCAAAGCAAACAGATGGCAACTTTGCTATGGTCAAAGCAAATGTTCTCGCAAAAAGTAGCCATACATATATTTATAGCAAGCATGGTAAATGCCAACATGTTCTAAAGTGCAAAGGAGACATTGACATGAGACTTTCATGTCAGGAACTCACTGTAGCTGGGTTCAAGAGGTTTTTATGTCCTTGAGGCTCAGCTCAGAAGGCCCGCAGACTACACCTTAGCGTCAATCTTGGGTTTCTTGGTTAAAGATAAAGTTGCAGGGCAGTTTTTCTTCTCCAGACAAACGGGCAGCAGGTTAGATCAGCACAACAGGGCAGCAGTTTATTTACAGCAGCAGTCCAGCAGAGTAGTACTCTTTGTAGCAGCACAGCAGTCCTTCTTCCTGGCAGAGCATCCACGGGTCCAGAAGTGTACTTATGAGTTTGTGTGTGAGGTCCAGTATTTATATCTAGTTGTGCCTTTGAAGTGGAGAAGAAGGTTATAGAGGTCTCCCTTTGTAGTACTCAGCATCCTGCCATTCCTGTCCTGGCTCAGACTAACTACAGAGTGTATGCAGGCCTTTGTGTGGAGGCAGGACACAGCCTATTCAAGTGTCAGTTGGACAATGTCCATCTCCTCTTTCCCATCCTGACAGTGATGGCCCGTCCAGGCACACCTACGCTCCCTATTGTAACTGGATGTTTAAGAGGAATATACAAAGCTCAAATGTCGGCTACACCCAGTCATGTGACCTAGGTACAGGCTATAGGCATTAAACAGCGAAGGCAGGAAAATGCCTACTTTCTAAAATTGGCATTTTCAGAATTACAATTTAAAATCTGACTTCACCATAAGTTAGGATTTTTAAATTATGATTCCAGAGACCCCCAACATGAACTGGTTACCTATTCCCATTTGAAAATTACATGTATAGAATATAATGAGGTACCTCTAATGTTTGGGTGTTTTTCACTACCAGGACATGTAAAACCTAAAAGTACATGTCCTACTTTTTAAATACATTGCACCGTGCCCTCTGGGGAGTCGAAGGCCACCTATCTTAGGGGTGACTTCTATGTATTAAAAAGGAAGGTTTGGACTTGGTGAAAGGTATATTTTGACAGGTCGACGTGGCAATTTAAAACTGCATACATACAGATTGCAATGGCAGGCCTGAGACATGTTTAAAAGAATACTTAAGTGGGTGGCAAAATCAGTGCTGCAGACCCACTTAAACAAAAAGAACTGATGGACAGAATGCTGAAACATTCACCTCCAGGATCTGGCCTGGACCCACTACTAGCATTTAATTTACAGGCCTTGGACACATGTAGTACCACTTTACTAGGGACTTATAAGTAAATATAATATACCAATTTGGTATAAGCCAATGTTATCATGTTTAGAGGTGAGAGCACAACACTTTAGTACTGGTTAGCAGTGGTAAAGTGCACAGAGCCCTAAGGCCAGCAAAAACAAGGACAGTAAAAACGGAGGAGCAAGCCAAAATGTGTGGGGGCAGACCACCCTAAAGCTGACAGATCTAACAGTGTGTAAACATGTGTATGCGAGTGAAAGTGAGTGGGATTCAGTGGCAGATAGCGAGTGAGATTGTGTAAGATTGAGGCCCAGGTTTACTATTCTTTGATGCAAGGTGTGGGAAGAAAACAAGTTACCTACCTGTAACTTTGGCTCCCCAGTATTGGTAACTTTCATAGATTCCCATGCTTTGTATCATTCCCCGTTGTCGGAATGGGAGCCTCGGTAAATAAAAAATACCATAGTAGTAAGCACAAAGTGAAAAAATAGGCCTAGGCCTCATCTCATTTTGTAGCTTATCCACCTCTTTTTATAAAGAGACCAAATTCTTGCAATAGCCAATCAGAGCAGCCTCACCCCATAGAACCTTCCTGAGAGAGCCTCAGAGCCTCAGATTTTCATAGCCGTTGTGAACAGCAACATCATTGGACAATAAGGCTGAGCTTTCCCAGGGGAGGAGGGTGGGCGCATGGGAATCTATGAAAGTTACCAATACTGAGGAACCAAAGTTACAGGTAAGTAACTTGTTTTCTTGCCCCAGTATTGGAACTTTCATAGATTCCCATGCTTTGTATCAGAATAGCTAGCAGTAAAGAGAAAGCATATTTTGTCATTTGTATATCTGTAAATAAAACAGATACACATTGGCATCACAAAGCAGAACAACTACAAGTAATACAAAATATGCAATACAGGAAGGCGGGATAGAAAGGAAAGCTCACCGACTTATTGGAAAAGGATCCTCAAGACCGCTTGGCCCACTGCCGCATCCTCTTTCACAGAAGAATCCAAGCAGTAGTGGCGAGTGAAGGTGTGGACACTGCTCCATGTCGCCGCTCTACATATGTCCTTGATCGGGACACCTGAGAATAGAGCCACCGATGAAGCCATTGACCTCGTAGAATGAGCACGAACTGCTCGCTGGAGTGGCTTTCCCGCTTCTCGATGGCAAAACTGGATTGCACTTGATATCCAGGGGGAAATGAAGGGTTTAGAAATTGGACAACCCTTTCGCGGAGCACTGTATGAAACAAAAAGCTGGGAAGACTTCCTGAACAGTTTCGTCCGCTCCAAGTAGAACTTGAGACATCTATGAATGTCCAAAGAATGTAACGCCCTCTCTGCTGGCGTGGGGGGACGCGGGAAGAAGGACTTTAAGATCACCGGCTCATTCAGATGAAAGTCTGAGGGGACCTTAGGAATAAATTTAGGATTTGTCCGCAGGATGAGAACATCATTCTTAAATTGTAGAAAGGGTTCCTCAATTGTGAAAGCCTGGAGCTCACTAACTTTTCTAGCCGATGTCAGGGCCAAGAGAAGAGCCAGTTTCCATGATACAAACCTCATGTCGGCCCTGTGAATAGGCTCAAACAGGGCCTTCATTAGATGTGATAGAACCAAATTAAGATGCCAGGCTGGTGGTGGAGGCCGGACTGGTGGAAAAACCCTGAACAAACATTTCAGGAACTGTTTAACGATCCTCGCAGACCAAAGGGAAGGACCTGATGATGATCGTCTAATTCTAGAAATGGCCGCCAGATGTACCTTTACAGAAGAATGAGCCAATCCAGATTTTGCAAGAGAAAGGATGTAAGGCAAGAGTTTGTGCGGTGCAGAAGTATATGGATGTAGACCTTGTCTCTGACACCAAAGGCAGAATCTCTTCCACTTCGCCCGATAGGTTTTATTCGTACTAGGCGCTCGGGCCTGGGCTAAAATGTCTCTACATTCTCCTGAAAGATTCAAACCCTGGAACTCTCTGAACTCAGGAGCCACGCTGTCAATTGGAGTGACTTCAGGTCTGGATGCAGCACCTGCCCGTGAGCCATTGTTAATAGTGATGGAACAGGCCGCAGGAGAATCGGGTGATCTTGGGAGAGAAGAAGAAGCTCTGTGTACCAAAACTGCCTGGGCCATGCTGGTGCAATCAGAATCATTCTGCACGGCTCCGCCTTGAGCTTGCGGATCAGTCTCGGGATCAGCGGAATAGGTGGAAAGGCGTAAACAAATGCGCCGTACCAGGCAATCAAAAGCGCATTCCCCAAGGATCCCTGATGGTGATCCCTGCTTGCGTAGGAGTGGCATTTGGCGTTCTGAGGAGTCACAAACAGATCGATGGTTGGGGTCCCCCAACGTGAAAACAGTTCCTCCAGAATGGTCTGATCCAATTCCCATTCGTGGCTGATAGTCTTTTGGCGACTCAAAGCGTCCGCTGTGGCATTGAGTGTGCCCGCAAGATGTTCCGCTGAAAGAGTGATATTGTGTTGGATCACCCAATTCCAAAGTCTCTGTGCTTCCTTCGAAAGGGTGCAGGATCTCGTCCCGCCCTGCTTGTTTATGTAGTGCATGGCCGTGGTGTTGTCTGTACGAACCAACACTGAACAGTTGCGGATCCTTGGAAGGAAAGCCTGTAAGGCTAGACGAATGGCCATAAGTTCCAGTAGATTGATGTGGAACTTGCCTTGGACTGTGCTGCAATGACCACTGACTTTCAGTTCTTGGAGGACCACTCCCCACCCCTCCATGGAAGCATCTGTTGTCAACACCATGGGAGAAGGTGGAAGTTGGAATGGCAAACCTACTGAAAGATTCTCTTTTAGCAACCACCAGCTGCTTGCTTTTCCCATTCTCCGTGTGATCACTATCTTGTCGTCGAAGGAGCCTGTCACCTGACGTCATTGCTTGTCCAGCTGTTCCTGCAGTGGACGCATGCAAAGCCTGCAGTGTGGTATCAATGGTATGCAGGATGACATCGATCCGAGAAGCGATTTGTATTGGCGAACTGACAGAAACGTTCTTGTTTGCAGGAGGCGAGCTCAGAGAATCAGTTTGGTCTGGCGCTCTTCCGAAGGGAAAGCCACGCAGCAATCCGTGTCTAGTATCGCACCCAAAAACCTCGCTGTCTTGGAGGGGCACAAAATCGACTTCTCCTTGTTGAGCCGAAGGCCCAGCTGCTCGAACAGTTGACTGGAGCTCGTGACTGCCCTGGACGCTTCTTGGAATGAAGGAGCCTTTACCAGCCAATCGTCCAGATATGGGAAGACTTCAAAACACTGCTTCCTGAGAAAAGCTGTACAAAAGGGGGTGGTGATGGACGGAGCATCTGAACCAATCAAACACTCACACCCAGTCAAAAGATCTGGGTTTAATCCATCACCGTTCTTTAGCCCACTCTGCCACCCCAGTTCAGACATGGCTATATGCAAATCAGTCTGACCCTGTGTCTCCTGGGAACAGTCCAGCCCGCACTGCCAAGCCATGCCTTCCCTGGACCGGAAACAAGCTTCCGAGGACCGGTTTCTGGCATTACAGCCGTCTTCAGCCCCGCTTGCTTGAATCCAGTGGCAAAGTGAGCAAGGGACTCACGTCTGAGCATACCCTGCCACACTTATGGCGGCCAAAAGCGGTACAAAAGGGGGTGGTGATGGACGGAGCATCTGAACCAATCAAACACTCACACCCAGTCAAAAGATCTGGGTTTAATCCATCACTGTTCTTTAGCCCACTCTGCCACCCCACTTCAGACATGGCTATATGCAAATCAGTCTGACCCTGTGCCTCATGGGAACAGTCCAGCCCGAACTGCCAAGCCATGCCTTCCCTGGACCGGAAACAAGCTTCCGAGAACCGGTTTCTGGCATTACAGCCGTCTTCAACCCGGCTTGCTTGAATCCAGTGGCAAAGTGAGCAAGGGACTCACGTCTGAGCATACCCTGCCACACTTATGGCGGCCAAAAGCGGTACAAAAGGAGGTGGTGATGGACGGAGCATCTGAACCAATCAAACACTCACACCCAGTCATAAGATCTGGGTTTAATCCATCACCGTTCTTTAGCCCACTCTGCCACCCCAGTTCAGACATGGCTATATGCAAATCAGTCTGACCCTGTGCCTCATGGGAACAGTCCAGCCCGAATGGTTTATTGGCTGTGTTAGTTGTTTGAGGGACCAAGACCTATTATTTGATTATCTGAAGCTGGGTTTGATTTTTTTGCTATTTTATAAATGCATGTAATAAAATGTCTAGCTTGGAATGTAGCGGGGCTCAACAGTAAAAACAAAAGATCTTTGGTGTCAGAAGAGCTAAAACTACATAATCCCCACTTTTGTTTATTGTCAGAAACTCACATTATATGGAAGGACAGGAAAATATTAAGGCAATTGGGGTATGACATTATGGTCTGCTCTACTTTTGGGAGCCCCACAAGAGGGGTAGCCATCCTCAAGGATAGGCGTTTTAGGGTTGAAGTAATGCAAACTGCCCACGATAAGGACGGCAGATGGGCTATTGCACAAATTAACTATGAAAACAACAAATATGTTTTATGCGTGGTTTATGGCTCAAACTTAGATGAACCAATGTTTTTCGACCACTTAAATATGAAACATTTGGATTGGGAGGGGGAAATTATTATAATGGGGGACTTTAATTGCATCATGGACTATAAAATTGATACAACTAAGCCGAGTACTCATCAGAGGATGCATAAAACCAGGTCATCTATACTAGACTTATGCCGGACTCAAAATATCAAAGATGCTTGGCGGCATCTACACCCAAAAACACCAGGGTATACATATTTCTCAGCGCCCCATAAATTGTGCACCAGATTGGACATGGCATTAGTTAGTGATAATCTATTGCAAACTAGCTCCATGGTTCTATGCCCCCGAATTACTTCAGACCATAATGCATTAATATTGACATTTGACACACCAAGCATTAGGACACCCCCTAGACCATTCTCTTTTCCTAGATACTTAATCTCAGACTCAATCTATATGACGCAGCTTAAAGCCCATCTCATTGAATTTATAAATATTAATAAGAACTCAGCTGGGTGTTGTATGGTATGGGATGCCTGCAAGGCTAGTATCAGGGGTTTTACGCAGGCTTATGTGATCAGGCAAAACGCAGAACGAAGGAAGCACAAGGTCATGCTAATATCAAGCATAACCAAACAAGAAGAACTGCTGGCCTCAGCGCTTCAGCTTAATCTTCCAACAATTACAGAAATCAGCCTCAAACTCAGTGCGCTTAAAAACGACATAAAATCTAATTTTATCCAAAAAAGTAGTGCCAAGATTCATAAATTTAAAATTGCACAATACGAGGGGGGGGGGATAAAATCGGCAAAATCTTGGCCTATAAAGTCGCCGAAGATAGAGCAGACACCCTAATCTCTAATATCCGGGGGCATGGCAACAAACTATACAACCAGCCACAAGATATACTTGAGCAATTTGCCGAATACTACAGAAATGTATATACCCCAGACAACTCTGTAAACCATGATCTAATCCGGGATTATCTTGAGGAATATTCATTGAACACAGACAACATCTCAGGCATGGGCTTATTGTCCGACGATATAACGTTGGCAGAATTATACCAGGCCATCAACTTCCTGCCTATCGGGAAAGCTGCAGGAGAGGATACAATACCTCTGGAACTATATAAAGCCTGTAAAATGGAATTGGAACAGCTACTGCTGGAAGTTATGCAATCAGTTGGGCTAAATGGAAAGGCTCCCAAATCTTGGAACAGGGCAAAAATATATATATTTTTTAAAGAAAGATAAGCCCAAGGAGGAGAGAGGGTCATATCGACCCATCTCCTTGATAAATACTGATGCGAAAATATTCGCAAAAATTATGGCACTCAGACTAGTTCCTATCATGCCCCAAATTGTTAACCCACAACAACACGGGTTTATCTCCGGGAGAGATACTACGACACATGTAAACATGGCCATCACGGCGTTTGATGTTGCGGAGACCTTATTTGCTTGCCCTTCACTCCCAAACCTTGATTGTACCTTTTAGCTCCGGCTCACAGGAGCTGAAAATGACAGCTTATGCGGACGACATTGCCATTTATACCTCCGACATTGCTGAAGCATTGAAAGGGATCTCTATAGAGGCCGGGAAATTCGGGAAGGTGTCTGGCTATAAATGTAATCCACAGAAGACACAAGTCATAGCCAACTACTCCCCTGCGGTGGTTGTCCCCGAGATCTGCAAAGATGCTACCTACTTAGGGGTCAAAATAACGGCCAAAATACAAGATATTAATAATATAAATTACAATGAACTGATCAAACGAACTATTCTACTATTAAAAAAGAGGAACAGATTGCCCTTGAATATGATTGATAGAATTAATCTCATAAAGATGAAGGTATTGCCAAAGTTTGTCTATTTATTTCGATCCATCCCACTGGCACTAAATAATCAGTTCTTTCAACATCTAGATGGAGTTTTGAGTAGCTTTATATGGGGCTACAAAAAGTCGAGAAGGTCATTAAAATTGCTAAAAAAAATAATACAAACGCGGGAGGGCTTAACTTTCCAGATTTTAAGTTGTATTTCTGGTCTGCGTTTTTTACACGTTTGCGCTCTTTACTTCACAAAGAAAGAGCTCTATTTTTTTACTTTTTTATGTTGAAACAAGACTCACTTTTGTTTTTGCTTAGAGCTAATGACCCGAATTACTACAAGAGGGTGAGATTCAAGACCGCTAGAGACATTGTTAGGATCTGGGGCAATGTACTAACATTCTGCAAAACATCTTTTTTTCATCCAAAGCTTCCGTTATGGGGTAACCCAGGTCTCCCGGCTATCTTTACGGATAATATCACTCACAATTGGGCGGCGCTTGGGATTAGGGTTTTGGCGGATTTGTATGGCATGCAAGGGTTCTTGGAATTTAATACGCTCAAACGGATATATGACTTACCGGAAGCCACAAGATACAAACACCTACAGATACACGATTACTTGATTAATAAAAAAAAGATCCAAAATGTTACTGAATGCGATGTATGGACCTGCCTATACTCAAACAAGAACAAATCAGTTATAAGTGAGGCATACAAATCACTCAGTAACTTTAAAGTGAACAATGGTGCTAAACTAGCTGCGAAGTGGGGCACTCAATTGGGCTTAAATAATACCCCGAAACAAATCGAGCATTCTCTGTCTAATACCAATAAACTTGTACGGTCATCCAGCCTTAGGCTCCAACAATTTAGAACAACCTGCATGCTCTACTATACCCCTGAAAGAATTTCTAGATGGTCCCCTAACGCCGTTTATAGCCATCGCACTAAATGCCCTAAATGCCAATTTAGTACACATGTTGTTCTCATGCCCCAAACTTAAGACCTTTTGGGGGGACATACAGAATGTTCTGAGAATAAAGAATATTTTGCTACCTACCTTTACGGCTGCTTCGGTTTTACTAGACTCTTATCCCCTGTCATCTCCACAATCTGCTCTAGTTACTATACTCATGTCTTGTGCCAAATTAACCCTGGCCAGAGCCTGGACCTGTACGTAACCACCGACGGTTTGGGACTGGAGGGCATTACCAACAGAGATACATGCCATGGAGCTAGCCCTAGCAAATCTTAGGGGAACACGCTCACTGATTAAATTTAATAGAAACTGGGGAACCTTCCTAGAGTAAAAATCTGCTCAATGTTGTACAATTGTTAATTTTCTCCTTTTATTTTTTTTTTTTTTTTTACGAACGTGTAAAGAAATCTATTTTTATTGACAGATTATGAATTTGGAATTTCCTCATTGTCTTTATATATTAATTCATTTGCTATGTAACATACTTATCTTGATGTCCTTTAATACATGTATGAATTTATTTATGTCTTTTTTTGTCAGCTTGCTAACAATAAAAAAATTTTAAAAAAAAAGAGGATTATGAATCCGAAACCGGTCCCAGGATGCTTGTTTCCGGTCCATGGAAGACATGGCTTGGCAGTTCGGGCTGGACTGTTCCCATGAGGCACAAGGTCAGACTGATTTGCATATGGCCATGTCTGAAATGGGGTGGCTGAGTGGGCAAAAGAATGGTGATGGATTAAACCCAGATCAGTTGACTGGGGGTGAGTGTTGGATTTGCTCAAACGCTCCATCCATCATCCCCTTTTGTATCGCTTTCATTGCCCTAAGTGTGGCAGGGTATGCTCAGACGTGAGTCCCTTGCTCACTTGGCCACTGGATTCAAGATAGCCTGGCTGATGAGGATTATGAATCCGAAACCGGTCCCAGGATGCTTGTTTCCGGTCCATGGAAGACATGGCTTGGCAGTTCGGGCAGGACTGTTCCCATGAGGCACAGGGTCAGACTGATTTGCATATGGCCATGTCTGAAATGGGGTGGCTGAGTGGGCTAAAGAATGGTGATGGATTAAACCCAGATCAGTTGACTGGGGGTGAGTGTTTGATTTGCTCAAACGCTCCGTCCATCATCCCCTTTTGTATCGCTTCCTGAGAAAAGCTGCCACAGGAGCCAGTACCTTTTAAAGATCCTCGGTGCAGAACGGAGACCTAAAGGCAGTACTCTGAATTGAAAATGGCTCTTGCCTACTGTGAATTGAAGATATTGCCTGTGAGCTGGATGAATGGGCACATGGAAATATGCATCCTCCAAATCTAGGGTTGCCATGTAGTCCCCTGGATTGAGAAGGCGGAGAATGTCCTGAAGGGTAACCATCCTGAAGGACAACTTGATGAGATAAGTGTTGAGCTCCCCTAGATCTAAAATCGGACGCCACTTCTCCTTCGTTTTCTGAACCAGGAAGAACCTGGAATAGAACTCTTTCCCCTTCTGGAAGTGAGGTACAGGCTCTATTGCCCCCTTGATGAAGAGTTGGTGGGCCTCGAGACGAAGAAGTCCTAGATGTTTGGGTGTAATGGCGCCTGCAGCTCTCGTTGGAGGAAGATTTTGAAACTCCAACGTGTGTCCTCCCTTGATGATGTTCAGGACCCACTGGTCTGATGTTATGACCTTCCAGCTGTTTAGGCAATGGGCAATCCTGCCCCCCACTGGTTTTAACGAGGGTACAGGAACAGTAGAAAGAGCCACATGGCCGCTATTGTCTCTTA
This sequence comes from Lissotriton helveticus, assembly GCF_964261635.1. Taxonomy (NCBI): domain Eukaryota; kingdom Metazoa; phylum Chordata; class Amphibia; order Caudata; family Salamandridae; genus Lissotriton; species Lissotriton helveticus. The sequence continues at coordinate 1,611,874,573 of NC_136057.1, forward strand.
GTATTGTCTCTCCTCTGTTGCCCCTGACATCCTCTCGGCGGCTGGCGAGAGAAAGACCCCGACAGACCCTGCCTCTGTGAATATTGGGGTTTGTATGACTGGCCAGATTGGGAGTAGGAAGAGTAGCATTGCTGATTGCCGCCTCTGTAGGATGAGAAACCTCTTCCTCATGCCCCCTAAAGGGAACTTTGCGGTATTGTAATGTTCCCAAGGACTTAGCCGTGTCAGTATCTTTCTTTATGCCTTGTAGGGCGTCATCCACATGTTTACCGAATGACATCTCTCCGTCATAAGGTAGGTCCAGAATTTTGTTCTGTACTTCCTGTCTAAACAACGTGGCTCGCAGCCAACCCTGGCGTCTTAAAATAGCCGAGCCTGCTAGCACTCGGAAGGCCGTAATGCTATATCCATAGCGCAGTCGATTACCTCCAAAGAGGCACGCTCCCCTTCCATCAAGATTTTCCTGACCTCGTCCTTAGACCCATCCTGAAGTTCTTCCACAAACGGGGAGAGGTCACACCACATCTGGCGATCATATCTCCCCAGAATCGCCAGAGCATTAGCCGCCCTAACGAGGAGGCTGGCCATCGGGGAGAATCATTTTCTAACATTGTCCAGGCGCCTCCCCTCTTTATCAGGTGGTGTGGTGAGCGGCGTGGATGGGTTTTTGGATTTACTCTGTGCGGCCTGGGAGATAACCGAGTCCGGTTTTGGTTGACCTATAAGACATTCCGGGCTGCCCTCCGGCGCCTTACATTTTTTCTCCAGTCTGGGAAGTACTGGGAGGACCGTGGCTGGATTTTGCATAGCCTTTATTCCTTCTGACCAAACATGTTCAATGACAGGGATTGAACGAACTGACTTTCGGAATGGTTCTTTGAAGTCGTACAAAAAACAGTCAGATTGAACTGTGGTAACTGGAAGACCAAATCTCTTGGATGCTCGTTCCATTAGGTTGTGAAAACCTCCAACATCTGCTGGAGGAGAGGTTGCGGTATCAGGCCCTGTTACATCTGGATCTTGAAGGCCATCCTGATTCCAGTCCATATCCTGATCTTGGTCAGGTTCCCCCTGCTGATCCGCATCTGACGAGGCATCATCATCATCATCCCGAATGGCAACCACCTCTTGAGGATGGTCTACGGGCTCCGGGTCATGCACCCTTAAGGGCAAAGAGGCGTCTGCCACTGTTTGTGATACCTGAGGCGGAGGTGTGGGAGGACGTATTTGTTGAACCTCCTGTTGAGTAGAAAACCGCCTCCGATAGTCCTGCAACATTAATTGCAGGTCAGAGATGAGAGAGGACGGCATCGCTACCATCTCCTGTTGAGAACGATGTGGAGATCTCTGTGAATGAACCTGCATGCAAGGCCTCTCTGGCTGGTCATAAAAGTCTCGCGGAGCATATTGGTGTTGCTCCATTTCGCCTTCTTCAGAACTGACCTCTTGTAATTTGACTTGCAAGTCAGATGGGCTATAAGCTGGCCCATAATTGCTATCATTTTCCTCCTCAGAGTCATCATCAAGTAATAATGATGGAGGCAACAGCGTAACCCGCCGTGGAGATGTCATTTCTGGTGTTATTCGCCTCTTCCTTTGAGAAATGCAGATTTTCCCAGTCGTCGACGACGTCGTCGACGGGATCGTCGTCGGCGGTTGAATCTTCGTCGACTGTTTCAAAGAGACTGAGCTCGTCGTCGAAGGCTGAGTCGTCGACGGTGAGATGGTTATCGTCGACGATGGTTGGATCGTTGACGGAGTCGTCGCCGAACTCATGGGCAGAACCATGGTAGCCGGCGTCGTCGACGTTGTTCTCGTCGTCGTCATCGCCGTCGACGCTACCCTCGTCGTCATCGTCGTCGACGTGGAAAAAGTCAGCTTCGTCGACGACGAACAGGAATCAGGCGTCTTAAACATCGTCGACGGTGTAGATGCCATCGTCGACGAGCCCGTCGACGAGGCCAGTTTTTGAGACAAGTCTTGCTTGACAGGAATCGTCAAAGTACCTGTGGTTTTCACTGTCGACGAACGCGGTTTCTTGTCGGAAGCAATGGCCTGAGGTGCAGATGAAGGCTTTTCACCCCTCTTTATTTCTCAGAAGGTGGTGAAGTCACAGAGATGATCTTCTTAGCCTTCTTTGTAGGTTGCAACTCCTCAGGCAGTCCCTGCCTCTTCTATTCACCGTGGTGAGGAGATTTTAGGGAAGCAGGCCTATCAGACCTATCAGAGGTCCCAGGCAAGGCATTCACATTGGGCTCATTAGATGTGGAAGGGGGAGACCTAACCCTCTTCTTTGATCTTCTTGATGACACAGCAGAGGAAGAGCCCTCACTGTCCAAAGACAGAACTCCCTTGCGATCCTTCATTTTTTGCAACCAAGTCAGCAGGCGGCCTTCTCTGTCCCTCAAGATCTTGGTGGAGAAAGTTCTGCAAATCAGTGGCCTTATGGTCCGGATATAAGCAGTATATGCAGTCTTCGTGTTTGTCTTCAACAAACAACCTCTTTTTTGAGCAAGTAGCACAGGCTCTAAAAAGTGCTTTCTTCTCTTTGTCAGACATGACGAAAAAACAGGCAAAAAGTTGTAGAAATATACTCAGGAGTGAAGAAAATTGAGCAGAGCTCAATGGAGACTCCCTTGCACAACGTGCGGTAGAAGATCTGAGGCTCTGAGGCTCTCTCAGGAAGGTTCTATGGGGTGAGGCTGCTCTGATTGGCTATTGCAAGAATTTGGTCTCTTTTACAAAAAGAGGTGGATAAGCTACAAAATGAGATGAAGCCTAGGCCTATTTTTTCACTTTGTGCTTACTACTATGGTATTTTTTATTTACCCAGGCTCCCATTCCGACGACGGGGAATGATACAAAGCATGGGAATCTATGAAATTTCCAATACTGGAGCAATGCCATGTACCACCCATGGAATTATCCCCTTGATAAAAAATGATATAAAGCAGAGCACATCGCAATTTTGTGTTACTTTGGGAAACGATCCAACACAAATGAGGATTTGCGTTTGATAATAAATCCCACTCTAATGCTGTACATCACAAAAGTGATGTTAGCGCTGTGCAAAGTGTGAGTAATCCTGGGCCTGAGCATGATTGAATATGAGTGAAATCAAGAGTGAATGCAAGTAAGAATGAACAAGAATAAGTATTGGGGGTGTAAAAGTTAAAATTTGATTTTAGGGTAATGTGACATGGCTTCCTGGGAAAAAAAATCAGGGTCAAGGGTCACATGATCATACTTCCACTGATGTCATGAACGTCAAAGGAAATGTGATGTCATTTCCGCTACATTTTAGTGAATTGATGGAGAATCAAGAATACACCAAGAAATAATCAACGACAGCCTGCAAAACACTGAGAAGAATACTTGACCTGGTGGCAGAAGCAAGAATATTATAATATGGACGAATGGTGCATGCCCTTCTCCCTCCATCTCTTGCAAGCCTCTTCAACAAGTCCTATGTTTTTAAACTCACACATCTGCCACACATAGTTAACCTGTATAACATTGTAAAATTGCTTGCATTACCCCTTGCTAGGAAAATGCACACATGTTAAATTCAGGGGCGTTGCTTACCCCCCCCCCCCCCCCCCCACACACACACCTCTAATAAACAAATGATTGGCTTGTTAGTAGGGCCTGAATGGGGTCTGTTATCTCTATGTCAGTTTTTCTCGTCAGTAACCAGGAATTAAAGACAAGTGACGCTTGATGTAAACTGGAGAGAGAGAGAGAGCGCGAGAGAGAGAGTGATACCCATCTGTTAGCTGAATTTCAAAATGTAAAATTCAGCTTCACTGCTTTTCCAAATTATGGGATCCTAGGCACATATTTTTTCACAGATTCTTCTTTTTCTTTATTATCACAAATGAGCACACTTTTAAATGTTTTCATGATTAATGACTTGCCTCTTAGTTCAATAATGGCATTGCCATTGGGGGGCTAAGCCACAAATGTTACTGAAAACTTTCCATTTTAATAACTGTTTGTCTATGCAGTGTTATGATCTGATGTACTACGGTGACACGCTTCTACATGTTGCACGATATACATGCCAAATGTTTTCATGGCTCAGCTTGTAAACGGACTCTTGGAGCCAAGCTAGACCCATGACTCTGCTCTCGCCCTACTTATTTGCCTGCGCTTTCTCCTCTATTTGCAACTTGAGCTTAGTACATGGATTGTCAGTCACTTGATACAATGTTTTGTAAAAGATAAGGACTTAAAACATCGAACCCTACCCAAATGCACTAATTTGACAACTCTACCATCAATGCTTCTTTTAGCAGAGACAAAAAGACTGCGTGTTGTGAAAATACATTTTAAAGCATTGATTCCAGGGCAGGGACTCCAGGCCATTTTTTGTACATGACCATACTAATTCCATGGGAGAGCTACCAGGCCCAGGTGGTAAGGGCAAGGGTGCAGCTTCAGCAGGGGGAGTGGGGTATGACACCCCTTAAATGTGTCCTTGGTTTCGAGGTTGGGTCTGGGGGCACTAAGTCAGGTTCGTTTTTATCTTCGTTCTCATTCCACTAAGAGGTTTTAACCTGTTCATTTTTTAGATCGGAATCTTAAATATGTATAGAGACCTATTTACCAAAAAAGTAGTAAATCTGCAACCGAAGAAGTACTCCCCTTGAATGGGTACAAATGTACTACTTTTTAGACTTAGCAGTAGTAGGCTTGGAAAGCTGCGCCAAACTCAATGTTCTAGGCATAATATTAGCAATCAACTCAAAAGGTGATGGGATGAACACTTGCAAATAGTCTACACAATGGCAAACGCTCGGGGTATCATTCCAACCTATCGTTTTCCCCATTCTGTCACTAAAGACAGAGGGCCACATTATGCAAATCTGTCCTGACTTTTTTCCTCATGGAAACAAATAGTCTAAACTGTGGCAATCGCTCGGGTTAGCATTATTTCTAGCATTCATTACTTCTACTTTTGGTAAAATCGTTTGGTTTTCTAACAGGAATTTTTTGATTGCTCGCATTTATTACATATCGATAATATTTTTCAGCAATCAATTTTTATTAAAGATAAATACATCTTTGCCAGAAAGCAATGTGTTCAAGTGAATGTGTTGGAGGCGAAGTGAAGAAAGGAATTACGTTTTTTCTCTGGCCACATTGAACTTTCTCAAACCCTGCTCATATGCTCTGATTTGACAGCTCCACCATCAAGGCTTCTTGTAGCCCTTACTCCCCGGATAGTGTCTGCTCTATTGCTGGTCACTATATTCCTTCTGTCCTTAGAAAAAATACTTTGGTTTCCTGTGGATATATTCCCCTAGTGACTAAGAACAACAGAGAACACGATTTAAGCAAGTGCATTTGCATGCGTCTGAGAAATGTCCATGTGGCGAACATGTATGAGATTCAAATGGGTGTCAAAAAGACCTTGTGAACAAGTGTGACCGTCACCAAGAGCTAATCTGGTGTGTTGACTGTTACACTGCCTTCCCCAGGGTGGAATTCCCATGTGTGAAGACTTAAGTTATTATACAGTAGCACTTTGCTCTAAGTGCCAGGAGTTTCGGGGTTTAATCCCCACCCAAATCAGGTGGTTTATCACAGACAGCTTTTCGGGAAAAAATACATTTTAAAATGTTCCTAAATCCATCTCTGTCAATCTCTGTCAAGCTTGGGCATCTGTAAAGTGATGCGAACCCAGAAGGAGATGAGTTGGGTTCTGGCTCATTTTATCTAGTACAACTAAAACTGCCATATCCCACTTGTAGTGCGTTCAGGAACAATGTGCATTCCTGCCTGCACTGTTACCGTTCCGTGAGTCAGGGACGCTTGCATAGCTCCTGCGCTGCTGTACGAGTTCTGTACACGAGGAAAGCGTGCACTCCTGCTACCCAGACAGACTGCACTTGTTCTCTGTATGAAAGATGCTTGCATAGCTGCCTTCTTTCCTGTACCGTTTCTATGTGCGAGTACAGCGTCTACTGCTACTGTTTCTAGTGGCCTGTACTTACAATGGATATTGTTATTCTTCAGTGCTTCTTGCCCCAGCAGAACCTGTACTGTGGGTGACGTAGATTGAACTAGTTATCGAGCCATAGGCACCTTCCTATAAAGACTAGGGGGCTCGAGTCTCACCAATAATGAATGGTACTAGCCAAATGTTCAAGCCAGGACCTCCACATTGTTTAACCTGGCTGGGTTTGCCTGAGAGGGAGCAGAGATGAGGGACAGAGGAGGGAACTCATTAATGCACTAGTCTGAATGTATTGACATGTCCCTGCTTGCAAAGAAACTCGATAGAGTAAAACGATGGACTGTAGTGCGGCCCTCAGCCATCGCGAGTGTCCTTGATTAAGTCAAGCACTCCTTCCATCATCTCGCTTGCTGCAGAATGATCCGCATAGTTCAAGGCTGCTGGGGAGTCTGAAAGGCACATAAGCCTGCAACAGCCCTCTCACTCTAATCGGAATATTACCACCAAAGTATTACCACATTAAATGCAGAGCATCTGTTTTACCTGCTGAAAACCTCCCTTGTTAAACGTACCAACCAGACTACCTTTTAAAGTGTCATTTTGAATGCTTTACAAGGCTTGTTATCCTTTAATTCCCGAAAATTATGCATGTGTTTTAAATAAGTAATTAGCTTTTAAATGTTCTGGAGGAGTGCACTTTAGACTCCATCCCTTACACGTCATCAATGCGCAATTTGCATTTATATTTTGACATTATATTTACAATGTGCCCTAATAATATTAATGTGTGTGAATATTTAAACACATCAATGAAACTTATTTACTATAGCCACTAGAGTTTTATAAACATGTGCACTAATGTTCTGGGCCTTCACACATGTATTTGGCTGAGTCAATGGCATAAGATCACAGAGAGAGAAGGTGTATTGATGTTTCCATGCTATGGAACGTTTAATTTGAGGATCATTGAAAATTTGAGAAGGATTTTGTATGAAATGAGGCTGCCTCCTAGGCCTGCATAGTACAAAGCACTTAATGCTTGGGACTGTGCAGCTCATGTTAGGCAAAGGAAAAAATATCAAGGAAAAGTCAAAAAGGCAGTGAGTAACTGTGCCAGTGCTAGATGACATGCAGAACATCAATGAAGGAGAACTGATATAACAGAGGGAACTGGACTACACCACACATTGATGAGTCAAGAATCTGAGAAAATGTAAGAAAAGAAGGAGGATAAGACAGGAACCACAGGGAATAGGGGCGAAGATAGCAATAGTGATTCTGGCGATGATTTCCTAGAAATGTTATCAAAACGTCCACCTCCATATAATGTGACCCAACCTGAAGGAACGAATGGTGCAGTTATCAGTGGAAGCTCTGGAATAGCCACCACACCAACAAGTAAGGGAGTAAATAAGAGTCAGAACCCGATGGGAGAAAGTTCAGTGCAATGGAGACTCTCCAAACTAAAGGCATGGGACACTTTGTGTCCTGGTTTGTGACGAGATTGAGACCTGAGATTAGCTTGATGATTCAGCAGCATTTAATTTGATGATTCAGCAGCATTTAATTTGTTGGCACAATAAATCGTTTGATGAGATCTTGAGTTATGCAAAATATTGTAGTGATGAAAAGGAAATGAAGAAGAAGCCATTGAAGGAGAAATTGATGCTGGCACAGATGGAAGCAGCATGGAAAGGAAGTCAGAGTCAACCTTTTGAAGGAAATATTGGTTCTATGTGAGGAGTGTATCAGCAGGGAGCTCCTACGACGCAAGGTGGAAAGATGTTCCAGCAACAAGGTAGAGGTAGTGGTGATCTAATTGATCCGAGAACTGGGTTTGATGTGGCAACTTTTAAGAGATCGAAGCCTTGTTACTAATAAATTAAGGCATTGGAAATGGGAATGTCACCTTAATCCCAACAGAGTGATGAATGAGAACCATATTCCGAATTCAGGGTTTCCATAACCCGAGAGTAATAACCTTGTACAGTCACAGAATGTACCAAGACTGAGAATTCAAAATCTTAAGTGCCTCAAACAAGGAGGGATCTAAAGGTACTAAGCATAAACCACTTGGAGTCGATTAGGTTATTCTCCAATATCATGAAAACATTGGTCAGAGCTAACCAACTTCTCTTGACTCAGACGGGGCCACAACCCTATTTACTATTCACCCTTGGTAACTATGACAGGTTTTTATTGACACGTTTATGTTTCGGCAACTTCCATAATCTGGTCACTTTTCCCCAGTTAAATGATTGGTCATGTTGGCTCTGTCCTTCTCCTTGCGATGATATATCAGTACAGTCAACAATCCACATTATATTGTTTTGTAAGTTTTACATTTTACTAAGGAAAATATGGATATTGCTCTATCTGAAATTGCAAGGCCTGAGACTTTGTCGACCTGCCTTTATTAAATTGCAATTCCTGCATGACGAAATTGTTATAAACCAAATTGTGAAATATCTGAAAGGGGTAATCAGAACTAGGAAAACGATGCAAGGTCTGACCCCTGATTAAATGATAATGACCTTTACTTATGCCAGGCCTGTGTACTGACGTGACCCTATGGTTTTTATTGCAACTTTTAACATATGCTGCTTTTAAGATTTGTCTGTAATTTTTACAATGTTACTGAATTTTAATTCTTACGTTTATTCTTGTTTGTACATATGTTGTTTTTGAAATTTATCATGCTTTTATGATTTGATATTTTAAATCGAATAAAGCGTATCTTGACTTGACTTGAATGTGCCTCAAGCTCCAGTGATTCAGAGTCCACAAGCTCTGACGTCACAGAAAATGCAAATGGTCCTCGATTTAATCCAAATCAAGTCCCAAATTAAAATAAAAAAATGTAGTTCAGCAATTTCCTATGTTTGAGACGCTCGAGGAGTACTGCTCTGATCGGTCACAATGACAGTTCCTGAGGGCAGAGAAAGATTGCATACTTGGCACAGACTTAGAGGTTGACCAGAGTGGTCAGTAGACTGGGGGTGAGTGTTTCATATGCTCAAACGCTCCGTCCATCATCCCCTTTGGTATCGCTTTGTTCGCGCTAATTTGGCAGGGTATGCCCAGACGTGGGTCCCTTGCTCACTCAACCACTGGATTCAAGATAGCCTGGCTGATGAGGATTATGAATCCGAAACCAGTCCCAGGATGCTTGTTTCCGGTCCAGGGAAGACATGGCTTGGCAGTTCGGGCTGGACTGTTGCCATGAGGCACAGGGTCAGACTGATTTGCATATGGCCATGTCTAAACTGGGGTGATGGAGTGAGCTAAAGAAAGGTGATGGATTAAACCCAGATCAGTTGACTGGGGGTAAGTGTTTGATTTGCTCAAATGCTCTGTACATCATCCCCTTTGGTATCGCTTTGTTCGCCCTAATTTGGCAGGGTATGCCCAGACATGGGTCCCTTGCTCACTCTACCACTGGATTCAAGATAGCCTGGCTGATGAGGATTATGAATCCGAAACCGGTCCAAGGATGCTTGTTTACGGTCCAGGGAAGACATGGCTTGGCAGTTCGGGCTGGACTGTTGCCATGAGGCACAGGGTCAGACTGATTTGCATATGGCCATGTCTGGTATGGGGTGGTGTAGTGAGCTAAAGAATGGTGATGGATTAAACCCAGATCAGTTGACTGGGGGTGAGTGTTTGATTTGCTCAAACGCTTCATCCATCATCCCCTTTGGTATCACTTTGTTCGCCCTAATTTGGCAGGGTATGCCCAGACGAGAGTCCCTTGCTCACTCTACCACTGGATTCAAGATAGCCTGGCTGATGAGGATTATGAATCCGAAACCGGTCCCAGGATGCTTGTTTCTGGTCCAGTGAACATATGGCTTGGCAGTTCGGGCAGGACTGTTGCCATGGGGCACAGTGTCAGACTGATTTGCATATGGCCATGTCTGAACTGGGGTGGTGGAGTAAGCTAAATAATGGTGATGGATTAAACCCAGATCATTTGACTGGGGGTTAGTGTTTGATTTGCTCAAATGCTCCGTCCATCATCCCCTTTGGTATCGCTTTGTTCGCCCTCATTTGGCAGGGTATGCCCAGACATGGGTCCCTTGCACACTCTACCACTGGATTCCAGATAGCCTGGCTGATGAGGATTATGAATCCGAAACCGGTCCGAGGATGCTTGTTTCCGGTCCAGGGAAGACATGGCTTGGCAGTTTGGGCTGGACTGTTGCCATGAGGCACAGGGTCAGACAGATTTGCATATAGCCATGTCTGAACTGGGGTGGTGGAGTGAGCTAAAGAATGGTGATTGATTAAACCCAGATCAGTTGACTGGGGGTGAGTGTTTGATTTGCTCAAACGCTCCGTCCATCATCCCCTTTGGCATCGCTTTGTTCACCCTAATTTGGCAGGGTATGCCCAGACGTGGGTCCCTTGCACACTCTACCACTGGATTCAAGATAGCCTAGCTGATGAGGATTATGAATCCTAAACCGGTCCCAGGATGCTTGTTTCCAGTCCAGGGAAGACATGGCTTGGCAGTTTGGGCTGGACTGTTGCCATGAGGCACAGGGTCAGACTGATTTGCATATGGCCATGTCTGAACTGGGGTGGTGGATTGAGCTAAAGAATGGTGATTGATTAAACCCAGATCAGTTGACTGGGGGTGAGTGTTTGATTTGCTGAAACGCTCCGTCCATCATCCCCTTTGGCATCGCTTTGTTCGCCCTAATTTGGCAGGGTATGCCCAGACGTGAGCCCCTTGCTCACTCTACCACTGAATTCAAGATAGCCTGGCTGATGAGGATTATGAATCCGAAACCGGTCCCAGGATGCTTGTTTCCGGTCCAGGGTAGACATGGCTTGGCAATTCGGGCTGGACTGTTGCCATGAGGCACAGGGTCAGACTGATTTGCATATGGCCATGTCTGAACTGGGGTGGTGGAGTGAGCCAAAGAATGGTGATGGATTAAACCCAGATTAGTTGACTGGGGGTGAGTGTTTGATTTGCTCAAACGCTCCGTCCATTATCCCCTTTGGTATCGCTTTGTTCGCCCTAATTTGGCAGGGTATGCCCAGACGTGGGTCCCTTGCTCACTCTACCATGGATTCAAGATAGCCTGGCTGATGACGATTATGAATCCGAAACAGGTCCCAGGATGCTTGTTTACGGTCCAGGGAAGACATGGCTTGTCAGTTCGGGCTGGGCTGTTGCCATGAGGCACAGGGTCAGACTGATTTGCATATGGCCATGTCTGAACTGGGGTGGTGGAGTGAGCTAAAGAATGGTGATGGATTAAACCCAGATCAGTTAACTGGGGGAGAGTGTTTGATTTGCTAAAACGCTCCGTCCATCATCCCCTTTGGTATCGCTTTGTTCGCCCTAATTTGTCAGGGTATGCCCAGACGTGCGTCCCTTGCTCACTCTACCACTGGATTCAAGATAGCCTGGCTGATAAGGATTATGAATTGGAAACCGGTCCCAGGATGTTTGTTTCCGGTCCAGGGAAGACATAGCTTGGCAGTTCCGGCTGGACTGTTGCCATGAGGCACAGGGTCAGACTGATTTGCATATGGTGAGGTCTGAATTGGGGTGGTGGAGTGAGCTAAAGAATGGTGATGGATTAAACCCAGATCAGTTGACTGGGGGTGAGTGTTTGATTTGCTCAAACGCTTCATCCATCATCCCCTTTGGTATCGCTTCATTCGCCCTAATTTGGCAGGGTATGCCCAGACGTGGGTCCCTTGCTCACTCTACCACTGGATTCAAGATAGCCTGGCTGATGATGATTATGAATCCGAAACCGGTCCTAGGATGCTTGTTTCCGGTCCAGGGTAGACATGGCTTGGCAATTCGGGCTGGACTGTTGCCATGAGGCACAGGGTCAGACTGATTTGCATATGGCCATGTCTGAACTGGGGTGGTGGAGTGAGCTAAAGAATGGTGATGGATTAAACCCAGATTAGTTAACTGGGGGAGAGTGTTTGATTTGCTAAAACGCTCCGTTCATCATCCCCTTTGGTATCGCTTTGTTCGCCCTAATTTGGCAGGGTATGCCCAGACGTGCGTCCCTTGCTCACTCTACCACTGGATTCAAGATAGCCTAGCTGATAAGGATTATGAATCGGAAACCGGTCCCAGGATATTCGTTTCCGGTCCAGGGAAGACATAGCTTGGCAGTTCCGGCTGGACTGTTGCCATGAGGCACAGGGTCAGACTGATTTGCATATGGTCAGGTCTGAACTGGGGTGGTGGAGTGAGCTAAAGAATGGTGATGGATTAAACCCAGATCAGTTGACTGGGGGTGAGTGTTTGATTTGCTCAAACACTCCATCCATCATCCCCTTTGGTATTGCTTTGTTCGCCCTAATTTGGAAGGGTATGCCCAGACGTGGGTCCCTTGCTCACTCTACCACTGGATTCAAGATAGCCTGGCTGATGAGGATTATGAATCCCAAACCGGTCCCAGGATGCTTGTTTCCAGTCCAGGGAAGACATGGCTTGGCAGTTCGGACTTGACTGTTGCCACGAGGCACAGGGTCAGACTGATTTGCATATGGCTATGTCTGAACTGGGGTGGTGGAGTGAGCTAAAGAATGGTGATGGATTAAACCCAGATCAGTTGACTGGGGGTGAGTGTTTGATTTGCTCAAACGCTTCATCCATCATCCCCTTTGGTATCGCTTCATTCGCCCTAATTTGGCAGGGTATGCCCAGACGTGGGTCCCTTGCTCACTCTACCACTGGATTCAAGTTAGCCTGGCTGAGGATGATTATGAATCCGAAACCGGTTCTAGGATGCTTGTTTCCGGTCAAGGGAAGACATGGCATGGCAGTTCGGGCTGGACTGTTGCCATGAAGCACAGGGTCAGACTGATTAGCATATGGTCATGTCTGAACTGGGGTGGTGTAGTGAGCTAAAGAATGGTGATGGATTAAACCCAGATCAGTTGACTGGGGGTGAGTGTTTGATTTGCTCAAACGCTTCATCCATCATCCCCTTTGGTATCGCTTCATTCGCCCTAATTTGGCAGGGTATGCCCAGACGAGAGTCCCTTGCTCACTCTACCACTGGATTCAAGATAGCCTGACTGATGAGGATTATGAATCCGAAACCGGTCCCAGGATGCTTGTTTCTGGTCCAGTGAACATATGGCTTGGCAGTTCGGGCTGGACTGTTGCCATGGGGCACAGTGTCAGACTAATTTGCATATGGCCATGTCTGAACTGGGGTGGTGGAGTAAGCTAAATAATGGTGATGGATTAAACCCAGATCAGTTGACTGGGGGTTAGTGTTTGATTTGCTCAAATGCTCCGTCCATCATCCCCTTTGGTATCGCTTTGTTCGCCCTCATTTGGCAGGGTATGCCCAGACGTGGGTCCCTTGCACACTCTACCACTGGATTCCAGATAGCCTGGCTGATGAGGATTATGAATCCGAAACCGGTCCCAGGATGCTTGTTTCCGGTCCAGGGAAGACATGGCTTGGCAGTTTTGGCTGGACTGTTGCCATGAGGCACAGGGTCGCACAGATTTGCATATGGCCATGTCTGAACTGGGGTGGTGGAGTGAGCTAAAGAATGGTGATTGATTAAACCCAGATCAGTTGACTGGGGGTGAGTGTTTGATTTGCTCAAACGCTCCGTCCATCATCCCCTTTGGCATCGCTTTGTTCACCCTAATTTGGCAGGGTATGCCCAGACGTGGGTCCCTTGCACACTCTACCACTGGATTCAAGATAGCCTGGCTGATGAGGATTATGAATCCTAAACCGGTCCCAGGATGCTTGTTTCCAGTCCAGGGAAGACATGGCTTGGCAGTTTGGGCTGGACTGTTGCCATGAGGCACAGGGTCAGACTGATTTGCATATGGCCATGTCTGAACTGGGGTGGTGGATTGAGCTAAAGAATGGTGATTGATTAAACCCAGATCAGTTGACTGGGGGTGAGTGTTTGATTTGCTGAAACGCTCCGTCCATCATCCCCTTTGGCATCGCTTTGTTCGCCCTAATTTGGCAGGGTATGCCCAGACGTGAGCCCCTTGCTCACTCTACCACTGAATTCAAGATAGCCTGGCTGATGAGGATTATGAATCCGAAACCGGTCCCAGGATGCTTGTTTCCGGTCCAGGGTAGACATGGCTTGGCAATTCGGGCTGGACTGTTGCCATGAGGCACAGGGTCAGACTGATTTGCATATGGCCATGTCTGAACTGGGGTGGTGGAGTGAGCCAAAGAATGGTGATGGATTAAACCCAGATTAGTTGACTGGGGGTGAGTGTTTGATTTGCTCAAACGCTCCGTCCATTATCCCCTTTGGTATCGCTTTGTTCGCCCTAATTTGGCAGGGTATGCCCAGACGTGGGTCCCTTGCTCACTCTACCATGGATTCAAGATAGCCTGGCTGATGACGATTATGAATCCGAAACAGGTCCCAGGATGCTTGTTTACGGTCCAGGGAAGACATGGCTTGTCAGTTCGGGCTGGGCTGTTGCCATGAGGCACAGGGTCAGACTGATTTGCATATGGCCATGTCTGAACTGGGGTGGTGGAGTGAGCTAAAGAATGGTGATGGATTAAACCCAGATCAGTTAACTGGGGGAGAGTGTTTGATTTGCTAAAACGCTCCGTTCATCATCCCCTTTGGTATCGCTTTGTTCGCCCTAATTTGGCAGGGTATGCCCAGACGTGCGTCCCTTGCTCACTCTACCACTGGATTCAAGATAGCCTGGCTGATAAGGATTATGAATTGGAAACCGGTCCCAGGATGTTTGTTTCCGGTCCAGGGAAGACATAGCTTGGCAGTTCCGGCTGGACTGTTGCCATGAGGCACAGGGTCAGACTGATTTGCATATGGTGAGGTCTGAACTGGGGTGGTGGAGTGAGCTAAAGAATGGTGATGGATTAAACCCAGATCAGTTGACTGGGGGTGAGTGTTTGATTTGCTCAAACGCTTCATCCATCATCCCCTTTGGTATCGCTTCATTCGCCCTAATTTGGCAGGGTATGCCCAGACGTGGGTCCCTTGCTCACTCTACCACTGGATTCAAGATAGCCTGGCTGATGATGATTATGAATCCGAAACCGGTCCTAGGATGCTTGTTTCCGGTCAAGGGAAGACATGGCATGGCAGTTCGGGCTGGACTGTTGCCATGAAGCACAGGGTCAGACTGATTAGCATATGGTCATGTCTGAACTGGGGTTTTGGAGTGAACGAAAGAATGGTGATCGATTAAACCCAGATCAGTTGACTGGGGTTGAGTTTTTGATTTGCTCAAACGCTCCGTCCATCATCCACTTTGGTATCATAGAGAGAGTTGAGCCTGTTTGCATAAACATAAAACCTAATGTTGAGTACCCAAGAATCCCACAGTATAATCTGGTCCCTGAAACAATTTCTGGGATTACTCCAGTGATTTAGTCAATGATACAACAAATCATTTTGAAGGAGATAATAAGGAGTCTATGCAATTCACTTGGACGCGCGCTTGAATCTCATCACGCTAGCTGCTGCAGGTCGTGTTTTTACTCCTGCTCTGTATTTTAAAACGTTTGTGTTTAGCGAGCACTTTTATTGTGTAAATTTACCTGTGTGCCTGAAATACTGCTGATTACTACTCACTCGCTCCACCAGCCACTCCGTCCCTATCCCGGTCCACCACGGGCTCGTCCCGATTGTTGTGGAGGGTAGGGCGGCCAATCACCACTCAGAACGCTGGGAGGCGGAGGCAGGGGGCAGCGCATATGACACATAAGGCAAAGCTACTTCTTGCTCGCTGTGGACGCGCGCTTGTATCTCATCACGCTAGCTGCTGCAGATCGTGTTTTTACTCCTGCTCTGTATTTTAAAACGTTTGTGTTTAGCGAGCACTTTTATTGTGTAAATTTACCTGTGTGCCTGAAATACTGCTGATTACTGCTCACTCGCTCCACCAGCCACTCCGTCCCTATCCCGGTCCACCACGGGCTCGTCCCGATTGTTGTGGAGGGTAGGGCGGCCAATCACCACTCAGAACGCTGGGAGGCGGAGGCAGGGGGCAGCGCATATGACACATAAGGCAAAGCTACTTCCTGCTCGCTGTGGACGAGCACCTATATCTCATCGCGCTAGCTGCTGCAGGTCGTGTTTCTACTCCCGCTCTGCATTTTAAAACGTTTGTGTTTAGCAAGCACTTTTATTGTGTAAATTTACCTGGGTGCCTGAAATACTGCTGATTACTGCTCACTCGCTCCACCAGCCACTCCGTCTCTACCCCGGTCCACCACGGGCTCGTCCCGATTGTTGTGGAGGGTAGGGCGGCCAATCACCACTCAGAACGCTGGGAGGCGGAGGCAGGGGGCAGCGCGTATGACACATAAGGAGACTCACTTTTGGCCGTGCAGCGGACGCGCACAGCGGGCGCGCCAAAGGCAAGCCCGTTTGCGCCCGTCTGCGCCTGTGCCGCGACCAGCGCCAGCCATGCTGCCAGTAGCCCCCCGAAGAGGTGAATCTGCTGGTCGAGGTCCCAATTATGGGCTTTGAGGCCCGAGACTGATTGCAGGAACTCTAAATGCAATCCCCTTAGACTGCTTTGCGAGCACTTTGCATGCAGTAATTGCTCCTTTTCTCTCACCCCATTCCTGTTGGCCCTCGAGCTTATAAGATTGAGGAGTCATGCCAAGTACCATCGAGAAAGCTAAAAGCATGCCTCCTTAATTGTCGATACCTCCCGCGACATGCGAGTGACATCTGGTTATCCCTTTCCTCGCACTCCTGGGACATGAAGTTTTTAACTGAGACCTGGATAAAAGACGTTTCCAACCCAGATATCTCCTTAGCGACTCCACCGGACTATCAGTTTGTCGGGGTCAAGAGGTCCGGCACTAAAGTAGGAGGGGGGATCGCTATAATATCTACGATCCCACTGGAAAATATCTTCTAGGAGACTAGTCAATACTGGCCCAATTGAAACGATGTATTTCAGCATCACTGATGCTTCGCATCTAATTTTTGTGGGGGTACTGATTTATAATCCTCCTAACACTCAGCCCTCTCATCTTACGGAGTTACTAGTTACCCTCGCAGACCTATCCCTGAAACATCCTCATTTCACCATTTTGGGTGATTTTAATCTACATGTTGATGATAGGTCATGCGCAAAAGCTAGGTCCTTGGTTGAAACTCTTGCGGGCATAAATCTAGACCAGAGAGTACTTGGCCCCACTCACAAGGCAGGTCACACCTTGGACCTTGTCTTGTCGAATCTCCCGGCTCTTACCACCTTGCCGCCACTCCCCCATACCTGGTCTGATCATTGTTTAATCCCGTTTAACCTGACCACCACCCCCCTTTGACCTCTCACAGTGGGCCGGAGAACTTAGGGAGAAAATGGTATAAAATTACCTGTGGAGTGCTCGAACTGGTGATGACCAACTGGAACTGGCAACTCTCATTCAATTTGAATACCGATGTTGAGAACTTCAATAAGTATCTTTCCACTGCCATTGACACCATTGCCCCCTTACATTTCTTTTCATCGGCCTGAACAAAACCTTCTGCCCCCTGGTTCTCTCCAACGTTGCGTGAAGAAAAATCCAAATGTAAAAGACTTGAACGCTCTTGGCGAGCTACTTATGATCCTGCCGCCAAAATTACTTACAGAACTGACTTGAAAAAATTTCACAAATTGAAATAGTCCGCCATGAAAGAATACTTTGCTCATAAAATTAACACTGCAGATAATTCAGCAAAAACATTATATCAAATTGTGAAAGATTTCACCAAACCGGCAGCTCTTACTCGCCCTATTAAACCTAGCCTAGAGCTCTGTGACGGTTTGTCCGATTTCTTTCATAATAAAATTGCGGATATCTTTTCCTCTTTTAACCCCCCAAACACACCCAGTGAAGTGATCTTAGCCCAGCACAACTCTCCTCCCAGTGAAAATATGCTTCGCAATTTTAAAGCTATTTCTCTGGACACTGAATTCCAAAAAATGAAGCAGTGTAAATCAGGATCACCCTTTGATCCGGTTCCTGCCCAGATGTTTACATCCCTGGCGCCCGTCATTATTCAACCTCTAATCACAATATGGAATGCCTCCCTCCTCTCGGGCCACTTTCCTCTAGCATGGAAACAGGCTGTACTGATCCCCATCTTAAAAAAGCCTGAGGGGGATCCCTCAGACCATAGTAACTATCGTCCTATATCCCTTCTCCCCAAACCAGCTAAAATGTTGGAAAAAGTCATACAAGAACAGCTAGCCGACCACCTGGAGACTTGCAACCTCCTCCATGACTCACAGTCCGGCTTCAGGTCAGGTTATAGCACCGAGACGGCACTACTGGAGGTTACAGAGACTATTAGGGAAAGCGTGGATAGAAGTGAGGTAGCCATGTTGGTGCTCCTCGATCTGTCCGCGGCTTACGACACCGTCTCCCACGCCATACTGCTGGACAGGCTCCACAATGTAGGGATACACAATATACCTCTAGCCTGGATAAAATCCTTTCTATCGGATAGAACGCAACAGGTATGGTGTCGACCCTAGGTTTCTAAAGATAGGGAGCTCCTTGAATGTGGAGTCCCTCAGGAATCGGCTCTCAGCCTCCTTTTCTTTAATGTTTACCTTTCACCTTTGGCTGAGGTTATAGAGGCTCATGGAGTCAGAGTGGTCTCATGTGCTGATGATACACAGCTATATTTTCTTTTAGAGACCACTCTGACAATGGACTCCAGAATTTTAAAGCTTGTTTATCCAACATTGTATCATGGATGACTCAAAACACCTTAAAGCTAAACACCGATAAGACTGAGGTGTTGTTCTTCAATCAAATAACGCCTCTGTCACCATTCATGTGGTGGCCGTCTGAGCTGAACCCTTCCCCTTCCCCAGAGAAAGTGGCTCGAAACCTTGGCTTTCAAATTGACAATGAGTTATCGTATAAAACCCAGATTCATAGAGTAACTTCCACTTGCTTTGGCAAGATACATATGATAAAAAAGGTTTCCCCTTACCTGCCTGCTGATGCACTGAAGACTGTAGTGCACGCCCTTATTACCTCACACTTAGATTACTCCAATAGCCTAGAATACGGGTTCCCCTGCTTATCTCCTTCAACGGTTGCAGATTGTTCAGAATGCTGCGGCCAGGCTGATCTGGAAATATCTCCTACCGCCACTCTATTTCCCCTCACCTAAAAAACGTGCACTGGCTCCCGATATCCTCTCGCATCCAGTTCAAGGCCCTGGTTTTCACCTTCAGGGCACTGAGTGGCAAAGGTCCGGGGTACCTCAGACGTAGGCTGAAGTTAGTCCACTCTTCTTGCGATCTTATATCAAACCACCTCCATCTTCTGCTCCCCCCTCGCTTTCATCGGGCCAGAAAAGGAGGTAGAGCTTTTGCAGTGGTCACGTCAAAACTATGGAACTCCCCTCCACTCAATCTTCGCTTGCTCGAATCAGAATCCCTGTTCAGAGGCAAATTGAAGACATGGCTATTCTCCGGCTACTAGCTTCGAGGTTCTATGCTGCTGCCGTCCACAGCGCCGGGACACCCCCGTTGGGGGTAGTTGTGCGCTCAATAAATGTTATTATAAATAAAATTATAAAAAATAAATAGGCTTGTAGAAGCCAAGTTTGAAGTGCAGCATAGTACAGGGCCTGAGAAGGATTGACAGTATCATTATTGCCTGTTGTCCTGTGGCGTTGAATCCAGCTGTGATTTTGTTTCAAATTCTTGTGAGGATGAGTGGTTCACTATCATTGATTTGTGTCCAGCAATTTTGTTTTTGTTCCCTTGCTTGAGGACTGCCAATACCTCTTCACTTTTGTGTTCCAAAACCATGTTTTGGCATGGTGCTGAGTCCCACAAGGGTATACAGAGAGCCCCTCAATCTTTAATCAGATCCTCAAAAAGAGTCTATAGGCTCTGATCATGCCCTGTAACTCTGTCCAAATTCAGTATATTATCGAAATGTTAGTGGCGTCAGATACCCAAGAAGCTTGCAAATGATACACCAATGCATTGTTGAACCACTCAGCGGAGAATGGACATAAAGGGCCCAATTACGATGTTGTTTAGAAACTATCCAAAACGAATCGGTTCCGGACTATTTTCCAAATAAATTGAGTACTGTGAGTCCGTACAACCGATTACGATGCCTCCCAACATTGTTCGGTCGGACTCACAATTACTTCAATGGGAGCTGGTGTTCCGAACGCGAACAGAAGCTCCCATTGAAAAAAGGGGGGGTTGGGGAAAACCTTGCACCCTGTGGCAGGCACCCCATGGTGCCTACAACATTGTGCATGGTTGGGAAGAGGGGTCCTGTGGGTACCCCCACAGGCCACATTCGGACACCTCCGAGTGAAGGGGGTCCCACAATGGGCCCCCAAAAACCAATTCCGAAAGCCTTTTCGTCTCGGGTAAAATGAATCATAACGGCTGTCCGAATCTGTCATTGTAATCGCTTGTCCGGAAACGGTGTCCACAGGTCTGTACGAACCGGCTCTGAAAGACTCGGGCTGTCCAGATGGCTTTTGGAACCGATTCGGTCTGCTCAAACGGTTTCTGGGTATCGTAATCGGTCGTTAGGAACTGTGCGATTCTGTAGGAAACAAGGGTTCCAAATTTTGCTTGTAATTGTCATTGTTCACCAACGCCCACAATTCATTTGGCATCAACTTCTATTTACTAGCCGCTTTTCGCTAATTAAAAGATCATCACTCTCCACCCTCTTACTCCCGATAACTGTGTGAAAAATTACAGGCAAAGTTTTGAAATACATGAGATAGCGTTTGACTATTAATGTACGGTCAAGTAATGTATGTGAAATCATTTGTTTTCAGTTTTCCCCTGACGAAAGACCCATGGAGGTCTGAAATGCATTGGGATATAATAAACTGCTTTTTTATGGATTCGGCACTGCTCGTGTTCTTGGGAGAGGTTTGGATGGCCCCGCAGGAACATAAGAAACATTGAAAATAGCTTGTCTGAGCATGTGGATGCAAAGTTGAGACGAAAGTGAAAATAGCGAGAACAATTGGACAAAAATGAGGAAATTAAGATATAAGAGATGAAATGGATTACAAATGGATGCAAATGCGCATTTAACAAGCTGTGCTACAGGTTGGGCCGCAGAAGGTCCCATTTGAATGTTGTTTTGACAGTTATGGTCACAAAGAGGGTTTATGACATCTTCTGGATTACCAATCCACAATGCGGAGCCTGGCATGAGACTACTTGATGCACTACAGCTGTCTGCAAAAATTGCAGTTTTTAAGTGTCCTGGTCACCACAGTGGTGATAATTATGTGATAGTGGGCAACCGTTATGCTGAGGAGGTCGCCTGATATTGTGCTCATGGCTTACGAACATTTAATGGTGTATACATGAATGAGTGCGAAAGTAAGGCCAACTATAACCTTGTACTGTCAACAACCGATACCTGGGAGGAAGTGAAGAGATTGCAGGAGAAAGTGTCAGATGCAGAACAGCAGTGTTGGATCTGAGCAGGATGTGAAGGGAGATGATGATATATTGGTTTCTATTGATGGCCGACCAGTGTTACCTGATAGCATGTTGCTCCCAAAAGCAAGACATTTTCATGGGTCTGCTCATATTGGGACAAATGCCATGGTTTGATTTTTTTAAGCAGCATTGGTTTCATTCACGATATAGATTGGTGACTGAAGAGTTGTGCAACATGTATGTTGTGTGACAACAGATGAATGTAGGGAAAAGAACTCCAGTGACATTAAGTTGTGTAGGAAGATCAGGAGGGCCATTCAGTAGAATACAGTTGGACTTCATTGAAATGCCTGTGTACATCGGACTGAGATATGTCCTGGTAATTATGTGCATCTTCTTGCGTTGGGATGAAGCCTAGCCGACCAGAAGAAATGAAAGTCTCACAGTAGCTAAATTGTTGTTGAGGGAGCTCATACCAAGGTTCAGTTGCCCGAGGTTGCTGGGTCAGACCGAGGGACTCATTTCAATAATGAGGCCCTGAAAATTTGTGCAGCAGGGCAAGTGGAGCAGAGATTGCACTGCAGTTATCGGCCAGAGGCTTCTGGCATTGTGGAGCAGATTAATGGGACGTTGAAAGCCAGATTGGCCTAGGTGTGTGCATCAACATCATTGAAGTGGCCAGACACTTTGCCTCTTGTGCTGAAGAGCCTTTGCAGTGTTGCTGATTGAAAAACAGGAAAGAGATCGGAGTACTGTCCCGAAGGATACTGAGGATTTCGGGCCTGACTGACAGTGCGGATGAACAACCTGTGCTCAGGAGATCAAAAAGAGCTAGAGTGCCACGTCGAAGGTACTCATCCCCTGAATGGACATTCTTTGCTGCAAATAAGAGAGAAAGAGAACATTGGGATTTGGAGACTAAAAGTGCAATTCCAGTTGAACCTCCATGAATTTAGACTAGTGACTGAGCTGCGTTTTGACTTTACAATGCCACAGAACAGATTGACCTTAATTTTCATTAGTTTAATACCTAGACTGAACTTTGAGATGTGTTTTTGAATAGACTTTGTTAAAAAGAATTAAGAAGATTACTTAGGCCTGAGGCTATTGAAGAAGCGTAAGGGTGTCATTTTAGAAGAACACAGAGTAGGGCTAAGGAAAACTCACAAAGACTTTGTAAATAACTTCATCACATGATTTATGGTCTCTGTCATCTGCATAAGTAGAGGTGCACTGAAAAAATTCACTTCCCGCAAATCTTACTTAACGGTCTGATTCTAGAGAAATCATGGAAACGGATAACACAAATAGACGTGGATATATAAAAGTAGGGGTGTTGTTTTTATTCGTAGTAGTACTAATTGTTCTCCTTGTAGGATTATCATCACCTACATGTCCACAGGAGCTGAGCCTAAACCAAGTATTACCCCTAAGATCCCAAATCATACTGATAATAGTTTGCACAAACTAGATTATGAAGCTTTGCATGTAGATGCATTTAGGAGGTATTCTACCTTTACTACGTGGGCACTATTTCGAATGACCATTTCTACGCATCTTTTAGTTAGCAGTTACCATTACTTAGCATGCTTTTACTACGCATGCTACTACTACGCAAAAACTTACTTCACATGTATGTTACTTCTGAAATACAATGCAGGTAAGTTTATAAGAAAAATACTGCAGTATTGTTAGTGTAATGCATTAGTGTATTGTTAGCGTTTTATAAATAACGTTACTTCGCATATAACTAACTTCAGAAATAGTTTGCAGGATATTTTTTTTAAGTGATACAGTATTGTTAGCTAATGTAAAACAGTATTGTATTAAAAATCGAATTATATAAAATGTGTGTATGTAATATTAAAGAGTTACCATGGTTTACAATTAGTTTCTATGGTAAAAATTGTCCGTTTTCTATTTTAATGAAATGCACGCATTAACGTATAAACGTCATAGGGAGGATCGGAGGGGAGAATAGGAAATGCATGCAACATAGCTGTGCAGGTAAGTTTATAAATAAAAAAAGCTGTATTTTTAGAGTATTGTAATACAGTTATGTTTTAAAAAACGTTTTATAAATACCGTTACTTCGCATATAGCTTAATTATGAAATAGATTGCAGGTCATTTATTTAAAAAAGTATTGTTAGAGTGATATAATACAGTATTGTATTGAAAATAGTATTATAAAGTTAAAAAAGAATGTGTGTATATAATATTAAAGATTTCTCACGGTTTACAAGTAGTTTCTATGGTCAAAATTGTCAGTTTTCTATTTTAATTAAATAAGAAGAAATACACACATTAATATCTAAACGTCATACGGAGGATCGGCACGGAGAGGAGGCGAAGCATGCATCATAGCTGTACAGGTAAGAAAAAACAAAATAATAATAATTTTATTCGAGGAAATGTTTAAAGAAGAATGAGAAGAGGGGATAGGTTACTATTACAGTTAATTTGTAAATATTACGGGGAAAAAATGCGTTGTACTGGTATAAGTAGTAATTTTGAGCGAACCAAAAGCATTTTTAATAGATCACTATACATTTGCGAAGTAAAAGAATGCACACTAAAATCATGCGTAGTAATTGTAATTGCGTAGTAAAAACTTCGTAATAAAAACATGGGCAGTAACGGTATGCTAAGTAACAACATATATTCCGTACGCAGTTACCTGAATCAGCAGCAGATGGAATTACCTATCACTATTTTCCTCTTACTTATGGTGTTAAATGTAGCCTTCTATTAAGTATGTTTTATGGAAAGGGACAGTTCTAATATTTTTTCTTGAATTATGATTTGGTACTTTCTGAAGTTCATTTGCCTGAGTATTTGAATAGACATCTCCATGGTAAGACAATGGATATAAGACAATGGATACAGTTAACAATCTTCTTAGACCAAAAATGACACTGGACACTGCTTATGCTCATAGACTCAATCTGACATGTTCTTTAACAGAGGTTGAGAGTACATTTTTGGAATTGACAGAAGACAGGAAGGAAAGGGGGAAAACAGGATGGTATTAAAGATATAAATGACAGTGGGATATGAAAGAAGTGAAACTTCAGGATTTAGGAGTGATGCCTGCACCACTTCCAGATTGGCAACACAAAGGGAAATTGTGAGTGAGTAGAGCCAAATCGATCTTAAAATCTAAGGTTATGGGTAAAAGTGATTGTAATCATACTTTTGAATATGTAGGAGTTTGGCTTCTGTTCTTGGGATGAAACGATCCTGTTATTCCTGGACTTTATTTTGTTTGTGGGGAACATGCATTCTTCGAATTGCCCAAGGGATGGTATGGTACATGTTGTTTAGGTCTAGTTTTCCCAAAGATTTCTCATGTAGAGCATATCAATGATTCTTTGTGGGAAATGAAAACTAGAAATAAACAATGTTGTAGTGGTGCTGTAATTGTGGGAGACATTTTTGGTCCTACTGTAGGTGCAATCTTGAATGATCTCAAAATTACAAAATTGTCCACCGTAGTGGATGAATTGACCACAAGTACAGCAAGTTCCTTGTTGGCTGTGGATACTGAAATGGTAGCTATGAGATCCATGCTTTTGCACATCCTCCTCGTGAAAGAGGGTGGAGTCTGCGGGATGTTAAAGGGACAGCAATGCTGTACTTCTATTCGTGACAAGAGTAAGGACTTAAAGACATATATTAAGAACATTACTGACCTGAAAGGAGATGTAATGGAGTCTGAAGCTGTAGGTGCTTGGGAAGCAATTGCAATGGATTTAGCACCAGAGATGAAATGCGAGGATTCTTTAAAGGTTTTGTCATTCTTCGTTTGTTTGCAGGATAATGAGTTCCAGAAGAGATAGCGAGGCCAGTGGAGTGGAAGAACCAGGATGTCATCGAGGAGAACCTCGACACCGACTAACGACCGTCGAGGGGACTCAGAAGTAATCAGGTGAGTAGAAGGCACGGACGGAGGATCGCTCTGCCCCACTCTCATATGCAGGCGTTTATGGAGCAGTCCCGACAATGTTTAGTTAAAGATAGCCTGACTAAAGGGTTTGTGTTTGAAATGTATTTTGCTTGGTTAGCGCGTTCTATCTTTTGCAGGTGTGTTCTCAGGTTTCATTAGCTAGAGAAAGGAGTATTGTTGTCTGTACTAGAATCTTGATAGTAAGGCCTCAGAAGAGAAATTTTGGCAAAAAAAATGTGAACACCTAATGAGCAGATGAAGCCTCCTATTCATTGCGTATCAGGACCGGAGGGATATTCAAAGTTGCAGTAACTGTCCAAGTTCTTTGGGATGGGAAAGTTTGGTAATGTTGTAATTGTACAACACGAGAAAAGAAACAATTGGTTCCTGGTGGTACGGGAAGAGATAGAATTGTTGCTGAAGTTTGTTTGGTTTAATTATTATTCACAGCTAGAAGTTAGAGCAGATTCCCTTAGACTTAGAAGGGTACAGACTCTCTGCTTCCTTTATTCTCACTAGTGTAAAGCCTCATGGTAAATATCTCTTCCAAATTTGGAAGACTTCTACTGGAGTCTTTACTGTGTTGACACCTTCTCACACTTCCGTATTTCCGTGCGACCTTATTCTACATACCATCCTTATTCTAGTCTTAGAATCTTTAGTAGATGATTTTAGAATGTATTTATGTTTGAGAGAGAGAATCAGAGTTTCTTTAAGGAACATCTATTTCTAACTCTAAGTTTCTGTATCGCTGTGGTTGTGATTCATTTCTATCTTATCCTATTGAGACTGAACCAATTGCGATAATTCAGCTTGTCAACTGTAGTCTTGTATCTTTTTAACATTCTTCTGACATATTGTATTTAATATTAACTGGAAATAAAACTACTTAACTTCAATGATTGATTTCTGATTCTTATTATGGGGCCAAATGGGGTTCACGAAGATTGAATTGGTTTATTATGCTAACTCCTTTTGTGTCTCAGTTAACATAAAAAGATCCATCAGATGAGGGATTGTAAATCATGCACATGCACACTCTCAGTTCTTTTCACATTTCCGTTTGCGAGGAGATCTAGTGTATGTTTTCTTTGTATTGCGCTCACAGTTAGGAGGCAGCTTCACAGCACTAATAAACCAATTCACTTGGATCCCTGCAGGTAAAACTGAACTCATGTCACATGGCAAACAAACCTTCTAGAGTGCATCACACTTATGCTGCTTTGAAACTATACCTCACCACTGACATTTATTTGATGAGTTCCAACTATGGAGGCCAAAAGCAGTGTACAGCTTCTCAAAGCAATACATTCTCTAGTTTGCATTTTGGTGCTTGAAAGTCACTTTTTAGATGCAAGGATTCTTTTTATTGGAAAATGTTTTTGTATAGCTTTACAAAATAACTATTTTGCAGTGACAGGTAGTTTAATATGAGTGTGTGGTCTACATATGAAAAATATATAATATAAAAGAGGCTCCCTGTTTTCCGTTTTTACTGATTTTTACAGATAAATACAGACACAAAACCTGTTATTTTATTTTCTGTATTTATTTCTATTTGTGGATGAAAATGGAAATGGGGTGCTTTTTGAGTGATTCTAAATACACTTTGCCATGACTGCAAGGCCAATAACAGTGTGGATTGATTGGTAAGGGGGTTACAAAAGAAAGGATTTTAGTAAAGTGGCTTAAACAGCGGTAAGATATACACAAGGCTGATACTGAAATGTGCATGTTTTCATGTAAGTGCATTGATTTTGCTTCTGGGGGTGTTCACAGCACTGAAACCTGGCAGGCATTCAAGCATGACTGCATATTTATTGGTTAAATAAATGTGGAAAAATACCAGTTTCAGCTTTATTGTTTTCACAAAACCCATAATAAATATGGAACAATACAAACCGAAATGTCCTCATTATAAATCATGGGTTTGGTCAAAAGCCTTCTCTGCATCTAAGAGTATAAGACTCAAGGCTTTGCCCATGCCATTGGCATAATCTATTAAATTGATCACACGATTAACATGATCAGTTGTTCCACGCTTGGGTATAAACCCATGCTGGCGCAGTGATACCAGCGAAGAGATCACTCCTGAAAGCCTTGCCGCCAAGATTTTAGAATAAAGCTTTCCGTCTGTATTTAACAATGAAATAGGTCAGTATGAGGCAGGTTGATCTACTGGTTTTCCCTTTTTACTAAAGACCACTATACTGGCCTCATCCCATGATTTAGGGTATACACTAGTCTGTGCCAACCTGAACATAGCTAGCATATCATACTTCAGGACTTGGAAGAAACGTTTACAAATCTCAAGCGGAAGCTTATCAGGACCCACTGCCTTACCCGCAGGAAGTCCTTTAATTGCCTCTTCGAGTTCCAACATCGTTATCGGAGCCTCTAGCTTCGATGCTATCTCCATGTCCAGGTCATTTTTACAAAATTGTTCTAGCAATACTGCGGCTTTATTAACATCATAGGCTTCGCAGGTATATAGACTGATATAAAACTGCCTAAACATTTCCACTATTTCCACATCACTCTCTACCAATTGCCCAGTGGAGTCTATCAAAGAATTAATTCTTTGTGCGGCTTCCCTGGATCTCATTTTCTGAGCCAGGCACCTGCCACTTGCCTCCCCATACTCATAAAGCAGTTGTTGTTTAATGATGTATGTTTTAGCCGCCTCTTGGCTCCACTGATAATTTACCTTCGCCTTACACCGGGCCACTTCCTCTACAGAGTCCTGAGTGTCTCTGGCCGAATGTATGTCTTGTACCAGCCGCTCTTCAGCCTGGTCTAGGCCTTGATATAACACCTGCAACTGCTTCCGTGCTTGATTTTGAGCATACGGCCCGAGACTGAGAACCTCCCCCCTTAAAGCCACCTTAAACGCATCACAAACAAACCCCATCTCAGTACTCTCCCTGTTGTGATTAAATAACTCAGAAATCCAGTTCATCATATAATCATTAAATTTTATATCCAGCAGCAATTTACGATCGAAAGAGAATTCCCGGGGCTTACTAGCTGAGGAAATAGAGGTTAAAGTCAGGACCACAGGACAATGATCGGAAGTGGCTCTCGGGTAGACCTATATATGTGCACCAGATAGCACATGTTGTGGAGCAAAGAAATAATCAAGCCGCACTAACTTCTGATGAGGTGGAGAAAAAAAGGTATAACCAGGGTTACTACCCCTAAGATAAGACCATGAATCAACCAGCCCGTGCGCAGTAAGGAGGGCTTGCAATGACTTGAAGACTTTTGGTTTTCTACCTACATAGCGAAAGCTATCATTACACAATGAATCTGGTTGTAGGTTTATATTCAGATCCCCACATACTATTACGGGGGTAGGCCAGATTGCTAGCTCAACATTAAGATGATCCAAAATGACAAATTCATCAAAGTTGGATCCGTATATGGAACATAGCGTGAATTTTAGGGAACCAGCAACACATTCTGTTATTGTCCATCTTCCTAAACGATCCTCTAATACCCGGCCGGTACCAATAATATTGTTCTTTGCCAAGATTGCTACACCACGAGAGGTACACGTTTGTTTAGTGCATACTAGAACATTATACCCCAATTCAGCTAAAAAATTCCGTTTGGACCATGCTACATGCGTCTCCTGGAGACATACAATATCACAGCAAAGCCACTGAAGTTCCCTAGCTTCACGCTGTCTTTTATTAATGGAGTTTGGGCCCGTGACATTCAGTGTACCTAATCTTAAAGCTCTAGCTACCATTACATAATTTCAAATACAAAATGGTATTATACATCCACCACCTTGCATACCAAAAATAAAAAAAGAAAGTGTACTCATGTATTACTTTTATATTTAGCCCCCCGACCCTGGCTCCCCCGAGCCAACCCCACCCTCCCTACCGCCCTCCCCTCCCCTACCACCCAAAGCAGGGCTTAATGACATTGTCCTCAGTGATGAGAGTGTGTGTATGCTCCGTGCCTCCCACAGGGACCGCACCAGACCGCCACCCGTTATTCCTACTTGCACCATTTCCTACAAGGGAAAAAAAAATAAAAAAATGTCAACGCTGACTGGCGAAAGAAATCTATATCCTCAATAAGGATGTATGTCATTACAACGCATGCTTTCACAACGCATGCCTTTACCACGCAAGTTTTACAGCGCAAGTCGTTACAATGACTTGCGTTGGGGGGTGCTGGATAGTGAGTAGTTTAATTTACTATTTCAACTCCAGTCCCAGTGGATAGTAGGGAAGGTGTTGGATAGTAAATTAAACTATTCCCTATCCTAGAGCGCCCCCCAGCGCAAGTCGTTGTAATGACTTGCGTTGTAATAGTTGCGTGGTAATGGTATGTCGTTGTAATAGTTGCGTTGTAATGGTTGTTCACCCTCAATAATGATCGGTGTAAGGTGTAACATGTCAGACAGAGAGAGGAATCTCTAATGCATTTAAACCTTTAATCAAGAAAAGTAGCCAGCCAGTCATATTGCCTCACTAGCTGTTATCTCCATTAGTCACCACAAAAGCAGGATTATTGTTTACAAATATTGAAAACATAGAATGTGTATGTGGTTGTGCTATTAAAGTGAGAAGAGAGCAAACAAACAGAAAAAAAAAAACTTAAATGAACACTCCTAAACAACTAGGAGTCAGTTTGGTGCCTGCCGCACAATAAACCACTTCAAATTATATATTACATTATACAATTAAACATCCAAGGACTTCAGAAAGTCTTGCGCCCGAATTTCAGATGTGAAGTGTTTAGTTTGGCCTTTAGAAATCACCTTCAGTTTGGCAGGGTTTAACAAAAATACTTGTGCCCCCTTGACTTGAAACAAGGAGATCAGCTGCCGTAATTGCCATCTTTGCTGCACAGTGGCAGGGCAGAAGTCCGGGCGGACGAAAAATTCACAGCCTTTCCCTGTGCGGCGTCTATCTGGGCGTGCCAAATCATAGATTGCCTCTCTCAGTATAAAGTTGTTAAGACATATTAAAATCGCCCTAGGCAGGGGGTTTGACACCCCTGCTGCACTAGAGGCTCCAGAGCGCTTTCGCTGAGTGAAAGGAAATCTGTGTGCCCTAACAACCTCGTTCTCCCACTGCCAATCACTTAGCTCGGGGAAAGCTTCTGTAAATACTTCAATGATAAACTTGCGGACATCTTTCCCTTCTGTAGACTCAGGTATGCCCAGAACGCGTAAATTATTACTCCTTGCGCGATTTTCTGAATCTGTTATTTTCCACTCAACGTCTGATCTCGTTGTCTGTAGTGTCTCTATGGCGACTTGTTGTTTAGTTAGTGAGTCCCCTGCACTAGAAATACGCTCCTCAGTTTCAGTGACTCTTGTGGTTAGCTCATTATAGGACTTTGCCATGCGCCATATTGTATTTTGGAGCTTCCGCACTGCTCCCTGAGTACGACTGCTTTCTGCATTGGTCTCTGAGCGGTGTGCCATTTTGCTCTTATAAATGATATTCAAAGTGACCCCATCTCCTTCTTCTTCCACAAAAGCCAAGCTGTGGCTTTGTTCTTGATCGCCACCCTCCGGGGGACTTCCCATCCCAACTTGGTTGCATGAGAGGAGACATCACAGGGGAAGTTCTGTCAAGGTCTTGATTCCGTCTGACAGTTTCTTGCACGCCGTCACCCTGCCCGTTAGACTGGGTCAGAGACTGCTCTGATTCATTAACATTAACCACCAGATCGCCTTCGTCTCCCCATTCACCAGTAAAACTACTGTTATCATCCTCGGAAACAATTGATAAATCTGACATCGAGTAAAATTTGCCTTCTGATAAAGCTGACTCAGAATCTATTGCATCATCATTCACTTTGCTTGCCGCCTTATTCACCATGTAGGGATATGCCTCCTAACCCCTGTGGGTATCCAAAACCTCAACCGCAGCAATCATTAGCCAAGGTCAGACTGTCAGTATTTCGGCTATTAGTAACTGGAGACTGAACATTCACTACCGGCAAAGTGCTGGCGATTACTTTAGTATTAGCCTTTTTCAAAAAAATTGCAGGAACCGTAGGATTTCTGACAGAGATATCAGGTCTTACTCCGTTTTGCTCACCTAGCGGTTGTGAAGGCGTTAGAGTCACAAGTCCAGGGTCACATAGGGATTCTGCAGGCTCAGCCCTTCTTGCCCCTCCATTGCCTCCGCCACAGGACGCCACTACAGAAGGGATACCAGTCAGCTCTGTGGAGTCAGCAGCGGCCATATTCGAACCAAGAGACTTGCCCGAGTTTGCCACATCAACTCTGTCACCACTTGAGTTCGTCGCGTGAGAGGCATTCACGACATTCACAGCACCAACCGCCCCGCGGGGTTTTGCTCCCCTACCTTTCGGGGCCATAGTCCAGCTGTTCTAGCGCACACAAAGTTACGGCTGCCGGCAAGCTAACCACGACTCCTTCACACCACCTTCACTCCACCTCCGGGCGGTGCTACAGCTGAGCACTGCCGAGTACTGCCGACGTTGAAGAGCCCTTCGCGCCGCCCAGGTGAGCCGCACCGAGTTGAAGCAAGCTGCCGGTACGTTGTTACAAAGTGGCTTTAATACTGCTACTGCTACAATATTGCTGCCCGTGTTTTTTTTCTTTTCTGATGTATGGAAAACAACAGCCTGCGTCCTTCTTCCGAGCCGAAACTAGCAGCACAATCCACATATACGAAAAGGGGGTAGGCGGCTACTGGCGTTGTCCACTGCGGGGGGAGGAAGCTCACAGCACTCACACGGCCACTACTGCGGCCGCCATCTTGCCCCCTCCTTCTTGGCCTCTTTTATGGGATGTGATGAAAAGCCGTGGGTTCGGGCCACAATTCATTAAATCTATACAGACTTTATATCAACAACCTTTCGCTCGGATCTGCACAATGGGGTTACAATCGGCGGTAGTTCCTATACAGAGGGGAACAAGGCAAGGCTGTCCCTGTTCCCCGTTGTTATTCGCCCTTTTTATTGATCCGTTTTTAAAGATGGTTGAGAGCAACTCCGGGATCCCGTCAGTCAGAATACATCAGCAAGATTATCATGTACTTGCGTACGCTGACGATGTGGCTGTAGTCTCCCCCAAACCATCGGTGGCGATGCCTGAGATTGAAGAAATAGCAGATTTATATGGCTCGGTATCTGGGTATAAATTAAATACTGCTAAAACTTAGATTCTATGTGTAAATATTGGATCTTATATAGACTCGGGGTTCTCCCAGAGGTTGTGTATCTGGGGGTACAGATTAGAGCTTCAGCTTCTGCTTTGGTACAATCTAACTGGCAGAGGTTGTTGACTGGGATCCGCAAACAATTGGACCAGGCTGAATGTCTGCATTTGACGCTGGTTGGCAGACGTAATATTTTAAAAATGATGGTACTTCCTAAAATGTTGTATTTCTTTCGGTGTGTACCATTAGAGATTCCTCTGGCTAGTCTCGTGCAATTGCAGTCTATTTGTATGAAATTTTTATGGTCTCGTGGGAAAGCTAGGCGTGCAAAAAAATTCATGGTTTTACCAAAAGCTATTGGTGGTTGGGCGGTACCTGATTTTATTTTATATTATTATGTTTGCATGCTCCAACACATGAATATACTACTCACTGGGGTAGGACCTTCTGACCCAGCCGAACAGCCTTCAATATATAGTATACTGTTAGGCACTGAAGCAAGAAATCGTCTTTTTCTTAATCCCGCTTGGAATTACTATAAACGCACAAGATTTAAGGTAATAATGGCTGCTTATAAAGTGTGGAGTGCTATTAAAAAATTATATAAAATTGAAAAGGTTTCCAGATATACCCCACTGACTGCCCCGATTTTTTTCCCTAGTGTTTTTTGGGATAGAGTAGTGGTTAGTTGGTGAATGAAAGGCCTAAAATGTTTGGGTGATTTATATACAGCGGGTGGGCTTAAATCGTTTGAACAGCTTAAGGAATAATATCAGCTTTCAACCTCGCATTTTTTTTAAATATTTACAAATTCGCGACTATCTGTTGAAAGCTCGCCCGTGTATACAACCTAATCCTCTTATTGAAGCCAATAAGAAATCAGCTAGGATAGGGATACCATATAATTTAATGCTGGATGTCATGCCTAATGATTTAGAATCACATGTTAGCAAGTGGGAGAATAGATTAGGACGCCATGGGATCTCACTAGAGACCTCAATCGATTTAGCTGGACGAGTACTTATGTCTGCCACTCTAGTTGCGCAACACTATAAGACTATATTTTGCTTGTATCACACGCCAGACAAAATTTCAAAATGGGGGGGGTGATCCGGATGGAAAATGTTTCAGATGTGGTGCATTACAGGCGGATGTGATGCATATTTTCGGTACTTGTGTAGAATTGAGGAACCTGTTTGGGCATGTGGATAAGTTCTTGTCTGAGATTCTGGGTACGCCTATACAACTCTCACTGATGCAGATCTTATTGGGCATAGAAACGGGGATGGGTGAAGTACCGGCCTCTAGTAATACTGCTTACTTGGTATTTGCAGCCACTGCTGTGCTGAGGCTCTGTATAGCTTTGTGTTGGTTGCAAAAAGATGCTCCTTCA
This sequence comes from Lissotriton helveticus, assembly GCF_964261635.1. NCBI lineage: Eukaryota > Metazoa > Chordata > Amphibia > Caudata > Salamandridae > Lissotriton > Lissotriton helveticus. The sequence continues at coordinate 1,611,908,463 of NC_136057.1, forward strand.
TTTGAAGCATGGCGGATGAGGTTTCTCTTTATGTTTAACACTGAATATAGCTTATATGCCATGAAAGGTCAACGGAAAAGGCTTCTGGGGCAGCAAATCTGGGGCTCGGTTAGTTCATATATGGAAGTAGATGGTTGACTACCCTTGACTTTTTTTTTTGTGTTTTAGGTTCTTAGTTTCTTAGTTTTCTCATATTCTTATTTATTCCTATTTATCGCAATGATGTATGACATTTTGGATTTGCAAAATTGTATAATTTTTGGTATAGCGGAATTTTGTAATGCTCGTTACTTCTGATCTACCTTTGTATTAAATCATCATTTTAACCCTTGCAATCTTTTGTTGTGAAATATTGCTTTGTACTCATGTATTTTCTCTCAATAAAAAAATAAAATAAAAAATAAAGCATGGGTTTATGTCTGTTTAAGATATACACTACAAACTCTACCCCTGGGACGGGTACGCAGGAGGGTGCAATCAAGTTGTTACAGTCCTGACATCATTGCCAATACTAAGTAGCCACCCATCCCCCATTTTTAGGGCTTGTTCTCTATTTCTAGACTGAAGGGGGCTGTATGACAGCACTGTTGAAAACATAATACACGTATGACATTTACAAGGCAGCACGTAGTCTAGGGCTCTGCTCATTCCAAGCCTTTTACTGGAACTATAGGGCACACAAGTCCTGCTGTGAGAGCCGTTCATCTCCCCTCAATGGATATTCTCATACTGCTGAAGCTGGGTCCAATAGTATGATGAACCCGGCTCCTACGCCTTGTCCTATATCAGTTCTGTTTCTAAGAACAAACAATCCTGATGCCCTCATTGCGCATCCCATTCCACTTATGCATTAGGCCTAACAAGAGGACCAACACTTTGGTAAACATCCTGAAATCTGAATTGAGACCCAAAAAGGAGGACCCTGGAATGGAAAATGATGAAACCGCACTGAAAACCACCAACACCTCTTATGCTCCTGAAGAATGGTAATGCATGACAGGCATCCTGATGGTTCAATGTTATAATAAATTCCTTTGGTAGCACCAAAGAAATTATCTTCTGCAAACAATATATTTTTAAATGAATAGTCAAGCCCCAGGATTTCACTTTCTCTAGCAATCAGAGAGCAAGGGACGCCCTCTAAAAGGCGTATAAGGTCTGGGATTGAGAGGAAAACTGAACAAACTAAATAGAAAAGATATCTTTTCCAAAAAAATTTAATTCAATACATTGGTTAAGAAAAGAAAAGGTTAACAAGAATAATAAACAAAACTCAAAAACGTAAAATGTGTTTCTGTATGTTGTAAATATTTGATGTTTTATATGTATTTATACCCATGCTAGATTCAATCATTGGAAAAGAAATATAGGTCATAGGGGCGTTTTTCTTGTTTCTATTTAGTTTCACTTTCTCTAGCTCCAGAACAGGCAAATATCCTCCTGAAGCTTTCGCAACCAAAAGCAGGATTACATAAACATATTGACCTTGCTCGCTTGTAGGATCAGCAGTAACTGCTTTTTTCTTTAATAATGCAAAAATGCCCTCCAAAAGAAAATATGTCTTCACCTTGTTTTCGGGAATAGGAGTAAGAACGATACCAGAATCTGGAACAAAAGAGGCAAAGTCAATTGGATAGCCTTAACAAATGATATTCCATAACCAATGATCTCCAATGGACTGCGCCGATACTTGAAATCATTTGTGGATAAATCCCACTAGCAGATACACATTCTCCTGCTGACTGGTAGTCAGGCCTTTTGTTTCTTGACATACGTCTGGTTAGGGGACTCAGGTTTCTTGTGTGGCTTCTTTGGGTGGGGTCATTACCAATGGTAAGATCTTGAAGAACAGTAATCGTTTTCACTGAACTCCCAACAGTTAGAAGATTAATAATGCCTGCTACTATATGGAAGAGCATGGTTGCCTACTTTAAAAGCCTTTATCACCATTTCTTCTAATTGCCTGCAAACAACAACTTCCCAAGAAAAGTAATGTTCAGAAGCAAAGACTCTTCTGCTAGAGTGAGTAATTGGCTTTTTGCAAGTTAAACTCCACTTTTTGACTACTAGGTACTGGGTAATGACACTGGGATGCACTGGGCCCTGCTGACCAGGCCTGAGTGCATGTGCTCTGACTCCAAAAAGAGTATGTTTAATTGGCCTATGCCTAATTGGCTTAGTGTCCCTCATAGACTGCAGCACTTATTGTGCTACCACGAGTCTGACAAAGTAAAGCATCTCTCCCACCCTGCCACTACTGACTTATGGAGCAGGTTTAAACTGCTAACTCAGCTATGCTATTTAAAGTAATGGGAAATCCCAAACCTTCCTTTTTAATATATAGCTCAAACCTTCCCTTTCAATATATATATCACCCCTAAGGCAGGTCTAACTAGCCCTAAGGCAAAGCGCTGTATATCAAAAAGTAGGACATGTGAGTTTTACTTGTCTTGACAGCAAAATCCCCAAATTGTCGTTTTTTGCTGTAGAAAGGATAGCAGCCCTATTGGAGAGTACAGGGTTACACTATAACAACTCAACAGCACTAACTTCTGAATGGGACTACTAAATATGATACTTCAAGGTATCAGAATAATCATCACATTAAACAGGACTAGTTGCTCAACTCTAAATTAAAATAACTTTTGCACAAATGGCAAATCTTGAAAATTGTCACTTTGTTGCCCAACTTTTTCAGTGACTGTTGTTGTTTGCACACAGGCTCTTGTACTTGGGGCAGACTTCTGCCCTCCCAGGAAGACAAAGGATTATCCAAGGCAGGAAGTGTGACCTCCCCTGTCAGGGAGGCCGCACAAAAAATGTGAGCCCAAAAGGTGAGCTTCAAAGGGGAAGCCACCTTTGAAGGGCAAATTGTGATCACACAGAGGAGGAGCTGCTCTTTTGTTTTTGCAGACAGGCTGGTATCTTAGGTAGAGTGGGAAAAGCCATTGCCAAACCAATTTTTCAAGGAGAGTGAATCCCTCAAGTCATTACATCTCTGGGCTGAGCTACGAGCTCCACACACAAGAGAAGGTTTCTGCCATGTTGAGAGTGGGCAGACTCTGGGACAGCTAGATGCCACAATTCACAGGAAATTGGCATAATGCTGAAGGGGCCTTGTAGCCTGATTGGCTAGTTAGGACCCCAGGACTCATAATGGGCACAGAAGGGGCACCCCTGGCACCCAAACCTCAGATCACATATTCACTGGAGAGAAAACTGAAGAAGGACTGCTCTGCCATTCCTCAAACCCAGCAAAGAGAAGCTGTACCATAGAATGGAGTGCACATATTGATCCCCGTGCTAACAAAGAAAGGAGTGTGCCGGTGGTGCCCTGCTCGAGGAAAGTCACCCCCAAGACCCAGACGGAAGAGGTGAACTCTGAAAGTCATTTGGCTGACTCTCTCTGACAGCTTCAGGGCCACAAAACCTGATGAGGGCTGCCTTGGCAAGTTGGTAGCCACAAATGCTTAATAGCCACTGACCTCTGAAGCGCAGCCTGTGACACCCAGTCCCAATGCTCATAAGTTCCACTGAGTCTGCTGGACCCGGAAGTGTTGTCGGACTGCAGTTTGGTTGCCTAAGACGGGCACTAGCCTTAGTTAAATGGAACTGCTAGTTTTGCTGTTACCAAAGACCAGTAGACCAGTGGCAACTGGGTTTTTGGCTGGACTTCACTGAAACTTCGAGGAACATAACCTCTGTGGCTAAACTAAATTATTGGACCCAAGATTGATTAGTGAGTTTATTACACTGTTTTGTCGCTCAACCACACCATATAATAAACAGGTTTCCTCACAATATGTATGTTTGTATCCATACATAAATAGTTGCAAAGCACACAACTAGCTTCAGTGGGGTTTCTGAAGTGTAAAGGTGTAATCTTTTCTAAGCAGACGATTCCTGCATCGCAGGAGGTTTGAGACCATTCTGATGTTGACACTGATTTTATTCTAGATTGGCAGCATAGATGGAAAAGGCTGATTTTCTTTTTTTTTGTGCGGCCTCTAGTGTGGCCTTGTCCACTTAATGTATATTTTTCTCAGCCAGTAATGACAGGGTATCATTTCTTAAAGTCTTTTGTGCAGTAGGTCTTTATGATTATGAGGACTGGGCGGTAAACCAATGTATTCTTTCAAGATTGGAGCAATAAGGTCAAACTTTCTCTGGGTGAGTCCAGGGTGAAGTGCGGTGTTGAGGAGATGGTAGAGCATGTTGTCTTTATACAAATGAAAGAGGATGAAATCTGTTTCAAAGGCAAAAGATTGTGTCAGGAGGGAGAGCTGGTACTGAGCTGTCTTGGAATTCTTGGTGACGTGTTTTTGAAAAGTCGGATTCAAGGGTGAACCCAAATGATTATTCACTGGATGTCAGAACAGGTAATTAAGTCATTCAGGTTCATTTTGGAAATTCATGTTTGACTTTATGGTTCTACATGTAGAGCATGAGAATTTTGGGTTATGGTGCAAAAAGGAGGTAAATATCAAATTCAAATGAGATCGAGACAGGTTCTGTGTCACACAATGCCCATGAGCTGCTGAGATTTTCAGGACGAGGTATGCTTCGTCGCCATATTGACAGATCTTGGCCATTTATCAAGTTGCCATCCCTGCACTAATTTACAGTAAGTGGGGCGTTTCTGTGATCCTGAGGTTCCCCTTTTGATAGATTGGTGGAAGTTGGCAAGATGGGAGGTGACCCCTGCAAGAGCACTTTGGAGTTCATGCATGTTACTGATGTGTAGAGCAGTAATTGATGGTAAACTGTGCCAACTGTGTTGAAGTCTGCAGAAACGTTGGGTAGAACTGGAGACAGGAGACATTTTTCTAAGTGTTCAGGAGTACTTTCGACTACATGAAGGGTAGCGGTCTCGGTGTTGATCTACTATTGTAGTTGGATTCAGAGTACATTTTCAAGACATTTGCCTGAAGAATGGTGGGTGGTAAATGAGATGGATAGACTTCTCTGAGGTTTTCTGGGAATTTTGAGTGAGGGTGGTGTTGACTATATTGAGGAGGGGTGGGAGTGCATCTCCATTGAACGAGTTCCTAATGCATTAGGTTAATATTGCATCTTTTTAAATGGTGGCCTTGGGGCAATTCAGGATAAATGACACTACACTTGACTGCTTGTTCTCAGAATAGCAAGGTGCTAATAGGGTGGTTTGGAGGATGGTATGTTGAATGCTGCACCGGTACCTAAAATAGTTATCAAAGCCCTCAAGATGGTGTAAGCTTGGCAATTTTTTTCTTGGATATATTCCATGTAGACTTTGTTAAAGAAACAATATCATGACTTTTCCCATTTAATTTGGCCTTAATGTACAAAATAGGAATGAAAGCGAGACGGTCGTGATCACAGAGTTACACTGGATTGATGGAGGGTTTGTTCAGTTGCTGGTATGTGCATACTTATGTTAAAGAATCCTGGAGTTGGATGTGTATGTGTGGTCGGCAAGTAGTAGCCACATTTTAGGTGGGCTGTACAGATAGGAGGACTGGAAGCTCAATAGGATTGGCCTGGTGGCATCACAAGTTTGGGTTAGGTCATTCTTCATCTCCTCCTACCTCCTGGGGCAAGTCTGTGGGTGTACACACCCATGCTATGGTGAAAGACTTTTTAAATGGATTTTCAAGAAAGAATGGAGTTAGCATATTGTGACTGACCCAGAGAAAAATAGGGTTTGGGTATCATCACGTTCATCATTGCATTGCCTTCTGGGGCATGGGGGACAGTATAGGGACTAATAAGTAATCAGTGGCCACATTTAAGTGGGACTTTCACATGTGGAAGGACTTGCCATGAGGTGATTGGCATGAAGGGCAGTAAGGGCTTAGTTTACGTCACCCTCCGCAATATTCTGACGTTTTTATTTATGGAATGGGACTTATCAGGACCGAAGGACCTATATTTATGAGGTAACTATCAGGATAGAAGGGTCAGCTGTCATGGATATACATCCTCAAAAGACTGAGTTTATGCATTCAGGTCCTCCATGAGGACTGGACATTGTCTTTATGTGGAGGAGGAGGAAATTGTTCCAAGAAGAATCGCTATATTTATGCTGGTGGAGAAACCAGGAACTGAATCTTTGTATTTTTCAGGGCCAGCTTACAGGAGAATGGTCCTATTATTTATGTCAGTGAGCTTTAATGAGAGAAATCTACACGAATGTGCATAGACATTCCCCTTCACATACAGGAAAACCCCAGGGAAAGCGCCCAGGACAGGTGTCTCTGACTCCCAGGAGATGGGTTCCTTTATTTATATAGGGAGGTGCCCTCCAGAATGAATAGACTTGCATGTCTCAGAAGTGCAATATATATGTGCACTTAGCATCATGTACTCTGTGTGCCTAGCTTTATTAATGAGAAGTGAAGTATTCAAATGCATTACTGAATTGCATTCGCTGTTGAAGCTAGAGATTCATAAACATGTACACATTAATGTTTAGCCTAACCATGAAGAAATGAGAAAGAAGTACTATGTATTTGTGATAGCAAGGCCCGGGAAGAAAATCTTGGCAGAGACGTTAAGAGCTAATAAGCTGAAAAAAGTGTCTATTCACCACGTATCGGTAATGGTGTACTATCCAAGCTCGTGTTAATGTCTAGGTTTCCTGGGATGAGAAAATCTTGAGATGGTCCCACAGTGCACGGCATGAAGTGCAATTCTATTAGTCCCTGAAAGAGTAGTGTGAGGATCGAATGTCGAGAATGTATCTGTGTGTTTTAATTAATTAATACACTGTTAGAGTTTAGAGCAGATCCCTTTGGACTTTGAGAGGTACAGACCTCTCTGCTTGCCCTATTCTTGAGAGTGTAAAGCTACATGCTAAACACTTGTTCCCTTGTAAACTTTTCTACTGAAATCCTCACAATGCTGACAGCTTCCTACTTCACTTTCTATTTCCTGAATTTCTTTCAGATTTTCCATTTGAACCACCCACAATCTAATTTAGAACCCTCTTTAGATTACTTTAAGACTTTTTGCCATTTGTACTTATGTGGCTGTTCTTGTCACATATTGATGGTATCAAACTGGATCTTTGTTGGCTAACACTTCCTTTTCAATTCTGTGTCTGAACGATTCTTAGTTTGCATTGGTTTGAATTGATTAATAATTTGTAATAAACCCCTTGACTTTAGTTACCAATTCCTGGCCCTCATTGTATGGTTAACTGGGTTTGTTGAATGCTTTCTCTCTTTACTCCTCAGTACACCACAAAGGTCTGTCAATGTCAATTTTAATTGTGTGCCAGAGCGGCATCATGATTATTCAAGGGAGCTCCAAGGACAGGAATTTGAGTATTAATGCAGTAGGACTTCCAGGAGAGAGACGTTTGAATTTATGCAGGGGAGCTCTCAGATGGGGAGTCCTTGTAGTTTTAATTGCTCCATGGATTGGAGCTCTTATGCTTAGACATGGGGCTCCAAGAGGATGGGTCGTTGCACCGAGATGCCCACCAGAGGAATTCCTGTATTTATGTAGGGGATAATACTGGACTATATTCCCTGAATGTATACACATTGGACTCCTATGAGAGGACTATGTGGGTAGAGGACTTATCTGTGTTTATCCCTGCAGTTCTCTGGAGGGGAGTTACTGTATTTATGTCAATGGAGCACTCTGGTGTGAAATCTCTGCATTTCTGGGGTGGGAACAAGAGGCTTCCAGGCTTTGAGCCCTTGTATTCATTTATGGAACTTCCAGTTAAGAACTCCTTGCATTTATGCAAGGGATCTCTGGATTGGGAGTTCTAAGAGCAGACTTGTGCATTCATGCAGACGATAACCAAACAGGACAATTTGCAAATTTTCAGATGGAGTCCCTGGAGATGGGTCAATGTATGTATGAAGGGAGAAGACTCACAGGATTACAGTATTTGCATTTCTACATAAGAAGTCATGAATCCTTCATTAATACAAGGAAGTCCCTAGGGAGATCTGTCTGTATGTATGCTTAGTTAGCCACCAGGAGAGGAGTCTCTGAATGATGCATTTGTCTGGGGAGAGCACTTCCATCAGAGGTCTCATGCACTTATACACAGACATTACCAGGACTATACATCTCTGCAACGTGAGGGCTGTCAGGATTGTAATTCGTGTGTTTATGAATAAAGTACTATTACAAGAGGATCCCCTGTATTAATGAATGGGGGACTCCTGGAAGAGTAGGTTCTGGATACTTTACTAATGCATGTTCAAGGCTAAGCAGGGTAGCGCCCCAGTATATGTTCAGGGGCTGGTAAAGCCCTACAGACCCCTGCGCTCACTAAGGTCATCGGACACTGGCAATTTCACAGTACCAAGATGGAAGCTGACAAAAATGGGAGGCCGCTCCTTTTCCACTCTGGGTCCTAAATACTGGAACTCCCTCCCATTGGCATTAAAATCTGAGACCAACCTATTCCGCTTTCGTAAGGCTCTGAAGACCCTGCTCTTTACTAAGCGTGACCAATAGTCGGCTGAGGCCTCAAGTCAAGGTGACACTCCCTCTTTCTTCTACGTTAGCAAACAAGGACCCCCTGATATGGATAGTTATCCTGGGACAGGGTAAACAATATATGTGAAATTACAATCCCAGGCATATATTAAGACAACAACCAATAGATAGAACAAAACAAACTAGTGCAGTTTCAAAACATATACATATTTAATTTGATTTAAAAAAGATTCAATAAAAGAACAATACATTGATCAAGGTTGATAAAAAGTTCTATAATGATACATTTGTATTCATAGAAAAATTTAATTAAAAAGGAGGTTAGGTGGCATCCGGTCGACGCGTTTCGGCATAACCTATGCCTTCATCGGGACTTAAACCATCCAATTTCTGTAAAAAAGATTATAACATTAATCTACTTGTTATATCTTCTATCTTCTAGTGATATAACTGAACTAGTTCTGATTCATCATAGTATTCTATTGGTATAGACATTCACAAAAATGATGTATCGCCATATACACAAATATTTCACACCTATGCACATACAGGTTTTAATAGACACAGCCTCTCTTTACTATGTACAGGTCAAACACAAAGATGTACTAATCAGAGTTAGATTGTTTAACTAGATACAAAAGTTTGTACATATTTGTCACAGACATCCTTATATATCATTTTGTTATTAGTCAAAGAAATCTCATTGGTCAGATCTAGTAGCTCAAATGGTGAGTCTCATCCAAATGACTAGTCTGTCTCAGCATATCAATGGCTTTGTGTTTGCTTAAGGCTTTTACTAAAACATCATCGTTTCCTAGATATACAAGAAGTTATATAGAAAAATAAAGTGAGAAGGATTGGAAAATAGAAACAGCCCATTTTTGTTGTACCATGTCGATTAAGGTCCCTATTCTAAAAAGATTCCATTTCAGATATAAGTATCAGTTAGCCACGATTTTATAAAGGCAACTTATTCTACAGCTCTAATTCGTAGGTCCAAATTCCTTACCTAAATATGTACCAAGGTACAAGGCCAGTGCTGTTCTCTAAATATTTTAACTGTAGGGCGGCTGTATGGGAACTGCATCCACGGCTTCAGGACTGAGTGATATGTTTAAAATCTTCTGGGAGGATCAAAAGAGATAAAATGTCAGGGTAAGACATGAGTAGACAGACGAACCCTTTTTGTCCTACTAATCCAGTTCCCTTGTTTAGAGCCTACAATGCTACAATAAGAGGATTACACATAGATGCTCACTTTTTATTTCTGTTCGATGTTCCTTCAACGCTTATTTAGCCTAGTTTTCTTGCTGAAATATGGACAGGTCACGATATCCTATTTATCAAACAAACAGTCACTATAGTACACATCTACATTAATGCTTATTTGGTATGAAACAAGGACATCTTATTCATTTTCTTACCCTTAATGGATTATTTAATGTCCTTCAACTGGGGTCTTTTAAAACGATTGCAGGTAACGTGACAAGGCCTCCGGTGTGTTGTTTAGAGTCCTAACAATAACACACCAATCATAATCAGCCAGGGTTCTATAATGATGTTTCATCAAAAAGTTTGTACGTGATCAATTTATATTTCCCACTTACCTAAATATTTTTAGGTGATGATATTATGTGGTGCCAATTCATTCACATAACTTGAACTAGAAAACTTGTTTAAAATAAGGTCGTCCTCTATTATTTTATTCCGTTTTTATACCCGATATAAGCTCCTGGTAAGAAAGAGAGGAGAGCAGCCTGTTAATATATCAGTTTAAAACCAAAGTCCTTCACTGGCTCGCTTTAGTGGCGTTTATCTAATCATAAAACAGAAACGCCACGCAAAGCGCCACCGATTACTCGAACAATTTAAAGTGGCATACGTTATTACATTTACGCGCCGCTGTTTACCTAGTTCAAGAGAGCCGCTGATTCGGACGTCGTGGACTACTACACTTGTGATTCAGTCCCGGGTTAGCTACTGATGCGTCGTGATATTTCGCTTTGATAGGTCTCTCAATGCACGTTGCTCCTAGTAAGAAAGGTGCAAACTTTTAATATTACCCGAATTCTAACAAAAGACTACATACACGTCTATTTAGACGCTACATGGCCCGTGCGGTTTCCTACCTTAAGTCTGCACGAGGACGCCAACAGTTCCCGATACAGTGCCGATGTGTCCGATCTTTCAAAAAGAACAGCCCTGATTTGAAATTCGGAAGTCCTTTTATAAGAATCGATGTCATTGGTTAAGGGAAAATCTAGGTTTCTTAAAGGGACAGGCCCTATTTACATGTAAACTGAGTTCAAGGGATTTTCACAGGATTGCATTTTGCCAAGGCAGCTCCTGATTAAGACCGTGACTAAAGGTCTTAAGAGAGAAAATCCAAAAGACTTCCCGTTTTTTTCTTATCTTCTCTCCTCCCTTAGTATTCGGTATTCGTATTTTTTCTAAAATGCGCCAACGTATCTCTGATGGGGCATGCTTGAAATCCGAGAAATGGGTAGCAAGTGGGGCAGTCAATTTCTTAGTTTTGATTGCCGATCTATGTTCGGTCAATCTGACTTTGATGGTTCTTGCAGTCTCGCCCACACTCCCTCTTTCTTCTACAGTCTATCCCTGGCGCCGGGAAACCCATTGTGGGTAGCTGTGCGCGATACAAGCTTAAATAAATAAATAAATAAAATGTGGCAACTAAGGGAGTACACTGGCATTTTTGCAGGGGGAACTCCCCATACAGAAGTCCTTGTTTGTATTTATGCCGGACTCCCAAGAGAGGACTCTTACATTTATGCTCGGGAAGTCACCAAGTGGGATTTACTGATTTTATGCGTAGGGAGCTCCAAGGTTAGGTGCCATATAGGTTGTATTCATGCTCGGGCTCTATGGAGAGTGTTCTTCCATTGTTGTATAGGAAGCCCCCAGTACAGGACTCTTTATATTGTATTTATGTGCGGGGCTCCCAGAAGAGGAGTCCCACATTAAGCATGATGAGTTTCCAGGAGAGGAGTCTCTGCATTTAACACAGAGGAAGGGCTTCACACTTTGGAGTCCTTGCATTTATGCATGGGATCATCCAGGAGAGTAGTATACTGTAGTTATTTAAGGGCCTTCCTGGAGATGACTCTTGCATTTATGTACAGAGAGCTCAAAGAAGATGAGGCAATGTTTGCTGCATTTATTCAATGGAGCCCCCAGGAGGGGAGTCCCACAATTATGTATGGGAGTCGCCACATTTATGCATGGAGGACTCTCAGGACCGAAGTGCCAATATGATGTCCTCATTCATGGAGCACCATCGAGAGGACTCATGCTTGGGGACCTCCCAGGAAGGGGCAGTACCAATATGCTGTATTCACGCACAGGACACTCCAGGGAGGAATCTTGCTTTCATGCATTCGGAAATCCCAGGAAAGGAGTCGTACCAGTGTGCTGTTTTAATGCATAGGACTCTCCGAAGAGGACTTTTGCATCTATGCACGGTGACCTCCCAGGAAAGGAGTAGTACAGTATGCTGAATTCATGCGCAGGACTTTTCGGAAAGGAGTCTTGCATTTGTGCATTGGGAACTCCCAGGAAAGGAGTAGTACGACTCTGATGTATTCTTGCACAGAACTCCCTGAAGAAGACTCTTGCACATATGCACAGGGAACCTCCCGGGAAAGGAGTAGTGCCACTATGCTGCATTCATGCACAGGACTCTCCGGTGAAGACTCTTGCATTTATGCACAGGGAACCTCTCGGGAAAGGAGTAGTGCCACTATGCTTCATTAATGCACAGGACTCTCCGGTGAAGACTCTTGCATTTATGCACGGGGACCTCCCTGGAAAGGCATAGTACCAGTATGCTGTATTCATGCACAGGTCTCTCCGGAGAGGACGTTTGCTTCTATGCATGGGGTAGCTCCCAGGAAAGGAGTAGTAACAGTATGCTGTATTCATGCACAGGACTCTCTGAAGAGAACTCTTGCAATTAGGTGCGGGGGCTCTCAAAAGAGGAATAGTCCCTGAATGCAGTACCCAGGCATGACTTCCTAGAGCGGAATCACACTTATGCATGAGGAGTCCCCAAGCTAACACTAACTGATTTTATGCAGGAGAGAGGTTCTAGGATTGGGGTTCTTCAATCTATGTAGGAGAAATGTCGAGTACAGGAGTCTGTGCTTCTGCTATGCAGCAGTAGCTTTACAGTGAAGGAGTCCTGTCATTGTTACGTTTCAAGAGGAATGTGTCATAAGCTCATCTTGTTCTTCTGATTTACAGCCACACCTCAGGGTGTGCTGGCGCCAAGCAAATTGTGTGGTTTTTATGGCCCTGGGGCGTGGTGATACATACATCACCACACCCGAGTGTTTTCCTGAGATTATTACATGTTTACACAGTTCTTAGTCACTTCGACATTGCAGTAATTGGCAGAATTCTTCAAACTGCTTTGTCACTGGTCACGAATTTCCTAAGTCATAACCATGAACAATTAATCAAATCACTTGGCTATTTTCCCAGATGCTCTCATGATATGATTTGCTTTATTTTGCAAAGATAAAACAACAAAAATTGCTTGCTTGCATTTTTTATTGAACAATCCAGTTTATGTATTGCTTAATCTGCACACCACAACTTTGAGCCTCAATGCATGCTATAAGTGAAATGAGGATAATCTTGTGTGGACAATATTTGAGAAATGACCCAGTGGAGAAGGGGAATTTGTGAAACTGGGAACTATAAACATTCCCTGGTATATATCAAGTTTCTAAACCATTTATCTCAAGTTGGTACATGATCACATACCCCGCACATCACCAGCTGCCTTTTTGAAAGACTAACACAAGTGTGTCCAAATTTCTTACACTTACTGGGATATCCCTAACCAGACCAAATAAATGTATGAGGTCCACATCAATAGTTATTTATTTGAGAGTTTAATATAGTGCTAGCTAAACCCAAAGCTGTCAGAGCACTTTACAACAGTAAATATTCACATCAAAAATAACATGTCTATACAGAGCATCTGAGTCAGAGCGCTTTACAACAGTAACTGTTCATATCATAGATAAGCAACAAATATCCCAAGGTTGCTTCAGATGTAGTCACCTGGGGGCACATTAGGATGGCGGGCGGACTTTGTCCGCCCGCCATCCGGTCGTACAAAGGGACCGCCCACCATAAGGGCGGGGGTCCCGTGGCTGCCATTAGGATGCGCCTGCCACAGTGGTGGGCGCATCCATCATTCCTGACATTGTGGCGGGCGGTGCACTCAGCACCGCTCGCCACAATGCCAGGAAGGCATGTTGTGCACTTCCATGCACAACATGGCAGGCACCGCACAGTGCCTGCCATGTTGTGCATGGAAGTGCAGGGGGGTACCATAGGTACCCCCATGTGCACCCCCGGAGTCCCTGGGGGAGCGCAACGGGCCCCCCAGCAGACTCCGCATGCCTTTACCCACATCATAATATGGCTGGTGGTGTCTTTCAGACGCCGCTACAATATTAAAGCCTTTTCCACCCGGTCGACTCCTCGATGGTAGTAACTTTAGGATTTTTGTCTTAAGTTAGTTCTGTGAATCGGGCCCACCGTGTCTACCTGCTCCTGCATCAGTACCTTGTATGCCTTTATCATCAAGGATGTCTTTCGGAGCAAGCAGAGGTCGCTCATACACTGATCCAGCTTTGCTACAAAGATGTAAAAACAATGCCCCTATGCGGTAGTACACAAAAGCTTTGGAACTTAATCCTAGTTCTTTATTCCTCATTCCAAAACAGATTTTTCTCAAGTTCATCTTCTTGCAGCCATGGTTACAGAACACGCTCCAGAGAAGTGGAAGGTTTTCTTTCTCTCTGCTGTTAGTTTGAAGTAAAAAAAATATGAAGTTTCTAAACTAAAAGACAGTGTTCGAGCACACACTACTAGAAATACCATTCAAACTATGTGTTTTTATGCCAGATGCATATTTGCACACATTTCTTAGTATTAGAAGCAGTCATGTTCATGTGCAAATCAGTCTGCCTAGCATCTTACCTGTATCATTATCATATGAAAACCCTGCTAGACACAGTTAATGGTGGGATGATTCGTCATAAATGATAGTCAATTGTCCCCTTCTTGCATGCCGAATAAAAAACATTGACAATTCATTCTTCTAGTGGAAAGTAATGGCATGGCGCACTGTCAGTTTTATAAAATTTGTTCTAGAGCAAAAAGTTGTCCCGTTGTATACAGCTTGCTACTCATTGCTTCAGACCATTTTTCCAGGTAGGTAAATTTCTTCAAAATATCAGTGTAGAGCACCAATCCGCATTGCCGGTGTACTTTCTGTGTATCAACAATTCTCATACATGCTAATGTACATAACAGTCTTCAGTAGATGTTTTGTGCTCCTGGGTTGTCTTTAACCCATTCATTTTACTTCTTGATTCAGACTCTTAGCACTATCTTTGGACTATTGAATCTGTTCATTTCTTCTGCAGTAGCACTACACCAAGTGTGAATCCACCCACATCAGTACTGGAGTCCATCTAGAAAACAAGCACTTGCAATGCAATAGGTCTCGCATTGTTGTTGAATAGTTGCACAGAGTGATACTGTGGCGTTCAGTGGTGCTGAGTGATGCTGTGGCCTTCAGTGGTGCTGAGTGATGCTGTGGCCTTCAGTGGTGCTGAGTGATGCTGTGGCGTTTAGTGGTGCTGAGTGATGCTGTGGCATTCAGTGATGCTGTGTGATGCTGTGGCATTCAGTGGTGCTGTGGCGTTCAGTGGTGCTAAGTGATGCTGTCGCGTTGAGTGATGCTGAAAACAAACAAGGGGTCCCTGGTAGGCCATTAAATTGGAAGAAAGGTACCTGTTATAACTCAATGTGAAGGAGAGATTTCACAACTCCTTGAATGCCATAACCACACATATAATAAATCACACTAGTAGAGGAAAAAATCATTAGAAAACTTTAAAATGATGTGTAAAAAATTGTACAGTTTATTCCGACAAATATACATTCATAAAAACTTTTCAGTGCCATAAAAACAGTAATAAAATATGCAAATGCTCATCAGAAATACAAAAAAGTCATACAGAAATACAAAAAAGTCATAAACAGGGGTGTCATGTTGAGTGATGCTGTGCATTGAGTGATGCTGTGGCGTTGAGTAATGCTGTGACATTGAGTGATGCTGTGACGTTGAGTGATGCTGTGGCATTGAGGGATGCTGTGTGCTGAGTGGTGCTGTGGCGTTGAGTGGTGCTGTGGCATTGAGTGGTGCTGTGGCGTTGAGGGGTGCTGTGGCATTCAGTGGTGCTGAGTGATTCTGTGGCGCTGAGTGATGCTGTGGCGTTGAGTGATGCTGTGGCGTTGAGTGGTGCTGTGGTGTTGAGTGGGGCTGTGGTGCTGAGTGGTGCTGTGGTGTTGAGTGGTGCTGTGGCATTGAGTGGTGCTGTGGCGTTGAGTGATTTATTTATTTATTTATTTATTTATTTTTTGCACTTATAATGCGCACAGATACCCACAAAGGGTTTCCCGGCGCCACAGATGTGAAAGCTGAAAAAAAACACCGAAAGCGCAGAAAACAACCCATTAGAAGCCTGCAATTATTTATCAAAAAGCCAGGTTTTTACACCTTTCTTGAAACTGGCGAGATTTACCTCCTTACGCAGGGCTAGAGGCAAAGAGTTCCAAAGAACTGGTCCCAGATGGGAGAAAGACTTTCCCCCCATACGGGCCAGTTTAAATCTAGGAACCACAAAGTTGGCTCCATTTGAAGAACGGAGGTTACGTTCAGGAACGTAGGGCCTAACCAGATTCTGCAGGTACTTTGGAGCAGTCCCTGCCTTGATCCTAAACATGTAGGTCAATGCTTTGAACCGGACCCGGTTCTCAACCCTAAGCCAGTGAAGATCCTTTAGGTGCTTTGATATCCTAGCTGTCCTGGGGATCTTACAAAGCAGCCTGGCGGCGGAATTTTGGACCAATTGGAGCCGCCTGATCACAGCTAAATTGGAGCCCAGGTATAAGATGTTACCGTAGTCAAGCCTAGATGTAATCAGTGCATTGACTACGGTCTTCTGGGTATCCATAGGCAGCATCCAAATGATCTTCCGTAACCATTTCAGGATGGTGAAGCACGTACCAGCTACTTTGTTTACCTGCTGTTTCATTGATAAAGAGTCATCAATGCATACCCCTAAGTTTCTGACTTGAGTGGCCGGGCAGGGAAAAGCACCCAGGGAGGGCGGCCAATGGGTATCCTGCCATAGATCTCTCTTTTTCCCTAGGAGAAGAATCTCCGTCTTCTCCCCGTTAAGCTTCAGCTGATTAGTTGACATCCAGCTGAAGACTTCCTGAAGGCCTGTTTTCAACGCAGAGGGGGATGAAGGCTGTGCGTTGGAAAGGGAAAAAATAATCTGCGAATCATCCGCGTAAGACATAAGTTCTAGGCCAACTCGCTCAGCTAGATCAGCGAGTGGGCGGAGATACAGATTAAAAAACAACGGGCTCAGGATTGAGCCCTGAGGCACACCATGTGGAGACAGAAAGGTGTCTGACTGAGCTTGCGAGGACGAGATCTGAAACGTCCGGTTGCTCAAGTAGGACGCGATCCAATCAAGCGCTTTCCCTCCGACACCATCATCACTCAGCCTAGCAAGTAGTCTGTTGTGTGAGATGGTGTCGAAGGCCGCACTAAGATCAAGTAAGACAAGAGCAACCGTTTGCCCCTCATCCAAAAGTCCCCTAATCTTTTCGGTGACTCCCAAGAGGGCGGACTCGGTGGAATGGCCTGCCCTAAAACCTGACTGAGTAAAATGGAGTAGATTATTGTTCTCCGTGTACATTGAGAGTACACCGTGAATGTGCTTCTCTAAGATCTTAGAGAACGCAGGTAACAGGGAAATTGGGCGGTAGTTGGCCAGCACCTCAGGATCAGCCGCCGGCTTTTTCAATAGAGGGCTGACCATGGCATGCTTCCAAGCCGCTGGAACAATTGCCAGATGGATGGAGGCATTTAATGTATCAGCAATAATCCCCAGAGCTGGGTCATCCAGCTGCCTCAGGATGTTGATGGGGAGAGGATCACAGGGAGAGCCTGATTTAATGGACGCAACTAAGGATTTCAGAATGTCCAAGGAAATAAGTGGCCAGGAGTCAAGTCGTGGTCCTATTTGATTTGCCAAATGTGGGGACGGAACTTCCCCATCGTCCCTCATCAGAGGATTAATATTGGCCATAATCTTCTCTATCTTTTCCACAAAATACGTGGCAAGATTTTGACATTTTTGAGGGGTCAGGGGAGGTGCGGCAGCCATAGAATTTGCTCCAGCCAGTTCCTTAACAGTGTTAAAGAGAGTCCGTGCTTTGTTTGCGGCTGTGTTGATAGTCTCAGTTATGTAACAAGCCTTAGCTCTAGTGCAGGCTCTGTGGTAGAGGTTTCTGGCACTACGATAAATTTCCTTTGTTAAAGGATCGTAGTGTTTACGCCACTTCCGCTCTAATACCTTACACTTGGTTTTTTCTAGTTGTAATTCATCATTGTACCAAGGTGCTGGAGGGCGATGAACATTGCCTCTGCACTTAGTAGCGGGCAAACAGATGTCGACTGCTCTCTCCAGCCAAGTATGGGCTTCACGCGCAATCGTTTCCATATCGGTGCCCAAGACGGGGGGGTGAATCTTTAGTGCACTCTGCAATTCGGACAGATCTAACCTTTTCCAATTTCTCATAAGAATTGGGGGCCGAGCAGAAAGTGACGGCTTAGGGTCAGTAGGGGTAATGCTAAAAAGGGTTAAAAAGTGATCCGACCAACAGATGGGGTCGGTTTTCAACCATTTTAGTTCCTGTAAGTTGGATATTATGGGGTCCAGCAAATGGCCAGCTTGGTGAGTGGGACCCTCATTCCGCAGTGTCATGTTAAGAGTATTCAAATCTTCCAGAAGGTTGACAACCGTGCTATTTGATGTGTCCTCCAAATGGAGATTTAAATCACCCAGTATGGTCAGATTTTGGGCATTCAGAAAGTAAGGTGAAATAACGTTGGCCAAATTCGCAGCCCAGACGTTACAGCCTCCAGGAGGGCGATAAATTAAAAAACCAGAGAAGGTAAAATTAGGGCTCAGTGCAATTTTAAAAAATGCTGCTTCGCATCCTGGGATATTAACCGCTTGGAAATCACAATTGAATTCCCTATTAAAAATCACAGCAATCCCCCCTCCAACCTGTCTTTCCCTATCAACTCTAGCGATAGCATAATTAGAGGGTAGTGCGGCCGCTACATCGGGACCAGCACCGTCATGCAACCATGTCTCTGTAAGGAAAACCGCACATGGTTTTTCTTCTATTAAAAGATGATAAATGTCTGCTTTATGTTGAGGCAGTGATCTGCAATTAACAGTAAAGAATGTAAAGGAACGAGTGTTTTGAGCCACGGTTGGAGTAGGTATCCTACGTTTGTGTGTCACATCTGGGTAGGGCTGAAAATTAGATAAAGCAAAAGCTGTGTCGTTGAGTGATGCTGTGGCGTTGAGTGATGCCTTGGCGTTGGGTGATGCTGTGGCGTTGAGTGGTGCTGTGGTGTTGAGTGGTGCTGTGGTGTTGAGTGATGCTGTGGCGTTGAGTGGTGCTGTGGCGTTGAGTGGTGCTGAGTGATGCTGTGGCATTGAGTGCTGCTGTGGCATTGAGTGATGCTGTGGCATTGAGTGGTGCTGTGGTGTTGAGTGGTGTTGTGGTGTTGAGTGGTTCTGTGGCATTGAGTGGTGCTGTGGCATTGAGTGGTGCTGAGTGATGCTGTGGCGTTGAGGGATGCTGTGTGCTGAGTGGTGCTGTGGCGTTGAGTGGTGTTGTGGCATTGAGTGGTGCTGTGGTGTTGAGGGGTGCTGTGGCATTCAATGGTGCTGAGTGATTCTGTGGCGCTGAGTGATGCTGTGGCGTTGAGTGATGCTGTGGTGTTAAGTGGTGCTGAGGTGTTGAGTGGTTCTGTGATGTTGAGTGGTGCTGTGGCGTTGTGGGAAGCTAATAAGGAGGATAGATAGAGGGTAGGAAAGAGAAAGGAGAGAAGAGAGGTGAAAGAAGGGTTGGCGTGGAGATGGAGAATGATGAGGTGAAAGATCACTAAAGCGAGGAGGGAAGAAGAGCAAACAATTAGAAAGGGAAGGGAATCTATGAGACAACAAACAGGAGGAGGAGGTGTGAGAGCAAGAAAACGTATGGGCGAGAGGGAAAGGGGTTGGAAAGTAAGGTGAGAGAATAGATGAAAACAAGCGATGCGCGCTCTGAGCTGGGGAGGGCCATTAGCCTGTAAGAACTCGCGGCGGACATCAGAGGAAGGGTGGGAGGGACATTGGCGAGCGAGAGGCGAGGGGGTATGCAGCCTGGTGAGTTGAAGTGGCAGCAGAGGCGGAGCGCGGCGCGCACGAAGTGTCTGGTAGCAAATGGTCACCGTAGGTGAACGGGGGTGGGGGAGAAACGGTGGGTGGGACAAACCGAGGAGAGGGTTCTGCAGATCTGGAGGCCTTTATAATAGAACTTGGGGAAGGGCTTTAGGGCGCATAGAAGAAAGCGTGGGAGGGAAAGGGCGCTGGGTTGGATGTGAACTGGCCATCCACTGGAGGGTTCTCTTTTGCAGTATTATATCGCGTGAATTTGACCCAAAGGCATTGGAGCGCTTTAAATGATTAGATTACATTTTTTTAAAGTGAAGAGGGATATCAGAGGAGGACAAGGGCGACAAGGAGAGGAGTAAAATGAATGAGGGTCAAAGGAAGAAAAGTATAAGAGGAAGAGAGGCGTGGCCACAGAGGATAGGGACTCTGACAGAGAGATGGGAAAGAGAGAAGAAGAAAGGGAAACGAAAGAGAAGAAGGTGGAACTGAGGCACAAAGATGGATAGGCGGGAAATAAGAGTGACATAAGGAGGAGCAAAAGGAAGAGGAAACGTAAATATGGATGAGAAATAAAGATTAATAGTGAGGGGAGGGAAAGGAAGAGAAGAGGCTGGATCAAATGGAGAAAAGAAGGAGTAATGAGGCAAGGAAAGACAAGAAACACGAGGGAGGAATGTTGGTGTAATTAAAGCTGGCCGAGGGCGCGGTGGGGAAGCTTCACGCTTGAATGCCTGAAGTCGGAAGGGTTGGAGGGAACTGGGGATGCTTCAGATGCCTGGCTTGGACATTAAAAATATGCTATATTTCTCCTGTGCCAGATGCATTTATTACAAATTCTCACACATGGACAATTCTTAAATTCTTGTTGAGCCAGAAACGGACGGCATCTCAAACGTAAACAGTTTGATTTGGAACTTTTCGCTATATCTGAAACATACAATGGCAACGTTCAGTACAATCTGCAAAAGGGCTCAGACCATCACAAGTGCTACTTACATGGAGATCACTGAAAGCAACAGAAAATCATGTTACAGAAAAAGGATTTTATTTTACCTTTTGCAGTGAAAAACAGGCGAGTCAGGTGACGGGCTTTCATTTTACAATTCATAGTGTAGCCCCTTGCGTGTCAGCACTGGGGAAAGCCATTTTTGCAGGACTGCTGGAGTAGCAGCCTAACACCGTGGGCTTGGATATCCAAGGATGAATGTAAACAAGCACCTTCCGAGCGCTCCACAGACTTTTAGATTAGTGATGGGGCTACCTACCCCCACCGGGACGCGAGGATTTACCTAAATAGCTCTGCTCATCGACAGGACTCGGCATCCATTGCTATTTTAAGGCCGGCATTGGCCTACTTCCTACAGACTCATTCTATATGCGCTGTAAGCCACGTGCGTAAGTAACATGCAGGTACCGTCCAAGGTTCACATTGATAAGGGTAAGCCATGCAACACATTTAAAGTGCTTTAACAGCGTGTTTGCTTTAATCCTGAATGAGAATGTTTAGAATGCTTGTCAGAGTTATTACAATTAGGTTGCTCTGGTGAACAAACAGATTCGAGACTCTCCACGAAACTAAACGTGGAGCAAAAGTTCTATACAAGTGGGAAATCTAGGTCTACCATTTGAATTCAATTATCAAAAAACAAATAAAATTAAGTATGCTGAAATTCTCGAGGCTGCTGGTTATAATAAAATGCAAATTAAACGTGCCGTAGATTGTACAGCAGAAGGAAAGACAAGAAACACGAGGGAGGAATGTTGGGGTAATTAAAGCTGGCCAAGCGCGCGCTGACTCGTCCTTCTTTTGAAAGTTGAACAAGCTGCTTTTGAAGGACAGGCAGCGCTGGGAGGAGGGCTGATTCTGCAGAGCGCGTGAAGTGGCTGGTGGGAAATGTCATGCCTCTCGAAGTACAAGCTCTGGCATTGCGCAGAGGGGGGGGGGGGATTCCTTTGAAGTGTAAAGCTCTCGGCATTGCTGTGGTGGGTCTGATGCGATGATGCGAGGCGGCTCGGGGAGCAAATGGCAAGCGCGTGCACGGGCACATGCAATGTGCTTAATCCGCCTGCCAAAGCCCTCTTGGTAAGCTTTCCTGTTGCACCTCTATATGTCTCGACATCTGCAATGCGCAAACACATTGGCAGAGGTCGAGACCTAAAAAGACATGCTGCCTGCTATCCTAGTGTTTGTGAATCTGATCCTAATATATAAAATAATTAATTTAATATTTCCTTTTCTACTGCTGCTACACGTGATACTGTAAGAAAACGGGTAATTAGTTGGGGAGGGTGTGAGTCATTTCCGAGTAATAAGTCCAAAATACTGTCAGGTTCAACACACAATTTCAATCAATGAACATTGGCTCAACTCTTTTTAGCTATGGCACAGAGTACATAGGCTTAATTTAAGGAGACGTGTAAAGAACTTGGCTTTACAAAACAAGTAAAAAATCAAAATACCACACAATCAAAATCCCACAGCCAATTTCTGAAAGTAGAGAAAATAATTATAAGACAAATGACACCAAAACAACTAAACTTCAAACCAAAACTTTACAGACTTGCCAAAGAGATTGCGCTCAGGCCTAATTTACTCAATAATAGTACTATTTGCTCCCATTCATACAACACCTGATTGAGGAAGAAAATGTGGCCCGTCCCCATTGCTGGAAGTGGTGATGCAAAAGGTAATACTCACATGACAAGGCATCAACACTGTGGTGGCATAACATTTGCTGGACACTATGGCACAGCTGAATAATTTTTATTCACCAGACATTCCATTTCTACACCACCCTAAGCTCACTCCAACCAGTGAAGAAAAATCCTTGAAGATACTAATAAGGATTAATTTAGCCAAACTAGGAGATTTGTTTCCTGGGTGTGATTTTATTAACCTTCAAGATTGTGGCAGGTACGACAGTTTGCACACCTTTGGCAATGTTTAT
Organism: Lissotriton helveticus; assembly: GCF_964261635.1. Lineage (NCBI taxonomy): Eukaryota > Metazoa > Chordata > Amphibia > Caudata > Salamandridae > Lissotriton > Lissotriton helveticus. The sequence goes on from NC_136057.1 coordinate 1,611,931,216, forward strand.
GTACTATAGGTTCTGGGAAGCCTCAAGTGCTGCATTTCATACATTCCCACCTGAACATCCACACATTAAAACTCTATTAGTGTTTCTCTCTGCTACGTCTCTAGAGGATTTGTCATCCATCTATATAACTCTATGCAGAGAGAGGCGCCTGGCACTGTACTATCTTCTCTGTGTGGGTGGAACCATATACTAGATCAGGGATCTCAAATGAGCAACTCAGGAGCTACTGGTGGCTCGCCGGCACCCAAAACGTAGCTCTCAGAAGTGAAGCCAAGTCAATCTCATAGAGTCTGTGCATATTAGAGACGTCAGCACAGCTCATTTTAAGACCGTCACTGTGACAGACAGACAAACCAATGGCAGGGCCTCGTGCTAACACACAAACGCACACTGTGTTGCAGTTCGGGTCTGCCACATGACCATCTGTATCCGCTCTAAATCCAACTAAGCCTCAAGAAGTTCGGCCATGTCAGACGCCTTGCATATAAAGAACAATGTACCATCAAAGAAGAGGGACAGCAGTGACCAGTGCTGACCACAAAAATGTGTGACTGCAGGGGCCAGAAAAAAATGTGTTAGTTGGGACCATGATTAGCCCAAGAGCTTCGGAGAACAGGGAATGGTTATAGGGCAGAGAATATTAAACCTCTCCTGAATGGATTTATGTGTGTATTTACCGGACATTGTGTCCCACAATAATAAACAGTGTTGTTTCCTGGAAGCTATATCTAGTGTCGAGGACTACCAGGTGTGTGGCCCCCATCATAACGTCTTAATTTCTTGCACAATTGTGTCTGTTTATGCCATAATAGTGCCTTTGGCATAATAATGACTATTTGGGGCATTTTATGTAGTGTGCCGTCCAAGCTGCCGTCAGAGACAGATTAATAGCATTACCGGCCTATGTTTAGGCATCCCTAACAGAATGGGCATCCTGAATACTATGGCATCCAGCCTTGGCACAGTGGTGGCCCTGATATAATCCGGGGCAGAATTAGCATAACACAGGTGTCCTTGACGTTATGGTGAACATCCATGGCCTATGGTTGTTATACTTGGGTATTCGTAGTGGAATTTGTCAGTGTGAGGCATTTTAAGAAGATGGTAGTAGTTGATGAATATGACAAGCTGATGTTTAGGGAAAGTGTATTTTCTAAAAATAAAAACTTTTTTTACAGGCAAAAAAATATGTTTTTACGGAAAAGTTTTTTCTTTTGTAAAATTGAGTTTGCTTGCCCAAAGTGGTAAGTGCCACTTGATAGAAAAATTTATGCATTTTCAAATACTAAAATGCTGATGAAAACAAAATATTTAGATTCTAAAATACATTTAAATTATATAGCCAAAAGATAGTTCAACTGGAACTTACTCTTGGGGTTATGTCCTTTGTGCCACAAGGCATGTGTTGTTTTGAAGGTCATTTCATTACTCAGGTGGAGGCATTTAATAAGGATAATCGTTTTCCTGGTATTTCTGCTACTAACCTCAGCTGGAATGCTCGAATGGTCACTACTGATAATTCTGCTTAGGGGGTGGATCTGTGGGCCGTCCGCTGCGGCCGACTGGTGCTGGATCTGGTGCCCGTGGTCTTTACGCATTTCTTGCGACTGGCCCACCCGTACTCTGTCTCCACAAGACGCTGCAACCGCCCTCAGGCCTGGGCCTCTGTTTTTTCCTTTGCTGGCCCGCTGCCCTTTGGGTACTTTGGTCCTAACTCCCTATCTGTGGCCTCTCCTCTGCTGCTTGGCTGTTCCTCTCGCCATCATCCTCCTGCCATGGGGAGAACTGACCCCAAGCAGCCCAAAATCGCCTTCGATCAGCACCGCCAGACACACCAGGAGGGTGCTGGCGCAGACAGGTGTGACTCTCTGGCTCCATCTGACATGGCACAGTCTCGCGAGGACGATCTGAAAGCTATTATGCTGGACGTCAAGTCCACTGTCACCAGCATAGCGGCTCAGCTAGACCAACTGTCGGCCCGCCTGGACACGGTGAAGGCTCGGGTTGACTCCCACCATGCTCGGCTTTTTCATGTTGAGACCAGGGTGTCGGACGTGGAGGACGCTGTCGCCCGGGACCACCAGGAGCTGCAGCAGATGGACAAGATACTTGATGTCATCCGAAATAAGAACGAGGATTTGGAGGTGCGCTCCCGTAGGAGCAACCTCTGCATCACGGTCGTGCCTAAATCTACCAACATCTCTTGCATGGAGGACTACGTGGAACAACTGGCTCGTGAGCTCTTTGGCGATGTTCTTTCACCTGTTTTCATTGGTGAGTGGAGCCACCATCACCGTTCCCTCGGTCCTCGCCCTGGCCCTGGCCTGCTGGCCCGCCCCATCATTGCCAAAATCTTGAATTTCAGGGACCACAATGCCATCCTCCGGGCGGCCAGGGAGAAAGGGGAAATTCGCCACCAGGGTAACTCCCTCTCCTTTTTCCCCAACTACACCATTGCGGTCCAGGCAGCACGCAGTGAGTTCTTACCGGCCAAGCGGCTCCTTCAGAAGCACGAGATCTCCTACTCGCTGGCGTACCCGGCTAAACTGCGCATTAAACAAGGCACCAAGACTCTTACTTTTCAGGATCTACGAGAGGCGTTTGCCAAAAAACTCGACAGGTCACACCACTCCTCGCCTGCCAACTCCCTTGCTGCTGGTGATAATCTTAGTGGCAATAAATGAACTGTTCTTAAGCCTAAACGCTATATTTTTTTCAACGTGTGTTATTCAGCTTTGTTTTTTTGAACTGAGACCTTTGGGTCGCGCTGCCTCCTGGGTCATTTCCGCTCACTTGATTTACCATTGACGTGGTGTTTCTCACTCCTCAATGTTCATTCCTGTTGTCTGCTGTCACCTCCGGCTTGGCCACCCTGTCTCTCTGGAAGGGGTGTACGCTGGGTATCGCCATGCCCCCACGGGATAATTCCCAATTCCCACTTTGTTCATTGACATTTCCCTTCCCAGTTGTGGGTTCCTTGGGTGGGTGAGGGCAGTATCTCAACCTGATTGGGGGGGTGGTGTGGGTTAGGGGTGGGCATCCGGTAATGTTGCCTCCCATCAAGCCGTGTTTTTTGTTTTTGTTCACATGTTTTCATTTTCTGCATATCCTCAGTATGCATCACTTCACCACAATGCCTGATCACTACATTGTGTTTGTACTCGGCACCTTACTCTCCCTCAGGTCAGTACTCTCTTGTTCTTGGCCACTTACATCCCCCTTGTTCCGCTTACTTTTGGTTCTCCCCATGGTGAGGTCGCCCATAACTGCAGGTCCTTGTTGGCTTCATTGCATGTTGCATGCGACTTTCCCGTCCTTTTTCCCCTCCTGGCACGCCTGCTTCAGCACACACACCAGCTTCCTGCCACTGTCTGGCATTATTGCCCTGCGCCCCATTTTTCCCTTGTCTTAACATAGTATGACTGACACAGTATGCTGGACCTGGAATGTCCACGGTATGAATGACCACCGTAAGGCTAGGCTCCTCCACTCCCACTTACTCCAGCATAAAGTCGACATATGCCTTTTACAAGAAACCCACCTGTTACCTGCGACCTCTACTAGATTTCAATTGTGATATTGGGGTGAACTGCACTCTTCTTTCTACTCCTCCTATTCTCCAGGTGTATCCATTTTGATGAGAAGGGGGCTTCCCTGGCATACCACTGACCCAGATGGCCGGTACGTCATTTTGCATGGCTCCCTACTGTCTCAGCCTATGACGATTGCGGCTGTGTATGGCCCTAATTCGGACGACCCTGATTTCTTCACTCATATTTGGCAACTGGTCTCATCCTTGGGCCCTGGGGCTCCTCTCTGGGGGGGGGGGGATTTTAACATTATACTTTCTGCAGCTCTGGACCACTCTGGCCCCTACTCTTCCCACCCTCGCTCCACTGCTCTTCTTCAGTCCATACTCACTGACAACGCGCTATATGATGCATGGCGTCACATGTGGCCCGAGGCTCGCGAGGGTACTTGTGTCACCGGTGCTGGCAGCTGCTGGTCCCGTACTGATCTTTGGATTACCTCCCCGGATATCCTTACTTGGCTAACATCCGCTACCAATATGGCACGAACTTTTTCTGATCATGCTCCAGTCCAGCTTCGTCTTAGTCTTCCTCATTTTCCACAGCGTGCTTTTACCTGACGGCTTCCCCTGAACGCCCTTCGTGATTCAGTCTTCAGCGATGAGATCCAAACCAGGATCACCAACTACTTTGATCTATATGTCGGCTCTGTGGAATTAGCGTCTACTCCGTGGGAGGGTTTTAAGACTGTGATTCGTGGCGAGTGCATCTCTAAACAACATGGTGTCCTTAGCTCCATCCGCACTACTTTAGACAAACTAGAATTGGAGATCAAGTCTCTAGACGTCGCTCATGCGGCCCACCCCAGCTCTGAGACCCTTGCAAGCCTGCATGAAAAGCATACAGAATTCACTGAGGAGGCCGACAGGGAACTCTCCTTTCTTGGCAGAGGCCCGAGCTCGCCGCTTTAATGAGGGCGATTGGCCTGGTAAGACCATGGCCAACCTCCTTCATCCCCCCGTGCTGCGTCGTACGTCACGGCACTCCGGGATGGCGGTCCCACTAGAACCACCTCCCCAGAGGAAATTAAGGCTCGATTTATGGACTGCAATTCGTAAATCTACACTGCGGGCTCTACTCCTTTGCTTGAGGATTTTGAACAATATTTTGACACCCTCGAACTAGTTTGGCTGGAGGACTACCATCGTAAATTCTTAGATGAGCCCTTCTCTAAAGAAGAGATACTCGCTGCCATAAATAGTCTACCTACCCTGGTTTCGATGACCTCCCCGCCTCGTTCTACAAGACCTTTGCTTCGCTTCTTGTGCCACATCTGCCCGCCATGTATAATGATTCCTTTGACAATGGACTCTTCCCTCAATCACTTCGCGAGGTAATGATAATGCTGCTACTGAAGCCGAAATTAGTAACTTACTCATTTTGAGTAACTTACTCATTTTGAGTAAATTACTCATTTTGGTATTCACAGAAGGCACTTACTCATTGATGAGTAAGTGCCTTCTGTAAATACCAAAATGGTAGTAAGTTTAGGATTTTGTCTTAAGTTAGTTCTGTGAATCGGGCCCGCAGTCCAGTTGCTGAGCGGAGCAGAGGAAGGGCTTAATTTAGTCTGCTGACCCAATAACAACATACAGTATGTGGGGGAACTACACATGGCTTGGCATAATAAGGCATAGAAAACTAATGCAGCCATACATGTTAGGTGGCTGTCAGCATTTTGACATACTAAGGAGGGAGCAGATTAAGATAGGGTGGTGTGATGAAATATGAGCAGAGTTTCCCAAACATTCGTCCCGATCAGCATATTATCTGCTCGGTCGTTTCTATTAATTATGATCATTGTGATACACATGATTTGTAGACTAACGCTGCAATATAAGTAATATTAAATTACTATTCATTGTGTTTGAATACTGATTTTGGGGTAAAATGGTATGGTTCTCAGGACCGGACTGATAACCGAAACCGGCCCTGGCAAACTGCTCGGCTGGCCTCCCCTGGGGGCAAGAGGGGGTGCAGCCGAGCAGTTTGCGAGGGCCGTTTTCGGCCAATTTTGTTACAGGGGGCTGATTTTGCTGCCCCCCCCGTAACAAAAACGGCCCCCAGGGGCCTAAAACAGGACCCCACCCTGGCAGCCTACCAGGCAAACTCATGGTGCCCGCCACGGCCAGTCTGGCCCTGATGGTTCTACTTCATCATCCACAGATAAGAGATTCTCTGCCAGTTTTAACTCTTAAACTCCGTGTTGAACAGATCATAACACACTGGAGAAGAGGTGAGAGACACTTCTGACACTTTCTCTTTTGGACAAAGAGGATCTACTGGTTGTGCCTTTCTTAGCATAACCATAACTGCTCCAGCCAATTTTAAGTTGATGCTAAAATTGCCCAAAGGACGTGTCCATCTCGAACACTGAGGTACACAGCACGTGTTTTGGCACTAGAGAAACTGAGATAAGCTTACTCAGTAGAAAACTGTTCGTTAAACTCTGGTGGGCCATTTCATGAGAACTCACGAGCTCAGCTATGTACCTTTTAGTATGAGTTGTGAGAATTCTATTGTGTGATCAATACTGGAAACTTGTGTAGCAGAGAATATACTGTGTCTTTGCTGTACATGAAGAACTTGCCTCCTCTGATGATTTACAGCAATCCCCTGGCTGGTTAATTCTGTGATTCAGGGACTATTAATTTTGTGTTTCGTCCATAAACACTTTCATACCGAATTTAAACTAGAGACTAAGGTTTCTTCTATATCCCTTTGTTCAGATAAGCACCATTGGCCACTAAAACCTGGGCCACCCTGTTTGACTAGCTTAGCCTGGTCACGCTGATTGTCTCGTGGATATCATGCGATATAGTTTATGGTGGTGACCCTTCATCAGATTGTATGAATGGCTCCCTGAACTGGACGAAAAAATCATGATCAAGATTTTTTTTGTAAGAATTGTGAAAAAGTGCTCAAATCTGTGAAGAATCTGATATCTAGGTTGTATCATAAAATAGAGGGCCAAAAGCATTCTTTTATTTCTTTATTTGCTGATTTCTATAGTGCTGAAGGGATCCAGATGCATAGTAAAACACTTTACAAGAGGGCAGTGTTTCCTTTTGCAATGGTGAAGAATTGGCAAGTTTACAATTGGGACGAGATGAGCATCAAACAAAGTAAAGTTGTCAAAGGCAGAGATGCCCATATGAACATCAATATGCCAGTTTACAGGGGATTGGCTAAAATCAGCCTATGGACAGGAATGTGCAAATGAGTTCATATTTATAGAGAGGGCTTGAGTGGGTGAGTGCAGTCCGTCTTCTCATCATTTAGGCCAGCCTCAGCAGGTCTGGTTTGTATTTGCTTGCTGGTGCCATGTCGCACTAGGCTTTTACTTGGGGGCTGCAGCATCTGAATCTGGCTCTGGATTTCGAAGGCTTCTCCCTCGGGATTATAGCCCAGGATTATCGCAGCAGGTTTGAGAGAGAAAGGGAGAAATATTGCAAAGAAAGAGACGGAAAGAGAGACAGGAGGCAGCGGGGTAGGGCTAGAATGAGCGTTTAAGTGCCAGGGATGCTTTTGGTTCCCAGCCCTCTGTCACATCCATCTACAGCTATGAACACGCAGCACAACGCAGCCTGTAAAATCTAAATAAACTCCGACCCATTTGTTAAATGAGGGCAGGCTGCAAAACATTGCAGCTCATTTCAGTTTTATAGCGTGCTTGAGATTGTGAGTGACACCGAAAATTAGCTGTTAGGAAATGTCCCATTGAAACGCAGCCCGCGGGAGGAACCGCCCTAAAAAATTGCTCTCCTTGTGATTGACATTTGGCAGACGTATCGCTGGCAGACACGCGTAGGGTGTTATTTGTTCAATTATATTCCTTTCACTGAGGAATTAGCTATTTTAAAAGGTACAACACAAGCCGAAAGTGGGACAAAGACCGTCCGAAACGAGAGAAAACTTGGCAGGTAGAAGGATGGGACTGTGGCAGAAGGACGATCCCGGACAGTTTTTTTGTCCGACAATACAATGGAGGTCTTTGCCAGCGCTGAGGATAGATTGGCATGCCTTAATCGCACAGAGTGTCAACAAAGAGAAGGAACTAGAAGAGTACATTAAATGGAAACTCCACACAAGGCTGTCCACCGTAGGCCAGATCCTTGCAAGGCGTTGGGAAATCGAAATATACAAAATGCACATTTTTTCAATTAATCTGAATCATTTGCACAGTGGGCGTTTGTCCTGAAAATGTGACTCTACTGGTTGCAGACCCATGGGAATCTGAAGCCAGGTTATCTATCATTCTTCAGTGAATGCTTGTGCAACAGAGGAGTGGTCATCTTCAAGTAAACTGTTGAATCCATGCATACATTTGAAGGGAAATGTGGTTATATTGGAAGCATGGAGGCAAATCATGGGCCTGTCTAGCTGAGAGTGAGATACCTGAACTATTGTAGGAAGCTATCTTGGACTTTTAGAGATAATATTTAGAATCTAAAAAGAAATAGGTTGTAATTTTTTTTTAAATTGAGGCATAACCAGAATTCTGAAAAGTAGGATGGGCGAACCAATGACAATTAGACGATTAAAGATATGGTAAACTCATGGAAATGGTAAAAAACTCAAAAAGTGGCTAAATGTTTAGGATTTTTTAGCTCTAAATTTAAAGCAAGGACTGAAATAAATTCATGAAAATGCGATTGTGTAAAAATTTTTAAAACTCAGACGCAAAGCTGCATTTCTACAAATCAAGTTGAGTACAATTGTCCTGTATTAGTTCAAAACCAACAGTTCTGCAAATATGCTAAATTGTTTTTAAAATTTTATTTTTCTAGAGTTTTATATAGCGCAAACTCGACCCGAAGATATCAGGTATCAGAGCGCTTCACATGAGCACCAGTTTAAAATGTGCGGGAAGTTGAAAACGTAGTAGCTGGGAAATTTAAGATGTATTGCATGCTATGGAAAACAATGGAACCCTGTTTAATGCCAAATCTTGAGGTATTTCACAGGGCATGCCTAGATCAAACATTCACTTGCCAACAACAAACGTGATTGTTGTGATTGATATATATCTACTTCATGCACAAATATATATATGTGTGAGTGTATATATACATATATATATATATATATATATATATATATATATATATATATATATATATATATATATATATATATATTCACTAAAAAATAGGTTTTGAAGAGGTTATAGTTAGTTGGACATTTGACTCATGTAAAACCAGAGAAATTTGCCTGTTATAATGAGTTGAGCTAACTATAACTCGCGCGCCCGCAATGCACTGCTGATGATGTCACATATTACATCACTCATGAAATGGTCAGTGACATCACTCATGACATCACTCATGACATCACTCATGACATTGAGAGAGCACGAGTTTGTAAAAAATGTATAAGTACACCATATTTACAAGCACGTAGTTAGTTTAAACATGTTTTGCACACGAGTGTTTTATATCCAGGAGTGAAATATACAGAGTGGTTTATATTCAGTAGTGAAACGTATAGAATGTTAAGTAGAGTAACTATAATTGTAACGGTGTGAGATTAATGTAGAAATGTTGGAATATATGTGAAAACCTCATGTTCTCATGTTAAAAAGAGTCATGTCCAAATTAAATGTAACTTTGAAAATCCAGTATTATGTGTAGGCCTTAGGGCAATTCACAGCAAACCTGAACGTGCTGCTAAATTTACGTGAGATAAGGTTGACATGGTTCTTCCAAAATGTACTATTGAACTTAGGGTTAAAAGTATATGCTTTATAGATGTGTTATTTTAGAAACGTATGCTAGTTAAGAATGTTGGCTGTTTAAATCAAGTTAACGTTTTAAGAGTGTAGGGACCTGCTGCATGTAAATCAAGTAGGCCAGAGCAGATAATGTCATGTAGTTTAAATTGCCATGAGCTCGTTAGAGGAGAGGTCGTGAGGTGTCCAGCATGGAGCTTTGAGAGTGTTTTATGACCAAGGATATGGTGGAGTCTGGAATTTGAGGCCCACTGCAGGATGAGCTGTATGCAGGTGCGAGGGTCCTAATCAGCTCGAATGAAAGGGTCTTTGTTCAGTGGCGCCTTGCGCAGGCCTGTAGGAGTTTCCAGGAATTTCAGGGGGTATCAGCGCACGGAAGAAGGAGCCTGGGAACCAAGGTCAACTATAACGAGGGTCTTCAAGAGTACCATCATGGAGTTTGCCGCGCAAAGATGTACCACGTGAGGGGCGTCCCAAGGGGCGTTTCTATTGGAAATGTGATTTGGTATTAGGGAAAGTGACCCGGGAGGAGAGCAGAGCAGATGATTTTGGGAGCCTAAGGAAGCGGATGGGTAGGCAGATAGGCTGATCAGGAGAGACCCATCATCAGAGAAGAGACAAAGAGAAGTGCGTGATCTTCTTAGGAAGTCACCACGGCTGACACCTAGAGGGTTAAGATCTTGCTAAGTAGGGATGTCACTTAATATAGTGTAGGGACAGACTAACCTTAATTTTTCTTTTCTGTAATGACTTTGAGGTTGCAACTTGTATCCATTTTGGCAACGCTCATGTTATTGGAAGTTGTACTTATTATTCTGTTTTTCAGACTCAGACTATTCAAAAAGTTCATGTTCATAGTGATACCGATTTACCTTCTTAATCTCATTTTGAGAAGTTTGTATCTTCAGTTATCTTTGACTTTATATTAAATCTTTAAAACTTAATTTTGGTCAGTGTTCATTTAGAGTGGTGTAAGTTTTTAAATTGATTGCTTTATTGCGAGATTACCTTTTACTCAAGACAGGTACCAACGATTCAGTCGACAGGAAATGGGATTTGGTAAGATAATTAGTAACCAGTAATCCCGCGTTAGCAGTTGGTAGCAGAGTGAGGATGGTTATCTTCTTGAGGAAGGTAATCTAGAGAGGTTAGTTTACCCCAAGGCCCGAGACGCCGAGAGACGAGCAGCGGAAGAATCGTGTGCCGAAAGGTGCAGACGGTGCGAGAAAAGCAGCAGTATCGGAGAGTGAGTATAAAAAGGGTCATGCGTGAACAGATTGCGGTGTTTTGTGTTGTATTTGTATTGTAATGTCTTGCGGAGTTGAATGCCTGTAGCGTGAATGAGAGAAGGTTGTGAGCGCGCGCAACCTGGTAAACTGGTTACCTGGTAAACGGGTGAACTGGTGAAATCTTAAGTTCAGGCCAGAGCTTAAGTGGTTTTGGGTGTATCGAACATCCAGGGTAGTTGTCGACCATAGTACGGAGGTCACGAGGTACCATTGACCGCCGTGGATCCAAGATAGGGGGAGTGTAAGAGTGAGTGTATGAGTAACGGACGCTGGTCGAAAGTTACTGCGTGTGAGTAACCTATCGGAGAAGGCGATTGTCTGGAAGTAAACGGAAAGACATTTCGCCAAGTTAGGGTGACAACTACAGAAAGACTGTGGGCGTACAGTCAAAGAAAGGTGATCGCTTGGACGGAAGTAATCATTTTTCAGAGTATGAATGAGATGCATGCGTGACCGAGGAGACGAGCTGAGAAAGGAGGGGAACTGCTGCGAAGGGGGACGGGTGACGTCGGCTAGAGCCGCGCTCTGATTGAGCGGTTGGTGTGACGTTAGCTAGAGCCGCGCTCTGGTTGGGCGGTTAGCGTGACGTCGGAGGAAAGTCGCGTACGGATAGGCCAGTTAGTAAGAACGGGGCTGAGATTGGTGGAGTGTCATCAGGAAGTAAACAAACGCGGAGAAAAGAGAAATCATGAAGTGTTTTAAGTGTTTAAAAGGGATTTTTAAACGTAAACGAAGTGAACATTATTACGGGGAAGAGGCTCCCCCAGAGGGTACGCCAGCTCATTATATGGCAACGAATGTTGGGCTGCATACGATATTGTGGATTGGGGCTTGGAATAAGCTTACGGAAGGGAATGAGGAAATGCAGTTCCCGAAGTACGGGACGTTTAAATTAGAGGTGTTACATCGGCTAAAAGCAACCATGTCCTCATTGAAACCCTCACCTAGACCAACACAGTTTGAGGCTCTTAATGCATGGATTAAGGCTGCACACGACTGAAATTTGAACAGGCGTCAACAAAGGCTGACGCGATCGGTAAGGGCAGTGCGAGATTCCAAATGGGATGAGGAGGAAAAGCGTTGGAGGGTACAGACTATTGAGGTGGAGAAAATGTATCCGATGAGGGAGGTGTCAGGAGGAGGAAACCTCATGGAAGAAGACGAGGAAAGCGAGTCGGAGGACAATCTGATAAACAGATTGTTAATGGATAGACCGCCTCCGAGAGTGGAGTTGATAGAAGATAGAGGGCTCGCAAGGGAGGATGGGAATGAGATAGAGGGATATACACCACTCCCTATATCGGAATGGACACCTAGCAAAGGCGGAGAAACACCTCCAAACAACACTGTACAGAGTGTAGTGGGAAGGTTTGTGGTGCAGAAAACGCCAACCACAGAAAGGGTTGAGTCTGTGGGATTGCCAGACGCTCTTCAAGTGCCTGTTACCATAGGACCCATAGTTTCGATCTATAATTCTGAGAGAGATAGAGGGGAACAACAAAGGCAATTGGATAGGGAAAGGATTGAGATGGAAAGGAGGAATAATGTGACGAATGCATGGAAACAATTACCAGGTTCGGTAACGTGGAACACCCCATTAGACACAACTGTCGGTCCCAATTCAGAACAGGGAGGTCCGAGAGGACCAATGGATCTAAGGGGACCGCGACCAAGACCCTATTCAGAATTAAGAGCTGATTTGAGGGAATGGGACGGGTCCATAGTATCTCCGAGTAACAGGACAAGAACGGAACCAGAGTGGGAAAGCAGGGGTAACGGGACAGTATCTCATTGTGGGGCCAGCGAAAGCAGTCAGGGCCGGGAAGGCCAAAGTCAAGAGAATAGAGGGGATGCATGTCCTACAAATCAGAGAGAACAGCCGGAACAAAATACTAGGATTGTAGAATGTGAGGAAATGTCCCGTCTCTGGGGGAAAGGAGGAGATGAGGCGGTACGGGCTTTTCAGAATAGGTTTAGGTGCCTTCATCATACACTCGGGGAAGACGTTCAACATTGGAGAAAGGAGAACAGCGATAAGTCCCGCCACGCCTCGAATAATCAGGAATCACAGGGAAGTAGGGAAGAAAGAGGGAGTAATGGAACATCTTACCCAGCATCCCGTGAAACTAGCCCGGAGGGGGAGAGAGGGGCTATGAGGCATGAAGGAGTGTTTCACCACCCACCCCGAGAAGACGGAAAGGCATGGGATCTAGAGAGATGGGAACAGGGGAGGACTCCTTATAATTCACCCATACCTAAACGTAGATCTCGGAGCTGGGATGGGAGAGATGCGGATGGAGGAGCTAAATTGAGTGTCTTGAAAGCTGAAATTAAGGCAAAAAGGCTTGATGTTACCAGTTTAAAATCAGATGTTGATGAGATAATAGATGGAACATTGCCTTTGGAAAGGATAGAATTGTACGAACAGGATGAGTTATTGTTCATGGCAAAGGATATTACTGGGAAAGCTAGAGCGTTTCATGAAAAACTGACTGATTTGGCAGACAAGTATGCCGTGGATTTGTCTAGGACAAGGGCATTGCAGAGTAACCACAGATTACAGTACGCAGACCAAGATCTAGATGAGAAGAGAACTACTGGATTAAAAACACACATAAGAGAGCTGGTAACAGGGATAAGAGTGTGGAGAGAACTGGATAAATGGGAAGAAAGGTGGTCGAAAAAGGGCACAGTTAGGCGAAGTACAAATGTGATGACCCCTGAGGGAAGGGTAATGCAGATGGAGGCATTCCCTTTGCGAGAAATATCAAACGGAAATTATGTACATGTGCCCTGGAGTAGAGGAGATTTAGCTGCATTTACCAACTCATTTCCGAAGTTGCGAGACAATCCAGTCGAATGGTATAAGCAGGTAGAGAGGTTTGTTAAAATCTCGAAAGTACTGTGGATAGATTTGAACACGTTGTTTGACATCGTGGTCCCATCTGATTTGTGGACCCCGTGCAAGACTAGTGTCGAATGGCCAAATGCTGAACCATTGAGGGATGCTCGAACAAATGGACCATCTGAGATTGTCATGCGAAAGTATGAAAGGGTAATAGCATGGCTGAAAGATAAGGTACCACCACAGGACATAGATTGGGTAAAAATAGACCGAACAAGGCAGGAACCCAAGGAGACAGTTCACGAGTTTTATGAAAGATTGTTGAAAACATCCAAGCAATACAGTGGACTAGATGTAATGGATCCCAAAGACATAGGGCAGTTCGTGTCAAAGTTTGTCCTGGGGTTGAGACCTGATATTTGTTTGATGATACAGCAACATTTAATCTGTTGGCAGAACAAACCACTAGATGAGATTTTACGATATGCGAGGTACTGCAGTGACGAGATAGATTCTAAAGCCAAGAATCTAAAGGAGAAATTGATGGTGGTGCAAATGCAGTCCGCTGGGAAGGGTGGCCAGCAGAAGCAGGGGATGGGACGAAAACCAAATGGTCAGAGCAAAGATAATGAAGAAGGGCAGAGACCTAGGATAGACTTTGCCACTCTAAAGAAAACGACAAAGTGTCATCAGTGTCACCAGGTGGGGCATTGGCGACGCGAGTGTCCCTTTAACCCTGAAAATGGAGAGTTAGAAGTAGAAGAGCAGGTCCAAGAAGACCCAGTGCAAAAGGTGACAGTCCCAAGTAATAAGGTGGTCAAAGGGGGGACTTCGGCTCCACGGGCCCAATTCCCACAGCCACCGAAGATAACAGCTGGAGGAAAGGTCTTTAAACAAATGCCTCTGTTTATTGAGGAAGAAAAATGTTATTACATTGATCCATTGACAGGACAACGGGTGAGCAGTGAAGAGGACTGTACCCTCGGGGCAGTTCTAGAAGTGGATCAGAGAGGGCCATTTGTTGAGGCAGAAGTGGCAGGGTGTCCCACTACGTTCTTAGTGGATACTGGGGCTACTCGTTCGACTCTGAGATCAGCGGTGGTTCCAGATTTGCCGATGTCAGGGGAAACAATTCAGGTGGTAGGAGTCGCAAATAAGAGAATGACTAGTCCTTTGACAGAACCAGTATCTGTGAAAATAGGAAATCATATGAACGAACATCAGTTTGTGGTTTGTGACTCGAGTCCGGTATGTCTGTTAGGTAGGGATTTGTTATGCAAATTGAATTGTACCATATACTGCACCCCACAAGGAGTGGAGGTACAGACTACCGACGATGATGCTACCTTTAAGGTGGCCAATTCAAAATTCTGTGTAGAACTATATCCTACTCTGACTGTAGAAGATCTTCCACAAGACTTAAGAGATGCAGTGGCGTCAGAGGTGTGGGATTTCACAGGAGAAGATATAGGATTGATTAAAGGGGTAGAACCGGTAAAAATTCTGGTAAAACCAAATGTTGAGTTTCCAAGAACGCCTCAATACAAATTGTCCCAGGAAACGATTGCGGGAATAAAGCCTGTGATCGAGTCAATGATACAGCAGGGAATACTGAAGGAAATCGTGGGCAGTCCTTGTAACTCCCCGATTATGGGTTTGCAGAAACCTAGTGGGAAGTTTAGGATAGTTCAGGATTTACGAAAGATTAACAACATAGTCGTTTCATGTTGTCCCGTGGTACCGAATCCATCAGTGCTATTGTTTCAAATACCATGTCAAGCAGAATGGTTCACAGTGATAGATCTTTGTCAGGCTTTCTTTTCAATCCCATTGGATGAAGAGAGCCGGTACCTTTTCGCTTTTAAAATGGAAGATCGCGTTTTAACATGGTGTCGAATCCCACAAGGATTCACAGACAGCCCATCCATCTTTAATCAGTTGCTGAAGAAGAATCTTGAGAATCTAGTACTGCCACAGAATTCGGTTCTGGTACAGTACATAGATGACCTACTTGTTGCGTCAGAAACAGAGGAAGCTTGTAAAGTAGATTCAATTGCCTTACTGAATCATTTAGCTGAAAATGGACATAAGGTATCTCCGAGCAAGTTGCAATATTGTTTGACAGAAGTACAGTATCTAGGGCACAGGTTAGAAAAAGGGAAACGTAAGGTGTCCCCAGAGAGGATTGAGGCGATAATGAAAATGAATGCGCCTACAACACAGAGAGAAGTTAGAATGTTCCTAGGAATGGTGGGTTACTGCCGACAGTGGATAGTTAACTTTTCACTGAAAGCAAAGCCCTTACAGAAACTGACGCACAAGGAGGTGAGTGATCCGGTACCATGGGATGAAGAATGTCTGGTGGCGTTTTTACAGCTGAGAGACGATTTATGTCGTGCTCCGGCTCTGGGAATGCCAGATTACGAGAAGTCATTTTCACTCTATTGCTGTGAGAGAGAGGGATGTGCTTTGTCAGTCTTGGCACAGACCCACGGTAATGCCCGTAGACCAGTTGCATACTTTTCGGCTACATTAGATCCAGTAGCCGCAGCGTTGCCCGGATGTCTCAAATCCGTTGCTGCAGCGGGTGTCAGCATTGAAAGGAGCGAGAGTATTGTGATGGGACATCCAGTAGTGGTGTATGTACCACATTCAGTTGAATTGTTAATGACCAGGACGAAGACGCAGCATCTGACCAATAGCAGGCTCACGCGCTACGAGCAAGTTATACTTGCCGCAGAAAACGTGACTCTCAGGAGATGCTCTGTCTTGAATCCTGCTACTTTGATGCCATTACCTACGGTAATAGAAGGCGAAGGATGTGAAGACCACGATTGCCTTGATGTGACTGAACTATGCACGAAACCCAGACCAGATATTGTGGATGAGCCATTGTCTGACCCCGATGAAATTTACTTTGTTGATGGCTCATGTTTAAGAGACGATACTGGTCGGTTGAGAGCAGCTTATGCTGTTTGTACTATTACTGGAGTTGTGGAAGCCGCTTGCCTGGAAGGAGTACATTCCGCACAGGTAGCAGAGATTATTGCCCTAACTCGTGCCTGCATAGCAGGAAATGGAAAGAGAGTCACCATCTACACGGACAGCCAATATGGTTTCGGTGTGGTTCATGATTTCGGGCAGTTGTGGTCTCAGAGGGGTTACATGACCTCCTCTGGTTCGCCCATTCGAAATGGAGAATTTGTGCGGTTGCTGATAGAAGCATTACAAGGTCCTGTTGACATCGCAGTGGTGAAGTGTGTAGCTCATACTAAGAATACAGATTTTGTGTCACAAGGTAATAGATATGCTGATGAAGTCGCACGCTATTGTGCGGAACAAAGTTATTCTTTCTCAAAGGTGGAAATAGAAGGTGCAGAAGAAAAGACTGAATTAAGTATGATGTTAGAAACTGTAGACACTTGGGAGGATTTAAGAATAATGCAGGAGAACGCACCTGAAACAGAGAAAAAGGCATGGGAAATAGCAGGTTGTGTGCGAAGTGAAATGGATTTTTGGGTTTCAGCAGATGGGAGAGCTGTGTTACCTGAAGAATTAGCTAATCCCATGGCGAGAGAAATACATGGTCCAGTACATCTAGGAAGGGATGCTATGATGAGAGTGTTTAGGCAAACTTGGTATTGCCCTAAATTTAGAATAGCAGCAGAATCAGTATGTAAGCGATGTGTTACCTGCCAACAACTGAACGTAGGCAAACGAACACCAGTCACACTGAGTCACATTGGGAGGTCGGGGGGGCCTTTCAATAGAATGCAACTAGATTTCATCGAGATGCCAAGAGTCAATCGCCTTCGGTATGTGTTGGTGATTGTATGCGTATTTTCCAGATGGGTTGAAGCGTACCCTACACGTAGGTGCGATACACTCACAGTGGCTAAATTGTTGCTCAGGGAGTTGATACCGCGCTTCGGGGTGCCTGCCTCTTTGGAATCGGACAGAGGAAAACATTTTAACAGCGAAATAGTGAAGATGTTGTGCTCCACACTGAATATCGATCAAAAGCTGCATTGTAGTTATCGACCAGAAGCTTCAGGAATTGTGGAACAAGTGAATGGCACTTTGAAGAATAGATTGGCTAAAGTAGTGGCATCCACATCTTTGAGTTGGCCAGATGCTCTTCCATTAGTGCTCATGAGCATGCGCAGCACACCTGATAGGAGGACAGGTCTCTCTCCCCACGAGATCCTGATGGGGAGGGCCATGAGACTTCCTACAGTTCCAACTACTGCTCTATTGAATATTACAGATGATCTGATCTTGGATTATTGTAAAGGACTGTCTGACGCCATCCATTCTGTGTCCCTTCAGGTGCATGCGGCTGAAGTTCCAGCAGCGAGGAACCTGTGTCATGACCTGAACCCAGGGGACTGGGTTTTAGTTAAAAAGCACGTCCGGAAGAACTGCCTAGATGTTCGCTGGCGTGGGCCCTTTCAGGTAATCCTGATAACGAACACCGCGGTGAAGTGCGGGGGGCTGCCAAATTGGATCCATGCATCCCATACTAGAAGAGTTCCAGCACCTCTAGAAGGAACAGCTCCCATCCCAGACGAAAGCCCGGAAGTGGAAGAAGAGTCGCAAGAAGGGATTGAGGCAGCTGAGGAGGTGTCGGAAGAAGTTGGGAACGCATCGGATTCAGAAGAAGAGCGAAGGCAGGACGGCAGTGAGACAGAAGACGCAACTGAAGGAGAGAGCAGAAGTGAATACGACTCAGACTCAGATCCGTATCGGAGCGACCAAGAACCAAGTGGGAGGACAAGAAATAGGAGAATAAGGCTTGGAGCTGCCACTTGGCCAACAAGGAGAAGAAGGCTAAGTTTGAGGTCGGCCCAGGAAGAAACGCTTACTCCTATATCCGAAGACTCAGATCCAGAAGAAGATATCCAGGATCAAGCCGAGGAGGGTCTTAGAAGATCAAGTAGGGTGCGAGTGCCTAGCAGAAGATACTCTACTCCCGATTGGACCTACCTCGTTGCAGATGTCTGGGAGACACAGAACAGGGAGGATCAGGGAAGTGGAACTGATCAGAACTGACCCGATCATCACAGTGCAAATAAAGTTTCTACTGCCAGGAGCGGAGACCGAAAGGTTGCTGACACTCAACATCGTTCATCCTGCTCTCCTGAGTGGAATAAGAAAGTTGATTTTAGAAACAGTTGAGTTTCCAGTTTGTTGTTCACGATATCCAATATTGGAGGGAACTCTTCTTCGTTTGGAAATGCTTGAGCGAGTAGTAGAAATGCTAGGAGCACTTATTGTTGTGGACTAATATCATATTGCGAATGTCTTCAAGGGGGTGCAGATCTGGAAAGGTGAAGAAAGTGATCTTGATTAGAACGGACCCCTTTGTAATTGTGGATGTAGAACTGATAGTACCAGGAGTGGAAATTGAAAAAACGCTAACTCTCAATTTCGTCCGTCCACTCGTCTTGAGCGAAATAAGGAGAATAATCCTAGAAAAAGTTGACTTTCCATGTTGTGGTACGAACTGTCCAGAACCTGAGGGAATGATACTTCGGATGGACATTTATGAAGAAGTAGTGTCACTCCTTGAGCCATACATAACTTCAGATGAAAACAAGACTTTTGAAAAGAAGTTGTAAACTTGTTGCAAGATAACCTAGCGCCGAGTGGAAGAAGAAAAGTGATAGGGGTTTCATTTTAGTGGATGGAGAAGGGCTAGGGTTGTCTATTTTCTACTGGACTTTGAACTGTTTTGCGGAAACAAATTGTCAAGCTTCCAAGTGTTCCAAGAAAGACATTGCAAGAGAGAAAGACTTTGTTTGAAAAGAAGAGGAAGTGAATGCTGGAAGAAAGTCGAAAACTACACTGTTTGAGAACATGGAGGCTGGCAACCCGAACCGCAGGGCAAAATGTATAGCTGTTATATTTTTAGGAGTAGTGGTTTCTCTTATAATTTTAGTGGTAACTGTTTCATTCCTAGCGGGACACGAAGGGGATGAAACCACAGTTAAGGAGGATAAGGGAGTGTCAACACCGAAAACTACCGTTATTAAAGAGAAGGGAAACATCAATGAAAAAGACAAAGCATTGTTAGATGCAGAAGTAAAAAGGTTACACATGGATGAGTCACAGGGGAATTACAAGTCAAATGCTTATGCTAAGTTGCTTTATGAATATGTTGATGCCATGGAGGTAAAGGATTGTTATGTTTGTATGCAATTACCAGCTTCAGTGGAGGAGGGTATCAGATACCATCATCTCCCGTTGACATATGGAATAACGTGCAGTTTATTGTTAAGTATGTTTTATGGACGAGACGGATTTGAGTATTACTTCTCGAATTTCGACTCGACATTGCCAGAGGTTCCGAATTTCAAGCATTTGAACAAATGGGACTACTACAAAAGCGAAGACAGATTACACAAATGGTTTATTCCATGGAGAACGTTAGATACTTCACATGCTCGAATCAACAATCTGACTTGTCAAATATCAGAAGTTGAGAAAAAGTTTATAGCTCAGGTAGATACTAGATACAGGAAGCAGAAGATATTGAAGGCATCAGGACAAGGGGAAACAGATTGGACCAAGGAGGAAAGGGCACAACAACGAAAAGGTAGTATTGGTCCAATTGCTTTGGATAAGGAGAAACGGGGGAAACTGTGCATTCACAGGAGTTACTCCTATTATGAAAACGTTTATGTAGGACAAGTCAATTGTGAACATGCCTTTCAATTGGAGTACTACTCTAAGAACTTCATGAAAGGGATGCAAGCAATACCAAATGTATATTTTGTATGTGGAAGATATGCCTATGTGAAGTTACCAGATAATTGGTACGGATCATGCTATCTGGCTGTTGTCTTCCCTAAAATATATCATGTTGAGAATTTAGACACGCCTAAGAAAGAAATATCAACTAGATGGAAGCGAGGGCTGGGTGCAGCAGAAGTAGTTGGAGATGTAATAGGTGCTGCATTCCCTTTCTTAGGATTGATAATGAATGACATTAAGATCAGGAGGTTAGCTACAGTCGTAGATAGGCTATCTGCCAGTACTGCAAGATCCTTGATGCTGATAGAAGGGGAGATGCAATCGATTAGGGCAATGGTTCTTCAGAACCGACTTGCTTTAGATGTTCTGTTAGCAAAAGAGGGAGGAGTCTGTAGGGCCTTGAAGGTCCAGGAATGCTGTACTTACATTCCAGACAATTCAAAGCCTCTAGAGAAGTATATACAAAACATCACTGCCATACACTACGAAATTGAGGACCTGACAAAGGTAAATGTGTGGGAAAAAGTAGGCCATGGAATGGGTAAAGTTGGAAGTTGGTTTACCAACTTAGGAAAGGGTATCGTTTGGTACATATTGAAACCCATCATCATAGTAGTGATTTGTGTAATCACTTTGTGGGGATTGGTGCGTTTGTATCAATGTTATAGAGCAAATAGGTTGCAGAGAACTATGAAGAAACAGGAAGAAGAGTTGACAGCGATGCAGGACACTCAATATAAAAGTCTGAAAGCATTAGAGAGTATGAAAAGAAGTGGTACTGTCCTGACTTCACTTTAAAAGGTTCTACATTTTTAGTGTCTTGGTGATGATGACCCCTGAAGGTCATCAAAGTGGGGACTGAGAGAGCACGAGTTTGTAAAAAATGTATAAGTACACCATATTTACAAGCACGTCGTTAGTTTAAACATGTTTTGCACACGAGTGTTTTATATCCAGGAGTGAAATATACAGAGTGGTTTATATTCAGTAGTGAAACGTATAGAATGTTAAGTAGAGTAACTATAATTGTAACGGTGTGAGATTAATGTAGAAATGTTGGAATATATGTGAAAACCTCATGTTCTCATGTTAAAAAGAGTCATGTCCAAATTAAATGTAACTTTGAAAATCCAGTATTATGTGTAGGCCTTAGGGCAATTCACAGCAAACCTGAACGTGCTGCTAAATTTACGTGAGATAAGGTTGACATGGTTCTTCCAAAATGTACTATTGAACTTAGGGTTAAAAGTATATGCTTTATAGATGTGTTATTTTAGAAACGTATGCTAGTTAAGAATGTTGGCTGTTTAAATCAAGTTAACGTTTTAAGAGTGTAGGGACCTGCTGCATGTAAATCAAGTAGGCCAGAGCAGATAATGTCATGTAGTTTAAATTGCCATGAGCTCGTTAGAGGAGAGGTCGTGAGGTGTCCAGCATGGAGCTTTGAGAGTGTTTTATGACCAAAGATATGGTGGAGTCTGGAATTTGAGGCCCACTGCAGGATGAGCTGTATGCAGGTGCGAGGGTCCTAATCAGCTCGAATGAAAGGGTCTTTGTTCAGTGGCGCCTTGCGCAGGCCTGTAGGAGTTTCCAGGAATTTCAGGGGGTATCAGCGCACGGAAGAAGGAGCCTGGGAACCAAGGTCAACTATAACGAGGGTCTTCAAGAGTACCATCATGGAGTTTGCCGCGCAAAGATGTACCACGTGAGGGGCGTCCCAAGGGGCGTTTCTATTGGAAATGTGATTTGGTATTAGGGAAAGTGACCCGGGAGGAGAGCAGAGCAGATGATTTTGGGAGCCTAAGGAAGCGGATGGGTAGGCAGATAGGCTGATCAGGAGAGACCCATCATCAGAGAAGAGACAAAGAAAAGTGCGTGATCTTCTTAGGAAGTCACCACGGCTGACACCTAGAGGGTTAAGATCTTGCTAAGTAGGGATGTCACTTAATATAGTGTAGGGACAGACTAACCTTAATTTTTCTTTTCTGTAATGACTTTGAGGTTGCAACTTGTATCCATTTTGGCAACGCTCATGTTATTGGAAGTTGTACTTATTATTCTGTTTTTCAGACTCAGACTATTCAAAAAGTTCATGTTCATAGTGATACCGATTTACCTTCTTAATCTCATTTTGAGAAGTTTGTATCTTCAGTTATCTTTGACTTTATATTAAATCTTTAAAACTTAATTTTGGTCAGTGTTCATTTAGAGTGGTGTAAGTTTTTAAATTGATTGCTTTATTGCGAGATTACCTTTTACTCAAGACAGGTACCAACGATTCAGTCGACAGGAAATGGGATTTGGTAAGATAATTAGTAACCAGTAATCCCGCGTTAGCAACATCATCCAGTGAATATGTGTTTCTGTAAAGTTTAAATATTTTTCATATAACTCTATGCCAAGGTGTATTGAAGAATGAATGCATTTACAACTGCCTAAAGGGATTATTTAGTTGGTGCATGACTGACTGAATAAGTGAGTGATTGAACCTGTTTTACTGAATGCATGGGTTACTGACTAAATTGTGTGAAAGTCTTGTATTAGTCTCTTAGTTGGTGTGTAAGCAACTGCATGGGATGCTGATTAGCTACATTAGTGTCTATATGGGTTATTGATTTGTTGTCTGAGTATCTGTATGGGTCCCCGAGTGTCTGTGTGTGTGGGTGGGGGGTGTATGAGTCTGTGCATAGATGTCTCAGTGGTGATTCACTGGTTGTATGGATTAAAAAGTGCACCAGGGAAGGGCTGAATGGGTGAGTTAGTGTGTGTATGGGTGTATTGGTGAGTGAATGAACGTCTCATTGGTATATCTGTAACTAACTACATATGTTTTAAGGCACTATATGTGAGTGTTGGAGTATATAAATGAGTATACGTGAGACTAAGTTATTTGAAGAGTGGGTGTATAAATAAGTGTCTGCTTCTATCAATGATTGTATAAGACAGTAAATATTTGTTAGTATCTGTATAAATAAGTGATGTGGTATGTCTATAAATAACAGAGTTGGTGTGTATAACTGTATACATGAGTAAATGGGTATGTGATTGATTCTTTGCATTACTGACTAGGTGTGTGAGTAACTCTATGGATGCGTGGCAGAGTGTGATTGCATGTGTAGATGTATGAGTGCATAGTATAGTCCTTTATTGATCAGTAACTACATGTATAAGTGACTCGATGTGTGTGTAGACCTAGGAAATAGTGAGTGGTATGTAGTATATGGCATTCTTGTGTGTATGGTTTCAAAAATAGTAGTCTGCATTTTAGAATGGCTGTATCAAAGTTTATATTAGGGCATAAGTATGTGCATCAGATTATCACGTGTATGATGCCATGAGTGATGTCATCAGTGATGTCATTTGAGATGTCATCAGTGATGTCACTGACCATGTCATGAGTGATGTAATATGTGAAATCATCAGCAGTGCATTGCGGGCGTGTGAGTTATAGTTAGCTCAACTAACTATAACAGGTGAATTTCTCTGGTTTTATATGAGTCAAATGTCCAACTAACTAGAAACGTCCCTGAAACCTATGGTTTTTTAGTGAATTTCAAAGGTTTTTTAAATGCTAATTCCTAACTATAACATCTGTAAAACCTATGGAATTTTCAGTGAATTTCGGAGGTTTTTTAATTGTTAATTTCATATTTCAATATTTATAAAACCTATATTTTTTCTGTAATATTTTGGAACTCTATTATCCTTCTTATTTTTAACTTTAAAAATTATGTAATTTTTATATCTTCCCCCAAAAATATGTATATTTTTTTTTGGGGGGGGAATACTGCAGTCCCATACCAGTAGTGTACCAAGCTCCATCACCACGCGAATCCTATCCGCCATATTGCTAAACTTGCAAATGATGCGCATTACGTATCCGACGGGTTCGTGGCACCGCGTCCCACATAACATCATATACGTATGAGGTCGTGCCAGCTGCTACTTTGATATCCGACAGGTACGCAGTATCAAGCCACGCGTTACATCATGTAAGTATGGGGTTACACCCGGTGCGCTTTGCGTATGTGACGAGTACATGCTGCCAGGCCCTGTGTTAGGTCATAGACGTATGGTGTCGCGCTGGGTACGCCATCCCCTCATTTTTTTTTATGTCTCAAAACTATATCTAAATAACTTTAAACTGTATATGAGAGCAAGAGATAATCAAAAATATTTTAAACATTTATATATTTCTAACTGTAATAAACTTATATTATGATAAATATATTTTCTCAAAATCACGTCGGGTGCGGCCTCCTTGTGCCATCGACGCGCGATTGCCATGTGACCTTAAAAAAAGCATTTGATTGGTTCATAACATTTCCCATTGTAACAGTTGAAGGACCCCACCCATTTTAGTCATTCTCTGTACAGAGTTTTATTGAGACACACCCCTTCTGCTTAGAGAGCTTTTTTGAAAAGTTTTTTTGCTGTGTACACATATCTTATACTACACACAACATGCAATGATCACCTTGATCAATATTCATGGTCTGTACATTAGCATTCCATGTGTGATGGCCATGCATCTCTAACGTTACATCAAAAAAACAAATGTGTGTTACACGATGCCCCTGGTGTGTGTGTGTGTGCATATTATTATGCTGCCTTTCAGCCTGGGTATTGGTGGCTCGAAGAAGTATCATCAGCCACGGCAGAGTGCACATCCTAGATCATGTGACAAACAGTAAAGAGTAATGTGTACATTTGTGTTGCTTTATGCTCTGTTGTCAGGCTTCACCAGTATAGTAGTGTGTCATATGTGAGACTTTTAGATTCACGTTTGACATGCATTGCTTGACTGTAATGAACGTTACTACTATGTATGACGTAGCCTCACTGCTGATCCTCTCTCCATCCGAGCACATTCACATGTGTGCGCTTCGCAATAGCAACACTTTCAATAATACCGCACACCAATTACATGCGTGTCTGCGCTTGACAATGACATGTGATGTTGGCCATTCAATGTTTTTTAACAGCATCTCATTAGCGATAGTTGCCGCCCACCCGGTACATGCTACATTAATGTAAATTGTGCATTTTGCGACGTCAAAACTGCAACAGAATCACACATGAGTACACTTCCTGGCCAGGCAGGAACTGAACAATGCCTATGTCCCAGGACAATTATTCACGCCCCTACGCTGGCCTGGCATATGCAAGCCCAGCCCACTTTGCGTATGTATAAATAGGATAATGACGATGCCACATGTCCCAGTTCTTCCACACTGCCTCAGGTGATATGGCCGCATCCACCTCGCATATCACAATGTGCAATAAAAAAAGGGGTCCATAAGGCGTACACCATCCTGGCAATCAACACTGGACATGAATTGTGAACCCTACTGGACGTTGTGTTTCGAAAGGGATCCATGAGGTGTACACCATCCTGCAATCAACACTGCATCTGAATTGTGAACACTGCTGCCCGTCGTGTTTGGACACACAACAATGACAGCAGGTAAGAAGTGGGGCCTGGGTGCCCAGGGGCTGCAATTGAGCGCAGTGCTGTGGGAGGGGTGGGGTGCTTCAGTCTGGATGAGCAGGTGCGAACAAGCGATGTTGCCGTGCGTAATGATGTGATCTCTGACCTCATTCAGTCACATGTCTGTCTCATTTTAAGGACCTGCTGTACCATACTGTAGGTCTGAGCCAGCGGGCAGCGATGCCCTACAGACACGTGGCATTGGCTTTTGGAACATTGTAGTGAGCTAATTACTAAGTGTACATGCACACAAGCTTGCGCCACTGCATTACACACGCACATTATGCTTCTAGCATGCGCTATGTTCCTTTTGTGAACATTGGCATAACATATTATTATTTAACCTTGTTTATTCTCGTGCACTCTGACTCCTCTTTGAACCACGATTACCACTAACAGTTAGTAGATCGTACTTCAAAAAGCAAGGATGCACTCAACTGGTGTTCTCTATTAAGCTTCAAATAACCCTTCACTTATCTCCAGACGTTTCCACCATTATATTATTTTTCCCTTTTCAGACACTGAATTAGTTGCGCCAAAATGGGCGGATTAGGTGCTCACCCCGTGATGATGCCCTGGGCATTCTGACGCCTTCCATTGTGGTCAAAAGACACCGTCCTCGACCGGAGACCTGCTGTGCCACCCTAGAGAGGCACCCCTGAGTCAAAGCTTGCACCGGCACATCGTTGGACACACTGGTTGTGGCAGGTGAGCAGTGAAGCCCTTGATGCACAGGAGCTACAATTGAGCACAGTGCGGGGGAAGGGGCTGGGGTGCAACAGCCTGGGTGCACAGGTGCAGGCAAGCGATGTTGCTGTAGATAATAATGTAATCTCTGGCCTCATTCATATCTGTTTCATTTTAAGGACTTGCTGGACCGCACTCTTTCTCGCGGACCCCAGCGTCCTAGACACACGGGTGACGGGAGGTGAATAGTGAGGGCTGGGTGTAGTAGGCCGACGCTCTGTCTCCTCCTTCTTCTGTTCTTTTGACTCTCCCACCCCTTCTCCCTTCCACTCACTCCCTCTCTGTCCCATTCTCACTATCTTCCTTTCATTCTGACTACCTTTCTTTTTCTCTTGGACATGGCACACATACTTATGTTTCTTTTCTGTCTTGCAGGTTTTGTTCGCTGCTTCCAGAGGAGTCCCACCCACTTATTTCATGTTATACTGTTGTTTGTTCGAATATAGTTGTGTTTCCATTTATTTGTGCTGTTTTAATAAAGGTTATTTTTTTTTACCAATAATTAAGTGAGTGTATGGGTCTTCTTTTTCTGACAACACTTGCCTGTAGTTCATTGTGAAAATCGGCAGTTGATAGGAGATTATGAGAGAAAACATTTGTAATTTTGCGCTGCACCTACCAAATATAAACCAACAGGCTATTACATAAATGAAGCCTGGGTACTTCTACAACTGCAAGGGTTCTATGAGTGTATCTCATTATAACACCATGAGTACTGCCCGTGTGATTACAGAACCAATAGGGCACTGCCTAGGGCCACCGAGGCTTCTGGGATTGGCGAGGCCCACCCTGCTTATTTAAGTAAAGCCCCGGAGGGTGGCGATCCGCGGACTTCAGTTTGCCACGAAGCCCCCCAAACAATTAGTAAACAATACCTGGGGAGATGGCGATCCTCTAGGCTGCGAAACGTCTCTCTGCCCTCCCGCGCCTAATTTACATGCGAGATTAAGGTCCTCAGTCCTGGAGAGATCCCGCAATATAATAATAGGATTGGCCCCAGAACATTACCCACCAGGGGGCTCATTTAAATGAATGGGTGAGACCCGGTTAATTTTTTTATCTCCATTCTTATCATCCGCATCTGCTCTATTAAAGCGATACAAGGTTTTCCTCCTCTCGCTTCAACGAGGCAAAGAAGTATTTTCTTTCACAGGGTGGAAGCTATGCACCCGCCCTCTAATAGCAAACATAAATGTCCTGCGGATGCACACCCCGGGACATTGTATGAGCTGCGCCTGGGAGGTGGCACTCCCTAGGGCCATGATGCATTGGTTACTGCATAATGACAGAATTAGTATAAACACATACTAACACTACTTGCACACGTGTAGTACAGCGACCAGCATGCAGTGAAGAGGCAGAGGAAGCCCAACATCCAAAAATATAAATTCTACCAGAGGTCGGATGACATAGTTCAATGAGCCGACGACCCTGGGATGAGTAGAAACATCTTCATGAG
Organism: Lissotriton helveticus; assembly: GCF_964261635.1. Classification (NCBI taxonomy): domain Eukaryota; kingdom Metazoa; phylum Chordata; class Amphibia; order Caudata; family Salamandridae; genus Lissotriton; species Lissotriton helveticus. The sequence continues at coordinate 1,611,959,124 of NC_136057.1, forward strand.
GAAAACGGGTCTTCAGCACAACGCAAGCAGCCTTAAAATATTGATAAATGCTGCCTTCTTTTTACCTTCTCCGGCTCGTCGCCAAATTTATGTAGTGAAGAGGCAGACAGCAGTGGATCCGATAAGTAGATTTATTGCAGGAAAACAAGACAGCTTCAACAGCCACCAACAGGAGCAGACAGCAATATAACCGTCTTCTACATCACCGTGTACAAACTCCCCAAGGTTCCCCTCATGACAGCCATACATTCTAACATTACATACTTAAGTTCTAGTAGAATTATATCCAAACATTCTACTATGACTTAAATTGGAATACTACACAGAGCGCATGACTTTACAGCAATGAGCTCATGGTTTCATCCAGGAGTCTTGAGACCGGTAGGGGTGAGTAGTTCGCTTCCCACTTCCTGTATTTTATAAACGCAAACTAACACTACTTCCACAGGTATGCTACACCGCCCAGAGCACTTTACAGCAATGGGCTCACGATTTAAGCTCACAGTTTAATCCCCGAGTCTTCAGACCAGTAGGGGTGAGTATTTTGCTTCCCACTCCCTGTATAGTATAAACACATACTAACACTACCTACACAGTTATACTACAGCGGCCAGTATGCTACAGCGCCCAGAGCCTATCACTTTAAAGCAATCAGCTCGGTTTGATCCCCGAGTCTTCACACCAGTAGGCGTGAGTACTTCGCTTGCCACTTTCGGTATAGTATAAACGCACGGTAGCGGTAAGTAGCTCACTTTCCACTCCCTGTATGGTATAAACTCCTACTAACACTGCTTGCACACGCATGCTACAAAGACCAGAGCATATCACTTTACAGCAATGAGCTCACAGTTTAGGCTCCTGGATTCATATCCGAGTGTAGCATCATCTCATCTCAGCACCATTTCACTCTTACCAACTCCGCATTTTCAGACCAGTAGGCGTGGCTACTTCACTTCGCACAGGTTACAGTGCCCCTATCCTCCACTTTCCTCCTCTTTTCGCCCTTTTTTCCCCTTACTCGTTTCAACGAAATCACAAAATGGCCGCCAACACTTCCTAGTTGCAAGCGCTCGCAGCACTCCCAACCAATAAGCAGCAAGCTCGTGCTCGTAACACCCCAGCCAATCAGATGGCAGAATTCCCAAATATTGATATCTGTAAATTTTGATATTTCTCCAAAACTACTGAATGGATTTACAGCAAATAAACAAAACTGTGCTTTCCAGACCAAGACCCTTCTCCCTGCCAAATTTGGGGTAATTCCATTCACCCGTTCAACCTGTAGCCTTGTCTAAAGTTTCCTATGGAAATTGCATGGATAAAATACGTTTTGGGACCCCCTTTTATCTCGGCCCCCTCTTGACGAATCACCCCCAAACTTTCAACATAGGAGCTGATATGAACAAAATAATTAGTTTCGAAAATTTCATGAAGATTCATCAAGCGACGCCAAAGTTATAAGCAAAACAAAAAATGCTCTTCCTATGGAAACTTGCTCCTAACTATAACTACCTACTGGCAAGAACCAGTAGGTAATATATATATATATATATATATATATATATATATATATATATATATATATATACATATATATATATATATATATATATATACATATATATATATATATATATATATATATATATATATATATATATATATACATATATATATTTAGCAGTAACAGTTAACTCAAGAAACTATAACTCGTGCCCTAAGGTAACAATAACTCTTGACGCCACCATGCACAGTTTTCTCATCAATAATTTTATTGTAAATGTTGCAGTGACATTATCAAATATATCATAGAAAATGTCATGAGTGATGTAATATACAGGATAAGAAGCAGTGCATGTGCAATAACAAAACAATGTGTTTCGGCCAACATATTTTGATTTGAAATATGAAATTATATATCTGAGAAAAAAGGATGACTAATTATTCCTAATTTAAAATAGATATGAATATATAGATATCGATTATATATATCGTTTTTATATCAAATGATTTGTGATTATAATTTTGTCATTGCACACACATTATTTACTGGAAGAAGCAAATGGAAATGCTATCTATCGAAGACCCCAAAAATGATATTAAAATTAAATAGATGCCTTATGTGAAAGCAGATGACATTGATGAGGGTGAATGTCGACTGAAAGATATGTACAGTATTTTTATTATGTCTACTGACGGGAGAGTGGACTACACTCTGTCGGTCAGGCATATTATTCAATGATGCAATTAAAGGTACTGCAAGAAATATTTATTTTAAACTGAATCACATTGAGTACGTTTCAAGAAATCATGGTTATTTTGGGGTATTATGGATCGCGCATTACCTCTTACATAATGTCTTTCTTCTATGTCCATTATGACGACAATTTAATTTCTGGGGGATGTCAGGCATTATACGCCAACTTGACAAAGGCCATTCCGGACTAACGGTGTTGTTTTGTTATTGCACAATAAATACGTGAGAACTGGAAAAAAACCATCCAAAACGTGTAGTTTTTCTTACTGCACAAAAAGCACCTGATATATAGACTGGTGTGCTGCATTCCTTCGTACATTGGGCTGGATTTCGTTTCAAATAATTAGGAAGCTCCTGCTGCCACCAGCATGTAAAGGCAGGTCTAAGGTGCATTCTGGCAGTAATATATATATATATAAATATATATATATATATATACATATATATATCTTCCAACAACCTCCAAGCTTTTAGAAGCGCAACTCCACAAGGGATTGGGTTCAACAGAGCCTTTATTTAGGAAGCAGTTATGTGGCCGATTCACTTCAAGTCCCTGATGCGTTTCGGTGCCGCAGGCACCTTAATCATAGGGAGGGGCAAGTCGAAAGTACGGTATTAGGCTGCCACATTTATTACCCTTAAACACCCGCTCTCTGGTGAACAGCATGCTGGGAGTGGACGTCCCGATTCTTCCCCTCTGGTGGGGTCCGTTTTCTGCCGAAATTCAAAGGCTGCCCATATTTTCATTCATTTTCACTGCCCTCCAGTGGGCTTTCGATCCGCATAATTGCTCCCTCAGTTTGGGATCCCTCATGCTGGAACGCAACTGCAACCAGTTTGCAGTCTCACAGACCTCCTTCGTTGGTAAAGCGGTGCGCTTCTCACGGCTGGAGCAGCCATGCATATGTCTTCCAACAACCTAAAAGCTTTTAGAAGCGCGACTCCACAAGTGAGGTAGCGCTTTTTGATTACGTGCCATGATTAAATAGTTCCCGCCCGGATGGGCATGGCCATCACTTTGGCCTTCTGGAGTCTGTAGTGCACAAATCGTTATTCCTAGTGGGTGGCTGTCTTTTACTTGTGAATTACACCCAAATACACTCCAAGTGATATAGGTGCAGCCGAGGTGGGTGCCTGCCCCGCTTTCCAGCTGTCATTGAAAGCGTCACTGGAGACCCCCTGTAGAGTGCCAGATCCATTGTTCCATTGCTGAAACCTGATAGTGACAGCTTGGACCCACCACACCAATGGGCCTCTTCTCACGACCGGCCGGCCGTAACAACATCCTCACAAGGCTCACTTGTGCAAACTAACGCCACTGAAGAAGAGAATTTGACTCTCGAAACGCATCTGGCGTTTTCATTCCTTTACCTGCACCTTTGATTGAGAGCCGGCCGGCAAGCTGTCATTAAAATCAGTGAAAGCTATGAAAATCGTGTGGCCTTTTCTCAAATTGGGTTCCTGTTTAGATTTGATATATATATATATATATATATATATATATCAACAAACCGTCCCTCTGAAAGAAGAACGCAGAGGCCAAGGGGATTTCAGGGCAACAGCTGGTTTTATTCCTCACTTCTGCAATGGCGGCGAATGCATTTCGGCATTTATTGCCTTCTTCAGCGCCCAACATAGCAGCATGTCCTGTCACGCAATGCTCCTTCCTGCTTAAATCATTGTTCCAGCACCAGACGCTCCTCCCCCTAATGCAGTCGGCACATCCTGCTGGAGTTCGTTACAATGCCGGACTCCAACTCCCAGAAGGCACTGTACCGGCACAATTGGGTCGATGGCGTGGGGGAGTGAGGCAGACAGTAGGTCCCGGCTGGCTATCAGGTAGGTGGTGATAGGTTCAATGCCCTGAAGTGAGAAAAGGTCACCAGCCGCAGTCCTTGGTCCCCTTTGTACCGCTGCAGCCAGAACAACCCAGGCAAGGTGATGGGTCGGGGCAGCCAATGCGGGCTATATCGCTCCTCCAAAGTAGAATACCTTGCTTTTCCCATCAGTGGCCTGTGTCATCTGGCGGTCGTCGGAGATTATCGATTCCTCGATGCAGTTATGAAGCTGCAAGCAGCTTGGGCGCCAGTTTACACTCCGAGACTCCTTAGCGCAGCGGGGCCATCCGTACTGTGTCTCTGGCGGGCACAGAAAATATCAACAAACCGTCCCTCTGAAAGAAGAACGCAGAGGCCAAGGGGATTTCAGGGCAACAGCTGGTTTTATTCCTCACTTCTGCAATGGCGGCGAATGCATTTCGGCATTTATTGCCTTCTTCAGCGCCCAACATAGCAGCATGTCCTGTCACGCAATGCTCCTTCCTGCTTAAATCATTGTTCCAGCACCAGACGCTCCTCCCCCTAATGCAGTCGGCACATCCTGCTGGAGTTCGTTACAATGCCGGACTCCAACTCCCAGAAGGCACTGTACCGGCACAATTGGGTCGATGGCGTGGGGGAGTGAGGCAGACAGTAGGTCCCGGCTGGCTATCAGGTAGGTGGTGATAGGTTCAATGCCCTGAAGTGAGAAAAGGTCACCAGCCGCAGTCCTTGTTCCCCTTTGTACCGCTGCAGCCAGAACAACCCAGGCAAGGCATCTGGCGTTTTCATTCCTTTACCTGCACCTTTGATTGAGAGCCGGCCGGCAAGCTGTCATTAAAATCAGTGAAAGCTATGAAAATCGTGTGGCCTTTTCTCAAATTGGGTTCCTGTTTAGATTTGATATATATATATATATATATATATATATATATATATATATATATATATATATATATATATATGTATATATATATATATATATATAAACCAATTTGGCGATGTTCCTCTGCCTCTTGATGGCGACGGGCTGCCGGCAAGGTCGCCAACCTTTGTAACTCAGCACCAAGTAATCCTTACAATCTCAAGGAAAAACGCCGAGCCCCAGTTTTCTTGAAGCAATGCTTTATTCACAAAGCGATGGCAAACAATCCCCGACGCGTTTCGGAACCCTCCGGTTCCTTGGTCACGGGTCAGTTGTTGTTAGTGATCATCACATGATATAGTGCACAATTCAAAAACAAAACATTAACAAAGGACTACGCAGTTGCCCTTAAACTTAAGCCAGCAGAAACGCCATTTTGTAGTGGTTAAATTCATTCATATTGTAATCAAATTACATAATTCAAAAAAGGGTTTTTAAAGTCCATTTTGATGCTGCAATGGCATTTTTTCTTATGTTAAATAACATATTATCGTGGTTGTAACCAACAGTCACCAATATCTTGTGGCAATTCCGCCCAAGTGGGCTTTCAGTTCCAAACAAAACAAAATAACCTGCAGCAATTCTGCCCCAGTGGGCAACAATTACGTGGTTTCATTCATACTACAAAGGCATAATGCATGGTGTCTTCATACCAGGGCAAAACACTCCGTCTCCTATAAAAAAAAAAATAATGTTCATATCAATAAAAGGCATCATATGCAAATTTAAAAAACAACAAACTATTTGGGGCAACACTGCGATATTCATTATTTAGAAATTGTTAAATCTCGACAATCATGCATAATTAGAAGAAAAAATTGTCCATCTCAGCCGAGATGGACTGATAATTCCTCATCCTTATTAATCCCTCCTGGCTGCATAGTCTCATATTTGATTATCATTCGAGACTCTAGTCTACGCAACTCTTGTAGTCTGCTGCCACCTCGTTCAGAAGCAGGAATTCTTTCCAATGCACAATATCTCAAAAGGCTAGCATCTTTTTTATGATATTCTTTAAAGTGGCGGGCAATGGGATATTGTTTGTCCTCGTTAGTAATTGCCCGCATGTGTTCTAAGATGCGTAGCTTGACTGCATTCATGGTGCTTCCAATATATATCAATTGGCAAGGACAGATCAAAGCATATATACAAAAATCCGATTTACAATTCAGATGTTTAGTGATAATAAATTGTTTTTTGTTGGGTGACAATCTGATTTGTTTACAGTTTGGACTGTTCCTACAGGCCTTACAGGCAGAACATCTAAAGAATCCCTGAATAGTGGATTTACTTTTAAGCTCTGTAGGTAAACTGCTTTTGCATAGTATATCTTTGAGGGCTGGACAGCGTCTAAAGGTCACACTTGGATAACTTTGGATATGTTTTTTCAATGTCTCATCGGTACCCAAAACATGCCAAAATTTATTAAGACATTTCTTAACCTCCTTAGCCTGATTACTATAGGTGGTAATGAATCTTATAGGATCAGTCTCTTCCACTGTTTCTTTCTCAACCAGGAGGTCCCTCCTTTTGATTTTCTTAACTTTCTCATGGGCTTTTTTTATTACTTTCTCTGAATAGCCTCGTTCTTTGAATCTATTCTGCATGGTACTGACTTCCTCTGCGAAACTAGCATCCGAACTACAATTGCGTCTGGCTCTTAGTAGTTCGCCATAAGGTATGCTGTTAATCAGTTTAGGGGGATGAAGCTGGTAGCACATAAAATGCTATTCCCAGCAGTGCTTTTACGGAAAAGTTCGCTTTCTAAGTGATTTTCTTTAGTCTTGACAATTACATCTAAAAATTCTATGCACTTTGTGTCCATAGTGCATGTAAAGGTAAGGTTTAAGTTGTTGTCATTTAGACTGTCCACAAACGCTGCCGCTTCGGAATAGTCACCCCTCCAGATTCAGAAGATGTCATCGATATATCTTGCCCAGAGGACCACATGTTGGGAAAAGCCACTGATGTTTTTGGCCACCTGCTCCTCCCACCAGCCCAGGTATAAACCCGCGTAACTGGGGGCGAAGCAGGTTCCCATCGCGGTCCCCCGGGCCTGACAATATATCGTGTGATCAAAGATGAAAAAGTTATTTTTCAAACACCAAGAAATCATATTTAATAACATCTCAGTGAGCAAAAGAAACCAAATTGGTCTGTCTTTTAGGTAGTGCCTGCAGGCTTCCAAACCTAGCTTGTGTGGTATGCACGTATATAAACTGTTGACATCCAGGGTCAGCAGCAGCATGTCCGGTTCCCAATGTATCTCATCAATTAATCTTAAAAAGTGTTGTGTATCCTTCACATAGGAAGGCAGTGTCTCAACATATGATCTAAGGAAATGGTCTATATATTTCGAGGTGTTCTCAAAAAGACTACCCATTGATGACACTATAGGGCGTCCTGGAGGTACTTCTGTATTCTTATGTACCTTGGGTAACAAATAAAGTGATGCCAGTTTAGGATATTTGCAATACAGGAATTTATGTTCATCCTTAGAAATCAGATTCTCTCGTTTCCATTCATCAACTTGTTTTCTATATGCATCGTTACATTTTTCATAGCAAAATCTATCACTGCGAATGTAACTTTCTGTGTCACTTAAATGTTTTTTACCTTCCTCCAAATACATTGTCAGCGGCCACACTACAACGTTTCCACCTTTATCCGCTTTTTTAATTACAATAGATTTATTCTCTTGTAATTCTTTTAGTGCAGTTTCTTGTTTCTTAGTTAGATTACTGACAAATTTACTCTTATTGTTTGAAAGTCTTTTAAACTCTTTCAAAACTCCTCTCTTAAAAACTTCTATTGCATCATTATGTAACTGTGGCAAAAAAATAGATGTTGGTTTAAAACCACTGTCACATGGACTATTATACATGATTCCTTCCTGCTCTAGACTGGTTAATGGATCATCAACCCAATTGCATTCCCCCAGTTCTCTCATGGTATGCAATGTTTCAATATCACCAATCAAAAGTGCGCTGTCTTTCTCCACAATAATATTTCTTTCATGCTCATTTCTGTTGGCATACCACTTTTTCAATTTCAACTTTCTAGTAAAAAAGAATAAGTCAATGCGACTATCTGTATAATTAAAACTTCTAGAAGGACAGAAGGTAAGTCCAAGTGAAAGTACATCATTCTGTTCTTTGGTTAAAATAATATTTGAAAAGTTCAATAACGTGAGGGTGTTCTTCATTTGGACATCGTATTGCCTCTTGTCGTCATTCCCATCAGGCTCTGGATATTTCCTAGCTGCTTTGCACACCCTTGCATTAGCATATGATTAAGACCCACTTGGAGGTCGAAACGCGAAATGCTTTGCCTGCTGAAGAATAAATTCACTTGCATCTGGATCTATTTGAAACGGGAGGCCCACCGGCTACATTAAATTTGGAAAGAGGGACTTTGCTGTGATGGTGCCATATCAAAATACGGTAGGCTCCGCCACTGATTTTCTAGGAGGCCTGCAGGCTGGAGATTTTTCGACATCTTAAAAGCAGCCAGGGTTTGCAGGAGTCAGGGCCGGACTGGCCATAGCGGGCACCGGGCAATCCCCGGTGCGCTGCACGGGTGGGGGCCGGCTTGAGGCCCCTGGGGTCCGTTTTTGTTACAGGGCCGTTTTTTGCAGCATAGCTGCAAAATCGGCCCAGTAACAAAATCGGCTGAAAACCGGCCCTGGTAAAGAGCTCGGCGGCACCCTCAACCCCCCCAGTGGGGATGTTGGGGGGGGGGGGTCGGCCGAGCACTTTGCCAGGGCCGGTTTTGGTTCCCAGTCCGGCCCTGGCAGGAGTTGCTGTACTCGTGCACAGTAGGACGAAGTTAACCAATTCACAGGCAGCTTCATTGAAAATGTGAACAATGAGCACATGAGGTGCAGTGCCTTGAAGGTTAAATGAATATTGACTGCCACGTACCACGACATGGAACTGTTCCTTTTAAGGCCGGATTGTGGCATTTTGATTTCATTGAGGCTTATTAAGGCATGTGATTTTAAGGTTTAAAGTTGAAGGACACTACGAGGCTTGGGAAGACATGTGGAATGCATGATGGACATTGTAGTACTATGACTGAAGATTTCGAACCAGGACTTGCTAACTCGAACATTACTTAATAGTGGGCATTAGCCATACAATTTAAAGAGTACTCAATAAGCAAACATTTTACTTGGCCCTTGATATTGGCAAAAAAACATTGTTGATTGTAAACGATATATGTTGCACTCGCAGTCCTTCTTCACTTCCGGAAGGCTATCAAGACCCATCTGTTCCCCCCCTCCTAGGATACCCTCCTCCTCCCTTTTTCTTTTTAGTATTGCTTCTGTGGTTCCTTTCAGCGCCGGGACGCCTTGTTGATGGGGCAGCTGTTGCGCTTAACCAAATAGTTAACATAACATAACTGTTGAAGACCTAAGTGTATTTAAACCCTGGTGTAACTGACCCTCGCATTAGCATATGATTAAGACCCACTTGGAGGTCAAAATGCATAATGCTGTGCCTGCTGAAGAATAAATTCACTTACTTGGCGTCTGACTGGAGGGCTTGTTTTCGCGCTGTGGATTTTGCGTGAATGTCTTGTGTTATATGTATCGAAAATCTCCGTATGTATCTTCCCTTTGTAGAAGCCTTTTCTAACTGATCTCTCAGACTTTTCTCAAGGGCATGTGCCGTTGTACCCAGTTGCATTTACCTTATGTTTAATCCATATTATTTGGTTTTCCTTTCGTATGCTCTCTATGCCTTGATTTTCTCTCAGAGCTTACATGTGTTATGGCCTCCTTATTTTTTTCTGATCCAGCCTGTGCCTTAGCCTCTGCATTTTTCTCTCCTAGCCTTCCTGTTAGCATCCACATCTGACCGCCCGACCGCCCTCATCCTACGTATGTCTCACCACCTTAAACTTTCTCTGAGCCGCTCAATTCTCAGCATTCACTTATATCCACTTGCTCCACTTTCTTAACAATCCTTTGCCTCAAGCCTATCCATCTCGGTTTCAAACTCCTTCTCTATGACATCTGAGGACAAGGAGTGGTAAAGCCAATAGGTCTGGTGTTGGCGCCCAGCCTTATGGCTTTGTCAATACTTGTTTTTTAGAGTGATTGTTTTTCTCCAAAACTTTATTGTTGAGGAAGCTTTCTGGGCCCCCGTCTATCTAAAAACGAAATAACTAAAAGCAAAATATGTACTTTTGGTCTCGGAAAACACATATTGCCATAGTAGACCCTGGCACTGAAAGAACTACTCTGTGTGTTTATTGGCTCCTTCTGAAAGGGAAGAATGCCATCACTCACAGTGGCGTTAACCAATGGCCAAGTGGCCCACAGTGTGTTTTGTAATGGGAGGAGAAAAAAACCAGAATGATAATAATAGACAAAGGAGTGAAGAGTGCTCGGTGAAAGCTCTTGTAAGTATATTATCCATATAATTTTAGTAAAATCAGAAGATCTGGCTAGACCTTACGATGTGTGGCTCCTCCAAGCAGTTAAATTCCCTGAGATAATAAACTGTTCTCAGTGTTACTGAAGTAAAACACCTGGAGTATTTGTAAATTGTAAATTTAGAGTGAGACTTGAAAAATTAGAATGAAAAGTTTAAACACGGAATAAGACAGCTACATCAGGTCTGATCATCTACTTATGGGATGTGACGTCTACACTTGAAATAAGATATCTACTTTTAGGAAATTTCATCCAGGCTTGGAATAATATCCACGCAAGGTAAGAGACATCGACTCAAGGAATGAGACAGCTACACTTTGTGAGAGACAATTAAGCTTGGAATGACACCTGCACTCAGAATGATATTTACACTTGGAATGAGACATATACACTAGAGTGTACACCACGGGTAAGACATCTACACTAGGAATAGTATGCGTGCACTTGGAATGATATATCTACACATCAATTAAACTTGGAGTGGGGAATTTATATTAAGAATGAGTGAAATGAGACCTCAACAACTAAAATGAGATTTCTAAATCTGCAATGAAACTTCTAGAAGTGGAATTAGAGGTCTGCAGTTACGATGAGACGTGTAACTATGAGACATTTATGTTTTGATTGAGCTGTCTGTACTTAGAATGTGATATTCAATATTGGAAAGAGACATTTAAACAGAAGAAGACGTGTCTACACTAGGAATTAGATGCCTGTCCTTGAATTCATGTTTGCTTGTAATTGCCTTTGTACACTTATAATGAGAAATAAGTAAGAGATTGCTTACATTTGAAAGCATTTGTCTAAGTATCTAATAAAATCAATATAGTTGGAGTAGCAGTTCTAAGTCTGTAATTGGATAGGTCTGTAGTATGCAATTTATAACTGCAATGGTCGTTCTAAGTTTGCAGTACCGCTTCTTTACTTGGAATTAGAGTTGTACATTTCTAACGCAAGTTTTATGTTTGGAATGTGAGTTCTGCTATGTTTGGAATGTGAGTTTTACATTTGGAAGCTGTGTTCTGCATGAGGTCACTCTCCACGTGAAGTGTCTTGGTGACAAACAGGCAGTGGCTGCACATAATTAGCCACAAACACTTTTATGAGCCACAATGAAGTGATGACATGCACACAGCATAGTTCTTTGGATAATAGGAGATGCATCCCTACAAGTCATAGGAGCAGAATCCCACCAAAAGAAGTGTTTAGTAAAGTTTTTACACTTTGGATCACCCCATGCTGAAGGTAAGGAATTGATGGAGCGAGGTGGTAAAAACAACATTTTGTGTACCCCTCTCAAAATCAATGTTCCATAACGTTAACATTTACAAATGGAATGTTATTATGAATTAATCAACCATAGTATAAGATGCATACACTTTTTACACACGGGAGTACTAATTTTGTCTGCATGTTGCAATAAAATTAACTAATATATATTGTTATTGTGTTGTGAATTAATGCACAGCTTAAATATAAACAAATACAGCTTAAATGTGCTCATTGTACACGTTTTGTGCTAGAAAAGTCATCAGATTTATAAGTATAAAGCGCATTTTTGTGGCTTATTTGCTAGGTAACAACTAATGGGGAAACATTAGTATGGTGGGAGGTAAACAGAAGGGCTTTAGTTCCATATTTAACATGAATTTGTGTTTGTTTCTATGATAGTTCCGAAAAGAGGCCTCTGAGGCCTACTCTAAAAATGGCTGCCCGGGTAAACTGTGAGCAAGTGCTGGACAGCGCATGCGTGCCTAAAGCCTGCAAGAGAGAGTGAACTGCCTGTGCTCGGAGAGGTTCAAGGCTGCCTTGCCCCGGAACCTAGGATGGGTGCCAAATATGGACGCTCAAATGTTATGATCCTGGGAAAAAGTCTTCAAGTTGCAAATTGGGGATGTGACTAGGCCATGGACTGTTTTAAACAAAGCCCCTTTATTTTTCTGCTGATTCATTGTGAATACGATGCTGTAATGATGAGGAGACGCTCATCTACCCAAAATTGGTCCAATCAGAACCCGAGTTGGTATTGTTAGAAACGTTTTAGATAGATTAAGTTAGGAAATTAGTGTATAAAAACCCCTGATTTTACTTAGAAGTACCGCTCTTTCCGATTTCTACACAAAGTGCTGCTGGACTTTCGATCGAATCCTGGATGTAAGGATAATTTATCTTTTATTTGTTTTTCTTTGCAGGACTGTAAGGATAAGATGAGGGTGTTAGTTAGGGTTGTTAGGAGAGACTGAGTTGGAACTATCTGTTCTTTGCTAAACTTTGCACTGAATTTACTAAATAAATGTCTATCACCTAGATTCATTTTCGGCATGTTTTGCGAGTCTGTAATAGCAATTATTAAGGAATCGCTATTACAGACTCGCAAAACGGGATTCAAGTAGAAATCGCAATATTTATTGCGATTCCTACAGCTTCCTTATTTGCAATTAGCTAATTGCTAATCGCAAATAAGGAATAACTCCCCATTCATTCCTATGGGCCTAAAGGCCCATAGGAATGAATGGGAACACATATCAATGTGCGAATCGCTATTAGCGAATCGCATTTTGAGTTAGCGATTTCAAGGGTGCAGGGGTGTCCAAAGGACACCCTGTTGCACCCCTGAATTGATAGTGGACGCTGGTGTTACGCACACATATGTCCCAAGGACATGTGTGTGTGTGACACACAACTTAGAAAAATGCACTTCAGTGCATTTTTCTAAGTTTTCGCTATTTACCACGAAGTCAGACTTCGCGGTAAATAGCGGCCAGAAATAGCGAATTCGCAAATAATAAATGGTTAATGAATTGCATTTAAGGAATCTCTAATAGAGATTCCTTAAATGCAATTCCTCGCAAATATGCGATTTCACAATTAGCGATTTTTGCATTTGGGATGATGAATCCCAAATGCAAAAATTGCGCTCGTAAAGGGCCAGATTCTCAGAATCTGGCCCTTTGCGAGCCCATTTTTCAATGATGAATCTGGCTGTATATTTCTGAGCTTTAAATAAAATTATCATTTTTGAAATAAAGATTAAGATTTTACTGAATAAAGAATTAATGAAAGCCTAAATGTCAGACATACTAAAATTTGCGTTGAATAAAAATTAGATAAATGGAGAATTAAAAGCTGGTCTTGTATTTTTCTGACGCCTAATTTTCATTCTAGCAGATCCATTGCCATTATGGTGATGTGTCTGAATAAAAGGGTGTTAAATGAAAACCATGGTAAATCGTTTTAAATTATAGATGTAAATAATAAATAGTTTAATAGTTTTAGACACTTCACCAATGTTACAGCAATACTCTTTTGTGTTTCACCAAACCCTGAAGTTGTATTAAATGAATAGATTGTGTGCAGTGTTATGGGCCCCACTGGTGAATGTAGGTGAGTTTGGATACTTTAGGGAAATGGTGATACTGAGTTTAGTAAACATTTTTGGAGTTGCGCTGTAGCAGGATCATATGGATTATATAAATACTCAATATAGGACTTTGACTGAGCAGTGGCCCAGCCAAGTGGAGGAATGTTGGGTCATATGTAGGCCATCGCCTCTGGCCGAATTTTGTTCCTCAGCAGGTATCCTGCTGCCTAACCAAATGACTTGAAGCAGCCAATGTTGACACATTGCCATGTGCAAAGCTTCATAATATAGGAATAAATTATAAAATGCAAGAACACTGATGCTGCGAAGGAAATGTCCACTAAGAGGTAATCAGGTGTGTACCTCTGCCCTGAGTGTCCCACTGATTTTGAGACTGGCATCCTGACATTTTGTGGCACAGTTGACACAATAAACTAGCCTGTGAATGAGAATGCCAAGGTCCAGAACCAGTTCTGTGCTCTCTATTTTGACCAAGGACTACTATCCACGTCCTGTATTCCTTGATCTGAAGGGAAGAGCACCACTCTGAGAGGTAGGAGGATGGAGACAGGGACACCCTCGGAATTTCTAAAATGACCTTTTAAAAGGGGATCGCCAATTAGTTCATCTTGAGCACTGCCATTTGTTTGGGTTGTAGGGGCGTGAGGGTGAGCCAGCAGATACCGCTGTTAAGGCCAAGGGAGTTTCTAGCCAGTGCCTGCCCTGTTGTGCTTCCCTGAGTGATAGAAAAGTCATCACATTTTATTGTGCTCATGTTTTGGGAAACTCCTGCTTAGAGCTAGAATCATCACTACCTGCTTGAGAGAACTCACATTAAAGCCCAGCCGTGGTTCCACTATCTGGAGCAGCCAGAAAAGCAGATTTAAATTGATAGCGTAACTTGTGCTGACCCGAATTATGATGGGGTCAGATGTCCTCCTGCATGGTTTATTTAGAAAAGCATGTGAAGGATTTATTACGACCTCTGAGCAACAACAGGCCATCTGGCATACCAGCAGTGACACGAGGGACCTGTTACGATGTGTGTTCAGTGCTGAATTCTGACAGGTGAGGCTGCCTCCACAACCCTAAGTCCATTGACAGACTAGACTGTGTAACTGAGAATGCCACACCGTAGCAACTTCTGAGCCAAGCACCACCAGTTAACACTAGGTCATACTCAAAGGCTGAGAGACAGTGTCTGGTGCAAAAACGATAGATCTGCACATTATAAGAAATTATGATGGCCAGTGCAAATGCTTTTGCAAAACGCTAACAGAACTGACCTATGCGTTTCTGAACCTAATGACTGATTGATTCAATAAGCCAATTAGTGATCTCACGCCAGTGCCGATTCTTGCTCATATGCTTTCCTTCGTGCCCGGAACACTATAGTGGTGTGGAAACTGTGATCACTGTGCTAGAATGCTGTAGTGGTGTGGGAATTGTAGCAACTATCCCAGAACACTGCAGTTAGAGTGCCAGATATAGAGTTATTGTGATAAGAAGATCCTTGTAGCGTGTGTCACTTTTTGCTGTGATAGTAAAGTACTGTTCTTTTTTTAGTAAGACAAGTACTGGACAGGACAGTTTGATATTGTGTCTGAGTGTTTGTATTCTGAGACTCTACTCTCATACTACCTCCCTGAGAAGCCTTTGAGTACTTAACTTCTCTAGCGTGAGAGTAAAGTCCATAAAGCGTGCTTAGGCACAGTGTGCAGAGCCCTAACAGGATGGACCCAAGACAAGAAGGGCAAATGACCCCAACCACCAAGATTGTTGCCTAATAGTCCATGCCTAAACTGTGTTTAACAGTTGGCAGCAAATGGTGTAGGATACACAGATTTCAGTTCAACTACCTTGAACAGAACAATACATTCAGCTTGAAAACAGCATTACCTTCACTTTGCAATGGCAGACGGAATGTTTTTTGGAGTAGACCTTGAAACCCTGTCCTTAGAACAGTTAAGGGATCTGTGTTTTGAGAGAGGGTGGGGTCTCCCAGGAACAAGAAGAAGGCAATCTTTGTGGAATTATTAGAGAGACTGGGCAGTAGAGACGAACTTATGATAGATTCTTGGGCCGCTACGGGACAGCCACCATAGGGGGCCTAAAGGGTAAAACACAGGAGAGCACTGCCACAAACACGCAACGGGTGGAGGATATGGCCGACACTGCTTCGCAGTCTTTCCCAAGCTGTATCCCACCCATGAACATTACCCCAGAGCCTGACAAACTAGACCAAATTCTGCAGGAGATACGAGATTCCCAAAATTCCATAGAGGAGGAAACAGGCACTCTGACAACTGGACTCACCCTCCTGAAGGCGGACCATGCCAAACTTGCCTCTCCTGTTAAAGATAACAAAGCTGCCATAACGGAATTACTGCCACAACACAAAGTACATGCAACCCAAATAACACAACTACAACGCCAGATGGCAGGACTTCAGGAGCGAGTCGACAACGCCGAGGGAAGGGCTTGACGAAACAATGTACCTGTAATTGGCCTGTTGGAGCTCTGCGAGGGGTCTGACACCACCAAATTAATGGAACAATGGTTCAGAAATCATGTGGCACCGGAAAGACGCTCCAGTTTTTTCTGTGTTGAAAGGGCACACAGGTTCCCATCAGGCCGCCCGATAGCTGGAACTATGCCCCGCCATATGATAGCCCGTATATTGAACTTTAGGAACCGCGACTTGCTGCTCCGGAGGGCAAAAGAAGGACCTCCAATACAATAAGAGAACCAAAGGATGAAAACAAGTTACTTACCTGTAACTACAGTTATCCAGTATTGGTATCTTTCATAGATTCACATGCATGAATCATTCCCCGTCGTCGAGGTGGGAGTCCCACGGTAAAAATATATACAATAGCAGTGCCTAAAAATTTCTTGTAGTAGGCTGGAAAAGACAATGGGCCAGATGTAGGTCGGCCAATACCGGTCGGTAACGGCCGAAAATCGGTAATTCCGGCTGTTACCGACCGGTATACATGAAATGAGATGTAGGAGCCTAATTTTCACCGAAT
Source organism: Lissotriton helveticus (assembly GCF_964261635.1). Lineage (NCBI taxonomy): Eukaryota > Metazoa > Chordata > Amphibia > Caudata > Salamandridae > Lissotriton > Lissotriton helveticus. The sequence continues at coordinate 1,611,975,959 of NC_136057.1, forward strand.
CGGAAAACATGAGTCGGTATAATACCGACTCGGTAAATATGAGTCGTATAATTCCGACTCGGTAAATATGAGTCGTTTTTTTACCGAAGAGGAATTTTCTGAATTCATATATACCGAATTCTTATTTACCGATTCGGTAAATACGAAACGGTAAAACAATGGGCATGGAGATGTAGGAAACCCGCAAAATACCGAATTTACGAAAAATCGGTATTTATGAGTCGGTATTTACCATGGATTGAATGCAGGTGGTAACCAGGTGAAGGCCATAAAATGAGTCCCAAAATACAACAGTGTGAGCAGAATGGCGGCTTTCTATGTCATTGCAAGGCCGCAAAGACTACAGGCAGCAGGAGAGAGGGAATGGCTAAGGGAGGAACAAGTGTACAGGCAGAGGATAACACTTTTCCAACTGACAGAGCCAGAAATACTCCAGAGGTACAGGCTACATCCCCAAACCATCCAGGACCTGATAAGGGACCTACACCCACTCCTGGAGCACCCAACACCCAGGGCCCATGCCATCCCACCGCAGGTGCTGTGTAGCTTACACCTGTTTGCCTCTGGGAGCTACCAGAGTGTGATAGCTGCAGTGGGTGGTGTGTCCCAGAGCTGCCTGTCCCGCTTCTTCAGGAGGTTTCTTGACACCATGATGCAGAGGATGGAGCATTATATTTCATTCCCTGACACACCTGCGGAACTTGAAAGATTTCTTTCAACTGGCACACTTCCCACACGTGATAGGCTGCATAGATGGCACCCACGTACCACTCTGTCCACCTGCAGCCACAGAACACATATACAGGAACCGGAAGTCAACGCACTCCATCAATGTACAGGTCATATGCAACGCTGGCAACATCATCACAGACATCGTTGCAAAATTCCCAGGAAGTACCAATGATTCGTACATATTTCAGAATAGTGGGATATACACACGTCTAGTTGCCGGAGAATTTGGAAATGGATACCTGCTAGGTTAATGACATTGACACACCCTGACACTCACAGTAGAGAAATGTATCATGTACATGCAACTAATGTCAATCTTACTCCCCCTAGGCGACAGTGCATATGCCCTGCGGTCCTTTGTGCTCACCCCCTACCTCAACCCATCCAACAGGAGTGAAAGGCGGTACAATGTGGCTCACAGATCTACACGCAACGTTGTGGAGAGCACATTTGGACTCCTCAAGAGCAGGTTTCGCTGCCTCCACAAGAGTGGAGGGGCACGCCAGTACACTCCAATCCTGTGCTGCAAAATCATTGCGACCTGTGCCATGTTACAAAATCTCGCCACCAAGGAAGGCACCGAGGTGGAGATCACACATCATGAGGACATTGATGATGACACAGCACAGGCAAAGCCCCATGCTACAGTAGCAGCACCAGCTACAGATGGGAGACTGAGACGGGCAGAGATCACACACACAGCAATATTTCTGAGTAAGTAATGAGACACAGACAGGCTGTGATTATGATGTATGTAGTTTTATTTTCACTACGCAAGTGCAATGATACCACACATTGGTTAGACGAAATAGCAATGTCCATGACTGGGTGGTCACAGTTAACACCACTGTGACCTGTCATTTGGGTGGTGGGCATAGTCAATGTTTACGTCCACGGATTACAGGGTGGGACTGATGTGGCTGTGTGTCATGGCTTTCGGTGTGGCCTGTCTCTGTTGAATGACGCCTGCCGCTCCTGCGTATTTCTGGGACAGGAGTGCTTGCGCCACTCCTGCTGGTGGATTCCTCACTGTCAGCCACACATGTGTCGCCTCGGGTGGCTGTCTGTTGTGCGAGCATGAGCTCCATGGTAGAGGTCACTCTGCCCATCCCCACAGATAGATTGGTGCAGCACTGAACAATAGCATCCTGCATCGCCACTGACCATCTGCACAGCAGGGAGGTTGAAGTGGCAAATCTGTTTAAGGCTTTTGTCTGCTGCCGCACATCCACACGAGCCTTGCGCCTCTCCAAGTGGTCCCTGTCCAACTTGTCGCACAGGACAGTCATGCACTGTGTCATGTCTGTAATGCCAGATGCCATCGACTGCATGCTCCCAGAAATGTCTCCTATGCCCTTGCTTATGTCATCCAGCTTGTTGTTGGTGCTGCGTGCCTGCCTCTGAACACCCATCATTGCCCTTGCCTGCAGGTGCTGGACCTTGACCATGGTGGCCTCCAGTCCGCAGAAGACCCCCTGACCGTTATGCTCTTCAGCTGCCTCCCGTGACCTTCGTCCTCGGACACTGGCCCGCACAGCTCAAGGAGTGGGCTGCTGCTCAGCGTTGGCTGACTCTAGTGGATTGATGGCCATGTCACCCTCATCCTCTTCCTCCTCAGATGTTTCTAGTATGCGGGGAGGGGGCACATCAAGCCGCCTTGCCCTTTCCAGCACAGGGGACGGAGTTGTTGGGTGGGGGACTGTGCAGCAGCTCCTGACTCCTGACTCCCAAACAAAAGAGGAGACTGAGGCTGTGGTGTGGTTGTCTCCTCAGATGACTTTGCTGCCTGCTCTGCGTCCTTCCCTCCTTGTTCTGTGCAGGGACCAGCTTCATCTCTCCTCTTCTCCCTATCCTTTTCTGTGCTGCTCAATGACTCTCCTGTGGACAGACATGGGCATTGTGTCAGTGGAGTAGTTCACCTGTGTCTCTTGATTAAATCACACTACTATCACACATTTGCCAGTCCCTCATTTGCTTATGCTAGTAGTGTGTCGTATCCCTTTGCTGTATGGTGTGCTGACTGCAGAGAGGTATCTACCTATGACTACATCTCCCATTATGCATTGCTGGGCATTAGTAATACCTGTTCTGGAATATGATGTAGGCACACAGAGTGTGGGAGGGGAATAGGTAAATGGGTTCATGACAATGTACATGCATCTTACGTTGTTTCTTTGCAGCTCTTGCGGAGCTGTCAGCATCCCCAATGCCCTGGATGGATTCAGGCTCAAGGGTGGAATCCACCAGCTCGGTTTCTGCCTCCCCCTGTTGCTGCAGCTTCTTTTCGGTGGGCAGCTAGTTTCTTTTTGGTAATGATGCGAAGGTCATACCACCTTTTTTTTAAATCGTCTATTTCACGGTGGGTGACACCAATGGCATTTACCTTTGCTTGAATGTCAATCCAGGTAGTGCGCTTGATGGACTCCGCAACATGCAGTGATTGTTTCCCAAAAATCTTGCTGTAATGTTTGACAACCTCTGCAACAAGCACCAGCAGTTTTTCAGGGCTGAATTTCAATTTTCTTCTGCGCTCTGCAGCATCCCTCTGTCCATCCTGACTCTCCATGGTGCTGTACAGGTAAGCTCAGGGAAGCCTGCTCCTCAGTCTGTCCTCCTGCTCTCTTGACTGTTGGTTTCTGCACCTGCATGGGTGTGGCCACTCCCAGGTACTGGGGAGGGGTGCTTGATTCTGATTGGTTGATTCCACTGTACCTTTGGTTTTGGGTGTGGTTGGTGTTCCTGATTGGTTCACAGGCTCACATGTTTGTCAGTTTCAAATTTCCGAATCAGTATTTACCAATTCGGTATTTTCCGATTCTGTAAATTCCGATTCGGTAAAACACATTCATTCCTATGGGCCATGAGGCCCATTGGAATGTATGGGTTTTACCGATTCGGAATTTACCGAGTCGGTGAATACCGAATCGGTATATACCGATTTCAGATTCCTAGTGAATCCGAATCAGTAATTTTTACCGATTTTTTATCTACATCTCACTTTCCGATTCAGAAATACCGATTCGGTATGAGTCGGTATTTTAGAATCGGTAAAATAATTTACCTACATCTGGCCCTAAAAGGCCTAACTAATCCCAAAACTTAGCAGCCTATCTACCTCATTATTTAAAAAGACCTGAAAAAATAGCCTCAGCCAATCAGCTGTCCTCACCCTCTAGAACCTTCCCAGCCCAGGCAGTTCTCCTCAGATTTTCCCAGCACAAGTGAGAAGTAAGTATCCATAAAAAAGAACTGCCCTGCCGGGGAGGAGGGTGGGTGCATGTGAATCTATGAAAGATACCAATACTGGATAACTGTAGTTACAGGTAAGTAACTTGTTTTCTTATCCAGTATTGGGGTATCTTTCATAGATTCACATGCCTGAATCAGAGTAGCAAGCAGTGACATCATGTCTGTCGTTAGAGGAAGGTGGGAGACAAAATAAAATGTAACCATCCCCACACAACCTGGAAGGTTATAGAGCACAAACATGTTAACATAACATATGCATTAAAAAACCTTCATATAGTACCTTATAGAGTAGAACAGCATTTGAAAATATTAGAAAATTATAATGAAATACATATGCTTAAAACATTCAAAGCATGATGAAAAAAGACTATAAAAAATCTAACCTTAGTGAATGAGATGCCGCAGCACCGCTTCTCCAACCGCTGTGTCATCATGAGTTGCCGACTGTAGACAGTAGTGCTTCGTAAAAGTTTGCATACTTTTCCACGTAGCAGCTCGGCAAATGTTCTCCAGCGTCCCTCCAGCAAAAAGGGCCGTCGAAGCTGACATCGTTCTGGTGGAATGTGCTTTAACCTTTCTTGTTAAAGGTTTGTTAGCTTTTTCGTGACAGAAGAGAATTGTAGATGACAACCATCTAGCTATAGTCACCTTTGTTACAGCTTGACCCACAGTGGCTTGACCATAAGCAACAAAAGCTGACTAGATTTGCGTATGTCCTTTGTTTTTTGAAGATAAAACTTAAGGCATCGTTTCACATCTAAGGAATGTAATACCTTTTCTGCTGGAGTTTTAGGATCCGGTAAAAAAGTTCTGGGCTTGACAGGCTGATTGATGTGGAATTGGATCGATACCTTCGGGATGAACTTTGGATTAGTTCTAAGTGTCACAAAGTCCCTAGAGAATTGTAAGAAAGGATGTGTAATCGTGAAGGCTTGTATCTCACTGACTCTGCGGGCTGAAGTAAGAGCTAGTAAAATAGCCACTTTCCAAGTTAAGAACTTCAGCTCCGCCCTGTGAATGGGTTCAAAAGGCCTCTTCAACAGTTGGGATAGAACAATATTGAGGTCCCACTCCGGGGGGGGGGGGGCAAACTGGAGGAAAAGCTCAGAATAACCCGTTAAGGAATTGTTTGACCAATGATGATGAACATAATGATGGTTTGTTGGAACTCTTCCTGAATCTGGATATTGCCGCCAGATGCACCTTAATGGACGAGAAAACCAGACCTGCTTTAGCTAAAGACAGTAAATAAGTAAGGATGTCCTCAGGTAGAGCCTGGAGTGGATGAACAGTATTTTCTCCACACCAGGAACAAAATCGCTTCCACTTAAAACGATATGTCCTGATGGTACTTTGCGCACGGGCTTGTGATAGAATCGCCCTGCAATCTGAGGAGATATTAAGATCATTGAACTCTAGGAAGTCAGGAGCCAGGCATGCAAGTGCAGCGATTGAGGGTCCGAGTGTCGGATCTGGCCTCCCTCTCTCGTTAACAATGACACTGTCGGCTTGAGACGAAGTGGAGGCTGCTGGGAGAGCTGAAGGAGTTCTTGAAACTTATACTGTCTTGGCCAACGGGGGCAATGAGGATGAGAGTGCAATGTTCATCTTTTGCAGTATCTTCGGAATAAGTGGGATCGGAGGATAAGCGTATGCAAATATTCCGGACCATCTCATTAAAAGGGCATTTCCCCTTGATCCCCGTTGAGGAAACCTGCTGGCGTAAAACAGGCATTTGCGGTTCTGCAGCGTAGCAAACAGATCCAGAGTTGGTGTTCCCCATGTCTGAAAGATTCTTTCCACTTGCTGTTGCTCGAGTTCCCATTCGTGACAGCTTGTGAAAGTCCTGCTGAGGTTGTCGGCTAGAGAGTTCTGGACACCTTGCACATGTTCTGCTCTGAGGGATATGCCGTGGTGTAGGACCCACTCCCACATCTCCTGAGCTTCCAGCGAGAGGGAGAGAGATTTTGTTCCCCCCTGCTTGTTTATATAATACATGCTGGTGGTGTTGTCTGTGCGCACCAGGACTGACAAATTCGCAATCCGTGGAAGGAAGGCTTGTAGGGACAGAAAAATGGCTCTCAGCTCCAGGCTGTTGATATGTTTCTGCTGATGCTGATGAGACCACCGCCCTTGAATCTGAAGGTCCTGGAGGTGACCTCCCCAACCTTCCATGGAAGCATCCGTTGTCAGGGTGAACTCGTGGAGAAATGTGAGGCCTGGTGACAAATTGTGTTTCTTTGACCACCAAAGAAGGGCTTGCTTCAGCTTGGATGTAACTTTTATGCGGTCGTCGAACAACCCGTTCGCTTGCTTCCACTGCCGATGTAATTCTTCCTGCAGTGGCCTCATTCTGAGTCTTGCCATGGGGATGAGACTGATTGCAGATGAGCACATCCCTAGAAGGGAAGAAAATGTTCAGACCGAAAGAGACCCTCTTGCAAATATCTGTTTTGCCAGGTTTAACAGTTTGGTTTGCCGCTCTTGAGTCAAGAACGCCTTGCACTGGCATGTGTCCAACACCGCTCCCAGAAAGGTTAATTCCTGCCGGGGTTGGAGTTGAGATTTGTTTGCATTGAGGGCCAGTCCCAGATTGGAGAACAGAGAAAGGGAACTCTTGACCGCTTCTTTTGTGGAGTCCTTTGATGGTCCTTTCAGGAGTCAGTCGTCAAGGTACGGGAAAACTTGCATTCCCTGAGACCTCAGCATGGCCGCTACCGGGGCTAAACACTTGGTAAATATCCTCGGTGCTGATTTTCAGGCCGAATGGGAGCACCTTGAATTGAAAATGGACGCCAGCCACTGCAAACCCCAGGTATTTGCGGTGTTTTAGATGGATAGGGATGTGGAAGTAGGCATCTTCCAGGTCCAGAGAAACCATAAAGTCCCCTTTGTTGAGACAATTCAGAATATCTGTTAGTGTGACCATGTGAAAACTCTGTTTCTTCAGATATTTGATGAGCTTGCGCAGATCCAAAATTGGCCGCCACTCTCCTGAATTTTTCTCTACGAGGAAGAAGCGAGAATAAAATCCTTTCCCTTTCTGAGTAGAGGGAACTCGTTCTATCGCATTCTTGTGTAGCATCTTTAAGGCCTCTTTGAACAATAAGTGAAGACGAGGGGGAGGGGGACCACTGTTGGTGGTTTTTGCAAAAACTCCAGAGTGTATCCATTCCTGACAAGATCCAGGACCCACTGATCCGAAGTTATGCTCCGCCACTGTTGATAAAAGGCGGAAATCTTGGCGCCCACAGGCAGGGGAGGATGAATGACAGACGTCTGGCAAAGCTCATTGGCGCTTGTTGGAATCACGCCCTTGATTGTTCGAGCGCCGTTGACCTCCCTGGTGAGAGAAACCACCAGAAGCAGGCTGTCTGTAGGATGATTGACAGTACGGCTGCTTGTACTGAGACTGGTACTGTCGATTTTGCTGGTTGGAATAATTCCCTCTGGAGGAGTAACCACAGCCTCGGGCAGATGACTTGAGTCCTCCGAACGTGGAGGTCTTGTATTAAGCGAATGATGTGGCGTTGAAAAGTCCACGTGGCCGTAATGCTCTTGCTCATCGTCCTCCTCCTCTTCTTGATACTTAATGTTCAATTGTGAAGGGTGACGGGCAACCCCAAAAGGGCCTTCATCTTCTTCTTTGTCATCAGAATCATCCTCCACATATGTCTCCAAAATGTGAGATGGTAAAAGTGGAGAAATGTGAGAGTAGTCCTGTCTCTGATAAGTTTTCATTTGGAAACGGGTATACTGTACTCTCGTTGGAGGTGTATGAAGCAATAGTGGAGCTGATGCTAGAGCTTTTGCAGAAGACGATGACGACGAGCTTGTTATTGAATGCGGTGTCGTCACCGGAATTGCCGTCGATGGAACTGTCGATGGTGTTACCGTCGACGGAGCTGTCGTCGACGGTTCTGCTGACACTGATGTCGTCGTCGACGAGGTTGTCGACGGAGTCTTCGTTGATGAAACCTTCGTCGATGGGGCCATCGATGGTGTCTTCGTCGACGAGTCCCTCGTCGACGGGGCCTTCGATGGTGTCTTCGTCGACGAAACCTTCGTCGACGGGGCCGTCGATGGTGTCTTCATCGACGGAACAGTCGCCGACGGGCTAGTCGTCTTCGTCGGCGAGGCCTTCATCGACGTGGCTGAAGGGTTCTTTGTCGACGGAGCCGTAGTCGACGGGATAGTCGACGAGGATGTCAACGGCAAGAGGCTTTTCGACGACGAAGTCTTTATAGACGAAGACGAAATTTTTGCAGACACCAAAGGAGAAGTAATAGCCGAAGTGGTGACCGTAGCAGAAGAGGTTGAAGAGGCAGAAGTGAAAGTCGTAGTATGAGGAGACACCAGAGAAATAGTTTTAGTCTGGGCTGTACTCACAGTGGACGGTGTTGATGGAGACGAGGTTCTCCTTGAGGGTTCTGAGGCTCTCTGAGAGGGTTTAGATTTTTTCTTTCTCTCAGGAGAAGAGCTCTCCCTGGATCTGGCTCACTTGCTGGAGATAGAGGCCTTGTCCTCATCATCTGTAGAAGGTGATTTTAACCATAAAAGAACCCTTGCCTCTCTATCCCTGATAGTTTTAGTAGGGAAGGTACGGCAAATTCTACAATCCTTCACAACATGTGAGGGGTGTAGACAATAGATGCAGTCGGAGTGCTGGTCGTCCACATGGACCCTCTTCTTATTACAGGTTCCACAAGCCTGGAAAAGAGCCTTCTTTTCAGACATTTTGAAGAAAAAAGAGACAAAACTGAGTAGGCACTCAGGGAGACTCCCTTACACACGAAAATCGTGTGTGAGGAGAACTGCCTGGGCTGGGAAGGTTCTAGAGGGTGAGGACAGCTGATTGGCTGAGGCTATTTTTTCAGGTTTTTTTACATAATGAGGTAGATAGGCTTCTAAGTTTTGGGCCTAGTTAGGTCTTTTAGCCTACTACAAGAAATTTTTAGGCACTGCTATTGTATATATTTTTACCGTAGGACTCCCGCCTCGACGACGGGGAATGATTCAGGCATGTGAATCTATGAAAGATACCCCAATACTGGATAATTCATTATACCTTGATTACACAATGCTTGTACAACGCAGAAGGTCCTCGTACCAAAGCGACAAAGAGGAGACTTAGAATCTTAGATATCAAGTATGCTGTACTCTTTCCGGCACGTCTGAAAGTTATCCACGACCAAAAATCAAACTTCTTTGACACCCCTGAGGAAGCTGATGAATGGCTGGAGGTTATGTTCCCCCCGACGACCTCTGCATCCTCCACACAGAGCATGCCTCGTAGCCAAAAAACACTGGTATCTCGGAGATCTTGTCGCAATAAACTTGCACAGAAGTTCCAGGGTGGTAACCCTAATCTGGAATAGATATTGCAGGAACTTGCAGAGGCGATCGCAGCAGTAAGCACTTTCAGAGACACAAACCTCCAATTAGCATCCGAATCTTCTGAAGAGGACACTGTTCATTCTGACTCTGAAAATAGCATTGCCTTGTTTCCCAATGTAACTCAGCAGACAGCCGATGACCTGCTGGGCTGATACATGGTCGGGTGGCGGGATATGTCTCATCTGCATTGTATGCTCCACAAAAGTAACTGGTAAGATATCAATGGGCTGCAACACACATTACATTCTCCCAGCTTCAACGTGATTACAGTGACAAATGTATTGTGGGTCCGGGTGCGCTGCCTCAAATGACACAGATAACATTAGGTACAACACAAGAAGCACCACCCAGAACTCAAACGCACTTTGTACCTAGTTAGCAATTCACACTGTTGTGTCATTAGTTTGGACCAGGGTAGTTAGAACCCTAGACCTAGTATTTCAAGTTAGTTTAAGGGAGTTTTGGGTTACTGTCTCACCTCACACACTGCGATTCCTCATTCCAACCCTGGTGTCCCTACCTACTGACTGTGATGCACACAGAAGATTAATTGCATGCCACATGCATATACGATAATGTGAGATTTGGGGGTCTCTAGTTGGCACAGGTAGGTACTTGTGACAAATAGGGACCCTTGCCTCTAGTCAGGGTAAGGGGGTACACTCCTAAAATAACCCCTGCTCACCTCCTTTGTAGCTTGGCACGAGCAGACAGGCTTATCTCAGAGGCAGTGTGTAAAGCATTGGTGACCACATACAGTAATCCAGTGACAACACTACAGATGGACACCACACAGTTGTATATTAAAAATAAGTATTATTTATATAAACTTAACACAAGACCATAAACGACAAAAATACATAATACTATACTTAAAAATGGTAGTTGTAGCTTAGTTCAGTTCAGTTCTTAAGATGCAACACTTTGCGTCAATGTACCTTACGATGCGTTGTGCATCCACAACAAGTAATGTTGCAGCGATGGAAATGCGGCAAAGTTCCGGTGCAAAGAAATAAAGACGTGAAGATCTTCCAGATGTGGCACGCTTCTCCGAGGATGCGAGGAGTCTCGGTTCGATGCGTCAACTGTAGCGGCGACACCTTTGTTCAGCGATGCGACTCAACAGCCTTGGGTGCGGCACTCTTCTCCGTCGTTGCGAGAAGCTTCCACCCAATGCAACAACTACACCATCAACATCCACAATGCGACGGCAGCAGCACCGATGGCGGTGTGCTTTTCCGGGGATGCGAGGCGCTTTTCTCGATGCGGTGCAATACGACAGCTACCACGCCGACATCCATGATGCTACAGCAGCAACAGCGACGGCGACATGCCTCTCCCTCGTTGCGAGACTCTTCTCCTGATGCGGTGCAATACGACAGCTACAGCGGTGGCACCCTCCCTTGGAGTTGCGACGGCAGCAGCAGCGACACGCTTCCTCTTCGTTGCGAGATGCTTCTCTCGATGCACTGCAATACGACAGCTACAGCGCCGACATTTATGATACGACGGCAGCAGCAGCGACGACGACACGCTTCTTCCTCGTTGAGTCGCGCTTCCAACTCCTTGTGACACGCAGTCCCTCAGAAGGCCCAAAACAGCAGTAGGCACTTCCAAAGGACTGGGGAGCTGGGGGAAGAAGTCTGTTGTCCCTGAGACTCCAGCAGGAATCAAGCTGTATTCCAAGCCCTTGGAGATCCTCCACAAGTTGAAAGCAAAATACACAAAGTTCCTTTTTCCTTCCTTTGGCAGTCAGGCAACCACTGCAGGCCAATCCCCCAAGCAGCACTTCAGCTTAGGGATAGTCTCTCCTCAGTTTCTTCAGGTTCCTCTCCTCAGTAAAGGTTTCTTCTTGTAGTCCAAAAGTGATCTAATTTCCTGGGATCAGGGTCCCAATATTTATACCCCAAAATCCATTTGTTCTCTGACGGGAGAGGGGCCTTTGCCCAGTCCAAACCAGTTCTGGAGCATTCTGTTTACTAGACTCCTTCTTTCATTTCACAGTGCAGGGCAGAAACATCAGACGCCCCACAGGAGGTGGAGCCAGCATTGTGGAGGGAAAGCACAGCCTTGGAGCACTTTGTTGACAGGTTTCCTTCTCCTCTTTCACTGTGCAGGGCAGAGATATCCGCCGCACCCCACGAGGTGGGGCCAGCATTGTGGAAGGCCTATTCAAGGTTCAGGTGCAACTCCTCCCTCCCATCTAGATGCAGATCTCTCTATTCACCACTGGGCTGACTCATTCTGTCTCCTGGAATCCCCAGCCCGGTTGTATGGCATTACAAGGCGGGCTTTTACCCTGCATGCCATTAAACCGCGGGGATTACAACAAAAGTCGTTACAACGACTTTCGCTGGAGGGCGCTGGATAGTGGAATAGTTTAATTTTCTTTTCCAACTCCAGCCCACGTTGACAGTAGGGCAGGTGTTGGATAGTTAATTACAATATTTCCTATCCAACAGTGCCCTCCAGCGAAAGTCGTTGTAACGACTTTCGTTGTAATCTCTGCATTGTAATGGCAGTGCGGGGTAATCCCCGCATTGTCATGGCTGTTCCCCCCCAGCCCTGTCACTCACGAACTCCAGAGAAGGAATACACAACCTAGCAGAGACAGGGCTTCAACAGTTAGACAAGAAAATACCTACTTTCTAAAAGTGGTATTTTCAAACACAGAATGTTAAAACCAACTTCACTAAAAGTTCACTGGCCAATGGTGCCAGGTCTAACACGTGTCCCCGCCAGCTAAAATGTGGGGAGAACTACCCCAACTCCTCGGAGTTCTCATCACTAAGGCGGAAAAATCGGGACAGACCATCAGCGTTGGCGTGTTCTGTACCAGGGCGGTGTTCCACCGTAAAGTCCATACCTTGTAGGGAAATGGAACACCTCAACAGCTTTGGATTCTCACCCCTCATCTGCATTAACCATCTTAGGGGCCTGTGGTCTGACTGAACCCGGAAGTGAGTCCCAAACAGGTATGGTCTCAGCTTCTTCAGTGCCCAGACCACAGCAAATGCCTCACGCTCAATAGCACTCCACCTCTATTCCCATGGAAATAGCCTCGTACTGATGAAGGCTACAGGTTGATCTAGGCCCTTTTCATTTATCTGTGACAAAACAGCCACCACACCATGTTCTGAAGCATCTGTCTGAACGATAAACTCTCTGGAGAAGTTGGGTGCCAGGAGCACGGGCGCCGTGCACATGGCAGCTTTCAGGGCCACAAAAGCTTTCTGACTGGTGTCAGTCCAAATCACTTCCTTGGGCTGCTTCCTGGAAGTCAGCTCTGTCAAGGGTGCAACAATGTTGTCATACCCTTGACAAGCCTCCTGTAATACCCTGTGAGTCCTAAAAAGGCTCTCACCTCTGTCTGGGTTTTGGGGGGCTCCCAAGCCAGGATGGTTTCAATCTTGGGTTGTAGGGGCGCCACTTAGTACACCACGGAACCCTGCCCTTTCTGGCATTTACTCTCCTTGATCCTGAGGCCTGCCTTCCGCAGCGCCAACAACACTTTCCAGAGGTGGCGCAGATGTTCCTCCTAACTGGCACTGAACAATACGAAGTCATCCAGGTAGGGGGCACTGAACTCATCCAGTCCAACCAACACCTGGTTGACCAACCTCTGAAAGGTGGCAGGGGCATTCTTCATCCCAAAGGGCATTACACAGTACTGGAAATGCCCATCTGGTGTGGAGAATGCTGACCTTTCCTTTGCTCCATCAGTAAAGGCGATCTGCCAGTACCCAGACATCAAGTCAAACATGCTGAGGCACCGTGCAGCCCCTAGCCGATCAATGAGCTCATCAGCTCTGGGGATGGGGTGCGCGTCAGTCTTCGTGACTGAATTGAGCCCTCGGTAGTTCACACAGAACCGTAGATCGGGTGTGGCACCCGGCGCGGCAGCCTTCGGGACCAAGACCACTGGGCTGGCCCAAGGACTACTAGAGTACTCAATCACCCCTAGTACAAGCATCTTTGAGACCTCCTCTTTGATACAAGCCCTCACCCTGTCAGTTACCCTGTACATTTTTTGCTTCACAGGTAAGCTGTCTCCTGTATCCACATCATGGACGCACCAATCTGTGATACCAAGAACCAGGGAGAACAGATCAGAAAACTGTCCCAGCAACTGATGGTAGTCATTCTGTTGCTCATGGGTCAGGGTGGAAGAGAGGTTAACACCATCCACTGACCCATCTTGCTCTGTTGCAGATAGGAGGTTAGGAAAAGGCTCAGTCTCCTCCTTCATTCCAGCATCTGTTTCTAAGAGCATGCCCACTTCAGACCTCTCTAAGTGGGGCTTAAGGCTGTTGACAACATGCAGGACCCTCAAGGGGTTCCTGGGAGACCGCAAGTCCACCAAGTAGGTAACTGGACTCTTGTGCTCCACAACCCCAAACAGTCCGGTCCACTTATCTTGGAGCGCGCAGGGCTCCACTGGGGCCATGACCCATACCTTCTGACCAGGTTGAAGCTCTACCAGAGTGGCATTCTGGTCAAACCATCGCTTCATCTCCTCCTGGCTGGCTTCCAGATTCGCCTCAGCGACTTGTCTGAAACACCGAGTCTGGTTCCTGAGGCCAGCATGTAGCTATATACATCCTGGGGAGGTTTCCTGGGAGATTGCTCCCAGCCTTCTTTCACCAGACTCAGAGGTCTTCTGACCGGGTGTCCATAGAGAAGCTCAAAGGGACTGAACCCTAGAGATTTCTGTGGCACCTCACGGCATGAAAAGAGTAGGCATGGTAAGAGGACGTCCCACTTATGCCTCATGGGTTCCTCAAGACCCAGAATCATGCCTTTTAGGGTTCGGTTGAACCTTTCAACCAACCCGTTTCCTTGGGGGTGGTAAGGAGTGGTGAACTTGTAAGTTACACCACACTCCTGCCACAGGGACTTCATATACTTATAAATGAAGTTGGTTACCCGATCAGACACTACCTCGCGAGGGAATCCTACTCGTGAGAAAATTCCCATCAGTGCTCGTCCCACCATGGGGCCGTCACTGTCCTCAGAGGTATAGCTTCCAGGTACTGATACTTTTCTTACCGGTTATCCAAACGGCAGTCTAGTTGTTTGACCGGACCTCCACGCCCCCCTACTCCGCCCCCACCCTTGCAAGTCACTATTTTATGGCAGCACAGCGTCCTTAACGCCAGCGGAGCGGCGAGGGAGCCACGCTACCAGAGTACACCGTAGAGCGTTTCCCGCATCATAGCTAGGTAAGTAGTTATTTCCGATTTGCCATATTCACCTGGATCTGCCCGTAGCACACATGCGGCACTGCTGTATATACACGCATGTTTTACGAGTCTGTTTTAGCCCGTGCGCCCATTAAGGTCATTGTATTCCCTGCAGCTCCATTTGTTAATCACTAGCATTTTAAGCTTTTGCTTCTCCCGGCTTCTGTGAACAGCATATATGGCCGTGATTTGCCCTCCTTATTTGTTTAGCTCTGCGCGGCTGGACTTATGCCCATTAAACGCCTGTACCCTCTACCATTTTGGAATCAGCCCGCAAACGCATTAAGGAGGCCCTCTTTGTAGTCCTAGTGTCTCCACCAGTAATCCCCTGCACTCCAAGCGTTTGCCTCTGGCTTTTGGGACAGTCAGTGTTGGCCTCATTGCTCCCTTATTATCTTTCTAGATAATTGCTACTAGGAGCGCTCCACCAACCCGGTATTGCGACCGGGGTTATCTTGCCTGCTGGGCATTTTACACTGGATTGTTTGGCCTGGAGAGGGAGTCTTCTATAATCTCCGTAAATACAGATTACAGCTTTTAATCCCAGGGTATATTTGCGGATGTTCCAAACTATGCCGGCCTCACTGGCTCCTTTTTCTTATTAGAATTTCGACGTGAAAAGTCTGCCCCTTTCTCATCCTGTGGACCTGCTTTACTCTGCAGGCGAGAGCCTCATGCTGTATCGCTCAACCAGGATTGCCCCTATTTAATAACGTTGTAAGTATTGAAAGCTGCACACTGGTCTGGTCCGGTATGCACTCTTCCAGCCATCTTCCTGGTTTCTTTAAACCTCATGTTATCTGTTTTATGTTTCCCCAGCTTAAACCCTCTCTATGTGGACCAGGACAGGTACTTTACCATGTATGGCCCGCCATGAACTATCTGGATCCTTTGATTAATCTTAGGACCGCTTCATATTTGGGTAACTGTTGTCTCTTCAGCATCTTTTTAGACATATTGCCTTAGTATACCCCATTTATCTAGTGCCCTTATCCTCATTTCCTGTTCACTCCTCTTCAGATTACTGCAGGAGCACTCATTGGTATCTTTTAGCCTCATTTTAGGATGGAAGACTTGTCTCCGTGCGCACAGAGTAGGTTATCCACTCAAAATTTGTACTTATGTTACTTATTTCTGCTCCCCCCTTACCTATCGGGTTTTTTGGTGTCCCCTCACCGTGGGTTATTGCACTTTTGTCCCTTTTTTCCCTGTCTGAGTTTGATTTCTCCTTGGTGATGGCTACTTGTATTCTCAAGTCACTTTGTTATAAACTGGTCTGTATATACCTTGGAGTTAAGTTAGCAGCATGTATTTGTCCTCAAGCTCATTCTGGGTGGTTGTTGTTTTTAACTTGTTATACATTGTTGTTCATACCTGCCATTGACTATTGGTGAGCTGTTGTACCGTATATCAGGTGGTTGCTCCACCACATCCAGTTGGCCCCCCCATACATCTGCAAATATGTTTTTGCCCTAAGGAAGGAACGTGTCATGTGTTCTTGTGTTCCGAAACGTGCGTAGGCGTTTGTTTTGTTTAGTTTTATGGGTATTGTCAATTTATTCTATCTATGTATTCTGTGTTGTTTTTTTCTATTTTGAGTCATTGTTATGTACATATTGTTGTCTTTGTATATGTATTGTTCCCCATTTTATCCTAGTGCTTTAATATGGGCCTCTGCCTATGTATTGACTGCATTGATCCGAGATATGAAATAATTTTTAAATGTATATATTTGTGATTTTAATGTTGTTTTGATACTTTTAAAATATGAATAAATAAATGTCGTAATGGTCTAAAATCTGCGGGACAACAATAAATATCTTGTTGAAGAATCTCCCATAAGATTATAGTCATAGGAGGAGGATTTGGTTATTTAGCTCGGGCATGGTCCACCAAGACCAGGATGAACCTGTTGCCCATGGCTGTCATGGGGTCCAGTGGCCCCACAATGTCAATCCCCACTCACTCAAAGGGGATACTGACCACAGGGAATGGCTGGAGAGGAGCCTTCTGCTTCCTCTCACTCTTTCTACTTGCCTGGCAAGTCTGACATGTCCTGCAATGAGTCTCTGAACTCTTGCGCATTTGGGGCCAATGAAAGTGGGTGACAAGCCTCTCAAAGGTCTTGTCCTGCCCCAAATGTCCTGCCAATGGCACATCATGAGCCAGCCCCAGTAGAAAGGCTCTGAAACTCTGGGGTACCACCAGCACACGGGCTGACCCAGGCTCAGCAACCTTAGGCTAACTATACAGGAGACCATTCTCCCAGTAGATCCAATGTGATCCTGACTGATCACCTGCTGCCTGGCTTGAAGCCTGTTGCTTCAAGCCCTCAAGAGAAGGGCATTCTCTCTGCTCCTTGCAGAATTCTTCCCTGGAGGGGCCTCCTTCCTGCTGCCAATGGGTCAGCTCAGGCAGGTCCCCCAGTTCATCTACCTGTTCTCCGGTAGGCTCCAGGGCATCCCCCTCAGGGTCTACCTCCTCCTGGGTCGTGGGAACTTTGGGTGCAGGTTTCCCGCGACCCCTGACACTTCTCTCTAAGACAGGTTCATGGGCCTCCCTCTCAGGCTCCAGGTCCTCTTGAGCACCCCTATGTGCTGCCATTGATCGGGTGGTCACACACGCCCAGTCAGGCAGACCCACCATCTCCAAGTGAGTGCTCTTCTCCACCTTTCCCCAAGGTGAGCTCTCTAAATCGTTCCCCAACAAACAGTCAACAGGCATTGTGGGCCTCACAGCTGCCTGAAGAGTACAATAGACCCCCCCACTCAAAGGGAACCTGAGCCATTGGGACAATGGCTCTCTGTGTTGTTGGCGGCAACAACTCGGCTAAATGCATGAGGGGCAATCTGCTCTTGAGACACCAGGTGACACTTGACAGCTGTCACACTGGCTCCTGTATCTCTAAGAGCCTCCACCCTTTGGCCATTGATGGTCACCCACTGCCCATATTTCTTAGTGTTCCTGAGCAGTTGAGTCTCGGGACCATCTCACACTCTCCTAAAGAGACAAGGGTCATCTGTGTGGGACCCCACCCACCTTTGACATCAATCTCCTCCCCCAAGGCTACACTTGCCATCTGCCGGGGCAGAGCACCAGTGGGTGCTGGTTTTCCAAACAGGCGGTACCTGGAGTCATTCGCACTTGTAACATTTCAGGGGTCCCTGTATAACAGGACTACCTGTCGGGACCCCTTGCTTTCTCTCAGGGGGAGGCTGGGGACCTTTACCATGGTTCTCTTGGGGACTACTTTGGGGCCCTTTGCAGAACTCCTTTTGTTTACCCTTGCCCCCCCACCACTCTTGTGCTGGGGACCCTGCCCACCTTCGGCTGAGTCTCCCATGTGACCCTTGTGGAACCTGGTACTAACCCAGCGGTCCGCCTCCTCAGCAAGCTTCCTAGGGTTAGTCAGCTTGCTATCAATCAGGTGCTGGCGCAGCTCTGGAAAACAATTATCAGACAAGTGCTCCAATGCAATCAAATCAAAAAGACCTTGAAAATCATTAACTTTGCTGCCCTTCACCCAACCATCCAATGTTCTGCAAAAGAAAGTGACATATTCCACCCAGGTACTGTTTTCTAACTGTTTTCATTTCCTGAACCTCTGTCTATAGAGTTCAGGGGTAAAACCATACCTAGCCATTAATGCATCCTTCATGTGGCTGTATGAATTGTGGACTTCAGAAGGCAAGTCTAACAGTGTGTCCCACCCCTCACTAAGGAACCTTCCCCACAACCCCGCTCCCCAATCTATCAGGGACCCGGGGGGGAAGACATGGCCACCTCATAGGCTCTGAACCACTGCATAATATCATTATTTTTGTAAAACAAATGTAATAATCTAACTGCCCATTCTGGCATATGGAGAACAGGTAGCCTTGCAACAGTGAAAAACAAAAATGGCTGTAATTCACTATTAGGACATGCCACACACACCAGGGCATGTCCTACCTTATACTTACAAAGCACCCTGCCCTTGGGCCTACCATAGGGGTGTTTGATATGAAGAAAATGGAAGGTTTAAGGACTGGCAAGTGGGTGCACTTGCCCAGTCAGCATGTCAGTACCAGACTGAATGCAGGCTCTGCAATGGCAGACCTCAGCCACATTTTACAAGGCTGCTTCTGTGGGTGGCACAACCAGTGCTGCAAGCCCACCAGCAGCATTTGGATTCACAAGCCCTGGGCACACTCAGTGCACTATACTAGGGTCTGACAAGTAAACCAAACAAGCCAATCATGGAATCACTAATCAATACATTACTTTACAGTAGGGAGCACTTGCACTGTGGCACTGGACAGCAGTGGCACAGTGCCCAAAGCATCTAAAACCAGCAAGAACACGAGGCAACAGCAAAAATGGAAAGGATACCCAAGCCAATGGTGCCTGGTCTAACAGATAATTAGTTGGAATGTGCGGGGTCTGGGCTCCATACACAAGCGTCATATAATTTATGCACAATTAAACATGTGCAGGGTCATATAGTGTTCCTCCAAGAATCCCACCTTACTGACTCTGAAGCCACAAAGATGCGCAAGAAGTGGAAGGGGCAAATCGTTTGCACATCATATTCTGCCTTTTCCGGGGTGGTGGGGAGGGACAATTTGGGTCAGAGGTGGGATCCCATTTGTGGCTCTGGAACAACGCATAGACCCGCAGGGACAATATGCTTTAGTACGAGGAACACTAGGTGGTACGCAAGTGATATTAGGGAGTGTTTATGTTCCTAATTTCGACCAAGATAAGTTCCTGATGAGCATTAATACTGTTTTAGCAGATTGGGCGGTACACCCATGGATCCTAGGCGGCAACTACAAGGCAGTCTTGGACACTGACATGGAACTTTCACATGCCCCGGTTTCATTTGCGGGAGCCCATAAGCATGCTGAGACACTGGTTAGGTGGTCAGAGGGTTGGGCATCGGGAGATGTCTGGCGACTAAAAAATCTGACCAATAGGGAATACTCCTTTTTCTCCCCAACTCACCAGTTACACACAAGAATAGGCAGGATATTTTGCTCCACACCACTCACAGTGCATGTCACGCATACTACTTACCTGGGTAAAACTCTATCTGACCACAACCCACTGGAACTTACCCTGACCCGGTCCCTACTTGGAAATTGTGGCCTCAGATGCTAGAGGACCCTGTATTTAAGAGCACATTGGCAGTTGGCATTACAAATTATTTTTCAGAAAACGCCGGAACTGCCTCCACAAGACACATAGAATGGGATGCGTTTAAAACACTGGTCAGGGGCATAGCTATTAGCACCCCTGCAGGGGCGCGACAAGAAATACATAACAGCCTTAAATCCCCTGAAAATAGCCTAAATGCCCTGGAGCAAGATGCAGCACGAGACCCCATTAAGGCAACAGAGTTGCAAGAGGCGCGTATCAAACACGCCGAACTGCTAGAAACCCTCAGAGTGATAGACTACAAATCATACATACTGAGGCGGATATATCCAGCGCACTGCTGGTGCACATCCTACATGACACGCCCCCCCACATACTCATACACGAGATTATCACTCCAGAGGGAGAACGGGCCATCACCCAACGGGACTTCAATTAAGCCTTTTTTATTTACTATGGGACCCTATATAAAGCCCCAATACAACAGGCAGATGTTACATTTGATGCCCTCTTTAAAGACCTAACAATTTCTCCAGTTAGACCGCACCGCTCAAGACGCTCTATGGGGCCCCATCACGAAGTCAGAAATTAAAAAGGCTATATGGGCGCTGCCACGCAATAAGGCACCAGGCATAGATGGGCTACCGATAGAATTCTTTGACACATTCGTAAACACTATGGTTCCACAACTAGAACAATTATATAAATCTGCGCTGGAAACAGAATCCCTCTCCTCCACTACGATACAAGTATTGGTAGTATCTCTCCCTAAACCAGGCCGCCCTATCACGGACATCTCGGGATACCGTCCCCTCTCTCTACTTGCCACAGAATACAAAATATTGAGTACAATTCTGGCAATTCGTCTTCCTCCATATCTGCAGCGTTTGGTTCATGCAGACCAATGCGGCCTTGTACCTACGTGCAGTACATCACTGAATATCCGTCGCTTATACCATGTCATGGGCACAGTTCCCACTATGGACCACAACGCAGGCTGCATCACATTAGACCTAAAACAGGCATTTAACGCATTTTTACATGATGGAATCACTGCATCTCACCAGCATATTTGAATTGGGTACGATTACTATATACGACTCCCACGGCGTGGGCCCGCAAAGGGAATCATTTATTCCATGCATATCCAGTAGGCAGAGGCACCCGTCAGGGATGCCCCTTGTTGCCCTTGTTATTCATACTCGCGATAGAACCCCTGCGGTCCGAAGCGGCACAAGTGGAAACTAAAATGGGACATCATACCCATGTAATGTCGGCATATGCGGACCACATAATTGTATATGCCAAGGACCTGGTTAATGCACTGGGGCCCATCCCGGGAATATTTTGTCAATTCTAACTGCTTTCTGGTCTGGCCGTCAACGAAGCAAAGTAACAGGCATTCTTCTTCCGACCCGACTTGCACCCAGATACATTAAAATTTGGACAACTCTCCCTTTCGGTAGCGCACCACACATTAAAATATCTAGGTATCCATATTTACATAGAATCACAAGACCTATTAGAGGGTAACTTGAACAGGGCTATAAGGTCACTCCGCTCCCAAACAAAAACTTCTGGACCTCCCTGCCATTGTCCATGATGGGCCGAGTGGCTATCTCCAAAATGGTAACCATTCCACGATTACTATATTACTTCACAATCTTACCGGTGGCAATTCTCACTTCCATATTTAAAAAACTAGATACCTTACTCTTTGACCTGGTTTGGGGGACAGGCCGTTGCAGGGTGAGCTTCACCAAACTACAACTAGGGACGGATTAGGAGCACCTAATTTCCACGCATATTGCCATGCGACTCAGGTACAGTGGCTGTCATATTGGTTGGCAAGATGCAATTTACAGGAAGTAGGGTACACAGCCCGTGACATCAATCGTGGAGTCCTACACACTCTGGTACTACCCCGCTCAAAAATCCAACAAATTGCACTGACACTAGTACGCATCGCACTTGTGTACTGACATAGGGCGCTAAAGTACACACACAAGAATGTCCCATGGGCTAACAATATACCACTATTGGGTATCCCTATATTCACAGGCTTGATTACTACCAGTACTATACACTATTATGTTGGGGGGGGTTGCTACCGTGGGTGCGCTCTTTAACAATGGTACCCTCATGGATAATGAGAACTTCACCAGGGAAAAGGGGGTTTCGGGCAACCTATATATGACACACGGGGTGATCCTTGCTTATGTTAAGAAGCACTGGGCCCCAAATAGAAAAGAATCGCAAACACACGAGTTAACGCAGGCACTTTATCTCATGGGTATGGGACGGCACTTTACTAGGTGGTTACATCGAGCCGTTAGGGCGCAGGCTGGGATCTCTCTCGCTGACCTCCGTACCAAATGGTCTGAAGATCTGGGGAAGGAAATAGCAGACAGGGAGTGGATCACATTGCTGGAGTGCCCCAAGAAGGTTTCTCGCAAAGCTAAGTTTAAATTCATGCAATCTATGATATTACATAGGAAACACCTCACCTGCACCGATTAGAACATATGTTCCTGGACACAGAGCACCACTGTCCCAGATACAGGCTAGAAAACGCAGACATTTTGCAAAATGCTACGGGCATGCCCCAAACAGGCTGAATTCTGGACAGAGGTGATTCGGAGTCTAACAACCACAACCGGTGTCGGCATAGAGCAGTCAGTTAATGGCTGCGTACTTGGCCTGCGAAGCCGCCCCAAATCACAGAAGGTACAAACCCGTTTTATAGACCTGGCGGTACTTATTGCCAAACGTGCCATCACTATGCGGTGGAAATTGGTGAGGGCCCCAATAGTCTAACCTTGGCATAGTGAGGTGTGACGTTGGGGAGGTGCGGAAAGCGCTGCCATCAGGCGGGAGGATCCCAAGATCTACGTAAGACCCTGATATCAATGGAATGGGACCTATTAATGGAAGCAATTAAAGCCCTAGAGCCTATGTCATTTTCCAGCGTAGATGATGCATAGTATTGCAGTTATGCCTGCCTCCACTTCCCACATTATTATGGACCCCAGAACGACACACACATAAAACATGGTTGGCTGCACTCAGCAGCATGTATATATCTATATGGCTACTAAATGGAAACCAGGGTGGACCCAACAGCTATATGTCCTATATGGGGTTGAGTCAGTAAGGCTGGGTTGGGTGGGCAATGAAGTTGGAATGTTGTGTTATTATACAACCATTTATATATGATCTCATTATATCGGATACTTTTGTCAAACTATACATGCAGTACAGCCTGTGCCGTGGGCGTATGTTGTCAACGGATAGACATTACTCAATGATCGATTGATGTATGATTCATGATACTATCCGTAATGCACTGATAATTTTTCTATGCATAGCTGTATTCATACTGTTTTTACCGAACAAAGAAAGGGAACACATTTATAATAAAAAAAAATTTATAGATACTTGGGAGGGTACCATGATAGGGAGGGAGTAGTATAGTGTCAGGCTCTCTCAGGCTCTTAGTACAGGTTTTCCCCTGGCACATGGTAGGGGTGTTCTCAAATATATTTGCTTTTTGTTGTTAACCCAGGACATCCCTCAC
Organism: Lissotriton helveticus; assembly: GCF_964261635.1. NCBI lineage: Eukaryota > Metazoa > Chordata > Amphibia > Caudata > Salamandridae > Lissotriton > Lissotriton helveticus. The sequence continues at coordinate 1,611,999,296 of NC_136057.1, forward strand.
AATGCTTGATTTTAAGGGTTCCATTGTCACTGATTCCAGGAGCCATACCCATGCATGGGTTAAATCTGACTGCTGTTAGCACTTCGGACAGCTAAGGAGAAGGAGTAGCGGAGAAGGCCATAGCGTTTGAAACAGAAGCAGTTGAGATTACCTTGCTGGGAACAAGGGTTGAATGGGCCAGAAAGGGGAAAAAAGGGAGAGAGAGGACAGAGATAGGGAAAAGGAAAAGGAAAACAGGAAGAAGAAAACGAAAGAATTAGAGAGAGGATCGTTTAGAGAAAGTGAAACTCAGGATAGCGTCAAGGAACGCTATATCTGGGAAAGGCAATTCCACGTCCAACTCAGCAATTGTTCAAAAAGAGCGTGTAGTCATTTACCTGGAAGGCCAGGATATTTTGGAATGGTTTATGAGTGTTGAGATCATTTGAAGAACACAGGCTTTTAATAATGTATCGAAGGCAGCTGCTTTAATGATTTGCTTGCCTACTGAACATACACAAGTCGTTAGGAGAATGCATCTGGCTCATCAAAAGAACTATGAGCGAATGAAGGGAGTCTTATTAGCCTGGCAAAAGCCGGCTCAGTACTTCCTGACATTCAAAGAAAACAAGTGTGTGGATGGTGTTCTGTTTGAGACCGGGATTCATGGTGTGCTGTATGATTGGAATGAGTGGTGAAAGGCAAAGTATTTTCATGCAATAAAACAACTAATGGCAACAGAGCAACTTAGGGCCAGATGCATCAAGCTAAAAACTGGTCGCAAAGGGGCAGATTCTCAGAATCTGCCCCTTTGCGACCGGTATTTTTGCATTTGGGATGCATCATCCCAAATGCAAAAATCGCTAATAGAGAATTCGCTAAATTGCGATTGTTTGCATTTAAGGAATCTCAAATTGAGATTCCTTAAATGCAATGCATGAAAGTTTCAAAAATAGCGAGTTCGCTAATAGGGCACGCAAATTACCACGAAGTACAACTTCGTGGTAATTTGCAAAAACTTAGAAAAATGCACTTTTGTGCATATTTCAAAGTTTCATGTTGCGCACACACATGCCCTAAGGGCATGTGTGTGCGCAACATATGTGCACAGATCACAATCAGGGGTGCAACAGGGTGTCCTTTGGACACCCCTGCACCCTTGAACTCGCAATCTCAATTTGCGACTCGCTAATTGCGATTCGCAAATTGAGATTGTCTTCCCTTTGGGCCCATAGGAATGAATGGGGAGGTATTCATTAATTGCGACTCGCAATTTGCGAGTCGCAATTAAGGAATTCTAAGGAATCGCTACTTTTGTAGTGATTGCTTGATGCATTCCATTTTGCTACTCCTTATTAGCGATTCCTTATTTTTCGCTAATAAGGAATCGCAAAATGAATGCTTGATGCATCTGGCCCTACGAGAGGAGTGTTTTGCCACATTTAGACAACACATATCTGACTTGATAGAGAAGGATCCAGAGGAACGTGCACGGGTTGGCTGACAAGTGGTTAGCTAACTGCATTACCAAAGGGCAGAAGCAGCATATCTCTAAGCCAAAGGGAGAGATGAGTCCTACTTAAACTGGTTATAACCCTGACAATAATGACCAGGGCAATTTCCAAGGATCCGGTGGTAGTAATAGGCAGAAGAGGAATTGGGTAACTACATTCAGTGGGGCAGGACAAAGGAGGACGGAAAGGCTTCTCCATTTACCAAAGTGGCTACTTAATTTCTGTGCCACAAAGAGGGACGTTACAAGAGATTGTCAGGTGTACGGTCATATACTTGCCTCACCACCATATGCAATGTGTTATCAAAAGCTGAGAGGATCGGGGGCGTGGCTTGGCCGGCAAGCATGGCGGACGCAGCTTAGGTGAGCTCCGTCTCCGCCAGCCGATCATCCGCCGACCTACCCTGTTTCTCCCCATCTGACAGCGGCCCCGATAGTAGCGCTCGATGCGTGGGGCTGCGGAGCTCTGCTGGATATAATTTGCACCTGGTCGGCGCAGCAGTGAGCGAGTGAGGGCCGGTAGATGCGGCGCGGCCCGGGCGGCCTCCTGGAGCCGGGGACCTCGAGTTTCGTGACCCCGGGGTGCGGCGCACGGAGGCGGCCGGGACCCAGCCGGAAGGTGGCGGCCCCCAGTGACGCTTGAGGTGAGGGGCTGCGAAGCTCCCCACGGCACGATATACACCAAACTGACCGACGGCGAGTGAGAGCCAGCAGACACGGCGTGGCCCAGGCGTCCTCCTGAGACCGGGGACCTCGAGTTTCGTGATGCCGAGACTGGATGCACAGAGGCGGCAGAAACCCAGCTAGGGGCGGCGGCCCGGCGGAGGCGGAGTGATGCGCCTAGCCCAACACATCTGGGGGACGCTCGGTCCAGAATCGTGGGGTGCCGGCCTGTCACCGTTGGCCCCACAGGAGACGGCGGAGCAACGCAGCCGGACCAGTGGGCGGGAGACGCGCTGCCGCAGCAGACCAGTCCGGCAGGTACTCCCCACCTTTTCTCCTTGGCCCCAGGGTGGTAAGGGGAAGAGTGCCAGAGTGCGGGAAGGCCCCGGGCGATCCAACCGGGACGTAGGGGCCTGAGTCAGCAGTGGTAGCCGGGGACCATGACCCCCGTGCAGCCCAAAGGTGCATAAAAAAGAGGCCCGGGCCTGGCAGTGGAGAGCACCGGCCGGATACCATCGGGGAGCCCCAAAACAAACAAGCAAAAAAAAGACTGTGTTGTGGAAGATTTGGCAGCCCTCTATTGCGGCTATGGACTAAGGGGGACCCCACCAGATGGCAGCATGAGGGCCAGACGAGGGTTGGCAGCGGGGGAGCCTTGGCTGAAGGGCGCAGGTGCCCCAGCTACACACATCATTGCGGAGCCTGACCTAGAGGGGTGCAACCGGGGCTGACTGAGGCTGTAGGGCGGTGCCTGGCCCGACTCATCGGCAGTCGGCTCGGACCCCAGGGGGGGGGCCCTACATCGACATAGTAGACGGCGGTCCGACAGCGCCCACTTGGTGGCCCTGGACATTTGTGCAACTCACCAATCATGACTCGCGGGACAGGAGGAGGCGGAGGTGGCCCTAAACAAGGGCCCATGGATAAGTTCACAGGCCCGGGAGGCAGCACGGGGGCCTCCGGAGGATCCCAGGCGGCTGGACCAGATAATGCGCACTGATGGCAGCCATTACCCAGTCCCGGGACGCACTGGACGCCAAAATTGGGGCGGTGGGAGCAGATGTCACGCTCCTTCGCCAAGACCTGCGGAATGCGGTCTCCCGCATCACGGAGGCCGAGGCTCGGATATCCGGGGTAGAAGATGATGTGGTGTCTCTCAAGCGCAAGGTGGCTGCCCTGGAGTCCACGCAAAAGGGCCTGGCGCTGCGGGTGGAGGACGCAGAAGGGCGCGCCACGTGCAACAACCTCCGCTTTGTAGGACTGCCTGAAGGTTGTGAGAAGGGAGATAAGGAGGGCTTCCTGACGCGGTGGCTTGAGAGCTGGGTCCCTCCTGAAGCACTGTCCGGTTGCTTTGTTATAAAGAGAGCACACCGGGCCCTGATGCAGAGGCCGCCGGAGGGAGCGAGGCCGCGGCCGGTGATTGCGAAGCTTCTCAATTACCATGACAGAGATGTGATCCTTAAACAAGCCAGAGCGAAAGAACCCCTGCGATTTGAAAATCATACGATCCTGATCTTTCTGGACTATACCCGCTTGGTGCAGCAGCAGCGCCAATCCTTTACGGCAGCAAAGGCGCGTCTGCGAGACCTCAAGATACAATATGCACTTCTTTATCCAGCCCGACTGAGAGTTATATTCCAATCTCGTACGCACTTCTTTGACTCCCCGGAGGATGTGTTTCTGTGGACGGATGAACTTAGACAAGTAAAAGTGCACACTCCTCCGGGGCGAGACTCCGATACCTCACATGATGATGCGCAGGCGAGATCTTCCCGACGCAAAGGCAATTGGAGATCCCGCTCACGACAGCGATCCAGGTCAAGTACAACTTCGGAGACGGCGACGGGAGCGGCCGAGAACCAGAAGAAGGGCTCGTGAGGGCGCCTAGAGCCCACTTGGTGGACAATTTAACTTGATTTTCACCTTTCCGGGGAGAGTGCTTGCAGTGGGAGCGGGGGGTCTGTGTCATGTGCGAGACCGGGTGAGCATTTGGGGGTGCCTGCAGATGGGGAGGAGTACACGGGCGGGGGGGGGTTCCTCTCAGGTGAGGGTGGGGAGGAGCGGGTGTTGAGTGAGTTAACTTCGGTTATGGGGATCCATTGGTGGGGTGGGTTGTTGGTCCCAGGTTGGGGGCTGAAACCGCGCTGCACCGCGACAGATACTTCATCGTTTCTTGAGGTATGGGGTGGGGGTTGGGGGGAGTTTTGAGGAGTTAGTGGGAGTTGGGTTGGGGGGGGACTGCACGACTTTGAAGCAATCGAGATGGAGGCTTGAATCGCACATAGGTGGCGAGTGTTGTGGATGCTGGTTGCAAACGATCAACGATGTTAAGCCAGGATAGGGGGACGGCTGGACCGGGGGCCACGCTTCGGGTCCTTAGTTGGAATGTGAGAGGAATACTGGATAAGATTAAGCGGGGAGCGGTCCTAAAACAGGACAAAAGAGTGGGAGCGGATGTTGTTATGCTGCAAGAAACACATCTCCTAGGGACTAAGACATTATGCCTTCAGCGCTTTGGCTATGGTCAGGTTTTCCATGCCGGGTTTGCCAGGGGTTCCAGGGGCGTCGCTATCCTAGTACATCGCAGAGTCGCATATGTACACTCCACGCACTGGTTAGACCTGCAGGGTCGATACATATTTATCCAGGGAACGCTTGGGGATGAGGAGGTAGTGTTTGGATGTGTGTATGCCCCGCCCCCCTTGCAGTGGTCCTTGGTGGAAAAAATCTTCACGGTATGGGCGGATATCCCGAATGTATTGGCTGTCATTGGGGGTGACTGGAATGATGTCATGGATCAGGCGCGTGACAGATACAGACCGGGGGGGGGGGCAGCATCCGGGCACACCAAATTGCAGGACATGTCCAGGAATTTGGGATGGGTGGATACATGGAGACACATGCATGGCACACAGCGAGAATACACCTTCCTCTCAGCGGTCCATCACTCGTTCTCTAGGCTGGACTACATCTTTGTCCCCCTGGCAGCTCAGGGTAGGGTAGAGGCCGCAGATATTTTGCCACGGAGACTATCGGACCATTCCCCGATGGTGGTCTCTTTGGGACTGGATCGGAGGCGGCAGCAATTTCGTTGGTGCCTATCGGTCTGGCACTTACAGCTGGGAGATTACCAGGCCCACATGCGGAAAGCTATAGCGCACTATTTGGCGGAGAATGCTGGGACGGTCGAGAATAAGGCGACGCTCTGGGAGGCCATGAAGCCCACATTGAGAGGCATAGATATAGCATGGTGTGTGGCGGCCAAAAGGCGGCGTAGGGAGACTCTGGTACAAGCGGAGGCAACCATACGGGATTTAGAGCGGCGATGTGGCCCAGGGGAGGAGGATCAGGCGCTAGGGCAGCTACTGCTGGTGCAACAGTCTTACGCCTCACTGCTCCTAGACGAGGCGCGACAGGCGTGGCTGGCGACCCGCAGCAGGGTGTACCAATGGGGGGACAAATCTGGGACGATGCTGCATAGATTGTGCCAGGGCCAGCTTCGTGCTCAAACCCCTCCGGGAATACTGGATGAGTCCGGCGTCCTGATAACTGATCTGGTGTTGCTTTCGGAAGGCTTTGCGGCCTACTATGCCGACCTCTACTCCTCACATGAATGCATTGGAGAGGATTTAATTGATAAGTTCATAGCAGACCTACCGCCGCGGGCGCTCTCAGATGAGGCCCGAGATAGCCTCGATAAACCCTTAACTGAGGATGAGCTAGGAACCGCTCTTGGGGAACTGAATACGGGAAAGGCTCCTGGCCCAAACGGCTTCCCTAGTGAATTCTTTAAGAAATTCCATCTTCAGCTGGGAACCCACTACAGAGCGGTGGTAGAGGAGGCTCAGGAACAAGGATACCTGCCCCAAGATTGGAGACACGCCGAGGTTGTGGTCTCCGAGGTTGTGGTCTTTCATAAACCCGGTCGGCCCCCTGAGCAATACGCGTCGTATCGCCCGATCTCTTTATTAAATGTGGAGGCCAAAGTCCTGGCTAAGGCTCTGGCCAATAGACTGTTGCCATACATTTCCGACCTCATTCATCCAGACCAGGCCGGCTTTATGCCCAAGCGGGCAACGCGGCACAATATTAGGCAGGCCAATGTTGCGGAAGCGGCGATTCAGTCGTCCGGGGTGCAGGTAGCACTATTCCTGGCGGACATGGATAGGGCGTTCGATTCCCTCAGCTGGACGTATCTCTTCTCGTTACTGCCACGGCTGAACATAGGGCCGGTTTTTTTGTCGTATGTGAAATTGCTCTATGCAGACCTTACAGCCTCGGTTCGGGTGGCGGGGGCGGTGTCATCGACCTTTCCTATCCAGAGGGGCACCAGACAGGGTTGTCCCCTCTCGCCCTACTTGTTTGCCTTAGCCCTGGAGCCCCTGGCTGCCTGGGTCCGCATTGACGCACAGATGAGAGGCTTTGAGTGGACCAATGACCTATCTGATCGCATGGCACTCTATGCCGACGACGTCTTATTTTTCCTCACTGACCTTAATAAGTCTGGGCCGCGCTTCATGCGCATTCTACAGATTTTTGGGGAGACATCGGGCTTATACATGAATCCACGTAAGTCCACCCTCTGGGTGTTGGGAAAGGGCCCACAGGTTGGAGATTGGGCGGCGGAGATCCAACAGGCCACAGGAGGAATTAAATACCTAGGGGTTTTCCTTACCAGAGTCCCAGCCATCGTTTGGGAGCGTAATGTGGTGCCGGTTTGGGAACGGACGCAAGCGGATCTCAAGGTGTGGTCTCGTATGCCGTTGACTATATATGGCAGGTCGGCGATATTTAAGATGGTAGCCCTACCCAGGCTGCTATACCAACTACAGAACCATCAATACCCGATCCAACCCGCATGGTTTAAGCGAGTAAACACGATCTTGGGTCAGTTCCTCTGGGAGGGCGGCTCCATCAGAGTGGCGCTGCGCACGTGCTTTCGTTCTACATACGGAGGGGGACTGGCGACATCAGACGTCCTTTCCTACTATCAGACATCCCATCTTCTTGTTCTAAATGATTGGTGGTATGGAGATAGGGGTGACCCGGCCTATGCGCTGGAGAGGCTGCAGATGGAGCCACACACACTACACACACTGTTGTATGCACCAAAGCGACGAGGGGCCTTGCTGATTGCGACGCAGGTCGTTTTTGATGTCTGGCGGCGAGCGCTGAAGCGGATGGGGTGGTGGCAAACCCTGACGGGGGAGACTCCCCTCTGGCACAACGGCCGCCTCCAGGGGCTGGCTACTCTAGCGGGATTTGCGGGTTTGGATGCCATCGGCATCTCTAAACTGGGTGATGTTATGGCCGGGACGACGCTTAAGTCGTTCCAGGAGTTGAGAGATGAATTTGACATGCCTCATACACAGTTTTTTCAGTACTTACAATTTCGCCATGCCCTGGCTCCGGACCTGGAGGGTCTGAGGTCCCTCCCTGAGTTTAGCCCACTGGAGGCCCGCGTCTTTATGGGGGAATTAGATACCAAACAAATATCTTGCATTTATCAATCTTTGATCGATCATACACTGCTCCTCTGATTTATGCTCCCTTAAGGAGAAATGGGACGAAGATGTTGGACCGCTGGAGGAGGAAGATTGGAATGAGGCACTAGCGAGTTCTAGAGACGCGGCCATCTCGATTCGCCTCCGGCTGATCCAATTTAAATACTTCCACAGGGTGTACTACACGCGGCAGCGATTATGGAGAGCGAGACTCATTGCGTCCCCAGAGTGTACTAGATGTGGGAGTGAGGAGGGTACCTTCCTCCATACAGTGTGGAGTTGTGGACGCCTGGACAGATTCTGGTGCGGTGTCTGGAATGGCCAGGATGACGCGTTGGGTTGGGTGCTACCGCGCACGCCGCGCTTGGTACTACTACATGTGCTGGATGGAGTGGGAGGCAATTTGTACAAGAGGCATTTGCTACTACTGGGACTGACTATAGCCAAGCGCGACATAGCTAGGGCCTGGAAGGACCCGCAGCCCCCGTCACTTCTTGCTTGGAAGAGGGGCCTAGACTTCTGTATGGGGATGGAGAAGTCCATATTCCTGGCTCATAGCTGCCCCAGCAAACATTATAAGATATGGAAGAGGTGGGCAGACTACAGGGGTATTTGGTTGGAGCCTCCAGTGGAGCAGGATCCAGAACCGGACATTTGAGTGAACTTGCCGACCGGATACATGTGCGCGAGTGGCTTGAACAGTTGATTGTCATGCGGGGGGGAGGGAGCAGGGTGGGAGGGGAGGGTGCAGTTGTTGGAGGGGGTACAGGGGGTTGAGGGGGGACCCTGTTCACTCTAACTGTTTCCATTGTTTAGACTACAAAGCAATGACTGATGGTGTTACTGTACAAATGTATTGATTCTTGGCAGATTCCTCTGGGGTACAGAGATCTGTGGCTACCCATGCGACCAGTCAATAAAATCTGTTTTGAAAAAAAAAAAGCTGAGAGGATCCAAGAGGGCCTTGTGGCACTCAATCTAATTATTATGGACATGGGAATGGGGCCTCGATGCCCTGAAGAATAGGAATGCTGATACCTTGAGGTTCGTGTTTAAAGCAGCTATCAATGGAATGCAGGATCTGACCTGGGAGGTGCATGTGCTTAAATGACTGGTTGAGAGGAAGTTGATAACACCTGAAAAAAGAATAGTGATGACCAGAGCACATGCTGCATGTTAGTCTTAGGAAGAGACTCTGACTATCTAAGATTTGCAGAGATAAGAGAAGGGTAGTCAGAGGGTATGGCCACACTCTGAGAAGGCACAGGCCCTGGCACCCATAAACCCTGCTCCAGATGAAAAGAAGGACAATACACCCAGGCAGACCAGGGCTTGGAGTCTGGCCAAAGTACAGTGCCCTACACGTGTGGGACATTGAAAATAAGCCCAGGAACAGTTACGCATGGAAGCAGCTGGAAGCCATTATGTTGGCTGGAAGGAAGGACTGCCTTACAGCACACCCATGAATTCTGGACCTAAAAGTGGCAAGTGGTTCCCTCAGTTCACAGGAATTTCCTGTTGCCACTGTCTCATGATTTTGCTTTAGCAGGATACATGGGCATTAAAAAGAGCCATGATAAGTTGGACTCTGTTATTTGCCAGAAACACATTGTGACACTGATGTTCTGTAGGACCTGTTTTATTTGTCAACAAAAAAGTACACCAGGAGGTAAGACCGAGGTGTATTTTTTGATGTACCCTTAGACAACAATTATATCTTGGTTGTGGTTGGTCAAGCTACCAAGTACTCTAAACACAGGACTGGCGTGACACCCTCTTAGCGTGCTCAAGGAAATCTCCCCCACGCCCTGATTTGCATCAACCACCTACCTACTGCTACTCTCCCTCCAGGGAAAGTGGCAATTTCATAAATTGGACGAGGTAGCCTCACTCATGTAATATGACATCCCACCCTGGTGAGATGATACTACCAGGACGGACTCTGCCTCAGGGGGGGCTGACCTGAAGGAGTTCTTAGAAATTACTTATTTTCTCTGTATAAAATATTTGGATCTAGTTGAGAAATTAAATTAGCCAAAGTATTTTTTTCTTCAGGTGGTATCCTAGGCTTGAATAAAAAATACCATAAGGTATTCTCAGAGGACGTACATGGTTGCTATGATTTACCTAGTACTGAGTTGTCTTGCCAACATGTTCCTGCCCTTCCACTAGAGCCAACAGGTCTCGGGCAATCATCAGGGCCAGATATATGTACCCCTACACTTATTTAATAATAGTGAAGAGTACCATAAAAAAAAAGAGAGAGAGGACCTACCTCGCTTCAAAAAGTCACCAGGAACTGCTACGACGTGCTCAAAGGGCTAGTTGCCTCATGGTCTGTTCAGGGTAGACACCTCCTATAGTCACACTCATGTCAAGCTATTGCGCCAGCATAGATCCTACCATGCCACATCGAACATCTGATTGGTACTCTGGGATTCTGAAAATTGCACACCCTATGTTCTCCTTCAGGAGGAGGCTAAATTTACGAGATGCCCTGGTACTCACACTCAAAGGAAAACCCAGCGGAGACCCAAAGGACGCTATAGGGTACCTCCATCCTGGAACGAGCGAAAGATCACTCGAAAAACTGCATGCACAACAGTGTGTGTTCTAAAAGCATAACCACATTACAACAATGATCAACTGTAAATCATGGACTGTTCAAATGAAACTTCAAACCAAGATCAGTTAAGCAATTTTTCTTGTTGCTTAGTAACAATTCAGTGTGAATCGAAGAACAAAACAATAATAATACATAAGCCGCTTATTTCTTCTTTGAACTATACAGAAGAATATTCTATCTATAATACATTATCCGACAGTAGAGGCGCATAATGTTTGTAATTCAAATACAGTTGTGGGTAGACCTCCCAGCACAAGCTACAGGCACAAAGCATTTCCCAGACACTAGATGATTTGTTTCAAACATCTCAAATAAAACTCTTTTATGATGTGCAAATGACACTAAAACTAAAGAATTAACACCCAAACCAGTTTCTATATTGGCAGACATAAAAAACAAGATTTTGACAGATTTAAAAACAGCACTCAGCACACATAAGCTTACAGCAGTAAAAATAATGAGCAGAGAACTGATGACTCGCAGAAGTGTCAATTACTCTGGGACTGGCCTCAGAAAGCAGTGCAAGAGTCAGAGAAAGGAAACCCTCCAGGCAATGCAAGAGCTGGTGAAGCAATGGAAAGACCAGAATGCAACACTAACTGATTACCAGTAGGGTAAGGAGCAGTTCATGCTAAAGCCCATTTGTTCAAGTACTTTGTAGGATCAGTAGTGTGGTCCATACAAGATAATACAGATGATTACTCATATGAACCATCATGTTCACACAGGTGCCACAGAGGAACAAAAGATGGACTTCCATTTGACCCGGCTGAAGCCATACCTCTGTAGAGACTTTACTGTGAACATCAGGACACCGACAGATGAGGTTGAAGAGGAGAGTGAACCACTTCCCAACCGTTTGCACAGCAATAAGAAGTGTGCCTCGATAGAGGGAGTACAACTTATATTGAGCTAATTCCTAAGCAGCTAAAAGTTTTTCCCACTGTTCTCACTCACCAATATCTTGCCAGTGAAACAGTCTGGGCCAAGGGTGCATCAAGGCAGAAGCTGCTAAGATGTTGGACCAGGGACTAATTGGTTGCTCTCATTGTGTCTTTGCACACCCAGTAGTATACATACTCAAACAAGGCTCCAATGATTTTGTGGGGACTACGGGGTTCTCAATGGGGTGACCAAGACTAAAGCCCATCCAGCTAGGTGCTGCTTGCTTATTGAATACCTTTGATCTGATCAATGTCTGCTGGCAGATCCCATTGGCACCTAGACGCAAGAAGAAGACTGTGTTCACATGCTGGAGCGCTTGTACTAGTTTAGGGTCATGACTTTTGGGATGAAGAATGCTAATGCTACTTTCCAGCACCTGGTGAAATACATTCTATCAGGGCTTGAGGAGTTTTGTACGGCCTACCCTGATGACACTGCCATCTTTAGGAATTTGTGAGAGGCTCACCTGAGAGACCCTGAACAGGAGTTGTCAGGGTGCTCCACAGGGTGACACCGATCATCAAGTCAACCAAGTGCCAAGTGGGGAAGTCCTTTGCATTCTAACTTGGTAATCAAGTGGGCAATGGGAAGACCTGCCTGTTAGATGCCAAGAACTGTCTTGGAGTGAGGGGTTCCCAAGACCCATATCCAAATGAGCCCTTTTCTAGGACTCAGAGAACATTATGGTCAATTGTGGGTCTACAATTACACCCTGACACCACTACAGATAAGCAGCCTACCAAAGTAATCTGGACTCGGGAGTGACAAGGCCTTGGATGATCTACAGGCATTCTACAGGTGCACTGAAGGCACCTGACTATGGTCAGCCCTTCATTGTACAGACACCTCAGACAGGTGAGTTAGAACAGTACCGGCTCAACTCAGCAAGGCTCGAAAGTGTTGCTGGCATTAATCAGCTAAAGATTGCTTTCCAGGGAATGAAAATGAGCTTCCACTCCGAAGGAATGCTTTGCAAAAGTGTGGGCCCTGAAAAGCTTCTGATATTGCTTGTTTGGTAACATGTTTGTGGTCCAGACAGACTACAAGCCTTTGAAGTGGCTGACAGCAATGAAGGGTGAGAATCCCAAGTTGTAGTGATGGGCCATCTCAGTACAAGGCCTGCATTTCACTGTGGATTATAATACGGGAAAGGTACACGGGAATGCAGGTGAACTTTCCCCCAACTTTTGCCAATCCGACAACCAGACATCTCCAATGGTAGAGTAAAGATCCGGGAGGGGCAACAGTTGGAACAGGAATGTGGTCTTCGTGTGAATCAGGTGTGCACTCCTGCCCTGAATTGCCTGACTACATGTGTAATCGGTATATGAAGCTTATACCTGTCCATGGTGATTACAAGGTTCTGAACCGGGAGGCTGCAACTTCCATGAACGTGCGATCACTGTTGAGCGTTGCCATGCCACCTGTGTCCATCAGAGAGACCTGAGAGACAAGGCCAGCATGGGAACCCTGCACCCACTGACAGTGATACGGACTGTGTGACTGTGAAGAGTGCAAAACAACAACTGCTGCGCCTGATGGACAGGGGGCACAAGGCCATATTGCAAGACTGAGAGACCGTGTCTTATGCTAAAAGATAGAACTGTACATTAGATGAAGTAATGATCGTCCGTGTAAGTGCTTTTACAAGCGAAGAACAGAAGTGACCCACGGGGTATCGAACCTGGAGATTGTTCACATAAACTAGTTAGTGAACTCGCACCAATGTGAAACTCCCATGAGCGTTCCTTTTTTTTGTTGCTAAAACAATGTAGTGTAAGAGCTTTATCAACGGGTGGGGATTGTAGCATTTGTGATAGGATACATGCATTTAACGTGAAAACAATGGAAACAGACAAGAGCCCTGTATTGGTGATAATTATAACTGTGAAGGTAAACTACCAATCATTGTACATAATATTTTATTTAGCTATGATATTAAAGTAATCCTCGATTTATCGTTTGAGTTTTGAGTCTCTACCCCCCTCCGCACCCCCCCCCCCCACACACACACACACACTAGCAGACTACCTTTGATCACTTCCATGAGAGTCAGTGAAGAAATTGTGTTCTTGGCACACTCTGTCTGTAAATCCTTAGTTGGATGGACCCTAGGGGCAAATGACCCCCAACCTCTTCCAAAGGGTGTCTGATCATTGAGCATTTTTTCAATATCAAATCTTTGATAAAATGCACAATTATATTTGGTTCTAATTTGCTTCTTTTGCAATGAATTTCGCTACTGCAATCGACCATGACATGTACAGTAAGATGTGAAGAAATTCTTAGTGTTACACTTAAACACTATGCATGCACATTAGAAGCCATCAGATTTCCACTTCAATTCCTTTCCCGAAACACCATTAGAAATACAACATGGCAGCCTGGCTCATCTCATTTGAATCAGTTTCACAAAGGTTCTAGCTCGCGCTGGTTTGCAAAAACAAAGACTGACTGGAGCAAGGAGTCCCTGGTGGCACGGTTTTATCTCGTAACCTTCTCACAAGAATGTAGGTAACGATCCTCCTACCATTCACCTACGCCAATAGAACTTTGCAAACCCACTCATTTTGCAGTGCGTCATGCCTCGATCACAGAGGCTGTTCATTACGTTCATGTACTCCGATTTCTGAAGTATAATTGAAAGGGGCAGACAAACGGAAGGGCTAGGAATTACTAATAATGTACTTGATTTAAGTGAAATTATAGGTCTGCTGCTTGAAACATGCCCATGTAAAGGTCAGGCTGACAACCCTGATGTGCTGGTTTTTATGATTTCATCTGTCACTTTGCGTCTTACACAGACAATTCTTGAGGAACACAGTACCGCCAGGAGCAGCTCTTGTTTACTGTCGGACATCATATTACATAAGTGCTGCACTTGTGAAAACAATATGGCACATCCGTTTGAATCACTCTTGCTTCTTAGGGGAAAGTGGAATGCAGCAAACAAATTTTACTCCTGCCTAGACTGCATATATTTTTGAAGGGCAAACATTGGGGAAAGAGAAACCGTGTGTGAAGAATGTGATGCTTATAAATCATTTAAAATGAGCCTAGAGATGTTAATAAATGCATATTAGTTCATAAAGACCCCTTTAAATATAGAACAACCTTTGCAGGGTATTTGCACTGATTTAATAAAGAAATGGGACAAACCTGTTGCCTTCAACATGTTTCACTTTTGAAAAAATAGTATGCAAATTTTGTCTTTGCAGTGATGAAAATAGGTTTAGCTTCATTCTATGCGGTGCAAGAGCAATATTGGTAATGTTGGTTACAATACAAAGTTTGAGGCGTTTGTTACAAAATTTACAAGAGGAGCATGCAAGAACTTTCCTACAGAATGATTTACGATCTAATTGTCACACTATTGTGGAATCTACTGTTTGCACCCAATAGATTTCATTTATTTTGATGCTAACCGATCAGCACAACACTATTGAATCTATCGTTTTAACGAAAATGACGTCATCTTTTTTATATTAACCATATTTCACCAATAAAATGTGCCAGCCATCAGGAATAGTTATCTCCAAAAAAGCAAAGCAAATGGATGATGAGATTGCAATCATATTTAGAGGCGAGGCCTCGTGGCCAACCCACCTCTTCGCAGGGCTGGCTGCACACGGACTCTGGCTGTGTGCAGCAGGTGGGCTCCCGCAGCATATTGGGTGCGGTCTCCTGCTCCTTCATTCGCGGCCTGTAAGTCTGACTTGCAGTCTCGCACGCAAAATAAATAACATACATTTCTATTCTTTTTATACCAATAAAGCTGGCGTAGAAAAGAGCTATTTTTGTGTGTTTGGAAAAACATATATATTTTTTTGTGTAAAAAACAACTAGTTGTATATTACCGGTTACATTGAACCAAAAAATGTGACAATGAATTAAGGATGAAATAAAAAAAATACTTTTAATTGGTCTTTTGATGTAGGAGGACTTGATTATTTTGTTTTGAGTGGTGCGACTTTGTTAACCACAAGTGATGACTTAATGACGAACCAAATAATGCAGTTCCATAATTGCACAGGAGGGATCAATTTCCTCCTACTTTTCTTGCAAGATATCTCAAGGCAACTTTAAGAGGAATAGCGCGGTGTGTTGCAACACTAAAGAATATATTTCACCTTCTCGGCGTCCCTTTTCATCTTCTTTGCATTGAAGTGCTGATAATGGAAAGTATTAAGAGGTTTTTGCTATTTCCCTTGGTTGCCCTAGCTCAGCTTCATCAGAAGCAAAGTGTAAGTCAATTTGTTTGAGGAAGTGAAATGGTGAAAAATGCCAAAACAATTGATTCTGCTGGTGACTTGCAACACTCTGTACGATCATCCAATTTTTTATTTTGTTTTTGTGCTCCCTCTGAATTCCTCTTCTGTGGTTCTTACTGTCTTATATTCAATGCACAGGTACAAAATATTTTGGCTCCCCAAAAACATAAACCACTACAATGGCGCAATAGCAAGGAGTCCAGTGAACTATGTCAGATCAACCAGAACTAGTTGAATGGGAATGAAGAAATGCAAAGAATTTGCAGATCCTGCTCAAACCCTGGAAAATAGACATGGGTGGATCTGGCACACCCCGGTTCTGCGAATCCTACTAGGCTTAAAACATATTCAAGATAAAATATAGCACTGCATCAGTGACTTTTAGTTGTACTTAGGGGCCCATTAGGATGGCGGGAGGATCGCCCCCACCGTGTAGGAGGTGTAGGAGTCACATGTCCTTCATAGCTCCCGGTGCTATATTACAAGGATTACAATTTATGAACTGCAGGTAACATAAGGATCTCTATGTTAATAGCAGTAACCAACTTACCTATCTACATAAAATAAATATCTGTCATCTGCATGTTACATGATGTGCTTGGCGGGAGAAACATTAACCTTCTATTCTACTTTGATTCAAATCTTTGACTTCTCAAAACACAGATCTCTCCAACAAATGCGTTAAACTCCAGAGTTATCTTACCATTATTACTATTCCCTGAGATTTCATGGGCACCCTTACAGCAGATGCCTTAACCCTTTCAAATATTTTAAAATGTAGACTTTGCAACCAATTAAGCATAACAGATCTACTGCCATGCTACTCCTTTTTGTCAATTTCTTTGTGATAGGGTTTAAAAAAATAAATGTATTAGTTGAGGCCCAGATTTTGCTTCGGGATTGTGCCATTTTTTTGGCACAACCCTGACGCCAAATCTCATTTGTTAAATCTCATAATGCGCTTAAATGTACTCATGATATACCTGACAAACATATGCGTGAGTTCTTAATACCTGATGTCACTTCTTGTGATGTCACTTCCAGTTAAGTCACTTCCTGTGATGTCAAGTGCAACGTCACGCGTTGTGACATCATGCCCTGTGATGGCATGCATCATGATTTCACTTGCAAAATGCCTAACCTGGTTAGTCCCCCCACTTCTTTTTTAGGACTTGTGCCCTGGGTGTAAGGCAATCATCTGCAGGCAATTTCAGCTGTGTACATGCACATTAGGCATTGGCCTCTCGTGGGTGGTTGGATGCAGAACCTATTGCAGCTCGTGATCAAAGCAAGGGTTGCCTGCAGGGTGCACCTGAGGCCAGGCCATGTGACCAACCCCTGCTGTGAACAGCCAAAGACATGCGCAGTGGCAGTGAGCTGCAAGTGAGCAGGCCTTGGCCCTAAGGCCTGGTCAGCTGCTGACCCGATATGGGTTCAACTGCAGTGGGTTGAGTGCAGGACCCAGGCTTTAGAACAAGACCTGATGTTTAATATGTGGAATATGTGTAAAAACCCTGTAATGTATTGGAAAAAGAAAGTTTAAAGTACAGGCATGGCTGGTGTTGCTTGCAAGAACTTAACATTTAATTAAATAACCTCAGAAATTCATTGAAAATTTAACTGTTAGAGTATTGTTAAAGTTACAAAACTAAATCTAAAAAGCACAGGCATTTGCCATTTACTGTCATCCTATCAGAGTAACAGAACATCTCCCCACATCCAGGGCATTTTTCTTAGTTCTGGGAGAAACTTTGTTACCTCATCATGGAGCTATACAGCTCCTATGTGACTGTTGGAGGCTCATGTAAATGACCTTCTAGAAGCGTTAGGCAGGTAAAAGGTGACTTTTTTAAAGTATCCTTTGTGAAATATTTAGTACAAACCTGATTTTACCAATGAAATAGACTTGTGATAAATATTTTAAAAAGTTCAAGAATAAACTTTCTAGGTGGTTCCTAGGTGGAGAGAACATTATTTACTTTTAATAACATATCCCAATGCCCTGCTATTGAACAGTTAACCCCACTACAGTGAAAATAGCTTTTTAGGGGCTTGTCACTGTAAGGACATGTTTAATTGAAATATCATGCATCTTGCCTTATTGGACATTACGGCCTACTTAGAGGTAACTTATTAATATTTAAAAGGAAAGGTTTTTGCCTGTCAAAAGGGGTTATAATGGCTGTTTGAATTTGCATTTTTTAAAGTGCACAGATAAGCTACCGTGCTATGCTAACAGTCATGTTTTGCACTGTCACTCTATTGGTGGCACCATGTATGTTGCAGTCCACTGGTGGCATTTAAATTGTACGGATTGTACCACAAACTAGGGACTTACGGGTAAGTTAAATATGCCAATTAGGACTAGGAGTATAGCCAATTTCAAAAGGTTTTAGGAGGTAAGAGCACATGCACTGGGGCCTGGATAGCAGAGTACCCGTGCACAATATAAAACAAAACAGCAGAAACATTTAGCAAAAAGTGAAGGTGACCGTGCAAAAAGGGGAATTTTCTAACACACAACGCAACAGGTAAACGTCATATTTCTGTTATTGTATTTTACTATGGATACCTTACGAACTTCACAATATTAATTAATTAAAATAATTGATCATCTTTGATAATTTTTGGGAAAGATTCACAACTGTTTCTGGCCATAGACCATGGGTACTCGCAAACATTTTCCCAGGGGCCACAAAGTTTGGTCTGTGATGTGTCAGAGGGCCGCCATTAATGTCAGCAGGTTGAGGGGGGTGGGGGTGGGGGTTGTCAGTAAGGCGGATTGAGTGTTATGGGGAGCAAAGCATATACTCTAGGGGCCCATTAGGATAAAGAGCGGATTGCCAAGGCCCGTATGGCGGTGGCGATCCGCCTGCCAAAAATCTCCGCCCGCTTCTAATTTCCCCCGCCACATTACCATAGCGGGGGGGACCCCGGCGGACGGGAAGACCGTCCGCTGGTTTTCCGCCGGTAGGCAATTCGGGCGGATTGCCTACCGGGCGAAAAATGCAGTTTATATGGTGGCGGTGTCTGGTAGACACCGCCATCCATATTTGTATGCAGGCGGGGACATGCCTTTCCGTGGCGGCAAGGCCGCCACGCAAAGGCAGGCGGTTTTTGACATTAGGGGCCCGTAGCAGGCCCCCGGTGATTCTGGGGGGTGGAGGTGCACATGGGGGTACATAGGTACCCCCTGCAGTTCCATGCACAACATGGCAGGCAGCGCGCGGTGCCTGCCATATTGTGCATGGAAGTGCACTACATGCCTTCCTGGCATTCATGTCAGGAATGCAGGATGCGCCCGCCACTTTGGCGGGCGCATCCTAATGGCCCCCACGGGACCCTCCCCCATTATGGCGGTCGGTCCCATTTCGCGATAGGATGGCGGGCGGACTTTGTGCCCCCTAGTGTCTGAATTACACAATGTGAAATCAAAAACTTGGAATGAATCCTGGCTTCTCCACCCAACTGAATTGTGTGATTGTACTGAATTATTTTATTTCACTTTACCTCCTTTTTTTCATAAGAAGACCACGAAATAGAGGAGTTCAGGGTGTATGCCGTACAAAACATTCCCCTGCATTTTATTTAATAAACCATAATGTTGTATAATAGAAACCCAGGCCACCCAAAGAGTGCACATAACAACTGACTTGCATCTTAATCCACTTTTGCCATTGATCTCAGGGTGGGGGGGGGAGTGAATGAAGGTTTCCAAATTCTTATTTGAAAACTATATCTTTAAACAAATCCTTTTCAATTCACTGCTATAATATGATGTACTAAGGTAAAAAGGTTTTTTATGTTAATGAAATACATTTTAGAATTTTAAACAGACTTTATCATACTTTTACACTTTTGCTGCAAAATGCCTTAAGAGGAAGGCGTTTCTAAAGTTAAGTGGCGCAGGACACCCTAGTTACTTCCTTTCTTTAACTTCAATTAGCCTGTAAATAATTGCTTGCCTGTTTATATTACATGTTTTAAATGTTAGTGCTGACTCAAGTAAACAGCAACCCAGTGCTGCTGTTGACCATGGGGCCGCATGTAAAGGTCAGGAAAGCCGCATGCGCCCCCGGGTCTTACTTTGAGTATCACTGCCATAGACAGACCTCACGTTTGGCCCATAGCCCATACTTACCTTGCGTCAAGGAAGCAAAGATCTCATCATATGTAGTACCCGATTCCAGCAAATGAAGTTCGAGGTAGCATGAAGGATGAGGCACCAAGAAGAAGCCTTTTATGAGGGCCTTCAAAAAGAGCATGCTGACTTTGGTAGTGAATCACACCATAAATGCATAGATTGAGTTTACATTACAAATTAAGGCACAAGCAGGTCCAGAAAACGGTGAAAGAAGGTAGACACCCCAACGTGGAGTACATATTAATGTTGCAGAGAAAACTCTGAAGGAAACAGAACAGATAAAACATATGCAGTGTCGGTCATTGTGAAGACCACTGACTAAAGAAGGAAAGACCAAGAAAAGAAGGGTCATTTTTATGCTGCAGCCATTAGGCAATTTTCTTTAAAAATGTCGACTGCTTTTGGGAAATGTGAAAGCTCGGCCCTTAATCAGAAAACCTAGGCTGGGTGCAATTCAGTTACAAGAGTCTGTTGTTAACAAAAGATATTTACTGACAGAAGTAATCTTAGCTACATCTACCAGGCCACTGAAAGCCATGGCTCCCCTTGTTCGCTGTTTCCCCCTTGGGGTATTCTTCCTGCTTCCCACTGTTTTTCACGCCATCCACCTCCTCAGCACCCCTCCCAGGACCTACTTAATAAAGGACGCAGTGCGGTCGTGCAGCCAGCGCAAAAAAGGCAAACCCATCTGTACCCTTCTGCCCCTGGACTGCAGCCAGCGCCAGGAACCCTGTCCCTCCAGACTCCCATAGGGACTCCGCCGCCCATCTTCTTATCCTAAACCACCGTCACAACAACAACTTCTGCCTCGCATCTCCCCTCTTCACAACATAACCGTTCACCTGGGAGACCTCAATTACCACCTAGATGACCCCACCGACTCCGACTCCAACTCCACAGACCTCCTGGAGAGACAAGACATCAGTCAGTCACTGAACCCAGGCACAAAGAAGGACACACGCTGGACCGCATCTTCCCATCCAGCAACAGAATTCCAAACAACCACACCTCAGACCTCACCAGGTTAGAACACTCCATCATACACTTCAGCATCACCGGACATGCCCACACCGTCGCCAACCAACACAATGCCCACTTCTGCAGCTGGTCCAAGATCACTCAGCAACAATGGACAAACACCCTCACCCCCAAACAGCATATAGACTCCACCAACTTGGACCATGCAGTTCAGAACTTCAACAAGCACGGCCGACCAAACTGCTCTGACTAAACCAGCCAAAACACACAGACCAGCCAAAGAAGCCAGCTGACACACCCCAGAACTCAGCAAGCAACACAAGTGCAAACAACTTGAAAGATGATGGCACATTAACAAGAACCATACTGACAGAGCCACCTTCAAATCAGCCTCAATGACTACAATTGACAGATCAAAACAGTAAGGAAAGAGGCCCTGACCCACCGCATTGACACCAGCCCCAACAAAACCAAGGAACTCTTCACCATCATCCAAGAGTTCACCTGCCCATCAGCCACCAAACACTCTATCCCCTCATCACAGGAACTCTGCGACGCACTCAACGACTATTAACAGAACAAGATAGCAAGGATCTATAAGAACATTCGATATACAATGTACCAACCTCCTCATCCTCCGATCGACCACCACCACCAGCCACCTGCTCAACACATGGAAACAACTCAGCGCACCGAACACAACCACCCATATGAACTCCATCCACTCTGGAGCACCCACCGACCCCTGTCCTTGCCAACTAGACAACCTCAGAGACGAGAACGGCCACCATCTCACCACCATCATCGATGCCTCACTATACATGGCCACCTTTCCCGATGCCTGGAAACATGCACAGGTCAGACCCCTTCTCAAGAAACCCTCAGCAGACCCCAAAGAACTCCTAAACTACCGTCCCATCTCATTACTCCAGTTCCCCACCAAAGTCCAAGAGAAGGCCATCAACCTCCAACCTACCGAACACCTGGAGAGAAACAACCTGATGGACCCCTCCCAATCAGGTTTCAGAACCAACCCCAGCACTGAGACAGCTCTGATCGCAGTAAAGGACAACCTCCGCACCCTACTTGACAGAGGAGAAGAAAACAAGTTACTTACCTGTAACTACAGTTATCCAGTATTGGTATCTTTCATAGATTCACATGCCTGAATCATTCCCCGTCGTTGAGGTGGGAGTCCCACGGTAATAGTATATACAATAGCAGTGCCTTAGAAAATTATTTGTAGTAGGCTGAAAAGACTATAGGACCAACTAGGCCCAAAACTTAGCAGCCTATCTACCTCATTATGTAAAAAGAACTGAAACAGGAGTTCCAACCAATCAGCTGTCCGCACCCTCTAGAACCTTCACAGCTGAGGCAGTTCTCCTCAGATTTTCCCAGCACAAGTGAGAAGTATGTATCCCTAATAAAGAACTGCCCTGCCGGGGAGGAGGGTCGGTGCATGTGAATCTATGAAATATACCAATACTGGATAACCGTAGTTACAGGTAAGTAACTTGTTTTCTTATCCAGTATTGGGGTATCTTTCATAGATTCACATGCCTGAATCAGAATAGCAAGCAGTAAAGTCATATCTGTCGTTAGCGGAAGGTGGGAGACAAACCGTAATTGTACATATCCCCCACACAACCGGAAGGTTATAGAGCACTAAAATGTAAGTATACACATATGCAGAAAAACCTTCATATGCTATCGTTCATAATAAAGACAGAATTTGATAAACAGAACATTACAGTAAATCATACATATTTGCATAACATCAATATAATGTAAGAGACCTTTGAAAAGTCTAACCTTAATGAAGAAGATGCTGCAGCACCGCCTCTCCAACTGCTGTATCATCCTGTAATGCCGACTGCAAACAGTAGTGCCTTGTAAAAGTATGGACACTCTTCCATGTAGCAGCTCGGCAAATGTTCTCCAGCGTGACTCCAGCAAATAAAGCTGTGCTGCGCTCTGACCTCTCTGACTAAAGGTCTATTAGCCTTTTCATGACAGAATTGTATCACTGAGGATAACCATCTAGCTATAGTTGCTTTCGTTACAGCTTGTCCTAGCGTGACCTGTCCATAAGCAACAAATAGCTGGTTAGATTTTCTTATGTCCTTAGTTTGTTGAAGGTAAAACTTTAGACATCGTTTGACATCAAGAGAGTGGAGGGCCTTTTCTGCCGGTGTGACAGGATCCGGGTAAAAGGTCTGAGACGGTACCTTTGGAATGAATTTCGGATTTGTTCTCAATGTGACATAATCCTTTGAGAAATGTAGGAAAGGTTCTGAAATGGTGAAAGCCTGAATTTCACTAACCCTCCGGGCTGAAGTGAGAGCTAGTAAAATAGCCACTTTCCAGGTCAAGAATTTCAGTTCAGCTCTATGGATAGGCTCGAACGGTCTCCTCATTAATTGGGACAAGACAATATTGAGGTCCCATTCAGGAGGCGGAAGTCGAATGGAGGAAAGGCTCGAAACAATCCTTTTAGAAATTGTTTTATCAGTGAAGATGAACATAGTGAAGGCTTGTTCGAACTTCTTCTGAATCAGGATATGGCGGCAAGATGTACCTTAATAGAAGAGTATACCAGGCCCGCCTTGGCTAGAGAAAGTAAGTAAGGTAGAATATCCTCAGTTGGAGCTTGAAGAGGATGAATATTATTTGCTTCGCACCAGCAACAAAAGCGTTTCCATTTGAAACGGTACGTTCTGATAGTACTCTGTTCACGGGCTTGAGACAGAATTGCTCTACAGTCTTCAGAGATTTGGAGATCTTTAAACTCTAAGAAGTCAGGAGCCATGCGTGCAAGTGCAGCGATTGAGGATCCGGGTGCAGAATCTGACCTCCTTCCCTTGACAGCATGAAAAGAGTCGGTTTGAGACGAATTGGAGGTTGTCGAGATAACAGGAGCAGTTCCTGGAACCAGTACTGCCTCGGCCAGCGGGGAACAATGAGGAGAAGAGTGCAATGTTCCCTCTTCATCTTCTGCAGAATCCTTGGTATTAACGGTATCGGGGGAAAAGCGTAGGCATAGATTCCTGACCATCTCATTGACAGGGCATTCCCTCTTGACCCCCGTTGTGGAAATCTGCTGGCGTAGAACAGGCATTTGCTGTTTTGTCTTGTCGCAAACAGATCTAGAGTTGGTGTGCCCCAACTTTGGAAGATTCTGTTCATCTGTTCTTGTTCTAGCTCCCATTTGTGGCAACCTGTGAGGGATCTGCTGAGGTTGTCGGCTAAGGAGTTTTGAGCCCCTTTCACATGCTCTGCTCTGAGTGTTATGCCGTGCTGTATAATCCACTCCCACATCTCTTGATCTTCCTGCGATAGGGATAGAGATCTCGTTCCCCCTTGCTTGTTTATGTAAAACATGCTGGTGGTATTGTCCGTACGCACCAGTACTGATGAATTTGCAATTCTCGGAAGGAACGCTTGCAGAGAATGGAAAATGGCTCTTAACTCGAGACTGTTGATGTGCTTCTGCCAATACTGATGAGACCATCAGCCTTGAATCTGGAGGTCCTGAAGATGACCTCCCCATCCCTCCATTGATGCATCCGTAGTCAGAGTGAATTCCGGGATAGCTTGAAGAAATGTGAGGCCCGGAGACAGATTGCTTTCTTTCGACCACCACTGGAGAGCTTGCCTCATTCTGGGTGTCACCTTTATGCGATCGTTGAAGGATCCTCCTAGTTGTTGCCATTGTTGTTGTAACCCCTCCTGCAGCGGCCTCATCCTGAGTCTTGCAAAGGGAACTAAGTTGATTGCTGAAGAGCACATCCCTAGAAGAGACGCATATGACCGGACAGAAAGTGACTTTTTTGCTGAGATCTGCCTTGCTGGTCTTCGAAGTCTGTCCTGACGTTCCTGAGACAAGAATGCTTTGCACTTTCGAGTGTCCAGAGAGCCTCCCAGAAAGGTTAAGACCTGTAGGGGCTGTAATTGTGACTTTTTTGCATTTAGAGTGAGGCCTAGACTTGAGAATAGACAAAGGGCGCTTTTGACCGCTTGTCTTGTGATCTGTTTCGATGGTCCTTTGAGCAACCAATCGCCGAGGTACGGGAAGACCTGTATCCCCTGGGACCTCAACGCTGCAGAAACTGGGGCCAAGCATTTTGTAAATATTCTTGGTGGCGACTTTAGCCCGAATGGAAGCACCTTGAATTGAAAGTGGATGCCAGCCACTGTGAATCGAAGGTATTTGCGATGTTTGGGGTGTACAGGGATATGGAAGTAGGCGTCTTCCAAGTCCAGAGAAGCCATAAGATCGCCTTCGTTGAGACAATTGAGCACATCTGCCAATGTCACCATGCGAAAACCCTGTTTCTTCAAGAATTTGTTGAGCCTGCGCAGATCCAGAATCGGGCGCCACTCTCCCGATTTTTTCTTTATTAGGAAGAAGCGAGAGTAAAATCCTCTTCCCTTCTGCAAGATTGGAACCTTCTCTATTGCATTCTTGCGAAACATGTTTAAGGCCTCTTTGAACAGTAAGTGAAGACGAGGGGGAGGGGGACACTTGGGCGGAGTCATAGGTGGTTTCTTTAGGAAATTCCAGAGTGTGCCCTCTTTCCACTGATTCGAGGACCCACCGTTCCGATGTGATGTTCCGGCATTGATGGTAAAATGCAGAGATCTTCGCGCCCACAGGGAGGAAAGGATGTTGGACTGGCATCCGTCAAAACTCATTGACGCTTGTTTGAATCTCGTCCTTGATTGTTTGCTCTTTATCTTCCTCCCTGACGAGAGAAATTATTGGAGGTAGACTGACGATATGATGACTGGTAATACGGTTGCTTGTACTGTGATTGGCATTGCCTGTTCTGTTGGTTATGGTGACTTCCTCTAGAAGAAAAACCACGACCTCTTGCTCCTCTAAAAGAACCTCTCTTGTACTGTAGAGTACCAAGCGATTTTGCGGTATCAGTATCAGTTTTGATGGCAAGCAAAGCGTCATCTATGTGCTTACCGAAGAGCGAGTCCCCATCGTAAGCCATATCGAGGATTTTTGTTTGAACCTCAGGTCTGAAGGAGGTTGCTCTAAGCCAGCCTTGGCGTCTGAGCACCGCAGCACCCGCTAACTGACGGAAATTAGTATTCGCAATGTCCAGGGCACAATCTATTATTTCTGAAGCTGCTCTTTCTCCTTCCAGCAGTATCTTACGTGCCTCTTGTTGACGGTCCTCCGGTATCAACTCCAGGAATTCAGACAGCTCTGACCACATCTGTCAGACATAGCGGGCAAGAATCGCAAGCGAATTTGCTGCCTTGATAGAGGATGCAGCGTTGATGGAAAACTTCTTGCCTATTAGGTCCAATCTTCTGCCTTCTTTATCCGGCGGCGTTGAGATTGGGGTGGGCGGATTCTTGGACCTCTGTTGAGCGTCTTGAGATATCACAGAGTCCGGACGTGGGTGACCCACCAAACAGGATGGAGTTTCTGGTGGTGCTCTGTACTTTTTCTCTATACGAGGAAGGACTGCAGGGATAGAAGTGGGTGTCTTCATAATCTTTAGTCCTTCCTGCCAAATAAAGTCTATAATGGGTATGGCCCTTGTGATCCTCCTACACCCCTCTTTAAAATCATGTAAAAAACAGTCCGACTGCTCAATGGTAACTGGCAGTTCAAACCTTGTAGCAGCCCTTTACATGATATTATGAAAGCCTCCAATGTCCTCCGGCAGAGAATCAGAGGGCTGTGGCAAAGGAGGTGAAGGCATGGGTATTACGTAATCATCCCATGGATCCGTAGGCGTGTTGTCTTGAGGCAGCTCACCTTCCTCTCTTCCATCTTGATCTGAAGAGGAAGTTTCGTGAACCCCTTGTGGCGCGGGTTCTTCAGTGTGTCTTGGTGACACTGGAGGTTGTGGTGGAGGGGGTGCAGGTACGTCCGCTGGTACCGGAGGTACACTTTGCGTGGACGGTATCGGTGGGAACCTCTGGCGATAGTCTGCCAACATAGCTTGCAAATCCTGTATCAAAGAAGGAGGGAGATGACTTGGCTCCTCCGTACGTGGAGGTCTGTATGGTTGTCTATAGAAAGGTGTAGACAACTCCTCTTGGTAGAAATGTTCTTGCATATCCTCTTCATCTTCCTCATCCTGGCATTTTATGTGCAATTCGGATGGATGGCGTGCAATCCCAAAGGGACCTTCATTATCTCCGTCATCCTCCTCAGAATCCTCTTCCTCCACATAAGACTCTAATATCTGCGATGGCAGCATGGGGAAATATTAGAGTAGTCCTGCCTATGATAGGTCTTGAGCTGAAAATGTGTATAGGCCACAGGTGAGACATTAGACACCTGAGGTGGAACAGGCCAGGGTCTTGTTGGCGGAGTTTTGGTGATAGCCGAACTCCTTGAAGATTTAGGCGTCTTAACAAGCTGCGCTGAAGGCAGCTGGCTTATTGGTGGAAGCGCCGTGGACAAGCTCGTCGTCGATGGGATCATCGATGGGGTCGTCGTCGACGGTGGTACTGTGGATGGACTCTGTCGACGGGGCCGTCATCGAAGGGGCCGTCGTCGATGGGGTCTTCGTCGACGGGGCCGTCGTCGACGGGGTCTTCGTCAACGGGCTCTTCGTTGACGGGCTCTTCGTCGACGGGGCCGTTGATGTGGCTGTCGTCGACGCCGTCGTCGTCGACGGGCTCTTCGTCAACGAGATCTTTGTCGTCGAAGGGCTCTTCGTCGACGTTGATTTCGACGTCGACGGGACTTTTATCGTCGATTACTTCGTCGACGAAGGTATCGTCGTCGATGCAATGGTCGTCGACGATGATTTTTCATCCTTAGTCCCTGAAGATTTCTTAGAGGAAATCTTAGCTGAAACAATAGGTGAGGTAATGGCAGATGTAGATACCGTCACCGAAGAGCTTGAAATGGCAGAAGTCACAGAGACTGTGTGAGAAGACACCAGAGAGACAGTCTTAGTCTGGGCTTTACTCACAGTTGTTGATGATGATCCTGGAGAAACTGGGGATTCCATAGGAGGAGAGGACAACCTCCTTGAGGGTTCAGACACTCCATGAGAGGATTTGTGATGTTTTTTCCTCTCAGGAGAAGAGCTATCCCTTGATCTGGCTCTATTGCTGGATGTTGAAGCCTTGTCCTCATCTGTGGAAGATGATTTGAGCCAAAGTAGAACCCTTGCCTCCCTGTCCCTGATGGTTTTGGCAGGGAAGTTGCGGCAAATCCTACAATCCTTCACAATGTGAGAGGGATGTAGGCAGTAGATGCAGCCCTTGTGCTGATAATCTACATGGACCCTCTTCTTATCACAGGTCCTGCAGGCCCTGAAAAGAGCTTTCTTCTCAGACATTCTGAAGAAAAAAGGTTGAAAACTGAGTAGGCACTCAGGGAGACTCCCTTCCACACGACGTGCGGTGAAAATCTGAGGAGAACTGCCTCAGCTGGGAAGGTTCTAGAGGGTGCGGACAGCTGATTGGTTGGAACTCCTGTTTCAGTTCTTTTTACATAATGAGGTATATAGGCTGCTAAGGTTTGGGCCTAGTTGGGCCTATAGTCTTTTCAGCCTACTACAAATAATTTTCTATGGCATTGCTATTGTATATATTATTACCGTGGGACTCCCGCCTCGACGACGGGGAATGATTCAGGCATGTGAATCTATGAAAGATACCCCAATACTGGATAATTAACTGACCTGACCCTGCTTGACACCTCCGTCGCCTTCGACATGGTCTCCCACCGCACTCATCAATTGCCTACGCCAGATTGGTATCATAGACGATGCCCTCAGATGGATGGCATCTTTTCTCACAGGACACTACCAGAAAGTCCACCTCCCTCCCTTCACATCGCAAGTCAAGCACAATATCTGCGGAATTCCCCAACACTCTTCATCATCTACATGACTGCACTCACAAACATCGTCAGATCGCATGACATCGACGTCATCGCCTTCACCGATGACACACTGTTTGTCCTATCGCTCCCCGCCGACCCCACCTCATCGAAGACAAACTTTCACAACTGCATGAAGGACGTCTCATCATGGATGAAGGACAATTGCCTAAAGCTCAACACGAACAAGACGTAAGGCCTCATCTTTGGTAAACACACAGCCCTCTGAAACGACTTCTGGCAGCCGACAGAACTTGGTCCCACTCCAAAAGACGATGCCGGAAACCTCAGCATCATCCTAGACAGAGAACTCTCTGTGAAACGTCAGGTAAATTCTGTCTTCGCAAAATCTTCAAGTGGCTCCCCACCAGCACCAGGAAGACAGTAACGCATGTCCTCATCACCAGCCGACTGGACTACAGCAACGCTCTCTCTATGCAGGCATCACCACCGAACTCATGCAGAGACTCCAGATCATTCAAAACGCAGCCGCCAGACTGATCCTGACCTTGCCCAAGAGAACCCACATTACCCAGAACCTGAAAGACCTCCACTGGCTCACAGTCCACAAGGGATGTCACTTCAAGCTCCTGACCCACGCCTACAAAGCCCTTCAGGTCCAAGGACCCGCCGACTTGAACCACCAGCTGATTGATGTTCCAGCATTTATCGCTGTATTGGGCACAACATGGCTACACTTTCATGCTCCTCAAATCAATAGGAAGAATATGATAATTTTCTTCATATCTGAATTTTCCTCATCCTTATATCAGAACACGCAGCCCTTAGGGTGTTTTACTGTGTTCTGGTAAGATTCAGAAAAGCAAACACTGGAAGTCTCACAATCCTTTGCTGTCTTTAGTAAAAAATGAGTCAATATACTACCTCCATATTGGCGCTATGATTGTGCAATTGATCTATCCTCGAGTCAACATTCTTCATGGCAAGATACCTCATCACAGTGAAGGAAGACCAAATACTGGAAGATTATTCATGAGATAACATAAAAGGGAGAATCATAAAACATTCAACTTTCTAGTAGTGGCTCCAACCCTTTTAATCTTCAGGCCTGATGGAACCTACAGCCACTATTTAAAAAAAAAAAAAAAATCAAGTCATCATTAGTAACCGTTATCCAATGGCATTAATCACAGTGTGGTTGAATCAAGTTGAGCGAGCAAAAAGTCTTTACCAATCTCAGCTTAAGAGGATCCTAAAATTTGGTCCATCTCAAGGAAGGTGAGAGGAAGACTTCATTCGATGCTGGTAATGCAGTATAGCCTCTATAATGCAGCAACTGTGTTCCAGCACTTTGTGAATGATATATACCAGGATAGTTTATACACCTTTGTTGTGACATGTAGAGGTCAAATTAATTTTGTCAAGTTCCTTACCAGAGCAAGGAGTGTGGGAGGTTTTACAAAGGATTATACACCACTTGGGATATCCCCAAGCTGAAGAAATTTGTTTGTCCTCCTTTACCATTAGTCACCTGCTCCATGAGCTTGAGAAATGTTGCAGTGAGTCTCTTCCTTCTCCTTCCTCGGACGTGTAATATCAGCAATCTGAGTTCAGATGGAACCGGAAAAAGTGAAAGTTAGCCTACAATGTAGAATGTAATGCACACACAGAAATTCGCTCATTTTTATAGACAATTTATCAAAGACTGTTCAAGTATTGTCTTCCAACAATGCAGCTGACCAAGAAACAGGTAAGCTTTGTACAGGTGGGGCAGCGTAACTTTGGATCTATTCTTACACGTCATAAATACACGATATATATGTGCAATTAGCACTTCACTCTCATGTGTCCTAATATTATTAATGTAAAGTGTTGCACATGACATCACTATTAAAGTGCATTTACTGTAGGATTAGAGATTTATATATACACTGTGTAAATGATATATACTTCCTAGAAATCTGACAAAACCATCCTCACACTATTCAAAATTAAAATGTATTTATTTTAGAAACGAAATTACTTAGGTAATGTGTGCTCTAATGGTTCATATTTGCATTTATAATGTAGTTCTTACTCACATTTAGAGGCGTGTGTTCAAAGAGATTTTTACCATCATGAAAGTGTAATATGAATCTAATGTACAGAAAGTTTTCATATATTCGTGGTTGAGTGTGCACACACATATTAAATGTTCACCATTGATTTAATACACTAACTTGTCCTAACTTTGCCTGTATTTCTTTCTGCATGAAAAGCTGTTTTCCAGTTTCCACTTGCGTGTCTGTTCCGTGCAGATACATTCACATAGTTTGTTACTTGGAAAATAGATGTATCACTGTACTAGCGATAGAGAGAGCTTGAAAAGATGACCTTGACAAGGAACATGGAGAGCCAGAGCTTTGACTGAAGCGTTCCCTTCAACACTGTTGTAAAGGCTCACAGGTGACCAAGGACAATACCATTCCCATCAAATAAAATGTGAATGCATCAAATAAAATTAAGTTCAAACCAAGTCGAAGTCAAATAAGTATGAGGGCGACCCAGTATGGAATCAGCTTGGAGGACAGGACAAAGAAACACGAGTTCTCTCGCTCCAAGAGAGTACTCCAAATCTCCTACTATGTTTTAAGTTGCATCAAGAAACAGTCCGCTCTGTGATCTACTCTTCACTAACTTAACTCACACAATTCTAACATTTGATACAGCTACACACAGTTCTTATTAAATGGTCCAATCAAATTAAAGCAAAATGGTACAATGATGTGCTTGTAATGTTGTCAGAATTCCCCACAATATGAGCTTCTCTGAGAGACCTTCAAACTTACATTATCTGTAATAAGATGAGATATTGGGACTAGCCTGTAATCTGCAGATGTCTTTCTGAATGTGCTACTCATGAAAGTATTCCATACTTATCACAAAAAACACATTTCAACACATTGGAAAGAAAGCAAAATAACATTGCGTTCGACAATTAAGACTCTAGATTCACCTAGCAATAAAATGTTCACATGTCATAAAGCAAAATGGTAACCAATGTACCAGACCATCCTCTCTTAGAAACAGTTACTTACAGCTGAACTACAACGAGTAGCCTACTAATCAAGAACTTTAACACCTACAGAGAGAAAACATATAATATAGGATTGAGAACTTCTGGCTATTTTAGAAGCCTATCCTCAGTGACGGCACTATCTTGAGAGGGCTGTGAACAAAGAAATCATGAGGCCTAACCACAAAAAACTTTTGAATGCCTATGAAACACTCATACGCACAATCATTTTCTCATCTTATGGAAACACCTACCAACCAGAAAAAAGTAATGGAAAAGCAGATAACTTTTCCTGTCATGTGGAGAGAGAAGAGTGTAACATACTGTAGGAAAGCTGCCTGATATGTCACCCCAATGTTTTGCCTTTTGCTAGACCCTATTTTATTGCTGGCTTTTAGACTCTGCAGACTGGGGCACTGCTGTTCAGCACCCAGTGTATGTGCTCTGACCCATAACAAATTGAGAAATTGGAAGTTCCCCAATTGGCGTATTTAACTCGTCAGTAAGGCCATGGTATATGATGTAAAAAGGGCACCATGGCATGAAAAGTTAAATGGCACCTGTGAGTTACATCACTTACTATGCCATCAACTAATGTGGCCTATGTAGAAAACCAGTGTACAGATTAAATACTAATACTGTATCTTCATCCTCATCCTGACATTTTATTTGTAATTCGGATGGATGGCGTGCAATCCCAAAGGGACCTTCATCATCTTCATCATCCTCATCAGATTCCTCTTCTTCAACATATGTTTCTAAAATCTGCGATGGTAGCAGTGGAGACAAATTGGAGTAGTCTTGCCTATGATAGGTTTTTATCTGAAAATGAGTATATGCTATAGGTGAGGCATGAGACACCTGAGGTAGAGAAGGCCAGGGTCTTGCAGGCGGAGTCTTAGTAATGACTGGACTCTTTGCTGGAATGGCCGTCGATGAGCTCGTCGTCGACGGACTCGTCGTCGATGGGATTGTCGTTGACGGTGGTACTGTAGATGGACTTGTCGTCGACGGGGCCGTCGTCGATGGGGATGTCGTCGACGGGGCCGTCGTCGATGGAATCTTTGTTGACGAGGCTGTCGTCGTCGAGGCTGTCATCGACGAAGCTGCCGTCGACGAGGCTGTCATCTACAGGCTCTTCTTAGATGATCCGGTCGTCGACGGGCTCTTCGTCGACGAGATCTTCGTCGTCGACAGGGTCTTCGTTGATGATGATTTTGACGTCGACGGGGCTTTTATCGATGATGACTTCGTCGACGATGGAACTGTCGATGGAATGGTCGTCGACGATGATTTTGGAGAGATTAAAGAAATATCCTTAGCCCCTGAAGATTTCTTTGAGGAAACCTTGGCTGACACAATAGGTAAAGAATTAGCAGAGGTAGACACCGTAGCCGAAGAGCTTGAGGTGGTAGAAGTCACAGAGACTGTGTGAGAAGACACCAGAGAAACAGTTTTTGTCTGTGCTTTACTCACAGTTTTAGTTGAAGATCCTGAAGGCGGAGAAGCTGGAGATTCAAGAGGAGGAGAGGATAACCTCCTTGAGGGTTCTGAAGGTCTATGAGAGGATTTGTGTTGTTTTTTCCTCTCAGGAGAAAAGCTATCTCTGGATCTGGCTCTTTTGCTGGATGTAGGAGCTCTGTCCTCATCATCTGTGGAAGATGATTTGAGCCAAAGAAGAACCCTTGCCTCCCTGTCCCTGATGGTCTTGGCAGGGAAGGTGCGGCAAATCCTGCAATCCTTTAAGATGCAGTCCTTATGCTGATCATCTACATGGACCCTCTTTTTATCACAGGTCCTGCAGGCCTTGAAAAGGGCTTTCTTCTCAGACATTCTGTAGAAAAAAGTTGAAAACTGAGTAGGCGCTCAGGGAGACTCCCTTCCACATGACGTGCGGTGAAAATCTGAGGAGAACTGCCTCTGCTGGGAAGGTTCTAGAGGTTGCTGACATCTGATTGGTTGGAACTACTTTCAGTTCTTTTCATATCATGAGGTAGATAGGCTGCTAAGTATTGGGCCTTTTATACTCTTGTCAGCCTACTACAGATTATTCTAAGGCACTGCTTTTGTATATATAATTACCGTGGGACTCCCACCTCGGCGACGGGGAATGATTCAGGCATGTGAATCTATGAAAGATACCCCAATACTGGATAAGCACACACTCAATGAAAGAGGGCATGCTCTAGAGTGTCCTCACGCTTGCGATTTGCAGAGAATGCCCATATTGAGATTCCGGCAGGGGTTCAGACTCTGTGTAGAAAGAAGCAGTGGCACGTCTGCCCTGTAAAAGCAGAAAAAGAAACTCTTACCCGGTGACTGGGTTAGTGGATCACTGTGGTCTACTCACGACTTTGTTGTTCAGGACCCTCGTGAAACCTGTTCTGTGGCGGTTCTCCGTAGGAAATGAGCCTGGGTTTCTGCGGTGATTATATATCCAGTTTTGCGCGTAAAGGTGTTTCCCATGGCTGCGGTTCTGTGAGTATGGTCTATGGGGGAGAAAACATAGAGAAAAGACTTTGTGCGTGTGGTGACGTCGAAGCGCGTGTTGACGCCTGTTGTCATGGTAATGATAAACCATGTGACGTGTAGGCACTCTCAGGTAACTAAGTGCGTGCACTTGTAACTCGCTCGTTTTGTTTAAAAAGAAGTATTTTGTTGTAAATATTAGCGTGTCTACACTCGTTAAGTTGGAGCACAGACCATGTGACGTGTAGGCACTTGCCGTTAAATAAGTGCGTGCGCTGGTAACTGGCTCATTTGGTTTAAGAAGGAGTATTTTGCCGTGATAAATATTAGTAAGTTTACACTCGTTAAGTTGGAGAATGCTAACAGACTCGGTAAGATTTAAAGGAGTCAATGTTGTCTACCACTTTGAAGGGTTCTCTTTTAGTGGTGGGACACATCTATATTGGTATAAATCCCATGGTGCAGGTGGAGCTCAAGGGACTTCCTTGCAGTGAAGTTGTGATACGTATGAACCCAGGTGTTAAATGTTCTGTCAGTTTCAATTACCCCTGTCCCTGAGACTAGTGTGTTGGGGAGTACACTACATGTGCAAAGTTTAGAAAAAAGACGATTTGAAATTATTTTTTTAATGTCATATTAAAAGCATACTCCACAACAACATAAGGTGGAAAGTGATATGACCCCTGAAATCACGTTTTAGGAGAATAAATATATATTGTATACATAAATTCAAGAATTGGTATGCTTTGAGAAATCGTGCTGTAAAAAACTGTCAAAATATGGAGTTTGATTGGTTTAATAATCAATGAAGCATTTTATGGTAGATGGAAGGTGGAAAAGAATGATTAAGATCTACTACAGAAATGAATCTTAGGGGCCTGATTACGAGTAACCCTGGGCAAAGCACTACGCTACGCTCGCGTAGTTTACGAAGTTTGCGCTACTTCGGACTACGCAAACTGCACGTAGCACAGTGCAAACCTGCGTAGCGTAGCATAGTGCAGCGCTCATTTTTTGCTTGCTCGCGGTCCTCAGCGTCAAGTTGGCAACCGTGAGCAAGCAAAATGACATCCCGGCGAGACTTTTTCCTCGTTAGTGATCAGCAACATCAAGTTGCCGATTGCGAGCATGGAAAATAAACCTCCCGGCGCGATTCTCAATGTGGGGAGGACAGGTTTCTCACTGCGAGTGGTCAAGTATGCTCGCGACCGCTCGCGATGAGAAACTACCAGTCTGCATTGAGATTGCTGCAGCTCGAGTAAAAATCTACTCGAGCGGCAGAAAACTACAGCTCGCACTGTGCAAGATTCCGTTTTCAATGATTGCACAGTGCCGGATGCTTGTCCGCACTGTGCAATCATTGAAAACGGCGTCTTGCACAGTGCAAACAGGGTACTACGCAGTTCGAGTAGTGCTACGTGTACCTCGCGTAGTGCGAAGTGCACTTCGCGTAGCTATGCGTAGCGCTACTTTGCAAACTACGGCCAGCTCTAATTACGAATTTGGTGGTGCATCGGACTGCCGTACCCGAGATGGAGGTGCGGTGGCAGTCAGGGCTGCAATATACTTAGCAGTGATGCTGCGGCACTGCCAAGCATATTCTGAGTTTCACCACCACCAGCCTCATGGCGATGAGCCTGCCATGAAAAGGCTGGTTGTGAGGAAATAAAGGGGGTCCTACAGGACCCCTGTTGCCCTTGTACACTGGAATGCATGCAGGGGGGACATAGTGTTTTCACCTCTGTGCATGTACACCCAGTTCCTGCACGGCATGGACTAACAGTCAATGCTGTACAGGAACTTGCTTTGGTGTTCCCATTGCGGTGCTATTTTCAAAGGCACTGCCCTAAAATCATGAAAGGACTGCACGCCAGACCAGCAGAAAACTTCTAATCTGGCGAGCAGCTGGCGGTCGACTTTGGCGGTGGGGGAGCGGGTCGGTGGCATGCCAAAGTCGTAATCAGCCCCTTAATGTCCTAATCATTAACCCTTTAAGTTACCCAATTGGATGTCCTCCTGAGTGAACTACATATTTCTTATGTATACCTTTATTCTAGAATGACGGTATTCTATTTAGTATACAAGAATTGTGTAAGAATATGATACATTTTATAATGACTATATGAAATCAATAAAAATCAAATATATTAAAAAAATGGATGTACCTCCTTTGTGACTTAAAAAAATGCATTCAAGGGGAAACGCTTTAATTAAAAAATAATACCCAACATTCAATCAAGTCAACACACTTGATCTAATGCACCACAGGCTCTCAATCACATTAACAACCTAATATTTAACGCGCACTGGTAAGATCATGTATTAGTTTACAGAATGTAATTTTACCTGATGATACATTCCAGTAAACATCTGGTGTATAGAAGTCTAATTTAATGACAATGTTCCAATTAATTATGTCTCTAAGCTATTTTAACATGCATTCCGTTTAGCTTTTTTGGCTCTCCCACCTTGGTAATTAATAAGCGATCGTGTCTGTTTAGAGGGGACCCTGGTTAGAACTGTCTGTGTTTCATTGGGTAGATTGGATCTCGGCTGCACTGGAATACAATGGCAACCAGCTGAATTCTTGTTTCAAGAGCAATTCTGGTGCCGGGATTGTGCTCTATGTGTCAACACCAAGACACACAGCAGTGCATGCACACTTTCAGTCAGAGTACCACCGCAGCATCCGGCAGGGCAAGTGACATGGGGGCATATTTCTCCTCTTCAGCACGGGCAAGCTGTAGAGTAAATGCCTCAATTCATAGTCAATCAGTAATTCCTTTTTTCTGAATTGAATTTTGGTGTTCAGGTTTAAACAAGGCGCACTTGGATACTCCCACATTGCTAAACTCATCACCCCTTCAGGGAAACAAAGAGATGTCCATTAGCAAGCTAACAATTATCAAACAGCAATTTGAAAATGTTTCGGTTTTCTCAAACTCTGTAGCCATGTCAGATATTAATTAAACTATCCATAACCATTCGCATAACACACGGTGGGATTTGCTTTGCACTTAACAATAGTGGTTTAGTACGAAACGAAACCAAATTCAGTGACCTTACAATACTAGTTACAAGGTTTCTCACATTTGACTTCCAGGTCACAGAGAGCTGTTTTCCACTGATGTACAATGCATAGTGCTATTCACCATGATGGTAAAAGTTTACCTTTGGGATACTCAAAGATCGCTGCAATAAACGTACTAACCCACAGAAGTATCTTGCATACAAAACAAATGTTACCTGCATTTTGCGAGGCATGTTCTACATTATTCACATTACCCCTGCAAACTTTGCTATGATGATTCAAGCTGTGAATGGTAGGTACACACAGATTTCTCCAGCAAGAGCATTAACCAGCTGCGCTGTCTTACCAAATTATACCCAGTGTAACTGCTGAGTTGACAAGGATCTTTGAAGAAGGTGATTTATGTCTCTAAGCTATCTTCAAATGCTTTCCGTTTGTGACCAATCAAGTAACCCATACCAACTTTAGAGTTGCATATGTACTGACAAACCAAGGGCTTTCATTGATTTTGTTCCTTTTCACGACCCCCCTTCATCTGGTCTCTGACGTCAGCATGATTTTGTCCCCCATGATGCCACCTTGTTTTTTCCCCTCACGTTCTCCCATTCAAGGTTAGCCCATTTTTAGAGTTCCCAAAGTATTTTTTCCTTTTTCACTTGATCTCTTAAGTAGAGTAGGATGATGCGTACTCCACTTGGGGAGCACATACTAAATGGCGGTATCTGTTCTGATGTTACTGATATTTTCTATAAATTGCAAGATTTTGACTGTTTGAGCTCGACAGGTTTGCTCACGAGCCTGGGAGGAAGGAATAGCAGCTACCCAGAAGCAGAGCTAGCATTAAATCTGATGGGAGAGCCCCTTCAAGATACCACGTGAATTCCTTGCCACACCACTCAAATCTCAGAGCTAGAGGCTGAATCATACTGGTATAACCTGGCAAGCGATGGAGGCTTGTTGGTTCTGTGAATTGTAGTGGTACTGGTGGTCATTTCATTCACAAATTTCTCCTGGCGTTGTCCTTTTCTCTAAGCAGTACTTCAGTTGGCTTGAATTGGCAGCACAAGCTCTTTCTTAATTTCAACTATGATGCAATTCCTTTATTGTGCATGAGGTTAGATTACTGTATGCACAGCAAACTAGCAGGTTGGGACACATAAAAGCATCTTTGTTGTCTATCCTGAGAACATGTCTCAGTCATAGATTAGACTTCATAGATGTTCCCCAAGGTCCAAGAGAGTAGTGTTGAATGGTGTAATACAGGTTGCAGGTGAGGAGAGCCGCTTGGTCGCTGGGGGAAAGCACTCAGTCCCTAAAAGACACGAGTTAGCATTGCAGCGGTTGACCACTTTGTGTCTGGCATTTACACTTTACAACAGAAGCCCAGTTGTTATGCACATCCATGGGTATCCCACATGTATATGCTGTTTGACGATATCCAAGTCACACTCTCAAGCTGTAATATGTTTTCCTTTCAAATGTCACACAGCATCAATAAGTATCTGAAATTATTTCCTTGTCAGGAGAGACTGCAGTAGTGATGTCGGTGGAGAGTTATGTTCATTGACCCAACACTATCTGCTATTGGCTTTTGCTATAAGCATCACTTTGGCCTACTTCCATTAAAATGCATCCATTCTGACATTTTGAAATGCATAGTTGCTATGGTCTCTATTACAATGTACATGAGAGTAGACCATTCCAACTGAGGTACGTTTGGAGCCAATATTGGACCTCGTGTGACACCAAACAGATTCTGTCAAGAAAACAATGCAGTCAAGGTCTCTTTAGTTTCCAACGTAAGTGCCTGAGGAAAGGACAACTCCTCTCAGTAGCCACACTGCCACCCTGCACTTAATATATATGTGAAAAGTGCAAGTGTTTATATATAAAGGTAAAAAAAACTTTAGCGAGCGCTTATAAGGAATACAACTTGATACGTATTCTACAGATGTCCATTCCCTCCAGGTTAATAGACAGGTTCCTCGATATTAAGTTGCAGTACAAATTCGAGGTGGTGTTAGATTCCATACAACCACCCTTAGTAAAAAAGCTGTTTCTGCAATTTAGATATGGGACACTCCCACTGAATGCCTAAACCAATAAGTGGGCGGGCGTTACTGGTCGTTTGTGCCCTGGGTGCTTAGTGGAGGAAGAAACCATGACCCATGTGGTGTTTTTTTGCCCGGCCGATAAGAGGCCCAGAATAAAGTGGGTGATCCAACTTTGCAGAAACCTGGGTATTAGAAACTATATAGAATTCTATAGGATTCTAAAAACAGGCACTGACCCAGTTTTTGTGGTTGCAATCTCAAAATTTGTATTTTGTATTTGCAATGTGGTCCAAACGGAGGTATCTGCTTAAAAATGAATATGAGAACATATAACACCCATTGCATTATCCATCTGTTGTGATTATTGATTGTGTAAGATTTAGCTCTGTCAGTCAGTATTGGTACTTGTCGACTAATCAACATGACATATCAAATGACTGCTAGTGATGAAGGGCTTAGACATATTTTTTGATACAAATCTTTTTATCACTTTTAATATTAAGACTTTAAATTATATTTTTAATGTTGTTTAAAATAATAAAATTTCCAACAGTGATGACTTTTACTGGCCTACTTTCCTAATTGCGAGTACATAATTGTTTGTGTTCCATCCTACCTCGTACCTGACAAAGGATTACATTTATGATTGTATTTTATGTGGTTGTACATTTTTTGTTTTATGTGCTTTTATGGCTATAATAGCCGAAATAAAGTTTCGATGAATGAATAGAGGTCAAAGATAGGAGGAAAAACCCATGTAAGCTTTTACAATACTGATAAGTCCTTAAAGTAGTTGTTTGGTAATGCAGAGGTCTAAAAGCAAGGCACCAAAACCACTCTGAGTCAGGATTGAGAGCAAGACCAGAATAATCTCTTCCAAAAGACAGAAAATACAATAAATCTTGCTGAAGAAAAAGTACAAGCATTCAAGGATAAACATGTATCTGGAATGGGTGGGGAACGCAACGCAAAATAGGAGGGAAAAATGTTGTGACATTCTTCTCTAGCATCACATGAAAAGAGGTTAACGAAATCTCAGTTTAGAAATTTCATGGCACGAACACAGGGAAGGCTAACATCTTGGATAGCCATGTATATTAGGATACTCAAGTGTGCTCTTCCAGGAAAATGGGGATTTCAAGAAAAGGCAGGCAGAGGAAGAATCACCCCATGTTTGACATCCTTCATGCCTTGGCATTCTGCATTCTGCCTCGTCCTCATAGCGCTCCATATATCACAGAGAACGTGCCACAAAGTGGCTGTCCCTCAAAGACTTTGATTGCTGGCTGGACTGTTGCAGTGGAAAACTCCTCACTGAGCACCGAGAGCTAGAATCAAAGACATGCTGTTTTACGCTTAAGAGGTGCAAGGCGGTGATGTGATGTAACTCAACAGTAAGCCAATCTCCTGATGCCTTGGGTTTGTCGAGGTGCCACTGTACAATAACGACAAATCAACAAGTGGGCATGAGCTTCAGAAGCATTTCCCCAAGAGCATTCATTAAATGGATAATCTTTCCAATGCACCTAACTTTGAAACGGTTCTAAAAAATGTGGGAATCACAGATTTCTTGGACCTCCCTCTCTGATTCGTTTTGGTGGTGGTTCAGGAAGAAAATTATAAGCAACAGAAACATATGGTCTCCACTATGAATCATGAAAACAGGAGACATTCTTCAAGTGTAATGCAATTTCAGACTAAAGGCAACAGGATTACATGATGAGTGATAACAAACACACCAAAATGTTACGGTCAGAACTTGACTGACAACAGAAGAAATTTGAAAGCATAACAAGGAGCAAAAGTAGAGAAGGAGTAAGATTTTCGGAGAAAGTTGTCTCTGTTTCTGTAGATGAGAGATGTAATTGTTAGCTGTTGGGACCAAAGGATCAATGTGAGGTGAAGAAGGAAAAACTCCTGAGTGAAAACGCTGAAGTAGAAAAAATGAGTGGCATTTTGCCTAAGAGCATTCATCTACTGGTAAATTGGACACCCAGTCATCTGGTATGGCATTACAGCAACTTGGGAGCTATTGTTCTAGAACTGATTGGTTTGTTCTGTTTGCTTATTATAGTGAGGCGATAATCATAAGAAAAAGCTTTTTGAATTCCAATTACCTTGCCAAGATCCTTCCAAAAGCGGAAAAGATATTGAATTCCTCTGTCAGAAGTAATTGCATGTGTAGACCATAAAGATAATACAAATATCTGTGGCACAACATTGTGCCATTCATCAGCTTTATGTAGTTTAGCTAGAGGAGAAAAATGAGAGACCTTTGAAAAACTGTTCAAAATACCCTGTATGGCTCGACAATCTTCCGAAGGTGAAAGATCCATGATAAAGTCAGTAAACATTGTATGATACAGTTCAGGATCTACTCATAAAAACTGCAAATACCCAAAAGGTTTAGATTTAAATGATTTTTTTTTAGCATACGTTGAACTAAAGATGACATAACCGTAAACATCAGAATGCACTGTAGGCCACCACATTGAACAAAGAACGAGATCCTATGTAGTTCTAACACTTCCATGACCTGAAATATCTGAATAATTAGAGAAACTCATCACATTCAATTGTAGTTTCCTATTAGGAAAAGGATTATTCACTAAAATACTAATAAATTACATTGGGTCAATGGATTTTTAAGATGAAGGTTAAAGTTTAACATATGTTAACCAATTGGGATTAGAAGACAAAAAGAATGAAGTTCTGTGATTCCCTTGAGGAAGACACTTCCTCTAACCACTCTATCAGACTCATCTTAAAGTTGCCAAACATCTGGGATAGTTGAAATTATTGATTCAATATTTATCTGCAAATTTTTATTTTAAGCATTGCACCTAAACCTGTCTATAATTCCTCCACCAAGTATTTTAGGAACTGATTTAGATATGGCTTTGGAATTTTAGATAAACATTTAAGAGCCGCTGATTAGCCTGGTTAGAATGGCTATTTGCCTCCACTCACACTATCTCGTTACTGTTTTTTGGTGTTCCACTGAAGGAGGAGCTGTTTTAAATTTAGATCTGTTGTCAACTGACAAATGAGTCAATAGACTGACAACCTCAAAGAAACGCATGCTGTCCACTCTGTACAGCAAACTAAACCAGCAATCTTGCCGGCAGAGCTCAGACAGCACGCCAAAGGCAACCCCATATGGGACAGGATGAAGCTGGGGAAACAAAATATGCTTTGGGTTTCTGAAGCCATTCTGTCAAAGCAAAGGTTATGTAGTGCTAGATTATATTTATTGCGAATCAGACCTACTGCCAGGACAACTGCTTATGAAACAAATGTATCTAGCCAAGGAAATGCTGATAAACAACCATGTGGGGCATGAAAGAGGGACTAATCTATGAGAGTGAGGATACAGAACAGCTTTATATGTTATTACGCCCTCCAATAAATACGCAAAACGTTGTCAAAAACAAAACATCTTATGCATGACTTACTATTTCAAAGTGAGGTAGATATTGTGTTTTCAGACATAAGCCAATAAGAAATGGACTGTGGTGCCTTCTGACATGATACATATAAACGTGTCTTATAACACAGAGTTGATTTTGTTTTATTGCCAAGGCTCACAAAATCCTTAAATAGATTATTAAAAATCTTCATGGGGAAAAGCTGAATTACTCTCTGTACAAGTTACTGGCATAGCCTAGTAATCAGATTGTTGGCTGAAAGTGAAGTAACATCTGAGAAGTAGTGAATTTGTGACTAGTTCTGCTGATACGATTGCACCTTTACGTACACAGTTTAAACACACAATATTCTGGAAGATTTAAATGCTTATTAGATAAAAATCGAAGGGGAGCTCCTATGACATTCACAGGTACCATGAATAACCCATCACTTAAAACATGATCGTTCTTATCCACGAAGAAGGATATATATTGGACCTGGTCTTTATTATTAAAGGAAGTGGAACAAGTTTTTGCATCATGCCCCATTATTTGAGCTGATCATGAGGCCATCTTAATTGAACTAGCAAATGCCTCCTCAACAATTCTATACCCAAGGCAGTACTGACAGAAAATAGCAAATGGCAGTAACTGCATCTGGCCAAGCTTCTAAAAGTGACTGAAAGCACACCAGACCCAACTCACACCGTGACATATGCTGAGTTCAGAAGAAAATAAAGGATTTTTTTGGAAGAACAAATCCCTTTCAAATAGGTAAGACTGATCAAAGACAGAAACTGTACAAATGCTTCCATAGAAAATCAGGTAATTAAAAATAATAAAATGTGTGGAAGATGAAAGAAAATATATGATCCAAACTGCAAAATGGCTATGTCCTCAGAAGAAGTTGTGGCTAATTATAAATGAGATCTGGAATTTGGATGTAGACAAAAAACAAAACTTTAGCCTTCCAAGTAATCTGTGACTCAGCAGCCAGCGTCTCACACACAGTATTGTGTGGCGCATTTGGAGGGTGTGGTCCTGTGGAGGTGGAAGGGGGTGTGAAAGCACTCCTAGGGACCAGATGTACAACCCTTCCATTTTGTGAGTCGCAAATTGCGTAGTTTTGCAACTCGCAATTTGCGACTTGCAAAATGGAATGGGCAGCAGTGTCTCAGACACTGTTTGCAATTCCCAATGGGGTCGCAAATGACCTGCCTCATTAATATTCATGA
The DNA here is from genome assembly GCF_964261635.1 of Lissotriton helveticus. NCBI lineage: Eukaryota > Metazoa > Chordata > Amphibia > Caudata > Salamandridae > Lissotriton > Lissotriton helveticus. The sequence goes on from NC_136057.1 coordinate 1,612,043,004, forward strand.
GGCAGGTCGCAATTTGCGACCCCATTGGCAATGGCCAACACTCACAGGGATGGTGGCCTGCTGGGGCCAGTAGACCACCATGCTTTGACTGCTTTTTAAATAAAGCAGTTTTAATAAAAAAATGCAGCCAGTTTTCCTTAAAGGAAAACGTGATGCATTTAAAAAAGAAAAAGGAAACGTTTCTGTTTCATTTTTTAAGAGTAGGCAGCGGTCCGTGGGACCACTGCCTGCTCTCAAAAAATATTTTGGCTGCCAGTCACAAAGGGGAAGGGGTCCCCTGGGAACCCATTCCCGTTTGCATGTGGCTTACTACTGTTTTGAAATAGGTGGTAAACTGCAAGTGTTTTGCGACTGTAATTGTGGTCATAAAACGATTGTACAAAAAAGTGCAACTCACTATTAGGAAAGGGCGCCCTTGGCACGGCCATTCCTAAAAGCAAGACGCAAACCCTATTTTGCGAGTCGGTAATAAGTTACCAACTCGCAAAAGAGGGTTTGTACATTGCACAGAACTATTTTGCGGTCGCAAACGGGTCAATTTCCCATTTGCGACCACAAAAAACGGTTGTGCATCTGCCCTTTAGAATAAAAACTTGGCTAAAACAGACGGCAAGGTTGATGCACTGACCCTGAGATTGGATACCATGCGAGAGAAGGTGGAGACGCATGAGCCGGGATTAGATATGGCAGAATGTCATCATGCGTCAGATCTCTGACGCAGATGATGCTTTGACGGGGGTGACCAAAACACAAAAGGACATGCTGGCCGAACTTGAGGTTGTGACTAAGAACGTAGACCTCAAAGCCAGATCCAACAGAAGCAATATACTCATCATGGGGGCACCAGAATGCACAGCAATGGAAGCATATGTGGAGAAACTGATCAAGGAACTCTTTGATGTGGTGCTGCTGTCCTCTGTGTTTGTGGTAGAGAGGGCACACCGTACACTGGGTACTCGACCAGTGCCGGGGGCACCGCAGTGACCCAAATTGGCCAAAATACTGAACTATTGAGACTGTGATACTCTCCTAGCCATAACAGGAGAACAAAAGGATATCGCCTATGAGGGATCCTAATAGCGTTTTACCCTGACTTGACAAGCTATGCAAGAAGCTTGCCAAAAATTTGCACTGCTCAAAAAAAGATTACACGACATGAACATTGGCTATGTCATGCAGTACCGGAGCATCTATGACGCATCCTTGATGGCAAAGTCAATTTTTTACAGATCACCAGGCGGCTGCGACAGTCCTAAACAAATACACCAGAATGCGTTGCAGGCTTTGCAAAGATGAGAACAGTACCTCTGAACAGAAACTAAGTGATGTGGAATAAAAAAAATGATCATAGGCTATTAAGACTACAACTACAAACATCACAAGCAGGCGAGCTGTCTGGCACTATAGCCGGATGAACTAAAGAACTGTGGGCCCACCACTAAAGAATGCCTCCATGGTCAGGGTTTCAAGTCAACACCAGAGAGGTGCCTTTGCCTGACCATTGGCATAACTAAAGCTGTTTGACTACTCAATTGTTGTCATGCACTTTGCATAGGTCATCCATATATCGTTACAGACACTGCTCTGAGACAACAAGGGGTGGATGTTGTTGAATGGTGGAATGGGCAACCCAAGCATTGTCTTAGGCCACCCCATAGTGGATACCACTCTATTGCAGATGGTATAGGGGGTGGGTGAGACCTCCTTTATTCAGTAAGTTTTGGTGCAAGGGAGAGGTACATAGCTGGGTATCTGGGACCCAGCATGGGAGATGGAGACATGGAAAATAGAAAATGTTTACAATGGCAGATTCATGGCTGGGCAGTACAGAATGGCATCTCACACAAATTTGACCACTAGGCCCCTCTGAATGGATGAAACATGCAACGATAAAACCAGATTCATGACGTGGAACATGCTGGGTCTAAATGACAAATGTAAAAAGAACAGATGTTGGATGGAATGCTGAATCGATCAAACATTCACCCCTAGTCACAGATCTGGGTTAAATCCATTGTTTTGTTGCACGCCACGCCATTCCAATTTGACCCAGCCATATGCAAATTAGTCTTGACCCTCGGGAACTGTCAGGCCAGATCCTCCCTGGACCAGAAACAAGCATCCTAGGACCGGTTCAGGGTTTCACCCCTCATCAGCCAGGATAGCTTGAAAATGGTGGTGTAGCAAGCACGGGGCACATGTCTGGGCATACCCTTCCCACTTAGGGCAACAAATGCAAATATAACAAATGATTGACGGAATGTTGAATCAATAAAATATTCACCCCCAGTCACAGATCTGGGTTATATCAAGTTGGCAGGGTATGCCCAGATATGGGTCCCTTGCTCACTTTGCCACTGGATTTAAGCTAGCCTGGGTGATGAGGGGTGTTACCCAACCAAGGAAGACCTGGCTTGGTAGTTCAGGCGGGACTGTTGCCATTAGGAACAGGGTCAAGACTGATTTGCATATGGCTGGGTCTGAACTGGGTCGGCAAAGTGATCTAAAAGATGATGGATTCCACCCAGGTCTGTGACTCGGAATGAGTGTCTGAAAAGTTTCAGCACTTTGTCCATCATCTCCTTGTGTTAGGTTTAAATGACAGGCACAAAACGAGCCATGTGCTGGCCTATGCTAGTAGACATCATGTGGCTAAATTACTATTACAGGAAACAAACATTGGCCCCGAGAAATCGAATTGGGTGGCATGCACTTAGGAAGTGATAGTAATTCACAAGGGGGTCCTCTATCGCCACATTACCACCATAGCGAGCCCAGGTAGTAGATACCTGCGTGTCCAAGGAGTGCCTAATCATACTCATGTCACCATAGTGAACGTGTATGTCTCGACCCATGATGATTGCAAAAAACACAGTTGATGGACAGAATGTAGAACAATGTCATACATTCACCCTAGTACAAGGATCTGGGCCTAAATCCATCGTTTATTTGCACTCCACACCACCCTGGGTTAGACACTGGCTATATGCAAATCAGCTCTGACCCTGCGCCTCATGGGAACAGTCCAGTCCGAACTACCAAGCCATGTCTTTCCCAGACCGGAATCAAGCATCCAAGGACCGGTTTCTGGCTATCAGCCTTCATCAGCCTGGATAGCTTGACTCCAGTGGTGTGGAGAGCCTGGGACTCACGTCTGAGCATACCCAGCCCACTCGGGGTGAAAATTGCAAAAAACACAGTTGATGGACAGAATGTAGAACAATGTCCCATGATGACCCTCAGTTCTTCCGTACTGAGGGGGCGCAGTGCAGCAAACAATCACAAAACGATTACTATATGGGGCAGAGACTGTAATGTCACACTGGACCATACACTAGACAACACAAATGTTAGGGACAGGCAACCAATGAGGATGAGAAAGACCCTGGTAGACACTATGCAACAGCACAACCTTCTTGATGTCTGGACAGCTATACATCATGATACATGAATATACACTTTCCACTCATCTGTACAAGGGACATTTTCCAGGCTGGGCTCCCTAAATGTGGTGGGATGAATGGAGCGGATATAACATCTCCCATGCACTTACTCAGACCACTCCCTAGTAGTGTTGACACTATGCATCCCCGATTGTACACAGGTGACTATGAGCTGGAGATTGCAGCAGTCCATGCTTCTGGATAGCATCCTCAGAGAGGAGATCAGACAATACATAGCTGACTAATTTCAACTAATAACGATTTGGTGGAGTGTAAGTGGTCTTCTGGGAGGCATTCAAGCAGTAATCAGGGGAGAGTACATTGCCAAAGGGCACAGGATCCTCAAAGGCATTTGTGGGTAGCAGTGGCGTCACTAGGGGAGTGCGGGGGGTGCGGACAGCACCGGGTGTCACCCCAACATTGGGGTGACACCAATCTGGTTAGTTACGCTGCTGGCTGGCTCGCTCTCGCTCTGCACTGCACAGTGGAGTGCAGCCTCAGCCTCGCCCTCACCTCTGCTGCCAGTGCTTTTTATTTAAAGTGCAAGCAACCGCAAGCACACGCCACAGTGCGCAGTTGGCACCTGCTTACAAATTTAAAATACTCTGTAGTCAGTGCAGACAGTGAGTGTGCACTGCAGCACGTCGCCTCGCACGCACCGGTGGTGATGATGTCATGCATTTGATGATGCTGGTGTCATGTGGATGCGCGCCGCGGCGTACCCAGTTTGTGGGTCCGAGGGCCGTCAATCTTTAGCGCCACCAATGACGGCCCTGGGACAGCCCCCGCGCGCTGGGCTCCTCTGACGCGTCGCGGTCACGCGCCAGGGAGGAGACGAGACGGGCGGCAGCAGCGCTTGAAGTGCGTGCGGTGCGCTGATAAAGAATTAATATGAAGTTAACTGCCAGTCTGCCACCATGCCATCTTCTTTGATATGGCGGGCAGGGCGAGCGCCGTCGCCTCCCTTTCAAATTTGGGACAGTGGGACTTACTTCTTGGGTCCGGAGGCAGTCGGTCACGGTGAGAGAGTAATTAATATCAAGTTGGTTGAACTCGAATTAGCAGTTCTGATTTTAGATTGATGTATTTACATTTTATTTTTTTGATGGCAACCTGTACCATTGTAAAGCGCTCTGATACCGTCCGGTCTTGAAAGTGCAGTGCTATATATAAAACTCAAATAATAAACTCACGAGGCATTTTCGCAAAGAGAAATGAATTGGCAGTGGCGCAGTGGGAAAGGGGGGAAGTTCTCGAAATTGGTATTGACACACTTGACACTGAGTGATACAGAAAACATACACGTTTCCTGCAAGGCCTGTGAGGGTTAGAAGAGGCAGTCGAGACAAGAGAGGAAGCTGTTATTAAAGTGCCCATGGGATGGCAGCTCATACCACCTCAGAGCACCCCTGGGCAATGATGGCTGGCTTCTACTTCATGGTTAGAAGTCCCCAATGCCCTCCTATGTATGTGGAGGTGGGTTGAGAAGGGGTGTTGCAGAGAGGCAGGGAAGCGCCGATAGGGATTCTGTTGTGTATGCCCAGACCACGTGAGAGTTGGGGTGCTTGTACAACCCTGCAGAGTGGGTGCACTTGTCGTGCAATTGATTCAATGTGTGCTTCCTGGCAGTGCTGCATAGAGTGTCAGGGACGTGCGATTCGGGCAGGTCCTGGATGTGACTGCACCTTCGTCCATCAGTCAAGTGTCAGGACAGCGAGAGGCGCTACGTGGGCACTGGCAGGGGATTGAAAACGTAGCAGTTCAGAAGTAGTACCAGGACACCGCTCTGACACATATGGGAGATTTATGAATGAAAAATTACTTGCTGAGAGAGCATTTTTTCCAGTCAGCCAATGAGGTACTGCAAAACCTGGTATGGTACTGCAGTAATTGACGTTCTGATTGGCCAGCCGTAACTTTTCATGAAAATGCTGTGGTGGTCATGTCAGTACTCTGGGAATCTCGCAAGCTTCCACCGCATGGTACTATGTCACCACTCAAGCTTCATGAGGAAGCTTACATTGTTCTGTGGTACCATGAGATGGAAGCTTGCGATAGGGATGCCATAAGAGTACAGCGGTACCTGAAATGTTTTGGGTGTTTTTATAAAAGGAGGAAGACATTGCATGATGGGTGCACAAGGCCAAAGGAGGTGCACTGTTGGGGCTGTGTGCATGCAAAAGGAGTGGGTGCTGTGCCTGGCCAAAGGCCACACCCTGCAGCCAACCTCTGCAGCACATGGACAATGATCATACACAGCTGGGGTTTGCTGAATTTGAAGGTTTCGGACTTGGTCCACTTTCGAATATGATCAAAGAACCCCAGAAATTCAGTGAAAAAAGCAAAGGTTAAAGTGACATTTTAAGTTTCTAATACCTTAATTTACATAAAAAAATTTAAAACAAAAATTCACAGAAAGATTAATGTTAAACTGATGTTGTAGTTAGTTGCTGGAATGAGGCATTAGCTAATGTTTAAAAAAATCTAAAACTTTGGAAATTTACCAGTTATAGTTTAGTCAAAAAGCTATATAACTTCTGCCCAAACATGATCACGTATGACCTTAAATAGTATAACACTCATGACGTGAATTTCCGTTTTTTAGAGGACAAGAATATGGATTGGGTGTTTTCCTGTGGGTGGATGCACTGCCTGGCTGAAGGCCAGTGCATAATGGGGTGGAAGTTATAGTTTTTTTACTAAACTATAACTGGTGTATTTCTGTGGCCTTTGTAAATATAGGAAACTAAATTTACAAACGTTACTAAGGATTCTGTATGGTCCCGTTATTTGCCATCTGTGTCCACTGGCGGACTCGGAGCGGAGGAGGTCCATGCGGTAAGTCGTGAGGGGGTGACACCATGAGTTACCAGCACCGGGTGACACCAACCCTAGTGACGCCACTGGTGGGTAGATTGGCCACACTGGAGCGGAAGCTCAGGTGCCAAGTACAGAGGCAAACAACAGACCTGGCCCCTTCACTACAAGTGAACATAAAACACATTCTTATGGAAGACAAAGAAGAACCTGGCAGCATAGATTATATAGCTCCTCGTGCAGTGAGCAGATCGGTGACATGGGCTAGTAGCTATATGCAGTGACATTAGATGGCTGAAAGGGAGACAATCTGTTCCCCCCCCTTATGGTGGAAGATATAAAAACCACAATCAAGGATCTGAAAGTGGGCAAAGCGCCTGGCAGCGACGATCTGACATGCAAGTTTTATAAGAAGAATGCATAGCGCTTGCTCCACACATGTTAGAAATGTATGGAGAGGTCATGATAAATGGTTAGCTGCCCCCAACGGTGTGGGAGGCAATAGTGAGAATGTTGCTGAAACCAGGGAAGTCTGTGCACACATGCAGATCACACAGACTGCTGTCACTGGTAAGCTTGGACAATGCAGATAATTTACTGTTAATTTTTCAAGGACCCGGAAGTCAATTCACAACCAATAATAGTAGAAATCATGCGATTTGGGGAGTGGTCTGGCTTGATAATCAACTGGGCAAAATCTACAATGATGTCGTTAACAGCTAACACCACACGACCAATATTAGACCAACCACTACAATGGCAAAAAACGCCAATCCATTATCTCGGGAACCACTTTCACAAGGACCTGTGGGTTGTACTACGTGAGAACTATGGCACTTCTATCGACAGAATCACGACCACTGTTGAAAAATTGATAAAATTACCACTGTCCATAGCAGGTGGAATAGAAATATTGGAAATGGTGGTTATACGACAACTATTATACTATTTCAGAACATTCCTACACCTCTCAATAAGGCCTTCTTTCAGTAGTTTACGTCTTTGTTGATAAAACTGGGGCATGTGGAGGACAACATCTCTGATTAGGTAGGTATGTACTGCAGAGGTTGTTTAACCAAGGAGGGTTTGCTGCGCCAAATTAAGGGGCCCATTAGGATCACGGGCGGATTGCGATCCGCCCGTGATCCTACTCCGCACGCCACCCAATTCCACCCGCCATATTACTACTGCGGGGGGACCGCGGCGGACGGAAAGACAGTCTGCCACTTTTCCGCCCGGTCAACGAGTGTTTAATATGGTGGCGGTGTCTGTTAGACACCGCCATCCATATTACTATGCAGGCGGGGACATGCCACGGAAAGGCATGCGGTGTTAGACATTTGGGGCCCGTTGCGGGCCCCCAGGGACTCTGGGGGGTGGGGGGTGCACATGGGGGTTACCTATGGTACCCCCCAGCAGCGGTGCCTGCCATATTGTGCATGGAAGTGCACAACGCCTTCCTGGCATTGTGGCGGGCGGTGCTGAGTGCACCGCCCGCCACAATGACAGGAATGCAGGATGCAAAGAACACGAAGGAACCTATTAGGGTTCCTAATCAAACTGCATAGCCATTGAAAGAACCGAATGAATCAAATTAATTAAATTCAACAGTTTGTCATCTTATTTTCACTCCACGTTTACTCCATTTCTCTTTTTCCATATTCTTTTTACTCCATGTTTTCATCAATTTATTTTATTCATTCCACAACCATAGTACGATTTTCTCATGAAACGTGCAGGACACCAAATTATTCCGCATGTCACGTCTTTATTTAAAATATCCCAATGCATTTCGGGAAGTCATCTTCCCTTCGTCAGGGGATTCTATGATAAAAATTCAAACATTTCATGAAAACATGCCATCAGCACTACCATTAATTTTATTCATAAGCACCCATTTTCATTTGCTTAACTTTGTATCAATAAAACGTAGCCAGTGTAATTAAATCATTACATAATAATGCCCTCTTGCTTATATAAAATGATAAATTCATTAAATCTGCTTGTTTTTACCTTGATTTGAGATAAACTCGCTAGTGCCTCCCGTTACAACCTCCCAATACGTGATCTTGTCATCCCTTGTGCTCATGGCACTACTACTCTACGGCCACAACAGTTTCATCAAACACAATCAGCTTAACATAATGTGTGCGCTATTCACTTGCTTAAACGCCGTGGTTCATGCATCTCGCTACGCTTTCTCAGAATGTCATTTCTTCCGAGTTCTAGTGCTTCTTTCAGCCTGATTCATGAAGCGAAATAGCGCCCGCAATGGCTGCGAAAATGCAATTGCGGGTGCAAAACACGAAATCGGCATTCAAATACGAAATAGCGAATTCGCAAAAAATGAATAGCGATTTAAATAGCGATTACGCTATAACAGTCGCAGACTCCGGGTAGTCGAGCATTAGCGATACGGAAATAGCGACCAACCACGGAATCTGCGAAATGAATAGCGAAACGCAATATTGTCTCAATCGGCATTCATGAAAAAAATACAATAGCGAAAAAGCGCTAATTCGCACGTTTGCGCGGCGCAATTTAAGGACAACTCAAAGCAGGTGGTAACCATAAAAGTCATGATTAAGTAAAATTTGAAAAACTGTTGGCCAATCACCAACAGGTCCAGGCCTGACCAATCACACATAAGGACATTCAGCAGCAGCATTAGGCGTTCCACAATGCCTGGGATGTACATGGTGGTAAGGCGGCGAAGGCTACAGCGAGCAGCACGGAGGAGACGCATGAGGCAGGAAAGGATTTACCGGCAGCGGGTCACCTTGCTGGGCCAAACCAGAGAACAGATTTATGCTAAATACAGGCTGAATGGGGAAATGATCACCTGGCTGATACAAGAACTCGACCCCATCATGCAGCACCCAACAAGGCGAAACAATTCTGTGCCCACACATGTGCAGGTATTGTGCAGCCTGCACCTCCTGGCCTCCGGCAGTTTCCAGGGCATAGTAGCCGCTGCTGGGGGGATATCCCAGCCCACCATGTCACGCTGCCTCCACACTTTTGTTGACGCCATGCTCAGCCAGCTCCACCGCCACATCACATTTCCCACGAGCCAACAGGAATTGGACCTGACAAAACTACAATTTTACAATGTCGCCCATTTTCCCCATGTCCTGTAGACATGTAGCATAGACTGTACCCACGTCGCCATCTGCCCACCAGCTGCCACGGAGTATATGTACCGCAACAGGAAGTCCTACCACTCCCTCAACATACAGATGGTCTGCAATGCCAAGACCATCATCACTGACATTGTGGCCCAGTACCCAGGGAGTACCCATGACTCCTTTATCTTCAGGCACAGCGGACTCCACACACGACTGCTCAGGGGAGAGTTTGGGGAAGGACACCTACTTGGTAAGTACACTTTGTCGACCATGTCACATTGCTATGAAGTAACTGCGCTGCACAGGCAATCAACATCTGCTCCTCTCATTCAGGTGACAGTGGCTACGCCCTACGGGAATACCTCCTGACCCCTTACCTCAACCCTGCCACACCTCAGCAACGGCGCTACAAGGTTGCGCACATCCGGACAAGGAACTGTATAGAAAGGACATTCGGCCTGCTCAAGAGCAGGTTCCGTATTCTGCACAAGACAGGTGGGGCGATGTATTACAGTCCTGCAGCGTGCTGCCGCATTGTGGCTGTCTGTGCAATGCTTCATAACATTGCAACCAAGCGCCGGATACCTGTTGACATCTCAGGCAGTGAATCTGAGGGGGACGACCGGCCACCAGCACATGCGCACCATGCACGCGGGGAGAACCCAGCTGAAGGCCACAGACGTCGCAACCACATCACAGCGAACAATTTCTAGCCCACCCTCTTCCCCCAACCCACATATCACAATTGCATGCAAAATTTAATGATTACACAAGGCTAATGTGTGCAGCAAAATAAATGTATTTGTTCCATTCACAAGAAAAAGGTTATGGTTTCAACTATTTACAAATTACAGTATTCCTGCATACTGCAGTGTGAAGAAGGTTCTTGGCAGGCTTAGCGTCAGCCTGTGGCAGTGTCCCTCAGACAGTGTCATTGGCGCCTCCGGCGCGTAATGCCCAGGCGCCTGTGAGGCTCATCCTCATCCTGGGCAGCTGTACCCGGCGTTGCCCTGGTGCTGCGCCTAGGTGGCGGGACCTGCGTGGCAGAGTGGCTGCTCACGCTGGAGGCACCCTCACTGGCATCGTCTCCCCCTACAATGGCCGGTAGCACAGGTGTATGAAGTGCCGTCACGGCGGTGGTCAGGTGCTCCAGCACCCTGGTTATGTCCTCGCAGCACTGGACCAGTTGGTGCTGCTGGGTGAGAGAGCGCCGCGACAGCTGGGTGGTGGCATTTGCTGCCACATAATTTGACCTACTATAGGCCGACAGCCGGCTCATCAGCTGGTGGTGGCGCCTGCTTGCAACACTGCGGTGCTTGACGAGCGCAGCAGTGTTGTCCTCCATTGCCGCCGTCATGCGGTCCATGGCCGCCGTCATGCGGTCCATCCGCTCTCCAACTCCCGCCACATTGCGGCCAATTTTATGCAGCTGGAGCTGGATGGCTCCTTGCTGCTGCGACTGGCGCTGGTGGATTCGGAGCATGCGCCGCTCGACGCTCATGCAGGCATGGAGATGCCCATTGCCCCTCCTGCTGTTCGGCCGCTGTGTTGCGGCTGTGGTAGGCCCAGATCTGGTTGCACGAGCTGCAGGTGGTGTAGCAGCTGGTGTTGCTGGTGCGGCAGGAACTGGAGGCACATTGGTGGGGTGCCTGGCTCTGGCAGCCGGTTGGCCGGCAGATGTAGGAGCACGTACGGTGGGGGGCCTGGCCTTGGCAGCCGGTTGGCCGGCAGATGCAGGAGCAGGTACGGTGGGGGGCCTGGCTGCTGGTGTTGGTGCAGCGGCAGATGCAGGAGCAGGTACGGTGGGGGGCCTGGCAGCTGGTGTTGGTGCAGCGGCAGATGCAGGAGCAGGTACGGTGGGGGGCCTGGCTGCTGGTGTTGGTGCAGCGGCAGGGGCTGGTGCCTGGGTTTCGGGTAGTGATTCCTCCTCCTGGGCCTCCTCATCAATCTGCAGCCTCTCACTGTCACTGCTATCATCGCCACCTGTGAGGGTAAGTGGATACTCATTAGGTGCATGTGACTGTCAGACGTGCAGATGTTACATGCATGCTGGGTGTCATTCCCTGGATGGCTGTGGATGTGCGCACTTTGGAACCTTTCTGGCCGCATTGTGGTACTACTACATTGTGGACATACTACATCTCCCACAATGCTTCAGGGCATTTCCTGATGCACAACATAGGCATGACTAAGGGCCAATGAGTGAGCCTATTTGGTCAGGGACGGTCATAGGGGACAGGGTCGCAGTCGCATGCCACTTACCTTGGGTGTCTTGGGTGGGGCGGGAGGAGTCCAGAGGGGTCACGCCAACACACGCCTCCCTCTCCAAGGTGTTCTCAACCTGGTCCTCCAGGGGTGTGTTGGGTGGGACAGTCGGTCCGCCACCTCCAGTGCCCGATGCCTCACCAAGGCGCTCCGCCACCCTCTCCTTGGCACGACCTCGGAGGTCGTACCAGCGCTTCTTCAGCTCCTCCAACGACCTGTCGCCACGCCAACCGAGTTTACGCTGGAGGCTATCCCCAGCCAGATCCTCCGCTTGTCCTGCTCTGGGACCTTCCTGGAGTTGGGGCCAAACAGCCTGTCATGGTTGGCCACCACCCCTTCAATCAGGTTCTCGAGCTCCTGCTCGGAGAACTTGAGCTTGCGCTTTCGTCCAGCGCTGTTGCTGGGGCCAGGGACAGGTTCCTCAGACATGGCGGTCGCTATTTCTGGCGTTTCTGGAGTCGCTAACGGTGGTTTAGCGTCTGCTTTCCGACGTGCACACTCGAAGGATAGCGTCACTGTGGTGTTTGGGGGTGGGAACTGGCTGCTTCCTGGTTGTGATGTCATCACGGTGCTCGGAATGCGTCTTCCCGTTTTCCCGATCGCGCGAGAATGCGACTCGCATTCCCGATCGCACGGGATTGCGAGTCGCAATCCCGTGCGATCGGGATTGCGAGTCGCAATCCCGATCGCAGGTAGCCGGGAATAGCGATTTTTCTGCGTTTTTTGTAGGTCGCTAACGGCTTTAGCGCCCGCGTGCGAGTCGCTATTTTTTCCCCGAAAAGTACATGAATGCCGTTTTGCGTTTCCTCTATAGCGAGTCGCTATTAATCGCTATTAGGGACACGCAAAACGGCCCGTACATGAATCAGGCTGTTTGTTCCTAAGCCTGCCGCAGCGCAACCTAATCTAACTTTTTTTATGTGTTAGCTTGATTGTAAAACACTCCTCCTCCTCCCCACAGGTGATCTCACTCGTGCGTATCTAACTGTGCATACAATAACGGACTTCAGCTGCAGAGTACATCCCATTACCTCCGTCACACTACTCTTCCCAGAGTGCATCAAAACTGCATCCCCCGGCCCGATAATAGCTAAAATCCATACATTTTTAACAAGACTGCTCATCACTGTCACGTAATGTGAAAATGTATCGCTCTCTAAATGCCGGAAAGTACACTGACAGTCGTACAAACAAATTACTTGAGGACAAAACGAACAATTTGAGTTACACATTAATGTCTCTTAAAGAGCGGTGCTGGTGGCAGATCTTTGTGTCCAAAGGAATTCAACTGCTTCGTTTCCCAATGTTCCACACATGGTTATGAATTTCCATTTTTCGTCCAATCTTTTACTAAACAGTTTTTACTCCATATTTTCTCAAGGGTGCAATTTCACGGTAGGCGGAATCATTCATTGTGTACAAAAAAAGGGGGGTGGTGAAATGCACACCTGCGTACTCCATGCTTTTCAAGTTTAACCGCTTCAACTCTGTAAAGGCGTGCATGCTTGCTCCGCCCAACTGCGCTGCAGTATCAAAGAACATAAAGGAACCTATTAGGGTTCCTAATCAAACTGCACAGCCATTGACAGAACCGAATGAATCAAATTAATTAAATTCGACCGTTGGTCATCTTATTTTCACTCCACGTTTACTCCATTTCTCTTTTTCCATATTCTTTTTACTCCATGCTTTCATCAATTTATTTTATTCATTCCACAACCATAGTACGATTTTCTCATGAAACGTGCAGGACACCAAATTATTCCGCATGAATGCAGGATGCGCCTGCCACTGTGGCGGGCGCATCCTACTTGCCCCCCCCCCCCGACCCCTGCCCTTATGGCGGGTGGTCCCGGGCCCGTCATCCTAATGGGGCCCTAAGTATTTAATTAAAGTTACAGTTAGACACCTATTCCCAGACTTCCCACAAAAGCCCGGAAGTTGAGTCTGCTCTCCTTAGTGGGGCAGGCCCTGCACCCAGGAGATTGGTCACGCTAATGTATAAGGCTTTAACGGGGGACCTGATGCTCGCCTATGCCAAGACCATGTTACATCAGGCCCATGGGTTATCATTTAGCATAACCGATCAGCAATGGTCGCACACCATAGAGGTCACATTCATTACATGTTTCTACATAGGCTACACAATATACGCCTGTATCACAGGAAAAGTTCATCAGCAGTGAGGATGCCCAATGCTTAAGGTGCAGGGCCCCAGATGTGGATTGTTTGCACCTGGATTGGGAGTGTCTCCCGATAAGGGATTATTGGAATCAGGTGTTTGGGACACTAAATGCAATGACAGGCTTGTCACTGGCCGCAGACCCACTGACGGTGCTGTTGGGCTATGTTAAGAAAGTCCCCAAGAATGTGCGGACCCCTGAATAGCACTTGGTAGATGTTATGGCTAGCCTGCAATATGGTAACTATATATCCTCTGTATGTCAAATTAAACAGTTCTCTACAGCTGACAATGTACAGCAGGTTTGTGCTCAATAAAGTTTTTTAAAAATTGTTAATTTTGGCACCTAGGGAGACTGCAAATTTGTTGGATTAGCTTCCTTGTACTGGACAGGCGCAATTCATTTTTAAAGGCTAGGTGACACATTTTTCCTGCAGTTCAGTAATGATATATCAATAAATGAGAATATTGTTCTCATTTATTGATAGATCATAACTGAACTGCAGGAAAAATGTATGTGTTACCTAGCCTTTAAAAATGAATTAAATTAAGATTCCAACAGAAATCACACACAAACCATCTCTCCTTCCAGAACTCTGGCCAAAACAACTTCGGTGCTGTAACTGATAATCATGTGGCCATGTGCCAAAAATCGAGAATGTGATCCAGGTCAGATATCTATTCATTTCCATAGTCTGGAAACAATCTGTTGCCTACTGAATAATCTCTAACAGTAATATCCTTCTCCCATCCAAAGAGTACAGAATATCCTGGCAAGTACTCTCTCATCTATAGACATTGGCAAAAAGCATTACTGGACCTAGCCCTCCCTGCAGGGTCACTCCCAAACTTTTTGTCTTCACCCATCCTGTTCTCAGAATTTTTTTTGCTGGCATTAGGAGTCTGTGCACTTTACCACTGTTAACTAGGGCTTAAGTGCTTGTGCTCACTCCCTAAAGCATGGTAAAATTGGCTAACACCTGATTAGCACATTTAATTTACTTTTAAGTCCCTAGTTTATGGTACTACATGGTACACAGGGCTTGTAAATGAAATGCTGCTAGTGGCAATCCAGCACACATTGTGTCACCATCTGAGGTAATAATTTAAAATTATATCTGGCCTGCCACTGCAACCTGTGGTGTAGTTTAATTTTCCAAATTCAACAAGCAAATAAAACGTGAGACATTGGGTTATTGATTGAGGGGAGTGAACACCATACTCATGTAGCAACTACAATTCTTGTCAGTGTGAACCACAAAAGTCCCTAAATTAACCTGTGCTTAACCCTCTGGTGGCATGGCACAAAGGCAGTCAAGCTTAACACAGAGGCACTGTGTTAAGTAATTATGCCACACACAAACAGTAACAAAGTGAAAACACAACACAAGAAAACCCCCACACCAATTTAGAACACGTGAGAAAATGTAATAAATAAAATGACACCAAAATTAATGAAATCCAAAAAGTAGAACCTGAGTTATGATTTTTTAAATGTTTTAAGTGAAAAATAATGTGCAAAGTGCAACTGTGTGTATCTGGTCGCATAAGACTAGGGCAAAGTCAAAAGTTAAGGTTGACTCCGATTGAGCCTGTTTGGCTAAACAAGGTGAATTGAACCCTGTCTCAGCTAACCTTCAGACTTAGAAGAATTTTTAAAGAAAAGTTCCAGAAAAGATTAGGTTCAGTGGGGCACAGCAGCTGGCAGTGTCTAAGTAGAAGACATCGTTCATTGAGGAGCCGCTGGAAGGAGTTGTAGTGAAGATTTCTGCCGCCTTCGGACTGTCACTTTTTTGGAACTCAAAAATGGCCAGTGGGACAAAACTGCATGCTGTGGTCCATGAAGGCTCCACAGGGCCGTATATCTTTGGTGAGGGGTCCTGATTAACAGGATTTGCTGTTGCAGGCAAGAACGTTGCTGTAGCTACTGTTGAGTCACGACGACCGGCGATGCACCTTGGGTGGATTGGTGAGCAGGTAGGTCCCGGTGTTCTCTCAGTTCTCAGGCCACTTTTTGGTGCAACAGTTTCATATGTCCAACTTGTAGGGTCAACCAGGAGCAGCACCTTCAGGACCATCACCAAGGGTCCACCACTAGGGGGGTAGGGACTCACTCCAGCAAAGGCCAAGCGCAGGGTTCAAACTCTCTGGAGCTTGTTCTGTCCCTATAGCTCACACCGGAGGCCAGCCAAACAGTGTCTGAATTCACTCTGGTTCAAGCAGCGAGGGAGGCCTTAAGCAGCATTGCACTCATCTGAGGGTATAAGCAAGCCTCAAGAAGTAGGGCAGTCGTCTGAGGTGCAAGGCAGGACTGAAGCAGCAGTCCTCTGGGGATCTAAGGCAGTTTCTCTGATGTCCTCAACGGGTCCAGGAGTGTACTGAATCGTTGGACTGAGGGTCTAATATTTAGACCTAGTGCCAGCCTTTGAGGAGGAAACTTCTAGGCTCCTCTCACATCTGGTCTGGTTCTGGATAGTTCATTCCTTCCCCTCCTCATGGTCCAAGTATTCTAGGGCTAAAAAAGACTGGTGTCAAGTTCCTTTGTTCATTTATTTATTTATTTATTTATAACATTTGTAGAGCGCGCTGTTACCGAACGGTGTCCTGGCGCTTTGTTAGTGTGCTGCGGGTCGACTAGCCAGAAACCGGTCTCTGGATGCTTGATTCCGGTCTGGGAAAGACATGGCTTGGTTGTTCGGACTGGACTGTTCCCATGAGGCACAGGGTCAGAGCTGATTTGCATATAGCCAGTGTCTAACTGTGGAAAAGTAAATTTTGCCATGTTCTGTGTCCCTACGCCTCATCCATCATATGTTATGTGTGCATGACCAATATGCATATGTTATTCCCCATGTCCGATTAATGACGCAATTACAGTTGTGTCCACCTCTGGTATGTTAGTTTCCAGTCCTCGTGAATACTACGAATATCAGGCCTATGTAAAGTAATGTTGCCACGTTTCTCAGTGTGCACGTTATTCCATTATAAAGTCCCCGTTTCCAGGCCTCAAAAGGGCCCGGACCACAGATTCAGCTCCTGTCTCCTGAAAGCCTCGCTGAGGAGCGATACAGCCCCCACCTGTATCCTCGACCCTTTACTTACTTCCTGCTTCGCAGTGCCCGGTGCAGCTTGGCTCTGCCTCTGAGTGCCAAAAGTATGTTATGATTCCAGCTATCAGTTCAGTCCTCCTCTTCTGCATTCCTAAGCTACTGAACTGCATCAATAGTTTCCGTCATTGTCTAGCCTATTCGGCTCCACGTTAGAGAAATACTGTATTTAATAGTCATTTAGTATTCTTCATCACGCACTACATGTAGAATAATGCATGGTCCAGTCTTAGAATCAAGTTAGCTTCTCCCCTCATGACTTCTAGTTTATATCAACATGTTCCCTAAACATCAGATACCAGATAGGGTTTAGGTACATGTCGCTCCGACCCTCCAGACTCTAGTCTCTGCTCCTAGCACAGAGTTCATAGCCCCCAGCTTCTCCTAGTAACACGTCATTGCCAGTTTTCGCGCACCATTAGGTTAGAGGTCCCGGCTCCTTAGGTAGCCCCCTCCTATGCTTCCGCCCATTCATGACATATTCTGTTACGTTTGCATCACATGTCTATGTATACTCCCAGTTACACCTCTTTTTACTGTTATCTTTCGCGACTGCTACGCGTCACGCCTTTCTGCTCCACCCACTGCTACGCCTACTGCAATGTAATGCTATGTGTTCGCGCTATGTATATATGCCTGTGTTTTGTTATTGAATGTTAGCGCGCTCATCCCAGACCTAGCCCCAGCAGCTGCTGGGCCTCTTTTCCCCTGTTGGGCCCCAGTTGTCCTGCTGGGCCCTGTCATTCTGTTCCTATGCAGGTTGTCCTGATCCTGTCCTTATGCTGTAATAAACCTGCAGAAACTCCTACTACCTCGAATCTTGACTCTTATTTTATTGAGCTATCTGTTATGCTATAAGTCTAGTCAAAAATAGGGTATTATTTATTTATATACCACATAATGGCGCCCGAATAGGGACTTGCCCTTTCCCCACGCGTCGGTGAAGCCACGCCGACCCCCTGACCCTCTGCAGGTGGATACGGGTCTTGATGCGTCCCTTTATGGGACCGGTATGTTCCGTACTGTTACAGCAGTGCATCCAGTAACTCTAGTCTGTTCCGTTCTCGAGAAAATCTGTTCTATTTCTGTTCTCAGTATTCCAGGTAATATTCTGTTCGAACTGTTATTTATAATGTTCTTCATGTAATTTACTGTTGTGGTATGAGTGCGATGTGATTTCGTGTTTTTATTGTGTATTGTATTGTGTCCAGATTACAGTTCAGTCATGCCTATATTTTCCAAGTTACGTCAGTTAAAAACTAGAAAGGGTCTGTTAGAGGAAGCGGTTCCTGTCCCACCTAGGGACAGTCCAGGTCATTTTATGTATCAGAAACATGGCATAAGCGCCATAATGTATCTAGATTTATGGGTAGAGTATACCAAACAGTTAGAAGAAAAGTATAGATGGCCCGTATCGGGTACATGGGATGCCGAATGTATCATGCGAGTAGAAGAAGCATTATGGAAAAAGAAAGCCAGACAGTCACAGAAAGATGCCATCGAGTTATGGCGTAAAGAAGCGCATAGAAGAACGGAAAAGGAAGTCAGAAAGTCAGAGTTAAGTAGAGAATCCCAGGAACGAGCCCAAGAAAGAGAATTAATCGAGATAGGTGAACAAGTCAAAGCCGAACAGTCAGACAGACAGAGGCATGCCCTTATTAAGGGTATGTATCCTCTCCTTGCCGAAGGTTTGCCAAAAGCGACCCCAGAGGCATCCAGTAATTTCCCGCCACCATTAGTTCCGACCAAGCTACGTCACAAACCGACCGCAGCTGATATTTTTATTTCGTCCTATCTGGACGACACAGTCCCCGAATATGCAAATCCTGTCCGCGCTCCGCCAGTCCCTGTAAACCAGGTAATTCATGCTCCTCCAGACACCGGAGTACCTGTTACGGTACCCCCGGTCCAGCCTACAGTTCCATTTCCCACTCTGCCAGGACGTAGAGCCTCAGTAGACGACTCCAGTTTAGGGGCCGCAGGAGGAGCTACTCCTCAAACCCCGCCGCCACACAAGCGTTTATCAGCACTCGAATTACATGCTCAAGCATCACAGCGTACTCCTAAAAGTAATAAGTCTGTTACAGAAATCAGGCAAGCCCTTAACGAATGTGTCTATGATCCAGTTCCAGGCGAATATACTATGGTTTTATATTCCTTACGTGTAAGGAGAGTGACCGAGTATCTAGTCACCTTGCCGAATATGAAAGAAGATCTAGACAGAATATATCGTTTCATCCGTACAGGGGAGGATCCAGAAAGTATTGGCGAGATTATGTCTCAAAGGAAAGCCGAGATTCAGCTCATGATATTAAAGTTCCTGATCAATTGTCTAATAAGAGAACAAGATTACCCGTCTAAAGATCCCGCCGAAATGAGAATCCTGACAAGGTGGAGTGATAATATAGCCGAGGGTAAGCACAAGACCGTCAGTGCCATGGAGAGTATGTACAAGAAAATTCGTAAAGAAATAATAAGGTTACACGACCAGCGTAAAGCAGCACAAGTAAGCGAGAAAGAAAGTATCTCTGATCCTGAAGAGGAAGAGAACGAGAATCCCGCCAGAATAGCGTATGTAGGAAAATCCAGATTTCCAGATCGCCATTTACGCCTAGAACACAAGTCTATTTTTCATCATCCAGCACCAGAACAAGGTTCTCTAGAACAAGTATTTCAAGCTACCGACCACATTCTGAAATCACGAGTCGGTTACAGTGAATTAAGTACCATGCATGAACAAGAACTAGCCCGATCAGCAGTCCGATGGATTACTGATTCTACCACTTTTCCAGACGAAATAGTGGCACAAATGTTTCTGAAACTGCCCCCAGCCGAGCAACGACTGGTGGGTATGTATATGATCCAGCACCTCATTACTCTGTATGAGGGTCAACATTCTGATCCAGGTCCGTTGCACGATATCCTGAACGAGTTACTCCAGTATAGATGGAGAGGTCTAGGTACCGATTTAATTAGTGTCATTCTAGAACAGCGCCACAAATATAGAAAGTTTTTGAACCCGCATTTTGTTCATGTCTCACCCCCAGAAAGTAAATCGTTTTACATAGACAGACAGAATCCGTTACGAGAAGTCCACCCAGTCCAAGGGGCGGGGGGCGTAATGCAACGAGTGTTTGTATACACTCCGATTTCAAAGATGGAACTTCTTGAAATGAAGAAATTAATTCCCTGTCATGACAAAGATCCAGCAGGGTTCCATAGAGAATTAAAAGACATGCTCCGTATGGGAGAATACACTTACCCAGATATTATTAAAATGTTAAAGGTTCTGCTACCCGCAGGGGTGTATGAAAAGTTAAAGGAAAAAGAATGGGAGGTGGGAGAGAAAAAGATCGATTGGGCAGCTCTAGAAGCTGAAGACAAGGCACGAGTACCAGGTACCGGTCTTGGAGATAAATGTAAAGAATTACCAGAATTATTGATTCAAGTTTTACCCAGATTATTGACAACTAGGAAAGAAGACTGGGATGCAATCTCAGCCTGTAAACAGAAACAAGATGAAGATATTAGTGATTTTTATTCTAGATTTGAAAAATGTTTCAGTATTAATAGTGGTCTTAAGACAAGTAGTGAGTCGTACCCTCATCTTTTCGTTACCAAATTAGTCGAGAATTCAAGCCCACAAATTAAAAATCGAGTTTTGAAAGTCGAAAGCACCTGGCAAGCAAATACTCCGTCCCAGATGCTCCAGATGCTCCAGTATCACCAGAATAGAATTAGAGAAGAGCAAGAACACGAAAGAAAACGTATGAAAGACACGAAAATGAAAGTGCTAGTTGCACAATCTGTTCCTCAAGACAGTCAGAAGAGGGGTCCAAATCAAGTCAATCAAGCCAGTCATCCTGCAGCTCCCGTTAAAGGGAAATGCAATTATTGTAAACAGCCAGGTCATTTTATAAACGAGTGTGCAGTTCTGAAACACAACATAGCTACTGGTAAGACTAAAGAAAGACCACGTCCGCCTAGACAAGAACAAGTTTCACAGATTCCTCAGCCACAGAATGCACAACAGACAGTTACAGTACCGCAGCCTATTGCTGCAACACAGCACGTCACATCGCAGATGTATCAGTATGCACAGTCTGAGTATCCAGAGTATCAGTCATATTCATGAAACAGCCTAGAGAGGGAGGTAGGCTTGCCTCTCATCGAGATACCTGTAGATCAAGAAGGTCCTTATGTTCACAGTCAAGTATTAGGGAAAGACAGAAAGTTTTTGATCGATACAGGGGCGAGTAGGACCACAATTAGTCATGCCGAAGTTCCAGGGGCTCCGCTCTCAGGCTCAAGAAATATTTCCCTTGGATTTTCAGGAAAACCAATAGTTAATGAGATATCAAAGCCAGTCACTCTAGAAGTAGGTCCATTGTCCCGTACTACTGATCTGTTACTTACTAAGTCATGTCCAGAAAATCTGTTAGGCATTAAGACACTGAAAGAGTTAGGTGCAGTTATTTGCTGTTCCCCAGAGGGAATACGTCTGTTCCTACGTGACTTTAAGGGTCACTATGTATTACGAGATTTTGATTCGAGATTGTCTAATGTTCCGCAGCACTTATGGGCGCAAGGTCCAACTGATGTAGGTTATATGCAAATCACACCCCATCGTGTGACTCTCAAGCCAGGTGTAGTGTTACCCCGAATCAGACAGTACAGATTGCCACCTGAGGCTGTAGCAGCCTTATCCAAAATTATTGACGAGCTCATGGCTCAAGGAGTAGTTGTAAAAACTGACTCCAATGTATGTAATTCTCCGATCATTCCAGTCATGAAACGTACTGATCCAAATGCACCCCCAGTATATCGATTAGTGATTGATTTACGAGAGCTTAATAAATGTATCATTCCTCAGTACCCAGTTGTCCCAGACATTTCTTCCCTGTTAACAGCCATTGATTCCGAAGCCATGTTTTTCACTGTCATAGACCTCAAGAATGCATTTTTTAGTGTTCCAATTCATCCAGACAGCCAGTTTCTTTTCGGATTCTGTTTAAATGGAAGGAGCTATATGTTTACACGCGCTCCTCAAGGTTTCACGGAAAGCCCTAGTATTTACAGTCAAGCACTCAAGAGACAGCTAGACAACATTCACATGCCAACTGACACTGCCCTGCTCCAGTATGTCGATGATCTACTGATCACAGCCCGTTCTGAACGTGACTGCGAACGAGCGTCACTTACAGTCTTGTATTTCCTTGCCGAGATGGGGCACAAGGTGTCACCTTCGAAGCTTCAATTCTGTGTCCAGCAAGTGGTATACTTAGGACACTTGCTGTCCAAGAGGGGTAGGCAGTTGACACCAGACCGTATCCAGTTAATAGCGAGTCTTCCCCAGCCCAGAACCCAGAAGGAGGTACGTGCCTTTATCGGCCTTACTTCTTATTGTAGACAATGGATTCCCCAGTATGCATTTCTAGCCAAGCCACTGATACAGTTAACGACACAGGAGGCAGCCGTATCGACTGTCCTCCCTTGGACATCTGACCATACACTTAGTTTTAACGAGTTAAAGAAAGCCCTATGTCAAGCTCCAGTTCTAGCTACACCGAACTACAGTAAGCCTTTTACACTTTTTGTTACTGAACGCGAAGGTACAGCATTGTCTGTTCTCACACAAGATCAAGCAGGTCAATACAAGCCCTGTGCTTATTTTTCGAGCACACTAGATCCAGTCGCCCAGGCGTTGCCTGCGTGCCTCAAGTCAGTTGCAGCCACAGCACTAGCTATCAGACAAAGTGATTCCATAGTTTTAGGACATTCCCTGACAGTACAAGTTCCACATTCAGTAGAAGTTCTTTTAAACCGAACACAAACTCAGCACTTGACAATTGCACGTTTAACGGGTTATGAATTGACACTGTTCCAGCCACACATAGAAATTAGACGCTGCAACGTTCTGAATCCTGCTACACTGTTACCATCAGTTAATACAAATCCTGACCCACATGATTGTGTGGAAGTAGTTAACATTACGACTAAGCCAAGACAAGACCTGACAGACATTCCGTTATCAGATCCCGACCTGACACTTTATGTAGATGGTTCATGTATGAGAACTAGTACAGGAGAACTAGTCGCCGCGTATGCAGTGACTACTGACACTGAAGTTATCAAGACACACCGTGTCGACATCCTGTCCGCTCAAGCAGCAGAGCTAGTCGCTCTGACACAAGCCTGTATACATGCCAAGAACCTGAAAGTTAATGTTTACACAGATTCACGTTACGCATTCGGAGTTGTACACGACTTCGGAGTACTCTGGCAGGAGAGAGGTTTCATGACTTCTCATGGAACCAAGATTCAGCATGGTCTCCTTATTCAAGCCCTGTTAGATGCCATACATTTACCGACATCTATTGCTATCATGAAATGCAAAGCACATACGAAAGTCACTGACATTATTTCCCAAGGTAATGATCTAGCAGACCGCACAGCCAAGCTTACAGCACAGACTCCAGACATTCCAGTTAATCAGACACGTACTCCAGATCCGATTACATGCATGACAGTTAAGGACCCTACACAAGATGTCATAGATATACAGTTACATGCTACTCCCGATGAAATCAAGAAATGGTCTGAACAAGGAGGGGTCCAGACAGATCAAGGATGGTTAACGAAGGGTAGAGCCACATGGTTTCTCCCCGATTCTATGGTTCAAGTCATTATCAATACCGCACATAGTCCAGCACATTTAGGAGAAAAAGCTATGTTAGACAGTATCCAGAACATTTGGTTCAACAAGCATTTACGAGCTGCAGCCAAGCAGAAAGTCCGTACCTGTATGATATGTTGTCAGTTTAATCCAGGTAAAAGTGTCCCGGTGGAACAAGGTGGTTTCCAGCCCCCTGACCACCCTTTTGAGGTCCTCCAGATGGATTATATTCAGATGGAGCGATGTCGAGGTTTCAAGTATGTCCTTGTAGTTGTATGCGCTTTGTCCAGGTGGACAGAAGCATATCCAGTCCCAGATTACACAGCCGCGACCACTGCCAAGCAGTTGGTTCGTGAATTTTTCCCTAGATACGGACTCCCTAGAGTCGTATATTCTGATAACGGTCAGCCATTCTCCTCAGAGTTAATGAAGCACGTTTCCCTTTTGTTAGGGTACCAGTGGAAGTTCCATTGTGTACGCCATCCTGAAGCAGCCGGTCTCGTAGAGAGACATAATCAGACTCTGAAAATCCGCATTGCAAAAGTCTGTAAAGACAAAGGTGTGGACTGGTTAATAGCTCTGCCAGTCGCTTTATTTTATATGCGCATGGTCGCACATTCCAGATCAGGTCTGTCCCCGTATGAGGTCGTATTCGGCCGCCCCCCTAACATGTGGGGTACTCCTAGACCCCGAAGTATTACCGATGTTTCATGTAATATGCTGACAGATTACCTAGCTTCCTTGATGTCTGCCCTCAACTCATGTCGTTCACAGGTTGCCGCCGCATTTCCAGACAATACCGAGGTGGCACCGCACGAGATCGTTCCAGGCTCCCTTGTAATGGTCCGGAATTTCGACAGATCAAGTCCGCTGGAACCACGTTGGAAGGAGCCACGTCAGGTCCTCTTGACCACCCGAACTGCCGTCAAGTTGGAAGGCAGGAAGGGGTGGGTCCACCTTTCTCATGTAAAACTTTTCAAAGGATTGAAACCAATTTCTAAAAACATTTCCAAGGATTTCCAGGATTCGAAAGATTGCCAGAACATTGTTTTAAAGGACTGTCCCGCACAAGACATTATTACAACCCCTCCCTTGTTAGAGAAAACTCCGCAACAGGAGTATAAGCTCAAATTAAGGTCTAGTAAAATAAGTCAGTCAGTTTGATTGTATAAGTCCTCCCCTAGGTGAAACGGTTAGACTGTTTCTGACATGTATAAAATAGACCCCCATAGTGAGAGAGTCAGTCGAAGTTCACTTCAATGTATCGTTTTTCTGAGTTTCATATTATTTCTCAGCATAATGATTTCCTGCACCAGCTACGCACTTTTCCTGTGTTTTCCAGTTCCTCATGTAAATATGTCTACTAATGCTACAGTAGAGCACACGTTTAGTGATCTGCCTCCTCACGAATATTCTTACCGCCTCGCTATGCGCAACAACACATTTATCCGTATGTTACATTACTCACACCAGACCAGCAATGCCACAAATTGTTGGGTGTGTGGTCGACTCCCCCCTTTCCAGACACCGAAGGGAGTTCTGCCACTTTTTCCTTATCCATTCTCACATAATGGTTCGTGTGGAGCATGGTCCACGTTAACGTCATCCTCAACAGATATGTCTTTTCTTAACAGTACATGTTTTCCAGACAAGCAAGGTCTCCCCCACAGAACAGGTTTAGATCTAGAAAATGAAGTATATAATTTAGGTAATTATTCGTCGAATTTCATGGTCCTGAATGTTCAGTCTGATACTACTCCAGACTTACCTGCTATTTCAGTACTACCAGTCAAAGGCGAATTATGTGTCCGTAGTTATGGTTCTGTACACATAGGTCATAGTGAATGTACTACTGTTATCAAGTATAGTGACAGTGGGAAATCTATTTTCAAAGCTTCACGTCATTCTTATTTTATTTGTGGTCAAACTGCATATGTCCGTCTGCCCCTCGATTGGGAGGGAACCTGTTACATTGCTTTCCTACTGCCACCTGTTTTTCTAGCCCCATCTGATTATCACAGAAACACACATCTAGTACACATTAGACATAGAAGGGAGTCCCCAATTGTCGATTATACTGAAACTACTCTAGAACAGTATACAGATTTCAATAAAGGTTTCTTCTTCTTTGTAGGACCTGTCCAGAATAGTAAACTGATCCGTAGGTTAACAAGAACCCTTGAAGCTGTAGTAAATGAGACTGCCTCTGCTCTAGGTAACTTAACCGAAGAACAATCTGCTATGAGATTTGTCGTTTTGCAAAATCGTCTCGTCCTTGACGTCATACTGGCCGATAGGGGCGGGGCCTGTAGAGTCATCGGATCTAGTTGCTGCATTTTCATTCCAAATAACGCGCCGTCTGTTTATTCAGCTATAACCAGACTCCATAAAATTGCCCATCTGTTACACCAAGATCCAGGCACCTGGACATGGTCAGGTTGGTTCTGGAATATAATTTCCGCATGGGGATGGAAAGTCCTGTCCTTTCTAGGTATTGCAGTAGCGATCATATTTAGCTGCTGCCTCTGTATACAATGTGGCCCTGCGATTTGCAGCATGTGTGCTACCTCTTGTATTCCTAGTCCCAAGCCCCGTTCCAAATCCCGTTCCAAGACAATTCGAGACGAGCAAATGGTACTGTATGAAATGATAGATGGTATCATGAAAATTGATGTTTCCTGATGGAAACGTAGTGACAAGGAGGGAATGTGGAAAAGTAAATTTTGCCATGTTCTGTGTCCCTACGCCTCATCCATCATATGTTATGTGTGCATGACCAATATGCATATGTTATTCCCCATGTCCGATTAATGACGCAATTACAGTTGTGTCCACCTCTGGTATGTTAGTTTCCAGTCCTCGTGAATACTACGAATATCAGGCCTATGTAAAGTAATGTTGCCACGTTTCTCAGTGTGCACGTTATTCCATTATAAAGTCCCCGTTTCCAGGCCTCAAAAGGGCCCGGACCACAGATTCAGCTCCTGTCTCCTGAAAGCCTCGCTGAGGAGCGATACAGCCCCCACCTGTATCCTCGACCCTTTACTTACTTCCTGCTTCGCAGTGCCCGGTGCAGCTTGGCTCTGCCTCTGAGTCTGCCAAAAGTATGTTATGATTCCAGCTATCAGTTCAGTCCTCCTCTTCTGCATTCCTAAGCTACTGAACTGCATCAATAGTTTCCGTCATTGTCTAGCCTATTCGGCTCCACGTTAGAGAAATACTGTATTTAATAGTCATTTAGTATTCTTCATCACGCACTACATGTAGAATAATGCATGGTCCAGTCTTAGAATCAAGTTAGCTTCTCCCCTCATGACTTCTAGTTTATATCAACATGTTCCCTAAACATCAGATACCAGATAGGGTTTAGGTACATGTCGCTCCGACCCTCCAGACTCTAGTCTCTGCTCCTAGCACAGAGTTCATAGCCCCCAGCTTCTCCTAGTAACACGTCATTGCCAGTTTTCGCGCACCATTAGGTTAGAGGTCCCGGCTCCTTAGGTAGCCCCCTCCTATGCTTCCGCCCATTCATGACATATTCTGTTACGTTTGCATCACATGTCTATGTATACTCCCAGTTACACCTCTTTTTACTGTTATCTTTCGCGACTGCTACGCGTCACGCCTTTCTGCTCCACCCACTGCTACGCCTACTGCAATGTAATGCTATGTGTTCGCGCTATGTATATATGCCTGTGTTTTGTTATTGAATGTTAGCGCGCTCATCCCAGACCTAGCCCCAGCAGCTGCTGGGCCTCTTTTCCCCTGTTGGGCCCCAGTTGTCCTGCTGGGCCCTGTCATTCTGTTCCTATGCAGGTTGTCCTGATCCTGTCCTTATGCTGTAATAAACCTGCAGAAACTCCTACTACCTCGAATCTTGACTCTTATTTTATTGAGCTATCTGTTATGCTATAAGTCTAGTCAAAAATAGGGTATTATTTATTTATATACCACATAACACAGGGTGGTGTGGAGTGCAAAAAAATCGATGGATTTAGGCCCAGATCCTTGTACTGGGTTGAATGTATGACATTGTTCTACATTCTGTCCATCAACTGTGTTTTTTGCAATTTTCACCCCGAGTGGGCTGGGTATGCTCAGACGTGAGTCCCCGGCTCTCCACACCACTGGAGTCAAGCTATCCAGGCTGAATGAAGGCTGATAGACAGAAACCGGTCTCTGGATGCTTGATTCCGGTCTGGGAAAGACATGGCTTGGTAGTTCAGACTGGACTGTTCCCATGAGGCACAGGGTCAGAGCTGATTTGCATATAGCCAGTGTCTAACCCAGGGTGGTGTGGAGTGCAAAAAAAACGATGGATTTAGGCCCAGATCCTTGCACTGGGTTGAATGTATGACATTGTTCTACATTCTGTCCATCAACTGTGTTTTTTGCAATTTTCACCCCGAGTGGGCTGGGTATGCTCAGACGTGAGTCCCAGGCTCTCCACACCACTGGAGTCAAGCTATCCAGGCTGAATGAAGGCTGATAGCCAGAAACTGGTCTCTGGATGCTTGATTCCGGTCTGGGAAAGACATGGCTTGGTAGTTTGGACTGGACTGTTCCCATGAGGCACAGGGTCAGAGCTGATTTGCATATAGCCAGTGTCTAACCCAGGGTGGTGTGGAGTGCAAAAAAACGATGGATTTAGGCCCAGATCCTTGTACTGGGGTGAATGTATGACATTATTCTACATTCTGTCCATCAACTGTGTTTTTTGCAATTTTCACACCGAGTGGGCTGGGTATGCTCAGACGTGAGTCCCAGGCTCTCCACACCACTGGAGTCAAGCTATCCAGGCTGAATGAAGGCTGATAGCCAGAAACCGGTCTCTGGATGCTTGATTCCGGTTTGGGAAAGACATGGCTTGGTAGTTCGGACTGGACTGTTCCCATGAGGCACAGGGTCAGAGCTGATTTGCATATAGCCAGTGTCTAACCCAGGGTGGTGTGGAGTGCAAAAAAACCGATGGATTTAGGCCCAGATCCTTGTACTGGGGTGAATGTATGACATTGTTCTACATTCTGTCCATCAACTGTGTTTTTTGCAATTTTCACCCCGAGTGGGCAGGGTATGCTCAGACGTGAGTCCCAGGCTCTCCACACCACTGGAGTCAAGCTATCCAGGCTGAATGAAGGCTGATAGCCAGAAACCGGTCTCTGGATGCTTGATTCCGGTCTGGGAAAGACATGGCTTGGTAGTTCGGACTGGACTGTTCCCATGAGGCACAGGGTCAGAGCTGATTTGCATATAGCAAGTGTCTAACCCAAGGTGGTGTGGAGTGCAAACAAAACGATGGATTTAGGCCCAGATCCTTGTACTGGGGTGAATGTATGACATTGTTCTACATTCTGTCCATCAACTGTGTTTTTTGCAATTTTCACCCCGAGTGGGCTGGGTATGCTCAGACGTGAGTCCCAGGCTCTCCACACCACTGGAGTCAAGCTATCCAGGCTGAATGAAGGCTGATAGCCAGAAACCGGTCTCTGGATGCTTGATTCCGGTCTGGGAAAGACATGGCTTGGTAGTTCGGACTGGACTGTTCCCATGAGGCACAGGGTCAGAGCTGATTTGCATATAGCCAGTGTCTAACCCAGGGTGGTGTGGAGTGCAAAAAAAACGATGGATTTAGGCCCAGATCCTTGTACTGGGTTGAATGTATGACATTGTTCTACATTCTGTCCATCAACTGTGTTTTTTGCAATTTTCACCCCCAGTGGGCTGGGTATGCTCAGACGTGAGTCCCAGGCTCTCCACACCACTGGAGTCAAGCTATCCAGGCTGAATGAAGGCTGATAGCCAGAAACTGGTCTCTGGATGCTTGATTCC
The DNA here is from genome assembly GCF_964261635.1 of Lissotriton helveticus. Taxonomy (NCBI): domain Eukaryota; kingdom Metazoa; phylum Chordata; class Amphibia; order Caudata; family Salamandridae; genus Lissotriton; species Lissotriton helveticus. The sequence goes on from NC_136057.1 coordinate 1,612,072,451, forward strand.
GGTCTGGAAAAGACATGGCTTGGTAGTTCGGACTGGACTGTTCCCATGAGGCACAGGGTCAGAGCTGATTTGCATATAGCCAGTGTCTAACCCAGGGTGGTGTGGAGTGCAAAAAAACGATGGGTTTAGGCCCAGATCCTTGTACTGGGGTGAATGTATGACATTATTCTACATTCTGTCCATCAACTGTGTTTTTTGCAATTTTCACACCGAGTGGGCTGGGTATGCTCAGACGTGAGTCCCAGGCTCTCCACACCACTGGAGTCAAGCTATCCAGGCTGAATGAAGGCTGATAGCCAGAAACCGGTCTCTGGATGCTTGATTCCGGTTTGGGAAAGACATGGCTTGGTAGTTCGGACTGGACTGTTCCCATGAGGCACAGGGTCAGAGCTGATTTGCATATAGCCAGTGTCTAACCCAGGGTGGTGTGGAGTGCAAAAAAAACGATGGATTTAGGCCCAGATCCTTGTACTGGGGTGAATGTATGACATTGTTCTACATTCTGTCCATCAACTGTGTTTTTTGCAATTTTCACCCCAAGTGGGCAGGGTATGCTCAGACGTGAGTCCCAGGCTCTCCACACCACTGGAGTCAAGCTATCCAGGCTGAATGAAGGCTGATAGCCAGAAACCGGTCTCTGGATGCTTGATTCCGGTTTGGGAAAGACATGGCTTGGTAGTTCGGACTGGACTGTTCCCATGAGGCACAGGGTCAGAGCTGATTTGCATATAGCCAGTGTCTAACCCAAGGTGGTGTGGAGTGCAAACAAAACGATGGATTTAGGCCCAGATCCTTGTACTGCGGTGAATGTATGACATTGTTCTACATTCTGTCCATCAACTGTGTTTTTTGCAATTTTCACCCCGAGTGGGCTGGGTATGCTCAGACGTGAGTCCCAGGCTCTCCACACCACTGGAGTCAAGCTATCCAGGCTGAATGAAGGCTGATAGCCAGAAACCGGTCTCTGGATGCTTGATTCCGGTCTGGGAAAGACATGGCTTGGTAGTTCGGACTGGACTGTTCCCATGAGGCACAGGGTCAGAGCTGATTTGCATATAGCCAGTGTCTAACCCAGGGTGGTGTGGAGTGCAAAATAAACGATGGATTTAGGCCCAGATCCTTGTACTGGGGTGAATGTATGACATTGTTCTAAATTCTGTCCATCAACTGTGTTTTTTGCAATTTTCACTCCGAGTGGGCTGGGTATGCTCAGACGTGAGTCCCAGGCTCTCCACACCACTGGAGTCAAGCTATCCAGGCTGAATGAAGGCTGATAGCCAGAAACCGGTCTCTGGATGCTTGATTCCGGTCTGGGAAAGACATGGCTTGGTAGTTCGGACTGGACTGTTCCCATGAGGCACAGGGTCAGAGCTGATTTGCATATAGCCAGTGTCTAACCCAGGGTGGTGTGGAGTGCAATAAAAACGATGGATTTAGGCCCAGATCCTTGTACTGGGGTGAATGTATGACATTGTTCTACATTCTGTCCATCAACTGTGTTTTTTGCAATTTTCACACCGACTGGGCTGGGTATGCTCAGACGTGAGTCCCAGGCTCTCCACACCACTGGAGTCAAGCTATCCAGGCTGAATGAAGGCTGATAGCCAGAAACCGGTCTCTGGATGCTTGATTCCGGTCTGGGAAAGACATGGCTTGGTAGTTCGGACTGGACTGTTCCCATGAGGCACAGGGTCAGAGCTGATTTGCATATAGCCAGTGTCTAACCCAGGGTGGTGTGGAGTGCAAAAAAAACGATGGATTTAGGCCCAGATCCTTGTACTGGGGTGAATGTATGACATTGTTCTACATTCTGTCCATCAACTGTGTTTTTTGCAATTTTCACCCCGAGTGGGCTGGGTATGCTCAGACGTGAGTCCCAGGCTCTCCACTCCACTGGAGTCAAGCTATCCAGGCTGAATGAAGGCTGATAGCCAGAAACCGGTCTCTGGATGCTTGATTCCGGTCTGGGAAAGACATGGCTTGGTAGTTCGGACTGGACTGTTCCCATGAGGCACAGGGTCAGAGCTGATTTGCATATAGCCAGTGTCTAACCCAGGGTGGTGTGGAGTGCAAAAAAAACGATGGATTTAGGCCCAGATCCTTGTACTGGGGTGAATGTATGACATTGTTCTACATTCTGTCCATCAACTGTGTTTTTTGCAATTTTCACCCCGAGTGGGCTGCGTATGCTCAGACGTGAGTCCCAGGCTCTCCACACCACTGGAGTCAAGCTATCCAGGCTGAATGAAGGCTGATAGCCAGAAACCGGTCTCTGGATGCTTGATTCCGGTTTGGGAAAGACATGGCTTGGTAGTTCGGACTGGACTGTTCCCATGAGGCACAGGGTCAGAGCTGATTTGCATATAGCCAGTGTCTAACCCAGGGTGGTGTGGAGTGCAAAAAAACCGATGGATTTAGGCCCAGATCCTTGTACTGGGGTGAATGTATGACATTGTTCTACATTCTGTCCATCAACTGTGTTTTTTGCAATTTTCACCCCGAGTGGGCAGGGTATGCTCAGACGTGAGTCCCAGGCTCTCCACACCACTGGAGTCAAGCTATCCAGGCTGAATGAAGGCTGATAGCCAGAAACCGGTCTCTGGATGCTTGATTCCGGTCTGGGAAAGACATGGCTTGGTAGTTCGGACTGGACTGTTCCCATGAGGCACAGGGTCAGAGCTGATTTGCATATAGCCAGTGTCTAACCCAGGGTGGTGTGGAGTGCAAAAAAAACGATGGATTTAGGCCCAGATCCTTGTACTGGGTTGAATGTATGACATTGTTCTACATTCTGTCCATCAACTGTGTTTTTTGCAATTTTCACCCCCAGTGGGCTGGGTATGCTCAGACGTGAGTCCCAGGCTCTCCACACCACTGGAGTCAAGCTATCCAGGCTGAATGAAGGCTGATAGCCAGAAACTGGTCTCTGGATGCTTGATTCCAGTCTGGAAAAGACATGGCTTGGTAGTTCGGACTGGACTGTTCCCATGAGGCACAGGGTCAGAGCTGATTTGCATATAGCCAGTGTCTAACCCAGGGTGGTGTGGAGTGCAAAAAAACGATGGGTTTAGGCCCAGATCCTTGTACTGGGGTGAATGTATGACATTATTCTACATTCTGTCCATCAACTGTGTTTTTTGCAATTTTCACACCGAGTGGGCTGGGTATGCTCAGACGTGAGTCCCAGGCTCTCCACACCACTGGAGTCAAGCTATCCAGGCTGAATGAAGGCTGATAGCCAGAAACCGGTCTCTGGATGCTTGATTCCAGTTTGGGAAAGACATGGCTTGGTAGTTCGGACTGGACTGTTCCCATGAGGCACAGGGTCAGAGCTGATTTGCATATAGCCAGTGTCTAACCCAGGGTGGTGTGGAGTGCAAAAAAACCGATGGATTTAGGCCCAGATCCTTGTACTGGGGTGAATGTATGACATTGTTCTACATTCTGTCCATCAACTGTGTTTTTTGCAATTTTCACCCCAAGTGGGCAGGGTATGCTCAGACGTGAGTCCCAGGCTCTCCACACCACTGGAGTCAAGCTATCCAGGCTGAATGAAGGCTGATAGCCAGAAACCGGTCTCTGGATGATTGATTCCGGTCTGGGAAAGACATGGCTTGGTAGTTCGGACTGGACTGTTCCCATGAGGCACAGGGTCAGAGCTGATTTGCATATAGCCAGTGTCTAACCCAAGGTGGTGTGGAGTGCAAACAAAACGATGGATTTAGGCCCAGATCCTTGTACTGCGGTGAATGTATGACATTGTTCTACATTCTGTCCATCAACTGTGTTTTTTGCAATTTTCACCCCGAGTGGGCTGGGTATGCTCAGACGTGAGTCCCAGGCTCTCCACACCACTGGAGTCAAGCTATCCAGGCTGAATGAAGGCTGATAGCCAGAAACCGGTCTCTGGATGCTTGATTCCGGTCTGGGAAAGACATGGCTTGGTAGTTCGGACTGGACTGTTCCCATGAGGCACAGGGTCAGAGCTGATTTGCATATAGCCAGTGTCTAACCCAGGGTGGTGTGGAGTGCAAAATAAACGATGGATTTAGGCCCAGATCCTTGTACTGGGGTGAATGTATGACATTGTTCTAAATTCTGTCCATCAACTGTGTTTTTTGCAATTTTCACCCCGAGTGGGCTGGGTATGCTCAGACGTGAGTCCCAGGCTCTCCACACCACTGGAGTCAAGCTATCCAGGCTGAATGAAGGCTGATAGCCAGAAACCGGTCTCTGGATGCTTGATTCCGGTCTGGGAAAGACATGGCTTGGTAGTTCGGACTGGACTGTTCCCATGAGGCACAGGGTCAGAGCTGATTTGCATATAGCCAGTGTCTAACCCAGGGTGGTGTGGAGTGCAATAAAAACGATGGATTTAGGCCCAGATCCTTGTACTGGGGTGAATGTATGACATTGTTCTACATTCTGTCCATCAACTGTGTTTTTTGCAATTTTCACCCCGACTGGGCTGGGTATGCTCAGACGTGAGTCCCAGGCTCTCCACACCACTGGAGTCAAGCTATCCAGGCTGAATGAAGGCTGATAGCCAGAAACCGGTCTCTGGATGCTTGATTCCGGTCTGGGAAAGACATGGCTTGGTAGTTCGGACTGGACTGTTCCCATGAGGCACAGGGTCAGAGCTGATTTGCATATAGCCAGTGTCTAACCCAGGGTGGTGTGGAGTGCAAAAAAAACGATGGATTTAGGCCCAGATCCTTGTACTGGGGTGAATGTATGACATTGTTCTACATTCTGTCCATCAACTGTGTTTTTTGCAATTTTCACCCCGAGTGGGCTGGGTATGCTCAGACGTGAGTCCCAGGCTCTCCACTCCACTGGAGTCAAGCTATCCAGGCTGAATGAAGGCTGATAGCCAGAAACCGGTCTCTGGATGCTTGATTCCGGTCTGGGAAAGACATGGCTTGGTAGTTCGGACTGGACTGTTCCCATGAGGCACAGGGTCAGAGCTGATTTGCATATAGCCAGTGTCTAACCCAGGGTGGTGTGGAGTGCAAAAAAAACGATGGATTTAGGCCCAGATCCTTGTACTGGGGTGAATGTATGACATTGTTCTACATTCTGTCCATCAACTGTGTTTTTTGCAATTTTCACCCCGAGTGGGCTGCGTATGCTCAGACGTGAGTCCCAGGTTCTCCACACCACTGGAGTCAAGCTATCCAGGCTGAATGAAGGCTGATAGCCAGAAACCGGTCTCTGGATGCTTGATTCCGGTCTGGGAAAGACATGGCTTGGTAGTTCGGACTGGACTGTTCCCATGAGGCACAGGGTCAGAGCTGATTTGCATATATCCAGTGTCTAACCCAGGGTGGTGTGGAGTGCAAAAAAAACGATGGATTTAGGCCCAGATCCTTGTACTGGGGTGAATGTATGACATTGTTCTACATTCTGTCCATCAACTGTGTTTTTTGCAATTTTCACCCCGAGTGGGCTGGGTATGCTCAGACGTGAGTCCCAGGCTCTCCACTCCACTGGAGTCAAGCTATCCAGGCTGAATGAAGGCTGATAGCCAGAAACCGGTCTCTGGATGCTTGATTCCGGTCTGGGAAAGACATGGCTTGGTAGTTCGGACTGGACTGTTCCCATGAGGCACAGGGTCAGAGCTGATTTGCATATAGCCAGTGTCTAACCCAGGGTGGTGTGGAGTGCAAAAAAAACGATGGATTTAGGCCCAGATCCTTGTACTGGGGTGAATGTATGACATTGTTCTACATTCTGTCCATCAACTGTGTTTTTTGCAATTTTCACCCCGAGTGGGCTGCGTATGCTCAGACGTGAGTCCCAGGCTCTCCACACCACTGGAGTCAAGCTATCCAGGCTGAATGAAGGCTGATAGCCAGAAACCGGTCTCTGGATGCTTGATTCCGGTCTGGGAAAGACATGGCTTGGTAGTTCGGACTGGACTGTTCCCATGAGGCACAGGGTCAGAGCTGATTTGCATATATCCAGTGTCTAACCCAGGGTGGTGTGGAGTGCAAAAAAATCGATGGATTTAGGCCCAGATCCTTGTACTGGGGTGAATGTATGACATTGTTCTACATTCTGTCCATCAACTGTGTTTTTTGCAGGTCGACTAGTAGCATTTAATTTACTGGCTCTTGGTGCATTAAGGGGGTCATTAGGATGGCGGGCGGACATCCTTTTGGGGATTGGGACCGACCGCCATAAGGGCGGGGGTACCGTGTGGGCAATTAGGATGCGCCCACCACAGCGGCGGGTGCATCCTGCATTCCTGGTATTGTGGCAGGCGGTGCACTCAGCACCACCTACCACAATGCCAGGAAGGCATGCTGTGCACTTCCATGCACAACATGGCAGGCACCGCCATGTTGTGCATGGAACTGATGGGGGGTATCATAGGTACCCCCCATGTGCCACCCCCAACCCCCCAACATCCTTGGGGCCCATAACAGGCCCCCAAACACAAACACCGCATGCCAATGCACCCTCCCGCCTGCATCCTGATATGGATGACGGTGTCTAGCAGACACCGCCACCATATGAAACCCTTTTGCGCCCGGTCAACTCATTGACCGGGCGGAAAAGCGGCAGATGGTCTTCCCGTCTGCCGCGGTCCCCCCGCCATACTAATACATTAGTATGGCGGGGGAAATGGGTGGCGGGTGGGCTAGATTGTAGGGCGGATCGCCACCACCATGTGGGCGGTGGCGATCCGCTCTACATCCCAATGGGCCCCTCAGTACCACTTTAGTAGGGACTTATACGTAAATTAAATATGCAGTTTGGGTGTAAGCCAATGTTATCATGTTTAAAGGAGAGAGCACCATTACTGTAGCGCGTGTTAGCAGTGGTAAAGTGCACAGATTCCTAATGCCAAAATAAACTAAATCCAGACAACAGGACGGGAGAAGCACAAAAGGTTGGTGGAATACCACACCATAGATGTCAGATATAACATAAACCTTTTGCCCTACCTACACCATCCTTTCCAATACATATAAGTCACCCAAAAGGCAAACTGTTATGTATCATTTTAGGACCCTATTGTAAGTTTCCTGATTCATGCCCTTATATAGGTATAAATCACCATATCCTTATATAGGCATAGAAATCATAACCATATTTAGGCATAGCTCATGCAGTCCAAATACGGCAGGGCTACTTCCACTAGTTCCGAAAATCCACAACGATTTCTTGGAAAACTCAGCTTCAGCAGCTGGGGACTTCCCCTTGCTTGAATATTGATTTGTCCAAGAACTCATGGAGTTTTCAAAGAACTGAGACTCTTTGATGACGTTATTATGTCCAACTGTACGTCAAAGTCGGCACCTTCAAGGTATAAATATGCCCACACTCGCCCAAGCAAACACGCGGTGCTTTGGAGCAGTTCGACTATCTACTTGCCCGGCACGCCCTGCTACAGCAAGAGCTGAAGGAAGCCGACCCTCAAGCAGACGCACTGAGAGAGACTCTGTCTTTTCTCCTGCTGAGAAATCCAGCTCCAGTGTTTCCAAGCTACCCTTACGGGTTGTTGCGAAATCGAGTCCCGAGACCGACCTTCTTCATTCTAAACTAAGGTATGGAGCTGATTAGACCCTTGGAGAAATCTTGAGCAGATTCTTGGCAAAAGAATACTACATTTATGCTACACTTCACTTACTTCTTCTCTCTACTAAGCTTAGGTTAGGTACACCGGGGTAGGCATATTTTAGAAGCACCAGTTGAGTACTTTTAGCCTCTGTTATTTATGTATGTATTTATATATGGTTTAGGAACCATACAATGCTCTTTCAGTATTATTTTATTCTACTATTTATACTGTACGCATTATATTTTCCAAACAGTTTTACTATTGTAGCGGTTCATTTCTTATGCTTGAGAAAGAAGACTGTTCAATAAATCCTTTTATTGAAAACACCCGTCTTCCTACTTTCTCTGCACCTTTAGTGAAATGAAGCATGCACGATTGACTGAGTGAAATATCTATCTATTGTTTCCACGACTCTGAAGATACATTTTATCTTGGGGAAACAAAGTGGTCATGTTTATGCGCTTGTCAGAGACTAATCTCTTCTTGTGAATTCGAGAACGTTTCTAGTGACCTTTGAGCTAGCTGGCACACACAATTAAGTCTAGTATATTCGATAGAGACCTAGTCGACCTCAGTCCTACGTCTAATCTATAGGATATATTATTCCAATGCGCAGAGCCTATTGGGAATATAGGAACTACATTACATGGCGCCCAATGTTTGGTAAGGCACTAATTTAACGCTAGATACTAGAGTAACTCAGTCGTGCTTTTCACAGAGACCCCTATATCCCGTAAAAAACTCCAATAGACGTCTGGTGTGGGTTAAAGGATAAACTGAGTAGGATGAAAAATCCTATGTATTAGTTTTTGGTTTTGTTCAACGTTGAAGGATACAGTGTTCCAAAATATTGTGCACCTTATCTTTATTTCCTTGAAACCTTCTCTGCAAAACTTGCAACAAAACGCAAGATAGCGACGAAGAGAGCGGTGGACCTGCAGGAATTGCAGCCCAACCGGTTTTAGACGTTACAGGTCTCCAACAAAAAGACCCGGATGCTATAATCATCCCGGAAAACCTAAGAAAAGCAATAGCTATAAAGTTTATAGAAAATGGCCTATCACTGAGAGGTGGTACGGTTATATTTGGCATAGAGGCACATGAATATCAGCAGACAGAGGTATTCTATTCATGGATTGTCTTTCCACAGGCAAATCCAACAACACATGTGTTCCACTTCTACAAAATGGAGGAACATCCAGCGAAATATGTTCCTTTCAAGGACATTGAAATTCTACTAACTTACCAAGAGCATCAGCTCTGGTTTAAAGGCACCCTACAACATCAAAATCACATTACCAGGCTTGGTCCACTAGGTAGACCAGGAGCTACATGGCCGGTACTAGCCAGCTATACACCACATCCTAACATTGAAAGAATGTCAGATGTAGAACTGTTAGCTCAGCTAAAACAATTAATTAAAATACATAGGCAATTGGTACAATATGTCATGTGGACTTTAACAGTCCAACCTGCTATAAGAATTACACAGCACAGCCCTCATCAGGGGAACACAAACAAAATCACACCACAGACTATACAGTCAGTAATCGGTAAGTTGCTCGCAAAAAGGGAACAAATTCCATTCTGGTTAGCCCAGCAAATTTCTCAAATAGAGGCAGTATTTCCCGATAGTACACCTCATGAGAAACACTGGATTCTAACAATCTGTTTACCAATGGGGATTGCACCACACGTAGAGGACTGTGACACTTGGGGTACAGTCTTTGCTTCAATCTACACAAAAACACCTGGTGTCCCGTCTATGGCGGTAATACCAGACGTTCTGAGACAGATTCAAAATGAATACGGTCCAGAACCGGTCTTGAATCTAGGTATGAAATTACTGAAAGATTTCAAACAAGTCTCAGCTATCTTATTAGTTAACATTAAAGGTGAAGCAGCATCAGTGGCAATCCGCCAAAAAATAAAAGAACTTGATATTACTGAGCAAACGTATGTACTTGCTGGAATTATTGAAAATTCCTATGAAGAACTAGGAAGAGATAGTTTGGGAGGGAAACCTGTAAAACCTGAACTAACAGAAAATCCTGAAAAAGTTTTTATCAAACACAATCTAATTACTAAAAAGAAATGGGAAAATATTAGACAGTCACTTCCTAAAGAGAAGCACTCTCAGTCCAGAGGTAGATCTCCTCAAAAGGAGCACTCTGAAAAGAGATATAACCTTAGAAATAGGGATAATTTAAGAAAACCTGATCGATATCAAGATACTGATACACGATCCTCTCGTACCTTTCAGACTTCTTCGCAGAAATCCGAAAGAAGAGGAGGATCAGAACAAAAAGAAGAACGCGTGAAGTCCAAAGACGATCAACACGTTCCAAAAAATAAGAAAACTCAATTCTCCAAAAAGAAGGTAGCAAGTATAAAAATCAGACATGCCAAGGATCTTGAGGACACAACTCAAGAACGGGGAGTGGTCCCAGACAATGCTGGACAGCGCAGCAGAGGTCACCATAGCTCGCAGGATCCTGAAAGATCATCTGGAGGCAGTGGATCTGAATGAATGCATTCAGGTTGAAACTGCAGACACCAGCGTTAGTGTACCTCATAAGTTATATGAAGTAACACTCCGAATAGAGGGGGATATAACTAGGAAGATAAAAGCACTCTTTTGGGAAAAGTTATCTAAAGGTTATGACATCCTTCTAGCTGAAAAAGACTGGCCACCTGAATTTGTCAGGGAGTGCCCACATGGCGAAGAGATCATTATGCCAGCCTTCTCTAATCATATTCCTATTCATAAAAAATACACCTATGCCAGAAAATGGACTGTGGCCCAAGCTCCAGCATTTTATAAAAATCATGTGGGATGGGATGAGGATTCTCCTCACCATAAAATCCAGTAAAAAAGTCAACCTACTGCTCAGAGGCAGTATCCGGTAAAACAGGAAGCTAAAAAACAAGTCAGGGAGATCTTAGATCAAATTGAATACCAAGGGGTGATTGAAACATGCACCTCATCAATGAACAATCCTTTGATTCCTTTCTCCAAACCAGATGAAACATATTGTCTAGTTGTGGATTACAGACATTTAAACTCTTTTTGCAAAACTTGTGCAGCACAAAATTCACACAGTGCAGCACTGAAGAATAATATAGTTCGGAAGAAATATAAAACTACTTTAGATATTTCAAATGGTTTCTTCTGTCAAAACATTGCACCAGAAAGCAGGTACTTGACCGCATTCTCAATAATGGGGTCTCAACAACACGTCTGTCATCTCCCCCAGGGATTCAAGAACAGTCCTGGATTATTTTCAACCAGAGTAACAGAGTTACTACAAACGTATGATGATGAGGCATTATCCAATGTCGATGACATCTACCTTACAGATGATGATTTGGACAGGCACTTGAACAGGGTGAACACCATAATACTTGGATTCGCCTCTGAAGGGTATAAATTCAACTTTAAAAAATCAAGAATTGCCCACCTTAACGTCCTATTCTTAGGATACAAACTTTCAAGTGAAGGCAAAAGCCTGGCAGCAAACTTTTTAGAAAAATGTGCGCTGCTCCAAACTCCAAAAACGCTGAAAAACACAGTCAATTCTAGGATTCCTAAATTTCGGAAGAACTTACATTTTGAATTATGCAGAAAGGGTTAAACCTCTCTACGAACTAATCAAACCTGATTTCAAACCAACTAATTGGACTCAAAAACACACAGAAATTTTGCGTTCAGTACAAACAGACATGTTGGCAACAACACACTTACGAACACGCAACAAAGTACGCAACGTTGTTATCCGACTGATCCCAGGGAGATGCGGATTCCCATACCTAACCTTTAATGAAGGTGAAAAGGTACCAATAGCTTACAAATCACACTTGTGGGGAAGCTGGGATTTTAATATAGATTTTCTCACCCAACTCTAGAATCCCAAATCCGGTCGACTGAACCTTTTTCCCTTTTCTGGAAGTATAAAGAAAGACTCGGCATTGATAATTTTAAACCGTTTCCAAATAAATTCCAAATGAACTCAAAGGACCACTGACTACCACTGAAAATGTTAAAGATTTATCGCAAAGCCAAAAATAGTTGAACATACAAACATCTCAATAATAGGTTCAAAGTAAACTGGCACTAATTCAAACATAATCCTACGCAAAATTCTTAAACGACTCAGGATAAAAAGCAAAGGTAATTTGAGTAACATCAAGCAACCAAGAACAGTCCCAGCTTGAAGTCTGGACTGCATTTACAAAAAGGAAAGGAAGTGGTTAGTCGGTCCCTACACTACTCTAAAGTGACATCTCTACATAACATTCCCATCAGACAAGAGTAAGGTGTCAGCAGTGAAGACTTCCAAAGAAGTACCGTCACTTCTTGCTAAGCCAATAATCCATATTGAGCTCGTTCTAAGATGCTCCTTCTACACCTCACTCTACCTAAGTTCCCAAGACACTCTCTCTACAGCTTACTACATCCTGCTCTGTCAATCCCCTCTCGAAATCTGCTCTCCACTCTCGGGTGCTGTCCCTAATACAAAGTCCCAAAATCAATCGACACGCCCAAAGGGACGCCCCTCTGGCAGGAGAAGATCTTCGGAGTTTTCCAGCATGGCACCTTTCCATTCAGCGTCCGTTGGTGTGTCCTTGGGTCCCAGGCACCTTCTCGCTAAATGTTGCACTCCCAAATTCCTTGGCAGCTTTTCCTCCACCCGCGCCTACTATCCTAACTTCTAAACAATGGACTCTTCTACCTAAAGAGCCTTGTGGCCTTGCACCCTCAAGCTGAAATACATGGGAACATTTCTGCAACCATTCGAAGCTACAAATTAATTTTTTACTGAGGACAGCTTTTCCCAAGGAGAAAATCATTTCTTCTCGACTAAGGCTAGCAAAGGAAAAATATTGGGGCACATTAGGACCGCCCGCCTAAAGGGCGGGGGTCCCGAATTGAGGATTAGGATGCGCCCGCCACACAGGCGGGCGCATTCTGTATATTTACCATTGCGGCTGGCGGAGCTGAAATCTCCGCCCGCCGCAATGTTAGAAATGCACCATTTGCATTTCAAAGCGCAACATGACAGGCACCGCGCGGTGCCTGCCATGTTGCACCTTGAAATGCGGGGGGTACCATAGGTAGCCCCGATGTGCACCCCCCAAGCCACGGACTCCCAGGGGGCCCGCAACGGGCCCCCGCAGGGAGTCTCCGCATGCCTTTCCGTGGCGGCATTGCCGCCACGGAAAAGCTTTGGTAATAGCCCATTGTAATATGGTGGGCGGTGTCTAACAGACACCGCCACCATGTTACTCGTTTTCTGCCCCGGCCGCAAGGCGACCGGGGCGGAAAACATGCGGGCGGTGTTTCTCACCGCCGCGGTCCCCCCGCCATACTAATATGGCGGGGGGGGGAATTGGGCTGTGGATGTCGGGAGGATTTCCTCCGCCAGGCTGGCAGTGGCTACCGCCGGCCTGGCGGAGGAAATCCGCCCGACTTCCTAATGGACCCATAGTCTCTAAGGCTTCAGCATGTCTCAGGCCTCTGCACTTTTAAATGCATATCTAACACAGCACAGCATTGCATTCTACTATTATAACACGTTAATTCTACTTTCAATGTGAGCTCTGGCTTCCATTTTAAAACCCTGTATTAATTAATTCAGTATTAAACACATATGCCAAAGCATTTCATTAGCAATACGACATTTCTCATGTGGTTACATTCCTGCATTAGGCAACACTGCATTTCAATTAAGCCCCATTAGTCTCTGATTATTAAACATAGATATATCATGCTGTTTCTTAGCCTACCGTTAAATGGCTATACTACATTAATAGATCCTCTAAATAAAAGCCAACAAAGTCCAGAGCACACAAGAAATCTTTTTGTAAGGGTGATCACAGTATGTTGATAAAGATAAGATTGCACACAAAGGGGTCTTTCTGTCTTCCTATCAAGGGAGACACAAGGAGCATGAAACCAGCCGACACGTGTTTCGTCAGATCGGGTGTTAACCCGTGACTCTTCAGGGCTGAAACGTGTAAGATGAGGCCTGATCGCTCAATAGAAGGCACAACCCGCCTCTATTCCAGACCTTGATATTCTTGCCACATCATATTCACTGTCTGCCATTTTTGGCTTTTCGTCTTGGACTAAACCCGACAAGGACCGTGTTGGAATTATCACCGGTCCCCCGATACCGCCTCATCTTACACGTTTCAGCCCTGAAGAGTCACGGGTTAACACCCGATCTGACTAAACACGTGTCGGCTGGTTTCATGCTCCTTGTGTCTCCCTTGATAGGAAGACCATTTTTTCACCTATAAAAAGCAACAGAAAGAACCATTTGTGTGCGATCTTATCTTTATCAACATACTGTGATCCCCCTACAAAAAGATTTCTTGTGTGCTCTGGACTTTGTTGGCTTAAATTAAAAGGGCGGGCTCCCCCCATTCTTTTTTCAGAGGTTTTGGGTTTCCTCTGACCAAGAAGCACCAACCACGATTGTCATTTCTTTGACCCTACCACTACCATTTCTGAACACTCAAAACCCCTTGCTGAACTTTGAGATCCTCTAAATATGCGGGTGCTGACTACTTGGGACTATAGTGCACCCCTACAAATTTCAAAATAACATGGCGCTCTCTCAGTTGTACACACAAGCTGAAATGAAATTCACTTCAACAGAAAAAATTCTGACAGCGGTTCAGACTGCCGTAGCAAAGGAGAGAGTCCTCGCACAGGGTAAACGCATTAAAGTCGTTACACCTGTACCTGCCTTAGAGGCAGTGACGAAGGCAAGCATTTCAAATGCAATAGCTCTACATCCGAGATGGATACAATGGGTTCATTCTCTTGCTGCAACAGACGTTGAATACGTGTTTGACCCTTACTTGAAGACACAAGAATTTCTCCAAAACGAACAAGAATGTCCTCTGCCTACTGAAATTCTACCTCTAGAACATTACAGCTGTATAATATATACAGACGGATCAGCACAACCTGCGATTGGGTGTAAACAAGCTTATAGTGCTGCGTGCGTGATTGTTAAAGATCGCTGGCGTGATGGTAAATTTAGACCTATGGTAACAAAAACTCAATCACTAGGAGACTGTACAGCTCAGCGAGCTGAACTCCGAGCTTTCAAGATGGTGCTGTAAAATACCGATCGCGAATTCCCCACACTCATAGTGTGCGATTCGTATAACTGCGTCCGGAATTACAATGAATATCTGCGGACCTGGGTTCAGAATGGTTTTAAAAACATAAAAGGTGGCACAATCAAGCATAAAAAGTTTTTGGAACAAGTAGTTCTTTTGCAGAGGGAATTACAAAAGACTCACGTGATCCATACACTGAGTCATCAGCGAGATGGCGTTCACGTTGAAGGGAATTCATTGGCTGATGAAGCCGCAAAGGCAGTTGTGCAAACGGCTTCCGTAGCTACAATCAATCGTTTGAAAACAACGATAGACGGTGAAACCATGCTCGCTGTCAATGCCACGAGCAAAGGCAGCGGAGCCGCGTTACCTCTAAATTATCCACTCGAGTATACATACATAATTGATGCAAACTCTGTTCCTTTTGCTCGAATCCCTGGAGTGGGGGATAGGGTAATTTCAAACAGGAACAGGAGAGGTGCTCTCATTTTTGAAGCACATTTGGGAGAGGGTCTGATACATCAAGGGATCTCTAAATCTCTACTAGAATTAGAAGAGATGTACTGGTGGCCAGGGATGAAAGCTCACGTATACGAATTCGGAATTAATTGCGATGACTGTTACAAATACCACAGCTTTGAACACCACCAGATTCCTGACTGCAGCGTAGCCAGCCCAGTACAGACACCACTGTTAGACAGCATAAGGTTATCTACATGCGGACGTCCGAATGGACTGATGCAGTCCCACAAATATTAAGACGAGATTTATTTGGATGTGGCCTCAGCGCTCAGCTGACGCCTGAACTGTTATAAAAGATTTGCGAGTCTTTATCGGCACATACGCAATCAGCACGCTACATTCTGACCAGGGCCCTGCGTTTAGCTCTAGGGCTTACAAGGAGGCCATGGTCAGCATGGGCGTTGCATTGTCATTTTCGAATCCATTCCATCCTGAGAGAAATTCGGTTGTGGAGAGAAAAAAACGTGACATAAAGCAATCTATAACAGCTAGGGTATTAGGTTTGGGTGATGGGTGGGTCAAACATCTAATAAATGTCCAACGTAGTCTTAATAACCTGCCAAGAAATTCTCTGGGTGGATTCACTCCATATGAAATCCTTTTTGGTACTAGAATGTTGGTTGAAAACCTTGATCGTCACACTTTAGTGGTGGAACAAAAACCCTTTGATATCAAAGATTGTTTGGCTGTTTTACAGGACTTAAATGAAACAAGAAGAAGTCTAAGCAATACCAGCAAAAAGTCAAGAAAGACTGAAGAAAAACCACCTGTCCCAGCAAGACCTGTCTGGATTCCAAAGATTGGAGATCTAGTCAGGGAGAAAATAGCGGACAAGAAGAAATGTGGGCCTTCTTACAGAAAACCAGTACCTGTACTCGCAATCAACGGATCAAGAACAGTACTACTGCCGCCCCTTGCTGGAAAAAAGGAGAACCAGTCTGTGTCAATTGACCTGGTAAAATCACACCATGTGGCCGATAATAAGTAGTAGGCCCAGTGGACTCCCAAGATGTAGCAGACGGCCAAATCTTGCTACTATCCAAGAGGTTCAAACTGAAAGACTCATCACCTTTGAAGATTCTAAAGTGAGAAAAGAAGGACTATGCAATAAAGCCATGGAACTTGTGCCTCTTGAAACCCAAATAACAGTTCGTCAAAAACTCCCATCTACAATGATGTAGCATCTGACTATACAAACATGTCACAGGAAAAAACAGCTCCAGCGATTTCAAAGAATCCGGATTACAATACCAACAATTGATAGAACTGCCTCTGGCTATTTTATTAACTTCGATAACTTTTCTGAGGATCCCAGTGAACCTGAAACTATGCCAGCAAACAAATCTTTCAAGGAAAAAGTAAAGGAACTTGGCCAAGAGCTTACAAATACATATCTGGTTTCACCTTGGGTTGAACTTTGGATTTTGTTAGGTGTACTTTATCTCCTGCTATGGCTCATTCTTGTGTTAAGTTTGGGAAAGCTGATAGACGGAAAGCACATTAAAATGGACACAGCAAGTAAGAACATTAACTTGCTCCTGAAGCCACACAAATCATCTGATCGTGAACAACGAGACCTGTCATCAGTAAACATCACAGCGGTCCCACTACCTGGTGGAATAGCATGGGATACAACTGATTATGACATTTATGGACCTGTTGAGTTGCCAGAGATTCCTCATCAATTTAAGGTTTCCTTGAGTGATTTTGTCTCACCTAGCACATTTTCTGCTGATTGGGACTTTGAGACTCTTAATAACATGGTGGCAGACTTAGAAATGTCAGCAAAATTTACAAAACATGAATACTTAGAAGGTTCCTCAAATTATGAAGAAATGTATTGTTTTAATCATTTTGGCCATCATTACTTGCATAAATCTGCAAACCCTAGAAATGTTGTAACTTATAATCAATGGAAACATTGTCCAACACCTCGAAAAGGTAGTTCTAAAACGTTTCTTAGAAAATTTCCATATTTCACAGGTTTTAATGTTACAAATCCAGAAAGTTTTTACTTTAAAAATGTGAATAAGACAGGCATGAAACGTATGTTGACAAATACTATCAAATGTATTCTGCTGCCTTTTATGCTCAATTGTCCACCTTAGGCTTTGACTTTTGGAAAGACAACATTGAGACAAAAACTGTTTGGGGCACAAAAGACTGGCAGGTACAAGGTTTAGAAACATTGTTCAGAGCCTGAATCATCCCAGAACAAATGATGTTCCTAAATGCCACTGTTCTACAGACATCTTGTCTTGGCATTGCTAAGATAAATGATTTAAACAAACCGTCCATACCTAAGCCCACACCTGGTAGTAATTTAACTTCAGATGAGGAGGTAGACGTAAATTATATTTTACAATAGAACAGAACAAATCCTGAATGGAAAAAATGGTTAATCTGACCCACAGACACAAATAACTGTCAAGATAGATTCCTGAACAAGACACAAGGGTTTACAGTAACTCGGCCAGATCCAACATATATCCAAAGACAACATCCAGGGATTATAATAACTTAAAGTGTAGGAAAACTGTGCCTTTAATGGCTACAAAAATCCACACTTCCAGAAATAAAACAACACTTATCTTTGCTTAAAGATGGCATTGATTTACGAGAATTCTTGGTGGGACCTCGTAATCCAGTCATAAACATTTCATATTCGCCGGTATATACGCTGCTTACAATGAAGCTTGGAAAGTCACGCAAATGGAAACAGCTGAAAGAATACGAGAAATTGATCGTATTAATTTAGAGAAATCACTCTCTGTAGCTGTCAATGGGTTAACAACTCTGTCGTCCAGAATTTACTCTTTGGACAGCATTGTATCATCTGCCATAGACGTAATGGAACAGGGCTTGCTAATGCTACAACATGGCCAGTCTCAATTACGTTCTATAATGCTGTTAGGCTGGACGTTGCAAAACCTTCGTTCTGGCTATGTGCCTTGGCGTCTAATCAACACTACCTCATTGTTCACTGTATTTAACCTTAAAGATAAACAAATCTCGTTGGCACAGAAGGGAGCAGACTATACGATGCTGAGCATTGAAAAACTGGAGAGATTACCATTGACCGTTTCTGAGAAACCATCAGTTGAATGGATAATACAAGGCACCATCACAATACCAGTGACGACGTTCCAGTTTTAGTATTGCTTAAAACACATACCAGCAAGCCTGTATGAAAGATTGGGTAAAGAATACATTACGTCGACCTGGGATTTACCATACACACACAAATGTTGGAGTGGGGGAAAGGAAGTATTTCTCAGTGGTAAAAATTGTGAAAACTCACTAAGCGATACACTATTGTGTCAAGGTATTTATTTACACGGAGCCTGCAAAAGTACTTCCAATAACCTTTCTTGCCACCTGCAGGGTTCGCCCACAGCGGTGATAGATCCAATTTTCAGGCAGCTTTCCAATGGTAGCTACATTATGATAAATGATCACAGCTGTTGTGGAATGATGCTAGGAATAAGCTATCTCATTACTGTGTCAGCCAGGGTCACTTGCTGTATGCAAGTATTGTTTCCTAAAACCAAGACAGAGGGGGAGTCACCACTATGGCCTTCACTGAACATCTCTTCTATGCGAATTGATACTTTAAGCAGAATGAAAGCCATTCTTTTGCAAAAAACTGTGCCACTGACCTCGTCCAAAGAGATGTATGATCTGCAAGATGCAAGGTCCTCTGCAGAGATACATGCATTATTATCAACAAACTGCCCAATGCATTTCGCAGAAATGTAAGGTCGTATCTTTAACATGTCTGATACCAGCGGTATTGCACATGTATTTAAGACGATTTTTTTGGGACTGTTAGCACCCTTTGAAGCACTCCTGGGCATTTTTCCTAACTTCGTCCACTCTGTGTTCGGCGGCCGGCCTCTCATTTTGGGACTCATAGCAGGGATCTTATTTTTATTCCTCCTGCCCCGTTATGGCACATCCGGCCACCAGCGATACCCAAGTCAGCATGGAAAATGCGCTGCAGGCTATGAGGTACTGTGACAGAATAACACAGATCCTTGGCTTGGCTCGTTTGAGAGATCTGAATACCACATGGTTCCTGTCAGTCATTCAGACCAATCTGGCAAGATTGCATCTTACCTGTTCTACGATGCCAGCTTTGTGGACAGGAATGCGTGTTAGATGTCTGTCTAACACTACCATCGGTTATGCCAACGGATGCTGACTCAATACTGGGGGCCTCATTAGGATGACGGGTAAACTTTGCCCGCCCGTCATTCCATCGTAAATCGGGACCGACCGCCATAAGGGCGGGGTCGCGGGGGTGCTATTAGGATGTGCCCGCCACAGTGGTGGGCCCATCCTGTATTTTCAGCATTGTGGCAGGCAGTGCTCACCACCCGTCACAATGCTGAAAATGCACTTTCACATTGTCAATTACAAAGCGGCAGGCACCGCACGGTGCCTGCCGCTTTGTAAATGACAATGAAGGGCCCCCAGAGTGAAGACCGCATGTCTTTCCGTGGCATCGCCACCGCGGATAGGCACTTAAAACAAGACATCATAATATGGCTGGCGGTGTCTGTTAGACACCGTCACCATATTATTCCTATTCCGCCCCGGCCGCAAGGCGACCGGGGCGGAAAAGCGGCAGACGGAAAGAGGTCCCCCGCCATCCTAATATGGTGGGGGGAAATCTGGTTATGATATTGGGCAGATTGCCTCCGCCAGGCTGGCGGTGGCTACCGCCAGCCTGGCGGAGGCAATCCGCCCGATATCATAATGGACCCCAAAGTTCGGTAGCGGCTCATGTGTTGTGTTGCCCCGAGTTGCTACCAATCCTGATGACGGCATTCACTGAGATCTCACCGGCAAATCCAACTGGAGGTGAGATACGCGGACCAACAGGCACACAGGTACTATCTGATATGAACATTGCTAACGCGGCTGACGCTGACGGCGATGCTTCGCATCTGTGCACAATTGACCTTCTTAATGAAGTAGTCGAACTTTCATCTACTGTGGTAGAAGATTTCTTTGCCAGCCTTGATGACTTAATGTTTTCTCCTGACACCGAGAATAACTTTTGAAATTAGCACACAGCGTTCTTTCGAACTCTGAAGTTCGACCTTCACTTTTTTCAAAACAAAAGCTACCAAGTTTGAAACTCTATTTTAACGACAGATTTATTTGACTTTTTCCAAAAAACAAAATGAACTTTGGCACAAAAATTATTCTGCTTAAAGTAGAACTATTCTTAGAGAACAAGAAATTCCTTGAACACTTCCTAGAAACAATATTAGCATAATCCACAAACCAAAACAGTTTGTATATTCTGCTATGGGATGGTCTCGACCTTTTTTCTTCTGTAACTAAGAGCCATTTCATAAATGTAATTTTCGTGATTCATTCAATTAACATTGCTAAATATCATATCATATGCTTACAATTAAGTCATTTCCCTTAAATATGCAATACAAAATGCTCATTTTTCGTGTACAACCATTTCAAATGCAGTTTATATGACTTTTGGGGGGTTGTAAACACATGCTCTAGATTATATGTTTTAGTGCTTGAACTTAGATCAACATGATAATGTGGAGTGGGTGTTATGTATCATTTTAGGACCCTATTGTAAGTTTCCCAATTCATGCCCTTATATAGGTATAAATCACCATATCCTTATGTAGGCATAGAAATCATAACCATATTTAGGCATAGCTCATGCAGTCCAAATACGGCAGGGCTACTTCCACTAGTTCCGAAAATCCACAACGATTTCTGGAAAACTCAGCTTCAGCAGCCGGGGACTTCCCCTTGCTTGAATATTGATTTGTCCAAGAACTCATGGAGTTTTCAAAGAACTGAGACTCTTTGATGACGTTATTATGTCCAACTGTACGTCAAAGTCGGCACCTTCAAGGTATAAATATGCCCACACTCGCCCAAACACACTGTGGTTTGGAGCAGTTCGACTATCTACTTGCCCGATGCGCCCTGCTACAGCAAGTGCCGAAGGAAGCCGACCCTCCAGCAGACGCACTGAGAGAGACTCTGTCTTTTCTCCTGCCGAGAAATCCAGCTCCAGTGTTTCCAAGCTACCCTTGTGGGTTGTTGGGAAATCGAGTCCCGAGACCGACCTTCTTCATTCTAAACTAAGGTACGGAGCTGATTAGACCCTTAGAGAAATCTTGAGCAGATTCTTGGCAAAAGAATACTACATTTATGCTACACCTCACTTACTTCTTCCCTCGTACTAAGCTTAGGTTAGGTACATCGGGGTAGGCGTATTTTAGAAGCACCAGTTGAGTACTTTTAGCCTCTGTTATTTATGTATGTATTTATATATGGTTTAGGAACCATACAATGCTCTTACAGTATTAAATTATTCTACTATTTATACTGTACGCATTATATTTTACAAACAGTTTTACTATTGTAGCGTTTCATTTCTTATGCTTGAGAAAGAAGACTGTTCAATAAATCCTTTTATTGAAAACGCCAGTCTTTCTACTTTCTCTGCACCTCTAGTGAAACGAAGCATGCACGATTGACTGAGTGAAATATCTATCTATTGTTTCCACGACTCTGAAGATACGTTTTATCTTTGGTAAACAAAGCTGTCATGTTTATGCGCTTGTCAGAGACTAATCCCTTCTTGTGAATTCGAGAAAGTTTCTAGTGACCTCTGAGCTAGCTGGCACACACAATTAAGTCTAGTATATTCGAGAGAGACCTAGTCGACCTCAGTCCTACGTCTAATCTATAGGATATATTATTCCAATGCGCAGAGCCTATTGGGAATATAGGAACTACACTAAAAGACCATAAACAACCCACAGGGTAGGGCGCACTGCATTTATTTATTTTTATTTTTAAGTTTTAGATGTCTTGGTAGTGAAAAACTACTTCATTCATTTTTCTCTAATAAAATGCATGCTTCTCCCATACGATAACATTGGGTTACCTTATGTTATGTTATTTTACAATTCTTGGCACCTGTAAAGCTCACGGCTACTCCACAGAGTGTCCCAGGGCTAAGAAGGACCCAGAGACAGAAACAGTAAACACAGACTGACATGACGATCTCTACAGACGTTGGAAAAAACAGGTTTTCAGATTTCTCCTAAAACTGAGGAGATCCTGAACTTGTCCTATGGAGGGCGGCAGGCTATTCCACAGCTTTGAGGCCACCACCTGAAAGCAGCAGCCCCCCTATGCGAGAGCGAGCACATTTTTTCACCGTTGACAGCCGCTTGGTAGAAGATCTCAGGGTTTGAAGGGGATCATAATGTTGAATTCTGTTCCTGATGTAGGGGGGCCCTATTTTGTGAAAAGCCTTAAAGGCCAGTACGAGGGCTTTAAAATGTATCCTCTTTCGAGCCGGGAGTCAGTGCAAGGATATCAGGAGGGGTCATATGCGTACTGGGGCCTACCATGAGGATAGCACGTGCCGCAGCGTTTTGTACCACCTGAAGGCGGCCAGATAGATAGTAGGTGAGCAGTCAAAATATCAAAATTTTTATATCAAAATAACATAATATCGAATGTAAAATATCGATGGTCCAAAATATTGATGTTTCGTATATCGATGTCAAAAAATGTGATATTGGAATGTGTAGTAAAATATCGAAGTACAATATATCGAATGTCATAATATCGTAGTGTGAAAATATTGATAAAGTGTAGTATTGTGTGATTTTTTGTATATTTTTTAATATTTTGTATACAAGTGTTTTAACATGTTATTTGGAATGTATTAAAATTATGTTTTTTATATTTTCAATCACTTTTTTATTTTTTTTATTTCATATATAATTTTAGGAGCGGGATGTTGGGTTTATATGGGATAAGGGTGGGGAGTGTTTTAAATATATATATATTTTAAATTAAATAGTATTAAAAAAAAATTACATTTAGAATTTATTTCTAAAAAAAGAAAATTTATATTTAAATTTAAATGTGAAAATTAATTTTAGGAGCGGGATGTTTGGTTTATAGGGGATAAGGGTGGGGAGTGTTTTAATAATATTTATTTAAAATGAAATATTATTTCAACATTTTAAAAATTTAGAATTTATTTCTAAAGAAAGAAAATTAAAATTAAAATTTAAATTTGAAAATTAATTTTAGGAGCGGGATGTTGGGTTTATAGGGGATAAGGGTGGGGAGTTAAAAAAATATATATTGTATTTGAAATATTAAAAAATGTAACCATTTTAGAATTTATATTTAAAAATAATATTTAAATTTGAAAATTAATTTCTAGGAGTGGGTTGATGTGTTTATAGGGGATAAGGGTGGGGAGTGTTTTAAAAATATATATTTAAAATTAAATAATATGAAAACATGTAATAAATTTAGAATTAATTCCCCCCCAAAAATAATAATATTGAAATCTAAATGTAAAAATATTTTTAGGAGCAGGATGTTGGGTTTATAGGGGATAAGGGTGGGGAGTGGTTTAAAAATATATATTTTAAAATAAATATTATGACATTTTTTAATAAAATTAGAATTCCTAAAAAAAATATATTATATTGAAATCTAAATTAGAAAAATATTTTTAGGAGCGGGATGTTGGGTTTATAGGGGATAAAGGTGGAGAGTGTTTTAAAAATATATATTTTTCATTAAATATTATTAAACAAAGTGAAAATTTTAGATTTTATTGTCAAGAAATAATTCTTTTTTAATTTTAAATTTCAAATTTATCTTTTAGGAGTGGGTTTTTGGGTTTATAGGGGTTAAGGTTGGGGAGTGATTATAAAAAAGAATGTTTGGGAGATGTAATTGAAAATGTTTAGTGATCAGTACATAGTTTATTTTAATTTATATTGGAGTGGAAATAGTACATTATGTACGTTTAGTGACCAGCACCTACCCCAATTTAATATAGACTGGAGTGGGAATAGTAAATTATTTATGTTTAGTGTCCAGCACCTACCCCAATTTATTATAGACTGGAGGGGGAATAGTAAATTATTCATGTTAGTGTCCAGCACCTACCCCAATTTAGGGGCCGATTTCAATCTTTGGCAGACAGCTCACCGAGAGCTGTCTGTAGCCTTACCTCACCATCGAAAAGTTTCAGGAGCCGTACCGTCCGGGCGAAGAAGTACGCGTACTTCCTACGCGCCGGACGGGTCGCCACATACAGCATGTCACAGCATCCGGGAAAGCTGCATATCAGGTACGATTTGCGCCAGAACACAATACACGACTACAAGACGGACAAGCTAGCAACGGGTGAGAGACGGAGCAACAACTGCACAGTATGCGGTACATGGCCATGACATAAAATCTCAAGTAAACTTTTGAATCCCTGCCACAGTCCCAGGACAATGCAGAAGCCAAGGAGCACCACAAGGCACACATGCTGAAACCTGCCAACATTGCACCTTTGAACCTGATGAGGGGGAGCAGTCACACACACATACACCTGTCCCAATCCCTGAAACGTGCCACCTATGGACAACTACATGATATTGCGAACAAACAAGTGCCCTGGGGAGCCCTGACTGTGTGCCATCTGCGTCTGACCACATCATTACCACTCAGAACTGACAAATCTCAATGATGACACACACATGAACTGTAGTGTGTCATGCACCCTCATATCTGGAACCCCGGACAAAGATGTGTGATGAACACAGGACAACTCAGCAAGCATCACCAACACAAACATATCAAGGGAACACAGTCTGTGTTGAAAAAGGGATGGTAACACACACAGACATACCCACACACCACACACCATGGGCCCAGGTAATGTCTCGGAACAACACACTACCTTGAGGGGACTCAACTCCTGTGCCAAACACAGTTCCAGCAGGTCACAGTCATGTCAGCACAACACTTGTTCAGTCAACCATCATTTACCACCCAATGTAGGCACTAGTCACATCAGCCTAGGTAGGTAGTGTCGCTTAAGTCATCTGCACATACTCAGTAAATATGTCTAGTTAGTTGCACAGAGGACACAGTTGAATCCTACACCAATGATGCCCACACCTGCATGTCCAGTGGAGATGGGCCCAGAGTCAGGGAAATAGACAAATTCGACAATGGGAAGGACATCATATATGCATGGGGGCAAGCCACAGATGTGACCATGCAAATAAAATGTTAACATCCCTGTGCAAAATTAGTTAATCATGACACACCCAGTTAGCTGCAAAGGATGACATGGATACTGCCCAGAACAGGATACATATCTCATGGACCACATGGAGTACATCACATCAACACCACAGTATTCAACATTGAACATCCTGCATCATACCAGCAAGGTCATGGTAAACATCATCAACATCATGTACAGCTAAATAAAATTCACAAGGATAACACAAAATGCTTTATTCAGCAAAATAGAAATTCAAAGGGGAAGTCCAGAAAAAAACAAAGGCCAATGTCCAGTCCATATCCAAAGTCAAAATAGGGTGTGCATGACACCTGTCACCCGTTGCTTGCCTGCACTGCTAATAACAGGGGACATCCACTCTGAGGGGGATACATGGGAGCATGCCTGGCACCTGGGGTTCAGGTGAAGTGGGCAGGACAGAGGGGGGCCACGGTCTCCACACCAATGGCACAAACAGGCTGACCGGGGGTGGTGGTGATGGAAGAGCAAGTGGTGGGGGGAGGGCCTGACCATTTTGGGTAATGGTGTATCTATGGGTGGGGAAACCTGGGGCAGGGTGTGCTGGGTGAATCTGTGGAGTGGTGACCTCAGTGAGGTGGATGGTGCTGAGGACTCCTTGGTGTGGCTCCCCTCGCCCTTCGTGCCACTGGGTCCCGCCAGTTGCAGTCCCCTCCTGTGGCTGCGAATGTATCTGGATAGAATTAGGAAAACAAGACCCACATTAGTCGCCTGCACTGACTGCACACAACACAGTGAGTACAGCACATCACAGGGCAAGCCCTGGCATTGTCAGCTAAACATTACTCAAAGTGCTCACACTGTTTTTAATAAGCCAATTGCCAGCCTGACCATCAACCATGGCACCCATATCCCTCCTGGACTTGCACCCATATGTCTGTTGCATGTTGGCTGCTAATTTCCCAATGTGCACACATGCACCACCTATACAGTTGTTGGACATGCAAGTGAACATGTAGATGTTTGTTACTATACACACACATCACATCTCATGCCACTCACTCATTACAGGTGTCAGGATGAAGGGATGGCCAGAGTCTCAGTTCACATGCTTGTGATGCATAGCAGAAACACACACAATGATGTCCTCATGTCCTGATAGTCAATGCCACAATGGGGTGCATGGAGCACATTTGACTCCAATGAGGGATCCCTCCTAGCAAGTTCAATGCCATGGCACAGGCATGCACTGTGTCACAATCATAGGTCATGTGCAAAGCAAACTCTGCAGCTGACAAGTGCACTTGTCCATCCCCTGCAAAAAACATATTCCGGACTATCATGACCCCACATCACACAAATTAGACATATGAGTGACTGCAAACACAACTCCCTGAACATGAGCACCTCACAGTCTGCTGTGAATGAAACACAGCTGCCTGAAATTCACAGTTGCATACAGCATTGTGCACAGTCAAGTGATCACACACCTATATGTCACACAGGTATCGTCTCCTATAGTCACATCTCAGATGTCCTGCTGACCCTAAAACTTATGGACACTCAGTTGTCCTAAAAAGGAAGCCACACCACAATGACACAGAGCCAGACACCTAAGGGCACATTTCACTGAGCACAATCTGTAGGTCAACACACTGGAGAGTGAGTACAGAGTGTTTCCATGCCCTGGAGTGGGCATGTCTGCCCAGGTCAACGTGAAACAGTGTATAGCCCTGGACAGTAGGCAGATGGCTGAGCAAGTGTGACACACTTGATATACATACTCCTGAGGCCACTAAATGGACTCTCCTGCTGCATGGGTGTGTTTTAAATACCCCAGACACATGTGGTGAATCATCCCAGCAATTGGAACACATATTAAAAGCACGCACAGATCACATGTCAGAGATCAGGCATTGTGCAAACAATTAACCCACCCACGAAGCACACATCAGAGTCCCAGTTATATATGATGTCCAGAACCTTAAGCATAGCTGACTGCAGGGACACAGTGCCCAAGTGCAAAAAGTCACAGACTGTAGGGGCCACACCTGTGGATCAGATGAGGAGGGAGCATTACACAACTGAGGGACATGAGTCCTGGACTACAAGACCGAAGTAATGTGGAAGTATAACCAAGCCAAAAGACTGCAAATAGCATGTCAGACATAGTTCACAGATTAGGCCTGGACTTATCCTCTCCTTGCTGCTGTCTGTCCTTCAGTTCCCCATCCAGCTCCGGGAAGACCACCACCAGAATCCTGAGCATGTGGGGTGTCAGGGTCCGGTGTCCGCCCCTCCTGCGAGGAGGTGACAGCTTCAGCTGGACCCTTGCGATCCTCCAGGCCTAGCCGAAGGTCCTGCCACCTCTTCTGGCAGTTGCGGATCCAGCGCTTGTAGATTCCCACTGGTCTAACTGCCCGGGCGATGGTCAGCCAGATCTCCTGCTTCTGGTGGGCATCAACCTGTGAGGTTGACAAAGTGAAAAGGACATTACCACACATGCCACATATTTGCGCTGCACACAGTTGGACATATATGTAGTCTTCACAAAGGTAAATGAGGTACACAGGTAGTGCACCCATGGAAATGGACAATTGTCCTGCATGTCTGACATGGTTAACATTGCCTGGGAAGTAAATGCTTGCACAACTGCACTTTTGCAGCAGGACACCTGTTCATCACATGTACCTACACACTTTGGGGCTCGGAAGTACTCAGTGCATATGCTTGCCACTGGTGTACACACTGCTAGTACTGCTAGTCAGACAACTTGCACAATTAGGAAGGCAGTGAACTGCACACTCACCTGCTCCCCTGGTTTCCAATACAGCTTGCTGTACTGTGGAAGGAGCCCGTCCAGCAGGGCCTGGTTCTCCTCCTCTGTGAAGGCTGGGGCTCTCTCCAGAGTAAGTGCCAAAGCAGTAGCTAGAGGATGCAGAGACAACAGCAGTGGTAGCAGAGATGTGTTCCTGTAGCATGTAGTGCAGGCAAGTGAGCTCTATGGGGCCAGCCAGGCTTATATCAGTGCTGCAGAGGAAGAATCTGTGCCATGTCTCCTAAGTGATAGGTCCAACACGGTTGCATTCTATGAATCTGGCCAATCCATGGAATTGTTAGACTCGTACACGTCTTCCGCATCGTTCAAAATTTCTACTTCATTACCCCCTAGGATTTGCAACATTGTTGTAGGCAGCCAACTGAATTTCCAGCGCACGATTCGTACATGATTTGAATTCGCGTTGGTCTCCCTGACAGTCCATAGCCAAGGAGTGCACACGGCTCGGTCAACTAACTGTACAATGCTTATTTTGAAAATGCACACGCACCCAACTCCATACAATTCTATGGGCTATGCGTGTGCATATCTCGGTCCATGCCAGTACGACGCGTATGCATTTGAATCACCCACGTCGGTTCACATTGCAGTCAATGGCCAAGGTGTGCGCATGGCTCGGCCCACAACTGCACGACGCGTCTCTGTAGAAGTCACCCACGTCGGTTCACATTGCAGTCAATGGCCAAGGCGTGCGCACGGCTCGGTCCAC
The DNA here is from genome assembly GCF_964261635.1 of Lissotriton helveticus. Lineage (NCBI taxonomy): Eukaryota > Metazoa > Chordata > Amphibia > Caudata > Salamandridae > Lissotriton > Lissotriton helveticus. The sequence goes on from NC_136057.1 coordinate 1,612,101,309, forward strand.
AACTGCACGACGCGTCTCTGTAGAAGTCACCCGTGTCGGTTCACATTGGTGTAACTTGCTGGCGGAGCCCACACACAATTACTTGCCAGGGACCAGGTGCACACCTACAACACCACAGCATGTGCCACACTTTATCCCATGGCATGTAAGGCTGCATTACCTGTGTGTGTATGGGGCAACATTTGGTTTGTTGTGTGGCACTTTGATGCAGCCAGTCCCAGGCTGGGCATGGGTCCATGGGGACAGAATCCTTTGTGTATTGTGCACATTACCACTGTGATGGGCAGTTGTTCAGTTATGGGCATGAGTCATGGACATAGTGGTAGGTTGGACATGTGTATGACTTGTCACATACACCCTGGGTCCAGGGTGGGATGGTATGTACGTCACAGCGAGACCCATAGCCACAAT